>NC_045951.1:5625000-6250000 GCF_004382195.2 Drosophila sechellia | reverse complement strand
ATATATGAAATGTTTTGTTTTACACATTTCTATATACTGATTAAGTATTTTTATCCATTCTGAGCAACTACACCCACGGTTGCTGCCCAGGGTCTGCCAGCTGCCTAGATGCGGATGCTCAGGGCATCTCCTCCTGCCGCCTGCCACCGATCCCGATTCTGATCCCGCTCCTGCCGCTCGTTTGGGCTACCACTTTGCGTCTGGAAACGCTGCCGCGGATTCCGATTCCGATTCCGCTGCTCCTGCTCCTGCTCATGGAGCTGGCGCGGCATTATTAATGATAAATGTGGCTTGCACTCATGATAAATACAGAGAATCGTTGAAAGGTATAAATCAATAATAGAGAAGTTTGTTTGCAGTTAGGCAGGCGCAGGATGGAGCCGTGATTTTCAGCCAGCAGACAATGAGTTTGTCCGGGCATAATTCACCCGGGAGCAAAAGGTCTTCGTGTGGAAGCTAGCAAAGGGATCTGATTAGCGGATCGACCCAGGAGGAGACCGCAACTGCAATTGGATGTGGCTTTCGATGCGGCTGTCCCTCGAGTTGTATGCTCCACAAAATCATGTTCATTAATTGACTAATTAATCGGCATCGGCTGTGAGGCAATAAAAACTAAGACATAACAGCCAATGCGATTATCAATAACAATTAGCCGACGCCTCTCCACCGGTCTGTCAAATATAACGTGGCCCCTGTCTTGGCCATCCTTTCAACTTGGCTAGTTGCATTTGAATGCACGAGTTACGCATCCATCAAATGTCAATTGTTTGTCTTGGCTTGGCGCTCCGTCTTCGGAGACGGAGAAACGGCGCATTTCTCATAAATCATTTGAAAGGCTCTCTGGCGGGCAATGTATCGCGGCATCGTCATCCCAGAATCGAATCCCCGACTCGTCGACGACGTCTTCTGCCTGTCAGAGGAGACGTGGTCGATATGAAGGAGGAACTGGGCGAGCAGGAGGAGGTGGGCTTGGCCCACTCGGATGCCCATCCAAGGCATCGAACTTGTCTAGCCCATCTGAGTGTCGGCCCTGTCCATCTTGAATTAGTTGAGCAGTCGCAAGACATTAGGTGGAGCGAATGGCTGAAGATGGCTAACTATATAAAGTTTGACTTTTAATGCATATTTTCTAAGCATTTACTTCTCAAGGAATTGCTAAAGGCCTGATTGAATTTATTTATGATTTATTTTAGAAATTTCCAGCTGCTAGGCATTCGATGGAGATGAAAACGCTTTTTAAATTTAATGTTCAACTTTTACCATCCTACTAAACATAAAGTTAAGATAAAAATGGTCATTTTAGATGTTATATTTGCTAGGGACTAGCGAATAGGTTTTAAATAGGCAACAGTTTCTACTTGTATTTTCTTTGACATCATCTTCAGTCAAAATGAATGATATAATGCAAAAGAGAGAAGAAAATTGCAGGCTGCATCTTTCCCATTAAAATGTCCATTTGCAGTATTCACCCGCCATAATTTCTTTTGATAAAACACCTAATGATATAAAGTTTAATTACTGATAAAAGCAACAACTAAGTGCTTTTTTCACCATTTATCTGCCATGATTTCACTGGCCTTTGAAGCACGTTTTTTGTGCTGGTTAAGTTTTAAGTAGAGTCCAAGCCTCGACCCGCCCGTAACTTTGACTGCACACACGCATCGCCCCTCGCTGCTCGCCGCTTTCTCCACTGAATTTTCCACGGACACTCACCTGACGGAGCCGGCAAACTTTTGCATAATAAAGCAGGTGCTTTTCCTCCCCCAAAAGGGATCAGACCAGACCAGTCTGACCTCGCCGCCTGAGTCACCATCACCATTACCATCGCCTTCGCCTCCGCCATCTGCACGAACTGTTAATGTGCTGGCGATTTTAGTCATGGCCAGTGGCCACCGCCAGTTGGGAGTTGGGACCTGACCAGCTGGGCAGAGTGTCCTTTGTCCCGTTGATAATTTAAAGCCAACGACCTGGACCTGGCCGGGATTAAACCAACTGAATGGCAACTGTTTTCTGCTCAAATCACACAGAAAATAAATTGGGGATTTCGTACTTACAGAATGCAATTTCGAGCTTGCCAAGCTGGATTAGGTTACAAATTTCAAATGCATGTTGTGTATAATTTGTTGATTTTACGGTTTTAACCTAACAAATAAGTTTGCAGAGACCAAGCAGAAACTAATAGGCGCACCATTTTTTCCTCCGTGTAGGATGGCACACTCCTACCCACTTTTAACACTCACCAATCTCTTCCGATTCCGCTCTTTTGGCCATCTGAATATTCATTTCAATTGTGCGAACTGCATTGGCGGTGAAAGAAAAGCCTGCACCATTCCAGCGGCAACGGCTTATGGCACTTTCTTTGGGCCAAAAGAGTGGATTCGTTGATGCCCCGATGTTATGCTGCATATCGATGGTGCGGTGCTGGTGCTGGTGCTAGTGCTCCTAGTTGCTGGTGGTGCCGCCCGGTGGGGGACGACGACCCACATAAATCATTCACAATTAGATGCGGACGCAACTGCGGCAGCGGCTTAAACACCTGACCGACTTGCTCCCGAAAAGACTCCATGCCGAGTGATTTCCACCCCGAGTTCCACTCGAGCGGCCAGCTCAAGCGTTGAGTGAGTTTTCGGGGGCGTTGAGTGTGCCGGTTCCATGGCGTTCCGCCCATGTTCCACGGACCTCGACGGACCTGTTCCCAGTGCGTGCCGTTCAGTTTGTACTTGAGACCGGTTCGAAACGTTGCCAGCCGAAAAGTCAGCGGGCCGCGGACGACGATATCCCCACAAAAAACCAAACCAGAACCAAAAACAGCTCGCAACATTGGCAACATAGCAACCCCCCATCAGCAACATTAGTTTCGTCTTTGAGTTTCAGTTCAGGGTACCACTATATGATTTGATATGATACATAAACCCCGATTGTTAAGTGATTTTGTGCGGTGATCAATGTGTGCGATCGGCAGTTTGGCAGAATCCCCAAGAATGCCGCGTTAATTGAGCTGTACGTACAGCTGTAGTACAAATTTGCATAACCAGTGAGGAGGCATAAACAAATCTGGCCGCCGAGCGGAGGAGCGTCTTGGTTCACTGATTTAATGCCACAAACAGATTGCAGATTGTAGCCCGCAGCCGCGCCCCTGCAACTTGCAACTTCTTTGGCTGCAACTTGTGCAGCAGGCAGCAACCAGCTAGCAGCGACCACCTTCACCTCCACCTCGAACTCCTTGCTGCATCTTGGACTCGGTTTGGTCTTGGTCAACCTGCTTGCAAGCTTGTTTCTGCGGAAGAGCTGCCGCCGGAGCGCCAGACCCGGCAAAAAAAAAAAACAAATACAAAAAGAAAACAAAAAAAAAACAAATCTAAAAAAAGTAAGGAAAAACACATACAGAACAACACGGCTGCCGTTGTCGTCGCCTTTGGAATTTTCTTTAAAAACAACGCGCTAAGATTTGCAACGCGGACGCAGGCAAAAAGTGTAAAAGGCAAGCAAATGCAGCCGCGGAATAAAAAAATTAGCGCATAGTGAAGTGTGTCCCAGTGTGTGTGTGACGTCCATTGTACATGAGTGTGTGTTGTTCTAAACGCCGAGTGTGCGAATAAAAAAGCTGCCCAACTGAGAGAGAAAAAGTTTGAAAAGTGTCAAGCGAGCGGCTCGGTGGCGGCCAATAACCCAACGACTGGCATGCAATTGCGGCCAGGCGACCCCGACGGGTTAATTACCGTTATCCTTGCAACACAGCAACAACTCAAACAACAACTAAAACAACAACGAGCCACACTAAACGGTGCTCAAGTTGTGGATTACGTCTACGCCGCGTTGTCGCCGTGTGAAAAGGACAACAGGAACACAGCATCTGCAACATTGGCCATAAAAAGCGCATTGAGCACACGGCAAAGTCAAGTGGACATTCCAATTGGCAACGTAACGGGCTAATTGGCACACACAAACACATCGCTGCACATCAAAACGAGGTGAGTTTCAAGAATTCTGTATTTCCTTCATCCAATTGCCTGCTTGCTAAGCTTGTTTCGATTCCTAAAATGATTTATGAAAGAATTTATTGGCAAGACAGGCAAGATACGGCTAAATACTTATGACAAAGTAAATAGATTGGTTTTTACTTTATAATTATAAATCTAGTTTCCCGTGAAATGCCAAATTAGTTGGTGCCTGAGTAAATGCTTTCGATTTCATACTCGAAATTACTATAATTTGTAACCAGTTATTAACTTAAGAGCGTTTCAAAGTATTTAAAAGAATTTTATATTAGTCTGTGATACTTTAATATATTGTCTTGGATTTATTTTCAATTAACACCTCTAACAAATAAATTTGAAGGATGTTTTAATCGTGATGATGGTCATAGAGATCGTGTTCAAACCTCTGATTAATGGGTCCTTGATATAATTGTATACCATGAAATAAATCGGTGTTTGACTTTTTGGGCTTTCTTGTAACCGTTTGCACTTTGGAGTTAACAATGTTTTTTTCACCGGCCTTCAATTGCTTACTTTCGCTCATAACGACGATATTATTTCCAAGATCTGGCAATCGAGGAGCTGAACCAATCGCTTTTTTGCCAAGGATAGTCTCTTGAAAGAATCCAGGTCCTGGTACATAGGTATTTCCCTCCGCTTCCGTAAGTCCCGATGTGGAGGTGTTTACCGTTATAGCTCCATCGTTAAGTATAATGCTATTGGTGCTGTCATCTTTCTTATAAGCTAAAACGCTGGCGCAAAGGATTGGCAATAGTCGCAGTATCCAAACCATAGTCCGTGGAGATTCGTTTGATATAAGCTGAGAAATCTGGCTTTATCATTACAAATCGCTTGTGACTAACAGAAATTTAAGGCTTTGACATTTGGCATGAAATCGGTTTTTTTTTACATTTCGAATTAATTTATTTGGTTATACCATGGAAATTATACAAGGGAATTTTCTTATGTACTTGTGTTAAAACTTCAACAGAGATTTGTATTAATCCCGTGCAAATTACTGCACATACTTATAGCTACTAGATCATTTTATATATTGAGGTAATATTTCTTAAGCTTAAGCCCGACTTCGTCTCAAGTAAGTCAACGATTTTTCTTTTGATCTCTCTTTCGGTGCGACTTAAAAGCGGGCCAAGCTGTAGGCCAATTCCACGGAAGTCCACTCCATCTGGCTGAAGACCATCGAGTTTTCCGAACTGCAGATACATTTGTGACGGGCCACTTGGAGCTGCTCGGCTTCGATTCTTGTATCTCTCAATTTCCATTAGACCCAGAGCGGGTTCTCTTTCTCTTGTGTTTCTTCGCTTTTGGTTCTGAAGTGAATTTATGTCGAGCCGCTAAACAATTGATGCTGAAAAATGATGGCAATGACAAAGTGATTACGGCCAGCAGTGGAAAGCGAGGCGAGATGCCAGCAATCGAAGTTCAAGTTGAAAAATAACATTTTCAATTTCCAATTGTGGGGTTCATAGTGAGCCAGAGCTGCCTCGGTGGAAAAGTGAAAATGAAATGCTTTGCTAGCAGACAAAAGCGGTTCATCATTAATCATTTAGTTTGTTGTTTTTACAGCGCAACCGAAAGTATACCTATTTATACGTACATAATCGTCTTGACTGGGCACTTCTTCTTCGTTTGGGGCACGTTCTCGATTTGAATCTTTTCCTCCATACGCCGTCCCATTTTTTTTTTCATCCCGTGTTTGTTTCGTCTCTGAGTATTTGGCTTTGGTAAATTGCTCATCGTCATGCTTTTATGATTTGGTATATTATTTTTGAGAATTTGATGCGCTCAACTTGATAAGCCCAAAGCGCCCTGTGCTGTTCGCCTGCGCCCCCTTTCCCAACCCCTCACTCACCTGCATTCCTGGCTTATTGTTGTGCCCCTCGGTGTACGTGTATATGCTGGTGTGTAGGTGTGCCACATCACCCAGCCCAAAAGTTCAGAATTTTTTAACAGTACCCGGAGAACAGATTTTTTCGATCTCCCTCCAGAGAGTTGCAAAATGTTTAAAGTTTTAATAACAAGCGCGGAACGAAATTTGTTTAGGTGTGTCTTTGTTAAAATACTCTATATTTGATTTATACCAACACGGAAAATACACTACCAGCAATAATAATATCAATAATTAAAATGGTATTTAGATTTGTACCATCTGAAAGTTTACAACTATAAATATGGTTTTTCACCCCGATTTCAAAACAACAGATTTAATTAAAGTAAGCCCATGCTGAATGAAAACCTAAAGCAGAAACAACCCAACTCCATTTAGTGTATCTGCAAAGCCAACCTGCAAATAAACTTTGCCAACTTTACGAAATGCTTGCACATCAAACTTTTATTTACCAGCTTCGAGAGCAGTACAGCGAAGCCCCCCGATAACGACCCAGCTTGGCCCACCCTCGTTGCAATAATTTCATTTCGTTGTACAGTTTATTATATAATTTTTGTCCCTCTTTGACTTTTATCTTACGCTTATTATGCCCCATGGAATTTGCCGATTTCCAGACGCTGTCCAACAACCCGCTGGAGGTCAATGTCTCCGCCCAACCACCACCCACCCACCGAAAAGTCGAGGACAAGGCAGCACATCCCTAGGATACATCCTGCCCCGGTGGCATCATTAAGAGTTGTAATAACTTTGGCCCAACTTTGGATGGGGGCGTTCAGATGGGACTCTGTCTGGGGGCAAAGTGCTAAAATGCCTTGACGCATTCTTTTGCACTTGTTCTTCATCTTGGGAAACAGGAGTAGAAGCCTTCTCGCCAACAGCTGGCCAAATGACAGGCTCACTCCCACTCCGGCAACACGAATCCTTGAATCCTTGGCAGAAAACGTCGACTTGTAATAATCATAATCGTAAATTTGCAAAAAGCTGGCCGGGCAGAGCCGAGCCGTGTGTCCTGGCTGCGTTGGTCCTTGGGGCCCGTTTAGCATTTTGCGCGGATCCTACGAGGCTCTTTCCAAAACGGGGCGTGTGCGTGGGCGTTGTGTTGTAGGCGTCATCATCATTATAATAGCCCTGTTTTATTTATTTTTTCTTCTCCTCTCAGTGGGTGTGTGCCTTGTGCGTGGTTAAGTTATTGGGGGGAGATTTTGAGCAAGAGGAGGAGGTAGAACGCCCCCATACTTCACCGCCTGTCCATCGTCTTGGCGAAAGGCATTTAAAAAGTTTTCTAAACTTCATTTTGAAGTTTTATTACCAGCGCAGAATAAAACGCCGCACAATTTCATCCTTCCCTGTGCATTCTATTCGCTCTTATTTTTCTGGCTTGTTGTTGAAATTTGCTCTATTAAAATTCCGGGGCGCAGTTTTGCCGGCACAACGAGTTCGCCAGGATCTCGGTGCAGGGATGCCGCAAATGCCACCGTTCCAGGATCCACGCCCAGATCCTGTGGGAGGCCTGCATCAGTTATGCAGGTTCGTCCTCCTTTTCGCCTCCTCACACCCCTTTTCTTTTGCTCCTTTTTCCACTGCTTATCCTTGCCGGCGGCTTAGCAGCTTTGTTGGACTCATCCAAGCAGCCTGAAAACCAGCATCCATCCAGCTGCTGGAGCAAGCTGCAGCCGAGCCAGGACTCCGGGTAAGTCTTAGTTATGTGGAACTGGCATTTATCTTGCGATAATAGCAAGTTGTGCGATGCCAAGGAAGTAGCGGAATTTTCAAGGATGTTCCAGGAGGTATCTTAAGGGGTTATATGATGTATCTTTAAACTCATAGCAAGACAATAATTATCAAAGATTACAAACCTTTAAGTAGCATATGAAAGAGTTTAAATTTTCTTATCAAAATGTTAGTAGTATGCTAGGAATAATACATCAGCTAGTGAACCCCTTTTGGGGCGCCTATGACTTTCTTCTTTATCCAGTGCAGCATATGCTGCCTGTGAATTTAACATTTTGCTAGCGCCAGACAAAGTATGCATTCAAACAAGTCACACACAAAATGTGGGCGGTGGGCGGGTCCCAGGGATGTTCTTCTAGAATCCTTAGCCCCCATCTTATTTTCTTGCTCGTGCATTTTTATCCTTAACGAAAATGTTTATCTGTGTAACTGTAAGCAGGATAAACGCACGCTTACACATGGATACAGATACAGATACACTTACAGATACACAGATACAGATGCTGAGGCAGAAACTTGAGCTACAACAAAAATAGATCAGTTTAAGTACAAATGGCCGCCAATGCCACGCCCACGCCTCGTTCCTCGCCCTCCGCCCACCTCTTTCTTCCGCTTCCCTGCTCCATTCTTTTTGCTTCTTGAAATACTTTTGCGGTTTCTTTTACTTCCGTTCGCTCTTTCGCTCCTTTCTTTCAGACGCGCCAGCGTCCATTGTTAAACTTTAATGCCAAATGGTGGTACGAACCTTCTGATCCAAGGGGGCGGCAGACCCGTGAGGGGGGCGTGGCTGTACAAATTTCACGAAAATTGTCCTCGCCACGGCGCACGGGGAAAACTTTATTTTAGTTTCATCCTCTTACTACTTTGCTCAGATGGAAAGCGTTATTTTATTGAATTCTTCTCTCTCTTTTTTTCTCTGCAGGTTGCAAGTGCAAAAAAAAATGAAAACCATAAAAAAGAACACGGCGAACAGGGAAAATTCTGTTGCCACAAAAGTTTTTCGTTTCATTTGCCATTTTTTGCACATTTGCCTGCTCGATTTTCGTTCTCATCCCGTTGGCAGGCTGCTCATTTACTTTGTTGTCCTTGCTGGTCCTCTGGTTTCCATAGTGTTTTTTTAGTTTTTAAGTCTGGTTGTTGGTTTTACGTAGATTTGGTTTTGCAGTTTTTGTTGCATTAGCTGGTCGTTGAGGCGTAAAGTTCAATGGCGGGTTAAATGGACTTAATACCGGAACTTTTTAGAACTTTTCCCCCACCTCCCGAAGTACCAAACTTCTAGCGTTGATCGTCCTGGGCAACAAAGTGAAAGTTTTTTTGTTGAACAGCTTAAAAAGAGATTGGCTTTCCTGCTCCCACCCCTCCACTTCCCCGCTTCTTTTTCTCGCTGGCCAAAGGATTTAGCAGTTTGTCCAAGTTTGTGTGTGTGGCCAAGTTCGATGGAAATGTGGAAAAGGAATTTTCGACAGTAACAATAAGTGATGGCCGAATGTGTTGGCTGAAGTTACTTCGCCTTCGAGGACAAAGTTTTTAGGTGACAAAGGAAAAAGTTGGAAATTATTTGAAATGCTTTTCAAATGGCGAATGGGCGAAATTGAAATGGAATATGCACATTTAAGTCGTAGTTATCTGAAACTATTTCCCAAATGCAATTTAAGAGTATGTGGCTTCAAATCTAGAAAGTTTTAACTCTTTTTTCGCCATTTCTGTTTCTAAACTTTTCTGCAAAAGTCCGTGAAAAGATTTATCCCTTCGAATTTCAGCGCGCGTGTCAAAAATTTCGTTTCCATCATTTGGAAAACCCTTCAGACGAAACTTGGCCAACTTAAGAGACGCTGAGGGCACTAAGGAAAATTTGAAGCAAGTTATGTAAAGGAGGCCAGCAAACAAAACCGTCAAAAAAGAATAAGGGTGCCAAAGAGTAGGGGAAAAAAGGAGTCTCGTGTCAGCTTTTTATGCCTTTGGCCAAAGGACATGCTGGCAATTTTGTTACCCAAGAAGAGAGGAAGGGACGATTTTCCATGGGGGTAGAGGGCAATCGTGGCGACAAGTTGTTAAGTAAGCAGCGACAACTCAAATAAAAGGACAACGGAATGAGATTCCAGATAGTTTCGCTGCTCTCAAGTCCGGGAGGTGTAAAAAGGCCATCAAAAAGCGTTGGCTCTTCGGGAGATTTCTCTTAAAGTTTCTCGTTGTTGCCCCATTCTAAGGTAAACAAAAACTAAAAGTGAGAAAAGCAAGCGCCTCAGAGATTGAATAGATTGAGATGAGATTGAGTCTCCGGCACAGCTCAGTATACAATATTAAAATTCGCTTATGCCCATGACGTCAGACAGACGTCTTATCTTCTGGCCGAGTCTTACCTGCAGTTGTTTTAGGCGGCTTTTGTTTGGTTTCCGCTTCACACTTCCCAAGTGGCGGATCGCAGGGCCGGGGATTCCGGAGTCCGGACTCCCAGATGCGGTTTATGTGACATGCGGGCCAGGGAAACTCAAGAAACTAAAGAAGCGGCAGCAGGCAGTAAACAAACGAATGCTGGCAGGTGAATGGCAGCAGAGGTGAAGTTTCAGGGGGCTAAAGGGGGACTTCTCAGAGGCCATCAGGGGGTTTCCGGGGACTCCAGGGGACAGGGTGTGGCTGGCTGGTACCAGAAGTCATACAAACGCAAGACAAAACGAGGCGACAGACAATACAAGACTTCGAACTTGTCATACAAAACGCTGGCGCGACAATCAATGGAATTTATGGTCGCAGCAGGTTCAGTGCCAGTGCCAAACCCAAGCCGAATCCCAATCCCAAGCCCACAGACAGAATCCAACCCAGGCCCAAGTGAAATCCATTCCTAAAGCTGCCCGGGGACTGACTGACATGTGCACTTGCAGAAATGTCCTTAGTTTGTGCTAGTATTTTCAGTGCAAGTACTTATAAGATTTAACTCAATATTTCTATATTCTAAAAATTTGGAGAACATTTTCTATTTTTCTATTATATGTCATATAAGTACAAATCGCTTACTCTCTTTTTCGGACAGAGAAATACTTTTGTTTGTCCAAAATATTTCTTGAAGTGCTAACTTGTCTTAGTGTACTTAAGCATTTTTAACGCCATTTGATGCCTTTTCACACATTCGGCAAAGCGAAGAACAAACACCACCAGAACCCCAGACCTTAACCGAACCGAAAAAAATAAAACTCAAGGAACACTTAGTCAGCCCATCATCGTCCTTCGTCCTGCCCCTCCCCCACCACCATCACTGCTCATCCTTTTTACTGCCGTTTGGGATTCAGGAGCAGGATTCAGTACTGTATTATGCGGCTTGTGTTTACACTAACAGACCCGGAGTCCTGAAAATGTATAGAAAGGGGAGGAGCCCAGCTACTGTATTGAATTTCACGCATCATTTGGCCAAGGTTCATTCGGTTCTTGCTTTTGGTTTTAGGTTTTCGGACCCCAAGGCGTGGGTGCCACTTTATGACTCTGCGGTTGGCTTAAAATTAAAACAAATATCGGAAAACAGGCAAGTGGTGTTCCGAAGGTGTTGGAGTCGGCATTTAATTTCAGACAGGTGGAAGAATTTCGAGTTGGCCCAGGAAATGTAATATGCTCTGCATGCCCATTTAGCCAAGGAGCTGTTTTCTGTTGTGGTTGCCCAAAGTGAAGTGCTAGTGGGGGAAATATGCCAGGAATGTGTTGGCTAAAGGGTTCGGAAATTCGGGGGAATTGAGGGTTGCCAGCGAGTGTGTTGAAAGCGGCATTCCAATGTGTAGGATATCAATAGGTAGTCCCAAGATAACGAAACTGAAACAGGATAGAGGGGAGACCTGAAAATAATTTGGGATGTTTGTAGGAACTAACAAACAACATGAAAATTAAGCCTTGTAAAATAGAAAAATATTCATAGTATAAGTCCTGTTAATGAATGCTTTTAAATGTTTGTTTCTACTAATGATTTCAGTGCTTCGCTTTATTGAAACCGCTATTATAATTAAAACTTTAGTTGGCTGTACTGCCGGAGAACACAATTCCAATCCCAGGAACAACCGTGAAACCGCAAAACATATATTACGTAATTCCGGACAAAGCGTAAAACAGAAAATACAATATATAAACCTGAATAAATTTATTTTCGCCGCCATTGGTCTGGCCCAATGCTGATTAATGTGGATTGCCCGACAAATGTGTGCACATTAGCATTAAAATATATGTACATCTATGGATGCTCCACTCGTTTTGTGCCCAACTTTTATTAGACCAATTAAATTGCGGTTGGCACTGAAGAGTTGAAAAGCTACGAATATATAGAAAACTTCGATGTCTCCCCTTTGTCTGCGTTGCCAATTAATGTGCAGCAATTTTCACCCAACAAAGGCAGTCAATTAGGGGGTTCCCCACCCCCGATAGAAGACAATACTATTGTTGTTCTAGCCGGCGAACTAAGACATCATCATATGATAGATATTTTAGTAGAGAGAGAGAGATATGCTACTAATTAGCCATCATCAGCAGCGGCGGCTACACAATTTCCACCATCAAACAACAAACACTAAACTGCACTGGCCAGTTAACCGCAGGTACATGAGGGTTTTTGGGTCTTTTGGGCCTGTGTTCTTGTTTTTTTTTCTTTTTCTGTTTTTTCGGGAAGCGTTAGTAACTAAATTAGCGGCCTCTGTTACTTTTTTTTCAGCTTTGTTCCCTCTTTATGTGGTGTTTTTTCCCCTGTGGAGTATTTTTTCGGGTTTCAGCCGCCAGACTGCAGCCGCAAATTATTGGGCCCAGCGTTTTAGTTGTGTTGGCTCCTCTTTGCTTTGTTAAGTCGACTGCTGTCTGTTGCCTAATTTCCAGTTGCATTTGCCTGGCTAATACAGACATCTCACTAAAGATGGGGTGAAAAGAAAACCCAAAAAAAATGTGGAAAGAGGAGAGCGCGGGGAAAGCAGAAAGCACTTTTAGATAAAAGGTTTTCCATGTCTTCTCCATTTGGATTCAAGCCACTATGGCTATATCTATGGTCATGGTCATGCCAAGGCCCTGGACTCTCTCAGATTTGGATTCGGTTTCGGAATCGGATATTCCGACGCAGACAAGACAACGGTTTTCCCCAAAACAAAAAAAAAGAGAGAATGATAGAAAAACCTTCGTCGCGTTCCAGTGAAAAACTTTTAGTGGAAACCGTTGGTCGGCAAATTATGCATGCAGTTGCAGCGCTGCGTTTTTCTTTGTCTTCTTCGTTTTTACTTTTCGGGAAGCTCTAAAAGCCTTTGGTTTATTAATGTTTGTCCAGAATTTAGGAGGCTCTATCTGAGTGCTACTTCATCTTGTGTCTGCCTGCCGCTTTTACAGTGATTTAAGTTGGCCAAAATGATTTGGTCTGTCATTAATTTACCAGCCGTCAAAAGCGGAGTTATTAGCGTGCGGGTTGCTCAAACACGTTTCCACTTCTGCTGGTTGAGTAGCTTTTCACGTTGCTGCTGTTGCTTTTCCCCTTTTGGTTTGGGCCAGAATCGCTGCAGGCCATTTTGCCGCCTTCTCTTCATCATGTCGCAGCTACTCCGACTTCTGCTTTTCTACTGAAGAAGCTCTCGAGAGGCGAAGACGACGACAGCGGCTACAAGCTCTGAAATATCTAAAATGTGGGACTGATGGTGGCGGCACTCGGAATGACAACAAATTAGACAGTTAATGCTAACAATCTTTTATGATATTTACATTTTGGAAAATTGTTTATGTTGATTTATTATGCAGAATGTGGGGAGAGGCTTCTTCGCTGTGGGAACATTTCCAGTGGGTTGAGTTGCATTGGGAAGATTAATTCTACAAGTGGATTAATAGAGTGACAAAGTTTTTCATTTGAAGAACAGGTTCCCTTTCTCTGCGAATTTCCTTAGTTAACTCTTTTTTAAGAGGATTTAAGCTAACGGTCTTAAGTAGTTTAATTATGAATTAATGTGGTAATATGAATTACTATTATATTTCAATAAGACAAATAATTTTAGATTTAAATCAGATTTAATGTCTAAGCCGCAAGATAGATTTTCTTCAAGATTATCTTGACTATGCTAAGTATTTTCCATTATTTCCGCTAGCTGCGTAATTTCGATTCGCATTTTTTTTTTTTTGGATTTAAAGTGGAAAATCGTTTTGGGAGGACCATCAATCATTTTTCAAAAAATGTCCAAAGTGGGCTCAACTCGAGTTTGCTTTTAGAGTCCTGGAATGGAGCTTCAGTCTCATCCGCAGCTGTCTGCTCAAATCTGTATCAGCTCTATCACTTGCCAGCCACGCCCCCGATTCCGCCCCCGCCCCCTGGCACAACATGTCAACAATACAAATGATGGGCGCGTCAACAAAGGGGCGTGGCACGGCAGCAGCTAGCTGTAATAGAGATAAATTCGCTTCATTTTTTGCTGTCGCTGATAAAAACAAAAAGAACATCTGAGCGAAACCAACAAAAAACTGGAGCAAAATCGGGTATACAGTGGGGTCGTCACGGTGCGGTACAGTGGGGCGTTGGGTGTTTTTTTTTCCTTTTGTGCATTTTGGTTTAGAGGATGGGGGCTTAACAGCTGCCTTTGAAGCGACGCGCTGACAATGTCATTTGGCGACCACTTTATTGGCTTTAATGACAGCGCTGCAAGGTGTCCCTTTGGAGTTTCTGCCGGAGCAGCTGTTGGCCATCATCTGGAGCGCAGCTCGGGCGGTAAGCCCTGGTATTACTGCTCTGCCCCTCGAAAAGCGGAGCAGCCCGGTGGGACTGGGACTGGGATTGGGTAGTGGTACCCACTTCTCGACAATTGCCGGCCCCGCCAGTACGTGCGATTATTATCATCAATTTTGTGCCGACCGAGTGAGTGATGATTGTTCCAGGGAACGGAAACCCGGCAACATTTCCACTTACCCTCGTTGTTCTTCTGGGGCTTGTTACTGCTTTTCGCAGCCGCTCGGTGGGTGGCTGCAGTGCCTCCAAAGCTCCAACTACACGCGTACAAAAATAATTGGCAACTTACCTTACTATTTCACTTGGGGTACTTTACCAAGAAAATCAACGATAAAGGGATTGTTTACATGATATAAGTATATCTTACATCAGAGAATATGTTAAAGATCGTTGAAGTCGTTTCTTGAAATATGTATATTTTATATATCGTATGAAATATTTTAACAAATTAAATCCTTATTTTTTCAATTTGGTGTGTCTGTATTTTAGCAGTGCAGGTAAACGGCAAGTGCGGGGGCAGGTGGAAAGGTAACTCCGAAACAGTAAAACAAGTACCAGTACCACCGCCCGAAAAAGACGGAGAATGGCAATGAGATTACAAGACTGAGCTGAGTCAGTACCATTTCGAGCCAGAGTTTTTTTTCTTTTTGGCCGGCTCCTGACTGCTGGGCGTCTGTAAGCGTTAAAACGAACTCAAGTGGAAAACAATCTAATTTGCTAAAATTCCTTCCGCTCTCGGCCAGCTCAGCTCAGCTCAGTGGATTATCCCCTCCCTCTGAACAAAGTCGAAGATATTTCTTCCTTCTATTCCAGCTGGTTGTGCTGGTGTTTTTCTTTTGCTCTTCAACTCAATTAAAGTTGATGGCCATTTTGCGTCGTTTTGGCCAATATTGTTGACTGCTTTGGCATTGGCTTTTATGTGCTCGGTTTTTAGCTTGGTTTATGAGCTCCCCAGCAAAGAGTTCCTCCTTCCCGGCAGTTTTATGTATTTATTTGTTTATAATTCGATTCGAGTGAGAGTTTGAATCAAGTTTATTGAGAGCCATTGAAAGTTGTTAATTTGATGGAGGGTTCTGAGGGGCGTGAGTAGTTAACCTGATAACCCAATGAAAAGTTTCAAGACTGCCCAGTTCATAGAGATTTTTATCTACACGGTTTTTCTTTTCAGTTTGCTACTTTATCCTGACACGATAATATATTTATGGCTATTTGAATTTGTCTCTCCGCTCACATCCCAATTTCTTTATTATTTTAACATCTAGCCCCGCATTGTGCAGGTTTTCTACCAACTTTGACCTTTTTCTGTCGTCTTCTCGGCCAGGACAAAAGCAGAGAACGTTAATCTATTGTTTTTGCCAGTCAAGCAGGCAGACATGATGACATACCCCGCCTTTGCATTATCTCTATATAAAGCATGGTGAACGAAAGTCCTCCGGCTTCATATGTATTTTCCTATTTTGCTATTAATGTCAGGGAAAATGTTTTGCTTGCGATTGGAAATTTGTTTGTCCTGCCATGTCCTGTCCTTTCGGCTTGACATTGTCCTAGAGACTGGACATTTGTCCTTTTCCTCCGCCTGGCTTTTCTTCTCATCCAGATTTGTTTTTGCTTTATGACTTCACACAGCCACTTGATATATGAGGCATTTGCATGTGCCATAAATTTCTGCTGGCTTTGACTCTGCTCATTAAATATTCATAAATTTCTGCAGCCCTGAAAAACATGAAGAAAAATAAATAGAATAAAATATGAATGTAGCTGGTGATAGCGAGGACTAGGGATTCAAACTAATTTCCACAGCCCCGAAACTGTTGTCATTTATTCTCGCCACACCCTCCACTAAGCCGCATAGTCCTTCTCATACCCATTTCCCCTTGCTACAGCCTGCTAATTGTTTTATGTGCCAAGATTTGTGTCTCTGTCCTTGTTTTATTTATTTTTTTTTTTGTGGGGCTTTTGCAGCTCTCAGCCGCCCTAAACATGTTTGCACAGTCTTTGCCAGCCACGCCCACCAACCAGATTGGAAGAAGTTATTGTTCTTGGAGGAAGGAGTACGTACACTGGGCAAACCTAAGCCGAAAATGTACACATGATTTATGAGGAAGTAAAGATATTAAACTTCCAAAATGGTCAATCTACAATCTGAAAATGCAAACAGCTTCTATATGTGAACTAGGTCTATATACATACGAATCAATGTAAAGTTATGAATGAATCATAGTTCAATATGTTTGATTGAAGTGTAAAGGGGGTAGTGGCTGTTTTCACTTGCTTTTCGATTAGACTGCGTTGTTCGCCTGTGCCAACAACAAGGAATTAATTCATTTTATGTTTCCTGTGTGTGTGTATCTGTATCTTATGGATACCTAGCTGCTGCTTACGCCTACATATTGATTTTCGTATTTATTTTACTTTTTCGCTTTCTGCTTTTGATTATTTCCCTGGGAGTCGGGACCCAGGAGTCGATGGATGGATGGACTGCTGGCTGCAGGCCTGGTCTTTTGTACAGTACAGTGCACTGCCCAGCAAGCGAAACACACAGAGAACCCATCTGGTAAGGAGTAGCCTGTAACGTGGCTCCACTGTACCATTGCTGCTGGCAAGAAAAATGATTGCGAAGAGCACAGTGGCCCCGGCCAAAAGGTGAGGCTCCAAAGCTGCCTTCTATTCCTTTCTGCGCGTGTGTGGCCCGCGGCTGTCCTGGGGAATCTATCAGCTGAACCTGCTTCTACAGCTCCTTCAGCTCCTCCTGCTCATCCGCAAAGTTCCCCGTCCATTCAACGCAGCGCAGCCTTTATTGAGTTTGTTCGCAGGCAAATTGCATTAGACACTTGGCAGCAGAAATGTTGGAAAACGGACTGCTCCTCCTCGCAGTCATAACTTGTGTCTAAGTGAAAATTAAATTTTAAACAAAATATCTATCATAAACATGCAACGAACTAAACCCTAAATATTTCAAGTGCTCAGCCCCCCACTTCTTTGCATTTTTTATGTTTTCCTCAACAAGTGTGAGAGCAATGCGTTGAGCCCTATCTTGAGGTTTTAGTGTAGGTTTTACGACCAGGGCGTCCTTTTTCTTTAAACAGAATGCGTTTTCTGTAACTCGATCGTAGACCCAACCCCGAACTCCCCCATCCAATCCCGAAAATAAGGCAGACTACTCGAGGCATTAATATCTTATTGACAGCTCAGGATTAGAACGGAGCCAAGTGCCTGCCGGTTGGGTGAGTGTGTTTGAAAGGGGATTATAAAGCGATTTGTTTGTCGAAAATTATGAATCTGGGAACCCAGAGGAGAGCACAACCGTCAGGGAGCAGATAGGGAGCTCCCACACGCTGTTTGTGGCTCAGAGTCAGTTTTGATATGCCCAGATGCCAAAAAGGGAAAATCAGGCATCTCAAATCTCTTGGCTTTTGTTTGGCAGCATGCTTTACGGTATTACCAGGGGGAAACGGGGTGAAATTTCATCAATTTTGACGTAAGCCAAGACAGCATTAACTAGCTGGTTTCTGGGGCTCAAGACATTGCTTTTTGTTGAAAGGGGAAATTTTATGAGAAGCTGAACTCTCTTATCTCAAACCAGTAATGGGGAGAATTTTCTCTATGGTATGGTGTAAATTCGAATAAAAAACTTATCTTAAATCCTTATAGGGGCTATAAAATTAGACCAAGATTCAACCATTGTTGCCTAATCTTAACTACCTTTCGAAAAAATAGAAATGTTTATTTTCATTTCGAGCTTATCTGGCCAGCATGTCAGGTGCTCAACAATGGATATTTTATCCCAAGTCCGCTGCTAAACGAAATCTCAAATCTAATCTCGGCTTCATTAGTGTTATGCATATGTGTTTGGTAATTTCAAAATCGATCGATCGCAACGAATCGAAGATCCCACAGAAATTCCAGCCCTACGTTCACATTCGTTGATTTCAATTTGAATTTGAATTGGCAATAAAACGCCAAGTTTATCAGCTGCCGAAGGGTCGCATGGACAGCAAATAAAGGTCTGCGGTTTTCCAGTTTTTCTTGCCCGAGGGCCCCAACTCGTTATACAACTCTATTAGTTTCCATTTCGTCCGGTCGCGCATACAAATCAACTAATTTTCCCTCAGCCCGAAAATATCGCTTTCTATGGACTGCACTCCAAAATGAGAGTTCGTAGATCTTGTGCTCATAATTTATGTAAATCCAACGAAGGCCGTCACACTTATCTGCCTTGGTGAGTACTTGTTTGGGCATTTGAATAAAATTTCAATTTTCATGCATAGCAATATCAGTTCGGTTTGTCCGAGTGCCATATATGTTATATGCCAGCACGTTGACTCAATTATTTTGGTACAACTTCATACCTCTTATTTTTCGGCCAATACTGTGTCCTGGCCTAGACAACAAAAAATGCCAGACACGTCCGAAATATCCATGCCTTCATCTTGACTCTTCGACCTTAAGGATAAAATAGACCAACTGTGGCAAAACTGACATTTCTGGCTTAAAACATCCGACTATTTGGCCTTACGGCAAATAAATTCGTTTACCCTGACCTTTGTGCCTTAAAAATTGCCTTTAATTGGGATTTAATTTTATTTATTTCTCTGGCTGTGCTCTTATCAGAGGATTTCGTTTGCTTTCAATGAATAATTCCGCAGATTATAACCTTTAATTAAATGCACCGAATTATTTTCCAATTTTTCCCATTTCAGCTGCATTTCGAGCATTTCCCCAACGTGCATGGAATTATTTCACTCACATATTTAGGTAATTTAGTTGCGGGGGCCGAAGCTGTGTGTTAATTTCGAACCCCAAAACGCATAGTACACATTTCGGCAATTCTCTACAGTTTCGCATAGTTTTTCCCCTTGTTTTTGTGCATTATTAGTTTCTACACGCTCATATTCGAGGGCAAATAATAGTCCTGGAGAAACATAAATGAAAATAATGTACAAACATTTCGCACTAATTAAAAAGCAGAACGAGGATTTCCGAGGGGATTGAGTGTTGAGCGGCACAGACTGGAAATATAAATATTGAATCGATGCTGCGTGGAATTGAATAGGACATGTGTAATTGCTTTTCCCTTCTCGGCGATGTGTGAATACATATATATCGATTGTTGTGCATTCTTTCAGTTATTGATGGGGCAGCCCCGTTGTTACTTTTCATTTTCATTTTCCGATTTCCCGACTTTTGTTGCTGTCGCACTGGGCGATTCTCGTTTTGTTTATTTGTCGACTGGTGGGCGGTGGTTGTGCCACCTCCATTCGATTGGCAAACAGAGGAAGCCGCCGGCAGGCACGTTTCCATGCAAAACCGATTGAAACTGAAGACGCGTTTTTGGACATTCAATTGGGAATTGGTAGGAGTTGGGGCATCCAGATGGGTGGAACCCACGCACTACCAGTTGACAGCTGTCGTCGCAGTAGAATTGCCAAAGACTCAACTTCGGGACCAGCTTACTGCCTTCAAAGGCAAATCAAAGTGCGCTGAGCCCCGGCTCACGTGACTGTACAATTTATTTCAAGCATGCAGCGAAAATAAATTTATTAATAGCCCCAGTCAGTGGAGAAGAAGAAGTATTACCGCCACCCACACAGCTTTTTACAGTATCTCTGCATCAGGCCCCCCAAAAACCCCTGCGAAACCTCTCAACCATTCGGCTCCATGTTCATTCATTCAAAAAAACCAAGAGAGATTCGCAGTTGGATTCGCAATTTCGCTTGCGTGAAGGAAGTTCAGTTTTCTGCCCCCTTTCCTTGGAGTCAGCGTCAATTTATGCGCCTCACGTTTTCTCATTTTCAAGAATGACTAAATATCGTTTACACCGAACTCTCGCCCCTTTTGGCCGGCTTGCACCAGCAACTCGGCTGCATTTCTGCATATGAAGTATAGCAAGTGGAATTAAACTTTCCACGGAAAACTGCCCATTTTTTACTCATTTTATTCATATAGCAATGCACATATTTCCTTAATTAAGCACGTGGCAAGTGGAAATGGTGCACTACGAGAAAAGGTTTGCCAACTATATGAACTATTAGTTACCACAAAGCATTGTATTTTAATATATATTTTTTTTAATTACGCTTAAAGTTTTCATATATTAGTTTAGCATGTGTAAAAGGCTTAAATTTCTCTGTCGACATTTTCATGTCTATACATTTCCATTTGTTTGGGGCGAAGAGCGTTGAAAATTTTTTGGCTAATGCCTGAAACGTGTCGGCCTCTGATGGTTATGGTAACGGTACGAAAAAAGAGTAGTTCGAAAGGCGGAGGAACAAGAACGTTGTGAAAGGGTTGCCAACTGCCAAGTGGAGTGAAACAGATTTATTTGGCTTTAGACAGGCAGAGATCTACAGAGCCAACTAACGAAGCACTCTGCTTTATTTTCACCTGCCGATTAGCTCGAGCTCGAGCTGGAGTTTTCCTCCTCCCGCTCGTGGCGCTTGCAAATTAGTGTTAATTTATCAGAATTTTTGCCTCGCAAATCAAGTTTGTTCAGACAAGTGCCGAGAAGGGAAAAAATAATTGGACGAGGAAGGAGGAGAGGAGGAGACATGACACAATGGAGGATGTTTTTAATAAACCAAATTTGAGGCACTGAGAACTCGGAACTGTAACTAATGCTGACTTCTAGCCTGATATCGAACTGTCAAGCTGTCAATTCTCGTTAGCATTGGCTGCCATGTGTGATGTTGATGTCCTCTATGTGTATCCGCATCCACAGCAGTCGATGTGCGGCTCTGCTACTCGAAGTATCTATCAAAAATTCAATTTCCAGCTGAGGAGATACAAATGCCAGGCAGCGAGTGCAGAAGGCAGGGGTGGCTACAAATTGGAAATAGGTAGAAAAAGTCATTTAGTAACGATTGCTGACATGAGTCTCTGGCTTGCGAGGGAACGTTAACTCGGCTCAAGGCTTAGACGATACGATGAGATACGCCTGAGAAATGTGAAAGCTCTCTCTTAGGGGGAGAAATGCGCAAATACTGACAGCACAATTAAGGTCTTAATTGGCAAAACTAACTTGCTCCTTCCGTTTGCATTTTTCTTTCAGCCAAAAATTGCAAGAAAAGAACCAGTAAACAGGCGAAGCCCGGCGAAAATCCCAATCCATTCACCATGCGCCAAACGGAGGACTAACGGACAACTGCGATAACTGGCAATAAGCGAGGAGGAGCGTCAAAGGATTGCAGCTTTGCCCCTTCATCCGGAAAACTCCCTCAATCCCCACCCGGAAAACTAAAGGAAAATGCCATCCGTAGCAAACAGCAACTACAGCAACGATGCGCGTCTCGGTTACGTTGTAAATCAAGTTGCATCCGTATCTGTGTCCATATCCGCATCCGCATCCGCCCCGCCCTCCGAATTTCCCACTTTCAGTCCACCGCGGATTGCCAGTCTGGTGGCCAGCAGCTCCGCGGAGGACTTGAGCAGCTTTGGTGACGTGACGTTCGACATCTTCGATGACGATGACGACTTGTTCGGCTCGCCAATGGCCTTCGATGCCAGCGAACAGGGCCTCTGGAACGGACGCTTCGTACCGCCACCGCCCCGCCCGCCCTTCTTCGTCGACGAGCCGGTGCTGAGCGACGGCCTGACCACGTGTGATTTGTGCTCCTGGGCGATGCCCACCAAGAGCACATTCATGTTCGAGGGAACGATAGGTGAGTGCCCGAATACAAATCGGGATGCACTGGGGGATACAAATTCGGGGCTTATTTTTGATTAAAGTTAACTGGAACAAAAAGAATAAATATACATACGCATTTATAAATTAAAGATAGAGCTTGATTCTATCTTTGGCTAGACAATCTAAATGACTTAGAAAAATCGCATAAAATTTGTAATATATTTTATATATTTTTTCTTAGTGCAGAATTGGTAGCTGAGGGCTGCATAGTAACTTCCGTTACTAACCGTTACCCTTTTCCCCTTTTTTGTTGCAGAAAAGGCCACAGAACTGGGCTGGCCACTGACTCTGATCATCGTGTCCGTGTTGTCGGCGCTGCTAGGCGCCATCATCATGATTGCCGTGGTGCGCTGCCGGCGCAAAAAGTCCTCCAACAATCGCAACGGTGAGTGCTAGTACTCGACATAGCCACATGGCCAACTTGGCCAAAATAGAAAACAGTGGGCGTAGGCCAAGCACAGTGGGCGTAGTGGATAATCATTCAGAGATGCAAATAAAGCATTTAAAAGTATACTTATAAGCAAATTAAATGTAAAGCTTAAAACCTTACAAAGTAAAATCTTAAAGTGTAAAATATTTTTTATTTCTTTAAAGCTTTTAAGATGAATGATTTCCACTGTGCCCGCTGTTGGCCATTATGAGGCCTTTACCTTTGTTGACTCTCACAACATTCGGCTGTTTTTGCAACTGCGACCCACCAACTAACCCCCTCCCGTTTCTCCACCACCCTCTCTTCTCTCTATTTTTCGGCACACATCTCGTGTTTGTTATTGTGTGGCATCTACATCGGTTTCTCCAACACGCAGACACGCACGTGCAATGGTGGTCTCGCAACAAACGCGCCCACGGCAACGGCTTGAGTGGCGCGGGCGGGGCAAGTGGAGCGGCGGGTGGTGCCGGCGGCAATGTGCACCACCACAACGGCAGCAGCAGCAACATAAACAACAACCACCTGAGGAGGAGCAACATCTACACGGCCCACCCGGCGGACAGCATACGAGGTCTGCAACCGCTGCCGGTGGTGCTGCCTCTGCCACTGCCATTGCCCCACCCACCTTCTGGTGGTGCCTCGCCAGCGTCGTCGTCGACCACACCGCCTGCTCCACAGCAGCAGCAACATCAGCCGTTGCAACAGCAACAGTACTTCCATCCATACCAGCAGCAACAGCATGTGCACCACTCGCATACGCACCACCACCACACGCACCACCATGTGCCGCTGTATCCACACGACTGCGACGAGGATGCCGCCTACGAGGAACCGGAGTACCATCAGCCGCAGCAGCTGCACTCGGTCAACAGCAGTAGTTCGTTGTCCTCGATAGGATCGTCATCACTGCCACAGGAGGCAAGCAATTCCCGAGCCACCCACTGGCCACCGGGTGCCACATCAGCCACCATGGTCATAGCCAGCTGAGAAACGGGCCAGGACTGCGCCTGGATTTGGCAGCAGTAATGTGGATAGGTCTGTGGACCCATTTCACTTAAGATGCAGCGCACATGGATGGGTGCAGATCATAAAGGGGATTACACGTAACAATTTTGTGAAGTTTATTTTTGCCAGTTCATCCAGGGACTCCCTAAATGTATCTGTCTGTCGGTCTGCCTGTGTGTCGCCAATTGGGAAAACCGAAACGAATTTAGTGTCACTTCCGTTTCCGTTTCGCAAACTATCGAGTCAGACAGGCGAGAGGGTTGCGGTG
Organism: Drosophila sechellia; assembly: GCF_004382195.2. NCBI lineage: Eukaryota > Metazoa > Arthropoda > Insecta > Diptera > Drosophilidae > Drosophila > Drosophila sechellia. The sequence continues at coordinate 6,226,284 of NC_045951.1, read as the reverse complement.
CGGTGTGGCGTGGCGTGGCCACAGGACATGCTCTTTACATGCCATGCACGTTTCATCCTTTATTGCCGCTCGGCATTAGAACAGGGATTTCGTCGGATTAAAGCAAATAAAGGGCGTGCTTTCTGTTTGCACCCAACTGGCAACTGCCGATGATGCCACAAGTTTAAATCGGAGCACCCAGCATTGTTTCGGATATATCGAACTTAGGCCCCGCAGGGACACATATGCCATTTCAATGGGTATGCTTCAGTTGAGTCTGGTATAGGAACAACATTTGCCACTTGGATTTTGTTTAAATAGACATTTTCAGCTTAAGCCTTGTGGGCAAATGTATGCGAAGCATATTCTGGGAACCTGTCCGGGGCAAACACTGGTCCAGAACTTTGTGGCTTTTTTGACTCCATTCCGCTCTTGTATCGCAATGACGAGAGCAAATGGGCTTTGAAACTGGTAAAATGTAACGTAAAACAAATAACGATGAGGCGAAATGTGAAGAGAAAGTGGGAAGAAGAAGTCGCAATATCATCCGCAAAATCATTAATCAAATTATGAGCTCAAGCATCTAATAGCATTCGCATTTTTAATAGCCACTCGTCGTAATAACAAACCCATGACAAGCATATCAAACATAAGCTCAACAAGGCAACAGCCAACAAAAGTACTTAAAACAATCAAACATTGCAGCAACTTAAATGTAAATGCAAAAGTAAACAAACTCGCGCCATTGTATATTAATTGTAAATATTTTTTGCGATCCGCTCCAATTAGCAATTAACAGCAGGAGCGTGCAACAGAAAGTTTCTCCAACAACAAAATATGTATTGCATTACTTCAATTCGATAGAGAAAAAAGTACGAAAACATTCCTCTTCAAAGCAAACGCAAAGTTCAAGTTTTCATTAAACAATTATAATTTACGACAACACACAACCAAAGACTAGTCATTTAAGTCACAACGTCGATATGTACAAACAAGTTAAACGAGAGATAAAATATGATTAAGCCAGTTAATTAATTCGATTTACGGATGCTTCATTCGAATGCATTCGATTCGCATTTATTAGTTTTACGAGATGAAAGAACAACTGCAATACTGTATTTTAAATATTTATTCATTAAACGCACTTTTGTCCACTCCCCTTCTATCCCACACAATAACAATAATCGTAATTAGCATTTATAATTAAAAATTCAAACATCAAGTAAATAATAAATAATGAAAACGAAAGACGAGAGCGGAATATGCGCAAAAAATTACTACGAGCAACTCAAAATGTTCCAATGTTTAGATTAGCCAACTAATTACATGGAAATGTAAACAAATCAAATACTTCATAGTTTTCATAACAAATTCATTAAATTGTGCAGAAATAATTTAGGCACACAAAATACGAAAAGAAAATAAAAACCAACAAATTAAACAAAACCATATTAAAATCCATTTGTTTTGCTTTACCACTGGCCACGTCTGATTTTTAGCCCGATTTGAACTTTGAACCCTACCCATTGAATGTCGCCTGGTATCTATTGTAGGATCTCGATACAGTGACAACCATTCAAAATATTTTTCGCCAAGCCAACTTTATTACTTCTTCAATAAGGAATTGAATTCTTGGCTGTTGAGAGGACTGTGAGCCAAAAGCTGTTTTAGTTTTGTAGTATCTGCAGGCCGCCACTCCAGAATTCAGTCTAATGTCTTTAGAAGAAATGTCAAGATTCCATAACATTGGTTAAGTATCTGAAAAACCAACATATAAGATATTGCAATGTATAAACCGATTTTAAAACCTTACAGCGCTGTAATTTATGAAATTAAAGGACGGAAAGGGGCTGGCTCTCATGATCAAGGGCTCCTGGCCACGCCGAATTATTAGACAGAGGTCTCTATAAACATCTTTGGATCCTTTTGAGGGGGCGTAGGCCTCATAAGCAGCCTCTGAAATTTTCAAGGATTTCTGGGATAACAGGTCTTCCATGAAAAACTTTGTTAGTGTGATCTAAGATGCTGCGAAAGTGAAGCAAAATTTATTAAAAGTTACATTTCTCATGCATTGGCTTACTGAACAATCTTCTGATGGAACTGGACCAGGCGATTCGTCTCCAATCTCAACTGCCCATTTCCATGGCACCTCTGATGAAGGTGACGCAATTCGAGGCATAAAACTTCGATGGCAAATGTTATTTCCACGTAAATAGACACAGAGAGTCCTTCAATGCACACAAGCCAAGTCAGAAAATACTTTATACTCCAACTCTGAAACAAATAGATAATGGCGTGGCTGATGGGGTGAATCGACCTTTAAATCGAACTCTGTTCTGTGAGTGACTCTATAACGTAGTGAGCCCCTTATTAAATATCATCAGAAAGGTACACAACACAAAAATGTTTAAAATGCTCATTGTCACAAATGTTGTTACATCATAATATTTAATACATCATAGGTCCAAATTAAGATAATTATCTTCACATTTAGCAGTTTAAAATTACGCAAGTTAAATGCAGAAAAAATAATCATTTATTATATATATCAGAGAAGTAGCGTATTTAACATTTTTATGAGGTCGTATTAAAATTCATCCGTTTCAGGTTTTAGTCTAATGTCTTTAGCAAAAATGTCAGGATTCCATAACATTGGTTAAGTATCTAAAAAAAACATTAAATGAAATTACAAAGCATTAAGTGATTATGGAACCTTACAGCGGAGTAGTTTATTAAATTAAAGGACGGAAAGGGGTTGGCTCTCATGATCATAGGCTTCTGGCCACGAGTCATTATTACGCAGAGGTCTCTATAAACATCCTTGGATCCTTTGGTGGGGTCGTATGCCTCATAGGCAGCCTCCGAAATTTGCAATGACTTCTGGGATAACAAGTCTCCACAATACGACCACATAGATAGATGTCCTAAGGCGAGCAGCATAAGGACTGCAAACTGGGCCACAACTTTGGGATCCTTCCGGGCCTCCACGGCTTCCAAAACCGACAAGGACACCAAGGAAAAGTTAACACCCATCTGCATTATGAGAGTTCCGTGGAAAACGTCGTTGGTGCGATCTAAAATTCTATATCAGGGCTTGTAGTCAAAATGGCAAAATATTGATAGTTTTAATACTGACTCTACAATCTTCTGGTGAAGCTTGACCAAGCGATTCGTCTCCATTCTCAGTTCTTTAGGGCCATGATTGTGTCGATGAATATGGCGTAGTTCTAGGCATAAAACTTCAATGCCAAAAGTAATTTCCGCATAAATAAAAACCGATAGTCCCTCTATGCACAAAAGCCAAGTCAGACAATATACTGCAAAATAGCTCTGAAACAGATAGATCATAGCGTGGCTGATGGGATGAAGCGATTTGTCGTGCCATTGAAAAGGAAACGCCGCATGAAAGGGAAGGTTTTGCTGATGGACCCACATGGGTGAGGTTATGAGTAACAATAGGAAAATGCACAAGAAGAAGGACCACAACGTTGCCAAAAAGAAAGCCATTACGAAGTACCACCGTTTGCCAGTCTGATATTCAACTGGATGAGGACCCTTCTGTGCCCAAGGATGCAGAGCGTCCAGATCGCTGATCACCTGGTCAAGCTCATCGCCATACCAGCAGAAATAATATGTCTTGAACATAATAAAAAAAGCCTGCAAACAGAGACATTAGTTATTTAAGATTAAAACACAGTAAAATTGCCTAACCCCAAGGATGAAGGCCAAATCGCGTCCCATTTGAACATGGTCTCCTATGGATTCAGTTAAGCCAAAGGCCATAGAAGCAAAATATATGACTATTTGAATATTTACTAAGGTGTGCCATGTAGATCGGTAGGGCAGCAGACGTTCTTCTGTGGTTGTAAATAAGGCCATTGCTCTGCAACAGACATTTATAAATTTTGGCTGAAAAATCATATCCTTTTTTCATACTTCATCTGCTCCCGCCAATAGTAAATTGAGGAATGGCTAGACTCCAGCAGTGGATCTCGATAAATTCTCCAGCCGACCTTAAAAAACTTCAGAAAACGTTGGATATCCATTTCGAAACAGTTCTGATTTCTAAGTGCTGGAATTGCCTAGTGTGATGCGTATTAAATATTACACAAGAAGGTCACTGAAAAAAATATTCTGATTTAAAGATTTATAGATAGTTGTAGGCAAATCAGAACCTTCATAATCAACAGATAGGAACTGATTCACATTTTAGCTGTTTTAAGCTGATTGCAAATGCGTAAATTTAATTTTATGAGTGTTTCCTGCTTGTGTGATAATTAGCAAATATGTATCAGCGTTTATAGTAATTACTAGGCGAGAACTTAACATCTGCTTTGCCAGGCACTAATCGTTTTCACATTTTAGCATATGAAATAAGTTCCTGCGTGTTTACTGATAATTTATTTCGCGCAACTGAACATCAATAATCGAGCAGTACATAAAAATGAAAAACGATTTAATTTCGATTTCGGTGGAGATCTGCCGAAATCGAAAAAGTGAAAGTTAGCATTGTTATAAAACAATTTTTTTCCCCTTCACCACAGCGAGGAAAGCAGCATCTGCAGAGCTGGAAATATTTAGGTTGCCCGGTCAAGAAGGAATATTTATGCCATTTATGACACGAAAGGCCCTCCGAACGTGCTGTCCGCAGATTGCAGCATTTTTGCATATTTGCAGCACGAAGCCGGCGAAACGAAATGAAATGCAAAAAATCGTCTCGAAGCAGATAAAGCCCGGCTTAGACGAGGCGAGTTCAGTGGAGTGGAGTGTTTTGGACGGAGGGCGCAGCTCGTCGCAATCGAAAGCGAAAGATTTCGGGTCGGATATGAACATATGGTCATATGGATCGGAGCATTCAGTACCCGGTCCTCAATCCGTGGGTGGCGGCAGCGGGTGAATGGGGCATTTGCATATTGGAACGATTGAACTGCCCTCAGACAGCAGGAAATTGTATGTGTTTGTGTACCGGAGACCAACAAGATTGTCTGACAAAAAGTCAGATCCAAGGGGCTTTCCTCGGAGGCATCGAAAATGTCATGTGGTTTTATGACTTCATTAGCGACAGCCACCAGAAGCCACAAGGAATTTAATGGACCCTCCTCCTGGCTTGACAAACAAATTTGAGGGACATTTTCGTGTCTTGATGAGAGGGAAATGAGCCGTGGAACTGGGGGAAAACTAATCAGAGGAGCTGCTTTGACCAAACTAGCTTCAATCTGGAGGCCATGTCACGAGTCCATGGCAACGATTCAGCGGCGATGATGATGTGCATATGGGGCTGCCTAATAATGAAGTCGTGCATGGCATTTGTCCTGCTTGTTTCGACTTCGATGATTAAGTGGCCCGGCCACCGAATCCGGACCGACTGTCTGACAACTTTTCGCTGTTATTTTTTTTTTTTCGCGGGAATTGGCGCATGTCAGCAAATTGGGTGTACAAAAAGCGGCCATGGAATCGGGCCTGTTAACTGGGTCGGTTATTGTCGTCGATTTACAATGTCACACGATTTTGGCCACTCGATTAGGATCTTAAGTTCAGCTTGACAGAAGGGGAAATAATGCATGTCAGGGTAATTAAGATGTAGTTTCGGAGGCGATATCATGTTGTCTAAATTCTAATAAGAACCAAGTGCAAAAGTTTTCGGTTATAAAAGAAAGATATAGCGGAAGTATGTTATATTTCGCCAACTGCACCTATATTTTATACTTTTGAATACTTTTCCCAAGTGTACTTGACTCCATTTGAACCCATTTAAATCCTGCGTCGTAAGTCAGATTCATACTTCTGCGTGGCTTGAGTGTGCGTCTCAGAAGTTTCACTTTGTGGCGATGTGGCCCTCAATAACTAACTTTTCCGCGGCCCCTCGACAAGCCCCCACAATGAGCGATATTGTGCGGAGATAATAAACCATACAAATAACTGAGCTGGTCCTGAAGCTCCCACTGACATCCCTGACTTCTGCCGACGATAATGTCGTCGTCTTGGCCCGGCTCGTTGAATGTCGACAGGCGAATCATCAGCCTATCGACGGTGCACTTTTGCCTTCTAAAGTGCATCTTATGGCGTGCCCCACTTCCCTGGCCACCGATTCGCGGCAAATCTAACCAGCTCCTAAGCCCGGCCGCATGCATCATCATTATCATCATCGTAGCCAGCCAGCTGCATGCAAGCGAAAATCCAACTACTGCGCATGAATGAATCACGTCGCAGTCCAAGTCCACCGAGATCGCTGTTCAGATGCAAAACTTGCAACTTGGCAACTGCATCTCATGCCAATCGTCTAGCGAAAGTCGCGACAAAACTCTCTCAATCCCCAATCCCCCATCACCCATCCCCGTCGCATTCCCGAAACCGATCCCCCGGTTTTTAGCTTCATCGATGCAGTCGGTCCTGTGTAGCCATAATGATGAATTAGGCTGCTGTCATGTCATGACAAAGGCGCTGCATGCAATTTAGATGGAAAAAGTGGGATCTTCAGGGGATCAGGGACAAGACGCCGGAGTCGTCTAAGTAAATAAACACAAGCGAAATGCAATTGCAATTGCAATAGCGAATATTCAAATGTAAGTAGGAAGTGGATTTTAAATGAGCCACAACGAGAAAAAGAAACTGCAGTCTGACAAATCGCTTGCTGTTCAACTTTGTCGCCGCACTGCGGGGTCTATTTGGCTTACCTGCACTTATTAATAAAACTGAAATACTTCATATACAATAAAAAGGATTGCTTTTGTATAGAAATAAAAGTATTGTTGTGCATTTCCACTGTTGTGAAATGTGCCCGAAAAACCAGGCCAAATTTCGGTGTGCTTTTCACTTTTCGTGGCCAAAACTAACAGGTTTTTGCTCGTGCACATGCAAATGTGAGTGAATCGGATATTGTTTATTGGCCTAATCGGTTGGCGTTTACTAATTAATTTGGGCTCCTTGTCGTTGGCAATTAGTGTGGCCCAGGAAGATGACATGTTATGCCATGTTGTCGTGGCAAATGAAGTTATTTGCTTCGTCCATGCTGCAGAATGTCAGGATCGTAGCCCCACAGACCCTCAGACGTTTGGCCCCATCGCTGCGAAGGTTAATTGCCAACAATAAGATTGAATCAAGCTAATGACGGAGCAGTCAAACGCCAGCGACCAGCAGCCAACATCCATCGGTCTGAAAGAAAACCAGCTTCCAGTTTCCAGAGCTCCGCATACAATTGCAATTTATGAGCCCAATCTTCGGACGGTTGGGAACAGTATTCCAAGTTGCATCGGGTGCAGTGGCGACCTTTTGGGGTCGCATGCATAAAATGCAGGCTCCTTGTTAATGAATTTATTTTACAAGCAAAGCGTTTGTGTCCTAATTATGTTTCTGTAAGTAATGATCAGATGTTGTTAAGAGAGTTAAGAGCCCTATAAATCTACTCCAACGTGTTTGCTAATATGGTCCGAATTGAATAGCACTGCTTTAGAATCTGCAAAGGCAAATTATCAATTAGGTACAGACAACTGCTTAGAATGTTACTTACAAACATATAGTTCTTTAAATTAAATGGTGGAAATGGTGTTGCCCTCATGATTAATGGCTTTTGAGCTCTTTGAATGAAGAAACAAAACTGTCGGTGGATTGACTTGGATCCAACATTCGGGTCATACGCTTCGTAGACAGCCAAGGCTACTTGCTCCGATTCTTCGGAAAACATATCTCCGAATTTCGACCAGAATGAGAGGTGTCCCAGAGTCATTAACATAATAATCATATACTCGGCTGCCACTTGGGGATCCTTCTTGGCTGCCAGTACTTCGAAAAGTGACAATGAGACTAGCAGAAAGTTAATCAACATTTGCATGATAAAAGCTCCGTTGAATATATGGTTGCAGCGATCTGTAAGTCTATCAACAAAGAGAGAGATATAGTAGTGTATAGCTTCAGGCCAGATACCTACATTATGATTTGCTGATGGAACTTGGTCATTCGACAAAGCTCTCGGTACAGAATATCTTCATCGCCTAGGCAAAGTTCCTGAAGATTTCTTAGTTCGATGCATAAAACCCTTAGAGCAGAAGTTAGCTCAAAAAATAAAGACACACCCATATTCTCAAAAACACCAAGCCAAATCAGGAAATACAGCATAGTGGTGCTTTGGGATACAATGATGATGATATGAGCAATCGGATGCTTCGATGGATCATGAAGTTGAAAGGGCCAGGCGACGTGAAAGGGTAATGTCTGCGATTCAATCCAAAAAGGTGTGGATATTTTTATCAGCATAAAAAGTATAAGAAAGCTGAACCAAGTAATGACCAAGGCCATAAACAATAGGAAATGCAAACGCTTTGTTTCGTGCACTTCCTTTCTTGCAGGTCCTTTTATACTCCAATGACAAATGTCCTCGAGAGCATCGATTATGACATCCAATTCACCAGCATATTGAGCAAAGAACACGAGTCTGAAGCAAATAAATATGATCTGTGAATGTTAAGTTATAATTGTTATTAATTATAAATCAAATAGATCGTTTTCTTCGAACCGTAATTATGAAGACAAGATCTCGTCCCAGATTGACAATATCACCGAGGGATTCACTAATACCATAAAACAGAGATGCCAGTGATGTTGCTAGTTGGATCGAAACAAAATAGTGCCAGGCCACAATCCTGGGCAAACGGCGTCGCTCAGAGTTCATATAGAAACCGAGGGCTCTGTGAAATATATTTCATATATGCAAACTCTAAAGATTCTTTTAAAATCATACTTCAACTGGTCCCGAGTCCAGTAGGCGATAATGTGTCGGGACTTCGCCTGGGGAGCCTTGAAAACAGCCCAACTTTCGAAAAACGGTCCAAAGAATCGATCCCATTTACCATTTATCCGCTCACTTCGCAGCTCGGTCATCTTTCAATCCGATCCAATGAAAATAGTAGGTGTGCCCGATGACCTGAAACGGTGAACTGTTTTATACGCATACGAGGTGTGGAATTACTGAATAAATAACGCAGGAACTTATTCCTCATTACGGCAATTGCTGGCCGAGAACTTTGCAGCTGCCACGGCCTGGGAACTGGGAACTGGGGAACGGAAAATGGGAAAACTCATATTTGCAACTGCAATTATTGGCGAATACTCGGGAATGACGTCCACTTAAAATCCAAGGAGCAGTCTTCGAGTGCCAGCCGATTATCCGAGAGCCTCTCGTTGCCACTCTGCCATTGTTGGCCCATTGTTGTTCGGATCCCAGTTTCGAATGCATGTTACCAGTCTTCGGATTTCTAGCCTGGTCGGCATCGAAAGGCAAATTTGCACACTCGGTGCGGTTCTGCAACAATGTTTGCACTTTTCTTTCGTTATCGTGCGTTCTGCTGGCTTTTCCCCGCTCCATTTAAGGCAAACCGAAATGCATTTTACAGTTTTACCTTTTGCAAATCTCTAACGGCCTGCCAAACGAACAAAATATTGCCTTGGCCAAATTTGGTAGCCCCAAAATCGAAGGTGGAGTGGTGATGCACTTTAAGAAAAATCATTTGAAATCGTCAGTATCAGTAAAGCATATCATTCGCTCTTCTTATAAGGAAATATTAACGAACCAAACTTCGGAGCCAATTAAATTAAGTCAATGAAACAGAGAATTCTTCACTAAAACTTCTAGTTAAGCATACTTCTGGCTGTCAGTCCATTTATGTTTAGTTAATGATTTAAGATAAATATTAAAAATTTTCAAGGTGGATTTCCCAACACCTTACCTAAGCTTACTAAAAGATACGTTTTGTTTGAGTGTGGTAAGACATATCTCGTAGTTCGTCTGGCCTGGGGCGACTTTTGACTTTTACTATCGTACCTCGCTGCTCCACATGAGGCTCACATCACCCACACGGCTGGGACTTATTAATCTGGATAGCATTTAGTGAGGACTTGTCGCCGCATATTTGGCTAGTGGCTGAGATGTGGATACTGGACTTGGATGTGGCAGATACGTTGGAACTTGTCCGGTGAATGTCGTTCGCTTCATTAAGGCCACAAACAGCGAACATCAAACGGCAAACGGCAAACGGCAAACGACAAACGACAAACGTCGCAGCAATCAGACAGACAGACAACTCTGCCAATTTCCATCAAAAGCAGTAGGTAGTGGTAGGTTTTCGGCTAGACCAAACATAGATCGATTTTGGGGACTGACGGCGATGGAGCTTTCGCTTTGAGCAAAATTGCGGCTCAAGTACAGGTAGCACTACAATTTGCGCGCTTGTCAAGTGTACGACAACATTACGCGCAATTGTTCAATGTCAACGCATTTGATGAGCATGAAATGCCTTTGCCTTTGTGGATGGATTGCTCTTGTCAGGGAATCTGTTTCTGTTTCTGATTCAGAGACTCTGGTTCTGGCTCAACCACCGCCACTGCCAATGCCTTCGGCGGCTCTTGTCCGAATGCATAGCTCCTGCCCCCCAAAGGCTCCCCATCCATCCATTGTCCCCGCCATCCAGAGAGTGCGGTCGTCACCAGGAGGCTGCAATTCCCATGTGCTGCCATGTTCGGTGTGATAACGAAGCCAGCTCCTCGACTGCTCCATTGTCGCTGGGATTCTGTCCTGTGCCGCGATGTACTCCATTCCGTCCGTTGGCGACTCGTCCGCTGGCCATGACAACGCTGACAATCAAAAATGCGCCGTATGAACTCAATTAAGGTTGCTCCTAGGGAGACCAGGTGGGCTGCACTGGCTCTTTGAAGTACGATCTACTCTACATTGGCAAGTAGGAATCATTCGAACAGCTCATTTTGAAGCTTTCTCTGTAATTACTTGTCTTAACATTTAAAAAGTTTAAAATATATACTTCAAAAAAGTATTCACATCAGCCATTCTCAATTTTATGTATTCTGTGGACTTAACTATTGTAATAAGACTTCAAGTAACGCCCAACGAATAGCTATAACCCATAGTCCTGTGAAATCCAAATAAAATTAACCTTAAGATGCCTCTTGATGGGAGGTTGGTTATCAAATTTCACAACTAGTTATTTGGATTTCGCCCATATCGTGAATAATCCATATATACTCCCCGATCCACTTCCCGGATCAGCTGCAACGCCCCAAATAATGCCAGCTTTAAATTTAAAAGGCCAACTTTTATTACAATTGATAATAGATCCAGTGGCGAAGGAGAATGCTCGGTGGAGAGTTTCAAGTGATTTTTCGGTTAATAAATGCATCAAAATGCTAAATCTAAAGCACTTTTATGTCGTATAATTAATCACAATTATATATTTCTATGGTCCGAGTAAATGGCCGGGACAATGGCCAACAAAGCGAAACGGCTTTGACTCCGTGGCGCCACGGGGGTTCCCCGATATCGCGGGCTGAGCGCCAAGTTGGCCAAGCGGCGCACTAAAATTTTATGACTCTATTATGAGAGTGGCGGTCAAGTTCTGCAGCAGCTCCAGCGACTTCTTCGAGCCTTTCGCCCCTCCTGATTTCCCAGCTCCATTGTGGGGGCCTCTAGAACAATAGGTTCCAGAGATGCCCCTGCCACTGACCCTCGTTTCACTCTCTCCGTTGCTGTTTGCATTTGCTCTCAAGTGGATGCCACAGATTTCAGCATTTAGATTATGCAACACACACACAAACACACTCGACGTAATTTATAACTTAGCTAAAATAGCTGAGGAAAAACCTTAGAGGCAACAAAATGAAAAACTGAAGAAAATCGAGGAAAATATAAAAAAATAGAAAAAATATAATGCACACAAATTTGCCTCGCCCCGCGGCCTTAAAAAAAACTGCGAGCCTCTTCGTAAAGTGTTGCTGCACTAAAAAATATTTCCTAGGATGTAATCTAAATTAATGTCATAAACACTTAGAACGGCGCTATTAAAATTGACTGTATTAAATGTTAATGTTTGTAAGAATTTGGATAATTCTACTACTTAATTTGGATTTGGATACTTAATTAAATTTTAACCAAATACCATATTTGCAGTATGTGTTCCGCTGGCCGCTCTGACCCCGGCACATGTGGTGGTGCCACCTTCCTGCCATGTGTCTCCCGCCGCCCCCCAGCCCACAAGTCTGATGCAGCAGCAGCAGCTTCATTCGCTGCTGTTGTCGTCGCGCAACAATAAACTGCATTCCTGGGATATTAATCACAGCAGCACTCGACTACACTCGACCATTACCAGGGCACTCCACTCACTGTACTCCACTGCATTTTGCGGCACTCGACGCTTATGAATAACTCCTGACTGCAGGCGACTTGAAGCTGGCTTAAAGTTCGAGCCGGGCTAATGAAAGTTGTGCGGACACATCTATTGGCCGCAGTGCTCTGCAAACATTGGCCAGATACTACAGTTTGTCATTGCTGTTTTTGGGGGCCAGGACATCGGCGCGCCATCACAACATAATCCACTCGAACGCGCTGAATATTTATTAGCAATATGCGATGTACGAGAGTATTTGCCTTCGATTGGGGCCCGTTCATGCGCAAACCGCTAAGCAAATGCAGCTCGCGTTCGATCGATTGATAATGGCATCGGACCGGCAACAGCGGCCAACAACACCTAGCCAACGGGCACAGGCCACTGCAACAATGCAACAGTGCAACAACACACCAACACATCTGGCGAGACATGCAAACTAAGGATAGGTCCCGAAACCACTCCCCATGCACAGGAAAACCATGGTACATGAATATTAGCCAATGCAATCTTGATTTATTTGTGGTGCCTTGTCTAAATATATATATTAGATTAACTTACTTTTCAACCCGAATAATGTGTTTAAAATCGTTTCCTTTAAGCATGAACTTCGTAATTCCGATTGCCTCTTTTAATAAGCTAGACTATTTAAACAATCTGCTGAGGAATAAAATTAAATCATTTTTAATAGTGGTTATTCGATATAATGAAAACAAAATTAAAAAGTAGTTCACTTAAGTTTTGAACCTATGTACTTTATTCAGCCAATTGGGGTAGAATCGTACTACCTATTCTAAATTCGCATATATATTTTTAGTATGGTGTAGAAAATTTCCCCCGGTGTGGGAGTTTGCTCCCAGCTCCATCGCCAGTCCCACCACCGAAACACAATTAATATTTATGACCTTGCCCGCCTGATATATTTGCCTGGGCGCACACACGTAAATGCTGCGATTTATCATACGGCCGCGCTCGCAGTTCGTTGGCTGGGAAAATCGGGGGGTTTGGAGATAGTAGTAGTATGGCCGATATGGCCGCAAGGATAATAGAACTGTTAACATGGGAATAAAATTTCGAATAAAATGCAATAGATTTCATCTAAATGGCTCGACATGGCCGAGCGCTTTGCACTGCGCACACAAATACAAATTGGGAATCGTTGGGAAAATTTCCATGAAATTGCCCGTTTTGGTATTTAATTAATTCAAACGTCACTAATTAGCTGCCAAAAAAACGCAGCCATGTCAAAACGAAGCCAACCTGCCGCTCTCTGCCTCCGATGTCCCCTGCGCGACCTCACCTGAACCCACCTGAAGCCGCTCTCCCAAAAGCTGCAGAGGCTGCCTCACCTGGGGCGGTTAATTAAGTCAACTCCCGTTGGAGAAACAGCAGCGGCAGCCACCACCAAAACAGCCAGAAATCATCGGGCGATAGGGGTACGAAGTGAAGGTACCCTGTAAGTCGAGTAGTGAAGTATTCATCATACAATTTAATGGTATAATTGAATTTTAAAAGCACTACCTATCTTTTATTTACATTATATTGAATCTAATTTAATCAGAAATGTTAAACTTTATAAATATATAAATATATCTTTAATTTCCTTTATATTTATAAGATACAAGTGCACACCACAAATATCCCTTGATACCCTATATGTAACCACCTCGCCTGCCTTTCTTCGGCAAGTGCATGCATATTTTAGCATGAAAATATTCGTAATTAAAGTGCGTGAGTCTCGGGGTCGCTCTTCTGGTGGTTGCTGTGTGTGTATTATTGTAATGGCATAATTAATTTATTAATTAGTTATGTTTTCGTTTGCCAGTGCTTTGCTCCCGCTTCCTCGCTCTTGTAAGCCAAAAACCAAAAACCAACAACAGAGTGGAGTTCCCCGACTATCAGATACCCGTTGCTCAGCTAGTGTGAACGCGAAATTTCATAATTTTTCTTGGATATCGATAGATATGGGGGAATAAAATTAGAAAACAAGACGGACATGAACAGATGAGACTCGGCTATTGATTCTGATCAAGAATATATATACTTTATACTTCCTTCTGCCTGTTACATACCTTTTAACGAATGTAGTATACCCTTTTACTCTTCGAGTCTAAAAACCAGCTGAAGCGTGAGCCATCTCCGCGGGAGGCGTTGTATGAGCCCGGTAGCTCGGGTCTGGTAAAAATATAAAGCGCGTAATTGGAGCTGCCCACGCACAGGATCCATTGTCAGGGAGCTCAGGGCCAGGAAAACTGAACCCCGAACTGGCCCAGACCCAGGCATTCAGTTGGCCAGGTTCAAGGCAGTCGATAGTAGCTGCGACAACAATTAAATGCCCCCCTCGCGATGTGCGCAATTAACAAGTCGCAGTCGAAAACAGATTTTTATATGCAACTTGCAATGCTGCGGCGCTTTTCATTGCCGGTTATGTGAGCAATGCGGCACTGGCTACTAAAAAAAACACGACGGCGACGACCTCCATGGTTGCCAAAGTCGAATGCACGGCAGGCAGACAATTGAAAAATTGTCGCCAGATCTTAGCCAGGAGTCTCCGGGAGTTTGGGCCCGGCTTTCATAGGCATACCTGTCGCGCATACCCCGAATCCCATTCGAATTGACTGGCGACGATTGTTTTTCATTTCCTATACTGTTTTCGTTCCTTTTCGATTTGTGCGAGCATTTTTTTGAGGCACTGTTGCCGCCGTCTTCTGTCGTTTTGGCCAGGTCCCCTCACATGTTGGCCTGCCTCATTGTCATCTGCGTTTGGAAATTCATTCTGAAAGAGCCGAACCTTGACTCTCTCTTTCCCCAATCGCTTCACCTTACTGATTTTAATTGAGTTTTTGTTTGAAAAGCCTGTACCAAAAAATATGCATTTAACATTATATCTTTAGATAATTCTATAATTAATTTTGTTTAAATAATTTTCTGGTGAGCATTCTATGTGGGAAAGCTACGCAAAGTGAGTAGAGCCTAAATGAACGAATGTGAATGGAATTTGAGGAACGAACTAGGCTTGTTCTGTGCGCAAATCAATGAAATATTTTTTGATGACTTTTCGGAATGATGGTCCGGGAATGAGGAACCTAAAATCGAGGCCTGAGCAAATGCAATTTCCATAGGCCCCCCCTTAAAAAAAAACCCATATTCACTGTCAAAGACGGGTCTTTGTATCTTCCCCAGAGGCGCCTAAAACACTCAGATAACCGATAATCGCCGTCTCCAGCAGAACTCATTCAGTTTCTGCCGGGGTTGTGCAACTTGCAGATCGTCGGAATCCAAAGAATTGAGACAATTATTTGCACATTGTGTACGGCGGAGACGAGTTCTGTTTTGGCTGCCTTTGTCAGAGCCATTCGCATGCGTGAGATGCTGCCGCCAGAAATTTGCGAAATTCATTAAATAAAAGTCGTGAAGACCCTCCGCCAGTCAGTGCCGCTTTCCCAAAAACCAGTCCTACGTCCACCGCCTGCAACACAAACTGTTCGGAAATATTTGACAAAACGCCACTTGCGAGATGCCGCCGAACGTTGACTTTGTCCGTTTTCGGATGCTGGCCACGAAATGCGGTAGGTAGTTTTTCTGCCAAGTTCAAGTTCGAATGTTTGGCCAGGGCCAAGTGGTAGGAGGGAGATTCAATTGGAAAGTTAGTTCTTTTGGTAGATAGGACTTTGAGGAACTTTGGTCCCAAATCAGCAGTTCCCGCTTAGTTTTATTTGCCAGGCCACGCCTTTTTCATGTCCGTTTCGGCTGCTAATTGAATCCCTGTTGTTTTGAAATTTTATGGCAAAAACTAGAATTAGTCACTCAAAACAGTGTATTCAAGCTTGCCAGTAGTTTGGCGCTTGTTGCGGCCTTGAGCCGGAAGTCTGGACCCGGTCTGGTCCATCTCGTCGCTCCGGGTATTAGACACGTTGCATGTTTATGCAAATGGCCGACTGTCTGTCTGAGTGCTGCGGCGTCTGCTTTTCTGACCCACGGGGCGCGAAAGGCACACTTGTCTACGACCCGCCTGGCAATTAGCCAAAGTTTAGGGAGTTGCTTCATTTCGGGCCATTAAGGTGTTGGCCCAAACACTTGCACCCCGGGCCATAACAGCTGCCAGTCTCGTGCTGACCAAAAAAGAAATACAAAATTTAAATAAAATAAAAATACATTCATATGTATCGAAAACGGGAACATATGTTCCCGCTCCAGATAGAATTTCCAATAAGGCAAATCTAAAATGCAAAACAAAAAATTGCCCTGTCCATTCGTCCGTTCGTCCGGTGGCATAAAATATAAAATTACAAATGGCTAAAATATTGGCGAACGAGGGTCAAGCGACTGCTGCCTCATTTATTTGTGCTGCATTTCCTGGCCGAAACAGCCGCTCTGGCAGGGGCCAACTTGTTAGTCCTGATGGTGAACGCTGAACGCTGAACCTGCGGTTGTGGCAAGTTGCAAAATTCATGCGCATGTTTGTGCCTCATTTTTGGATATTTCGCAACGACGTCGGCGACATCGCCGCTGCCAGGGCCAAAGTTGCAATGCGTTTGTGCGAACGGCAGCCGATCCCCTCCAGCCATCCTCCCTTCGAGATCCAACCAGCCAACCAGCAGGCCATCCGCCGCGTCTCGTTTCCAGTCCCAGCTCCAATTCCGAGTCGCATCCGTGTCGCATCCCATGTCGGACACAACGCATAGATATGTGAGCAGCATCCACAAAACACTGAAAAAAAGGTCAAATTAATGCAAAACAATTCTTTTTTTATTTCTTAAGGATAAATTCCTTTCCAGTTTCATTCAATAGTCACACAAATCAATGATGAAATTCTATTTCATTTGGTTAAGTTCCATAATAAACTTACAAACGTATGGTTTTGTAATTCATACTCATAGTGAGATATGTTCGTACTAAGAGATACAATTACTATTTCTAATATTATAACATATGCTGTAATTTATGCTGTAATATGCGTTGTAATTTACTTTTATTTAACTTTTTTTTTCAAGTGCAGCTATACATATTATGCATATATACACATGTACGGTATAAACTCATTCAATGTATTTGGCTGTTTATCTGTTTGCTTTGGCTTGTTTATTTGTTTGCGCTTAGCTCGCACATCGTTTTCAAAAATCGAAATTGAAATATGAGCCCCCAGAGCTGGGATCCTCTATGGCGGCCAAAAGGAGAGTATATGGGAGTGGCAATCCTCTACTGCAGTTGTCCCCGTCGTTGCTGTAGCAATTCTTGGTGTTTATGCCAAATATTTTTTATCTAAAACAGAGGCAAGTGCCAGAGTTTAAATACCAAAAGAGGATATCAGCGAAGGATACAACAAGCCGGCGATGACGAGCATTCTGCCAGATCGGATTCCACCTTTTCCCCGGATTTTATTATATGGATACCCAAATGAGCCTCATTTTGTATTGTGTACGCATTGATTTTCTGGTATTTTGTTGGGCTGTTAAATTAATTTTAATATTATATCTCGCTGGGCGTACACAAAGAAGGCAAACATTTTAACATTTTTATAAATGCATCATTACAATGAGTTTTATTGGCAGACCGGCGAGATGCGATGGCAATGTGGGCAGTAAACTGCTCTCGTATGGATTACTGATTTATGGCACTCGACTATTCATTAAAGAGCCGAATTTTAAGCATTGATTTTATTTGATTTTAATGTCCAGCGCCGCTTGAGCCTGATTCAAGGGGATGTCGTTTTGGAGACGCGGCTATTTATCTACCGCGGACGCAAATAAATCGGCTGTAAAATGGTCAACTGATAGCCAATGCTCCGCCGGGGGACAAAAGAACCGCTAACGCCGTCATCGGGATTCGATTCGAGGCTCTCCATCATCTGGACCAGTGCGACGCCCCTCTGTCAGGCCATAAATTTGTGCAATTAAAAATTATGGTGAGTTTTTTTACCGTTGATATGAAAGAAAAAATGTGAGCGCCGGGTGGAAAAAAGGCCAGAACCCAGTACCCAAAACCCACTTGCCCAGCTGGGCGATGGAAACGAGGAAATTTATGACCCCGGGCGCTGGCAGTCTCGTAGATGCATTTTGCCTGCGACTTGGGCAAATAAATCAGAAATCCGAAATCAAAGTTAAACGATTCCCGTAGCAGGGCCGTAAACTCTTGGCCCCCTTTTGGGTCCACTTGATCTATGCGTGTCTCCCGGGTCTGGGGGGCATCGTAAAAACGCAAGTGTTAGTCAGGTAGAACGCACCCCCGTGGAGCTGGTGTCACTGCAAAAGGAAGTGCTAGCCCGAATCTTTTATTTATTTATTTATTATTATTTGTAGCATAAATCAATATGTAATATATGTATGCCTGATTTTAATGTCGATTGTAAACGAAGCTGGCTTGAAATTTTAATTAGCCAGCAACCACCAGCCGTTGAATTGAAATATATTTTACCCCAAGGGGGTCCGCCTACAAGTTGCGTTTGTCATAAAATAATTAGACCGCACGCAGTGCAGCCAACGCTCGGAATCTCCGGAGTTGGAGGAGGCCATTCAGATTGATTTCGGACCGAACGGGTTGCTCAGATTGCTGTGGCCTGGTGCCGATAAGCCTATTAAATCGTGACATTCTTCATGGCTTAATCGTAAATCATATGTGTGGCATATGCAATGCGACGCACATAGATCAATGTGACTCGATTGTTCGAGTGCGTGTTCGATTTTTAACGACCGCAGCGACGTGCGCTGCATTTGAATGCCGACTTGGGCTGCAGTTGAAATTATAGCTGCAATACATAATTATTCCCCTGTAGCGATAAGGTAGGGGTATATTTGTTGACGGAAGGGTATGCACTTTTCACGAAATTCGATACGCATTTATCTGACATCTTGAAGGATTTAATCGCCCTAGTTAAGCGATGATAGCTCTGGACATATTATGTAGAATCCTTTTGATAGATGAACTATGTAAGTCCTTGTTCCCATGATCTATTGCTAAAACCCAGCTTATATTACAGCACCAAGTTAACCAAGGCTAATTAAATATAGTAATGACCCTTTTTGAAGATTTCTCCCCCCACGATATTTGACCACAAATACCTAATTGTATTTTTTATCGACCAAATCCCACAGTCCGCTCACGCACACTTACCCATGTCCCACTCCCAATCCGCTTCGAAAATCCCCCCCAAAACAATCCAGTATGCCCAATTTCAAATGTCACATCGCTGACATGGCTGCTGATGGCTCTAATGCCATTCACTTGACAGGCAACAAGCAGACGATAAATCGATTGAATATTACTAGCCCCTCAAGTGTGGAAGATTAATTTTTTTCTGTTTCTGGGGGTACGAGCATAAACAAACACGATGAGCATTAAGATCAAATTACGCGATAAGAGACAAGGCGTAGGCGATACATCCGAAAGATAGGCCACCGCCCAGAACTGAAGAACTGAAGAACCGGAGAACTGGGGGGTTACGTTATGTCCAGGAATGCGGTGGCAATGGCCCCCGAAATGCGATCGATGGGGATGTCGGTTGCTCGGGGCTTGGGGACTGGAAAAATATCAACACACGGCGATCGACAAATTGAAAGCTGGTGAGCGGGGAGACGAGTAATGTGCGACGTGCGGTGAAAAATGATTTTCCCTAATGATCGCCAGCCAGAGATTGCAGGCAGCAAGATCAAGAGGCCAAATATGAAGGAGAATCCAATGAAAAATAACGAGCAGCCTGAAATATAACTAAACATAAAATTGAAATGGCAAACCGTTAATACAAAAAGGCAGGCGGAGGGGCGGAGTGGCCAACAGGACAGGAGGAGGATGGGGGATCCGATCCGTTTGTCGACACCAGCAACATATGGCCGTGGATATGTGAAAATGCCAGCGATTGAAATCAAACGCCCACTTGGAACTTGAACTCAAGCTAGGCCATGGAAATTCATTGCAATTTGCATAAACCAGGCTTTGCGAGAACCAACCGGCAACAGAAAATCCTAAAAAAAAGTAGACAACAACAAAAAAAGGAACACTGACAATTG
Organism: Drosophila sechellia; assembly: GCF_004382195.2. Taxonomy (NCBI): domain Eukaryota; kingdom Metazoa; phylum Arthropoda; class Insecta; order Diptera; family Drosophilidae; genus Drosophila; species Drosophila sechellia. The sequence goes on along the minus strand of NC_045951.1, from coordinate 6,206,138 downwards.
ACAACGGCAACAGTAACTCCAGCAGCAACAACAACGGCAACAGTTGCTGCCTGCTCAAGCCTAGCGAAATTGTCAATTCGGCAACATGTTGCTTTCCAGTTGCATGGTCAAGTGCAGAAACAGGTTGCAACTTCCTCGCTGCAACTGCAATTGCAACTGCAGCTCTGATTCCGACTGTGCTGCTGCTGCTGCTGCGGCAGTTGCTGCATTTGCTGCTGCTGCTGTTAGATGGCCGAGTGTAGATTGCTGTCGCTGGCTGAGACGCCTGAAATTTGTAGCAGTCAGCGGACCTGGCCTGGGTAATTGTTGGCAACGTGCAGCGCTAACGTCCCAGCATGCAACACTCGGAAAAAAATTATAATAAAAATATCTTAATATGATAAGCCTAAGTATTACCAGTCATAGTCATACCAGTTCGTCATTACCAGTCATAGTCATTGGTTTAAGGTTTAATTTTAATATTATGTAAATTTTGAAAAAAATAATCTATCAGGTATTTCTCCAAGTGCACCTGCTTGGTCTTTTTGCGGTTTGTCGATTGTTTGATAGTCAGAGACTGATGATGACCATCAAAATGATGCATTCGTACACCCATGAGTTTTGACGTGAAATCAAAGTCGTCGCCTCGGCATAAATTTTGTGGGAAACCAAAGGCAGCCAAAGGAGCTGGCTGTTGGCCTCTGCCGAGATTAATGCGCAAGTCAATTGAATGGCGAGATTCGTACAATTGCTGGCCGGAAGCGATGATCTTGTTAATTTGATAGCCTAGCCCCGTTGATTCCTAACCGGCCATATATCATCATTAGAAATTTGCGAGTTTTCAACGCATTCGCACACGTACAAGCGCTCATAATTGCTGCCGCATTGTGGGGCAATGTGAGTGGAGTGTGCCACGCCCACTTCGTAGTCTAGTGGCCCAGATTTTCCGGCAGCCCGAGTTACAGTTAGCTCATGGATGTCCGCCTCTTTTTTTTATAGATTTTTTTTTGTGTTTTTGTGTTGGTTGCAGTCGTGGACTGGCAATTAACACTCAGCCGGCAACAAATCAATTTTGCGCGCTGTTTCCGCAACATGTTGCAAGTTGCAGGCCGCAAGTGGCAGGATGATGCGTACCGAATCGATTTGGCCACACTGTGATGCCCTGCGCCACACATACAGGCTCTAAAAGTCAGCACCCACTCCCCTGGAACTGCAATAATTGCTCCAGTTTGGGCCAACAAATTGGCAGTAGGAGAGCCGTTGGCCAAGTTCTCTAGTCACTTGGCCACTTGGAATTTCAGCTCCTCGAACGAGACGACCAAACGCCTTTCGCATACGAAATGAGACAGCAGCCGGATGGCATGGGATGTGAGCCGAAGACATAGCTGGCGAGGATCTGGGATCATGGGAGCTCAATGAAGAGGTTTTCCGCTGCCAGTTGCCGGTCATTCCTCTTCTTCACATTTTATTATTCATTCGCTAGCCAGGCTTTTGCAATGCCTTTGCCTTTGTTTTTGGTGGCGTCGTCCATTTCCATGCTCAATTTTCCAATGTTTCCTGTGCCGACCGAACAACCTGGCCACGTCGACGACAGCAGCAGACCTCGGAATGCGTTGGGGCAAGCCGCGCAAGCTGCAAACAATTGCGATTATCGAACGTTGCAGCTACCTCATCGGCTGGGTATCTTGCCACTAGTAACAGCTGAGAGCTGAAAACCCACTATTGATCATCAAATAGTAGCTGAGACATTGAAGATCACAATTTTCAAATAATATAAATCTGTTTTCAAAACTTTTTCATTTGAGGTTAACTGCAATCTGGTGTAGGGTATTTAGATATTATAGCCAAACTTAGTTAGCTGAGCATGGGATGTCTGCCCGGGCTGTGTTTCCGCCTCGTATTTATGTTTTTGGCCTGGGACCGGCTCTTTTGTGCGCCGTTGTGTGCGAGGCAATGCGATATAAATTGCAGATTTCTAACGCAATTTTCATAGCTGCATCCTCGCCGCGACTTTGACAAAGCCATTGTAGTTGTTTTTACCAGCCAATTGGTTCTGGCTTGTTGCAAATTTTAGACATTTGCACTCGCATACCCCCAGCTCAGTATCTGTGAATTTCTACCCGCTCTTTGTGAGGAACTTTCCATAATTTTTGGTTATGATAATTTTTAGTTGCCGCCGCAACAATTGGCGATTGGCGACGACTATCTGGCATCTAACCTGGTTTCCAGGCACGTTTTCGCATTAAAGGCGTTTCAAATGCCCCCCAAATAACTGATCGTTAAAGCTTGCTCAATGACTAGCTGACTTTATGAAGAAATTAAACGGCATTATCCACCCTGCTTAGATAAGGAAGCTAAGGAATATCCTAGATCCATTACGATTTTTTATGTTATTACTCATACGAACATATCTAACATTAAATCACCGCACGCCAATTGAATTCGTGGTACTACTTAAGCTGCAAGAAAACAAACAAATTACTGGCCCGTCATGTCCATCTCAATTAGCATATCACACACATCAAATCAAATCCTTTTCCCCTGCCCATCCATCTTGCTGATATGCAACATCTGTTGGCCATATCTTCTGCTTTTTATGGCAGAACACCTCCTAACAGCGCACTTAAGTCGGAGTTACGACATAGGATCCATCGGTGCCTGCCTTGCATAACATTTCCTTCATCAGAGTGGCTCACTCGTTGGGTTATCGAAAACAAGGCGCACGCCCACGTTAATATTAATTGGCCATATTGCGCTGGGCCAAAAGGAAAGTTGGCCTGCAGGGGGGGGCTTGCAGTGGTAGGGACAGGCGACAAGACAGAATGACAAAATGCAACAACAAATAATACACAATGTTCAATAATCGTCGATTGTCATTGGCATTGTTTTGGCCGTCTTGTTTTGCTTTATGACTGCTGCTGGTGGCGGGTGGCTTTGTAACTGTCTGCGGTTTCAGCCGCTGCTGCTGGCCAAAAGCTCGTGCCTCGCAAGTCAAGTTAACCCGCCAGCCAACCAGCCAGGCCAAGTCAGCCAGCCAGGCAGCAAAATGTATTTCTTTTGACGGCGTCTGACAGCCCCTGTCATTTTATTAAATATGGTTTTTCTTGATTTCCCAGCTCCACCGCACCACACAGCACCACCCCAACCATCACCCACAAAAACCCAGCCGTCGCCTTTTATCAGTGTTCAAAATCCCGTTGTCGTTGTCAGCGCCAACAAGTTATGCGGTGCGGTGTTCGATTAACGGACATCAGCGTGGGTCGGTGGTTGCTAGGTGGTGGCTAGGTGGTGCTCCTACCGGTAGCCAATGCAACAGGTGTTTCGTCTCCTTGTGGGTTGTGTCACGTAGCGCTGGCTGTCAGGAGCAGCTTGTAATTGAGGCGGTGGCAACGGCGTAGTGGGGCAGGTTAGCGGGTGGGTGGTGCTGCATCCTTTTGGTATTCCAGTGCAGCACATGGCGATTATAGCGAATCGTCCCTCAGGCCAAACGCTCCAGCCATGTGAGCCATCGGAATGTTAATGCAAAAATCCCGCTGCCAGAATCGAGCAGCAGGTGTTTGTTTACCACATCGCAGCAGCGGCACCAGACTCATCGGAGCGAATTATGAACTATTAAGGCTCGTTAGTTCCGTATGAATGGCGATTAAGCTAATGATAATAATATTGATAATTAACGGTGGAGCAACATTTACTCTAATTTGCCATTAACAGCGTGGAAAAAGAGCAGCAATTAATCAGGAAAAGTCGCTTGAATGCCACTCGCCGAGTCGAGGAAACTAAAAAGCCCACGCAAGGTATTCAATCAAAGCCCAATCGCCTGTTTATTTGCCTCCTTTTAGCATCTCGACATCTAGCACATATTCAATTGACTCCGGCCGCCGAGGCAGAGGCACCCAATCAGTGCTAAACACATTGGCATTTCGCTAAATGAGTGTGGGTACATAACTCAGGACCCAACAATGCCGCTTTTTAGGCCCATCCAACTGCCAAGGCGGTTGCACTAATTGCGCTAATAATGGGGATTACCTCAGAGCGCAATCTGAGTCGGCTCCAAAACCCAGCGAAAGATTTCCAAACCTAGGTAAGAGATACACTCTCAGAAATTGGTTTGCACAAAGCATTGAACTGCACACTATGCATTTGCGCTTCCAAATTCCAAGCTATTGATTTTCTCCCAGTGCAGCTAAGTAAAGCAAAGTAAAAGCAAGTCAAAGCTAAATAAAATCAAGTCTAGTCGACGACGCCAACGCACTAATGGGCGCTTTGTGGTGCCAACTGCTCATGTGCTCATGTAGGGGGATTTCGCCAGTGGATGCAGTGCACCCACTTTACACCGCCTTCTCCTCCACCAGCAGCTCCAACTGCATGGGAATGCGCTGGCTGGCTGCCTGGTTGGGCTCCTTTGCATGCGACGAGCGTTTATTGTAATTTCATTAAACGAAAAATAAACGCAAAAATAGCTAAATTGACTGCGACCAGTCTCGCTTGCAGACGCAAAGTCCCCTTTTTCCAGTGGCGCAATTAGAGCTAAAAATTATGGCACTCGACCGGTTGCCCACTTTAAATAGGTTGCAATTTATGAGAGCGGTACACAATCGTGGGCGAGACAGACCCGTGCATATGGGTGGTTGGATGGGTGGTGCAATGGTGCTATGAGATTAGGAGGGTGGTGCAACTCGTCATGGCAGAGTGAAAGTGGCATGTCGAATCCTTAATTCGCTCTCAATTGTTGCGGTCACCGATTCGGCAGGGCGTTTGCACAATTTATCATCTCGGGCCGTTCATCAAATTAAAGTGCAATTTAAATTCAATTAGCAATTTGCGTGTGCAGCTCGTTTTGGCAGCTCGGTCATGTCGCAGAACCGTCAACATGACAGGTAAAACCATCTCCTTTCTCCGCCAATGACAAACACACGTGGTGCATTCTGCTGCTGCTGTTGCTGCTGCTGCCCCTTCGATGTAATGGAAAAGTTGCATGCAAATTGCTCAAAACCGCAACGAATTCATTAAAACAATTAGCCGAGCGGCAGAAGGAGCAACAGCTGGCCAATGATGAAGTTTCCGAACTGCCAGTCAACATTTCGACTAAACTTCAATTAATTTGCTTCCACAGGGCACACGGAGCACTGTCTCCTGAGAAAGAAAAAGGGTTGGGCTTGCGTATGGGTTTGGTCTTGGTTAGGCTGGGGTAACCATGTAGTGCAAATATGATTGGTTGGGAAACCGAAAGGGGAGTCGCCAATTGAATTCAATTATGTGTTTAACTAAACTCATTTCGGGCGGAAGTTTGTCACGAAAATGGAATTAGTTCGAGCATAATGTGGTATGGGGGCCATATCTACTCACATGGTATGGGTTCACTAAAATAATTGCATCAAAATAATGACTAATTATTGGCGGTTAAATTGAAATACTTTATGGCTAAGTTTTGCTAGCAAACACGTTTTTACTTTCAAGCCATAGCGTTTCTACTTAATTATACGAATTAAAAGCAGGCACACCCCCACCACCCATAAATATTATTTTAGTGCAATGTCCGCGGATTTAAGTCTTATCTCTAGGAAAATCTCTTCCTTGATCGTGTCCCCATCTAAGTGCCTTTGTGGATCTCTGCCATTATCGTTAAAATAACGCTCGACATTCGCAATCCAAAGATGCAATTGCATTCCAGAGGCTTTAATGATTGCGCATCGGCCGAGTCGAACCGTAGATAAGCGAGACTTTTATTGTTTGATTAGACCGCAAATCGAAATCCGCATCGAGTGGTGGGCCAATAAATGTTAGCTCCGCTAGTTTATGCGTCCATAAAAGATTCGCGACGGGATTATCCCAGTCAGTCACAGACAGTCGGTTGGTTGGTTCGATCAAGTGATCAGGCCGATGACTTAATGGCTGACCAGGCCAAGTAATCGTGCCTCGCAGTCATCAACAAAGTTGGCGCTCTGACACATCGACTGACTGACTGCCTGACTGACTGGCTGACTGATGAGCCACGGGAGTTATAAAAATAAATTATAAAAATTATAAAAAAACAATTAAAAGCGAAAGACGAGCAGGCACGGCAACAAAAAAGGCAGCCACAGCTGTCAATTATTTCGAGTACTTTTCACCAACGCCTCACGCAGGGCCACTGACAGCCGACTCCGAATCAGAAGCTGTATCTGAAGCTGAAGCCAAGTCCATAAGCTGGACAAAAACCACCGGCCGAATGCCTGGAAATGCAGGGCAGCTCCTCCCGCCGGGGCATAAATATCGGCGGACCCAATCCATACTTGCAACTGCATACTCGCATGTTGCCCCGAACTGTCAAATTATTTCGATTCATGAATATTAACGCCCCAACAACGTCAGAAGCCGCAAACAAGATGGGCAAAAACACAACAGCTATCGAGAATGAATCTGGCAGCCTGGCATGATAATACTCTTTAAAAAAATTACCTTCTATAAGTAGCATTTCAAGTCCACAAAGTTGTATCTGCCCCAAACTGTGGGATTTGTTTAAAGTTCTTGTGGTATCAACAAATCAAATACACAAATCACGAACAGAAATTTGCAAATTCCGAACTTATAGCAATCATTTTAAAAATAAGAGAAAATCCCCATATTAATTTGTATATTTATATACATATTTATATTTTAAAATTGGAAATGCTATTTTTAAGGGTATTGAAAAAGGAGTCAGTTTAATATCGGCTTGGGAATACGACGTGCAGAGTCCAAGGAGCCGTCGACATCCTCGTAATTGACAGCCGCACTTCGGCCCCCCCGTCCACATTTCTGGCGGGAGCTTTTAGTGTGTGCATTTTTGGTCTCTTTACCGAATTTATCAATTAATTAAAATTCGTGCATTTTTATAAAAATGAATATATATTTATTGATGTCAGCTCGGCGCTGTGCAGCGGATGCATTCCGACATTTATTCGGTGGTAAATGACATTTTATTGGCGGCCAGTCGCCGCAGTCAATGTCACACAAATTATGCAATTTTTTCGCCACAATTTTAACTCGTTTTTGGTAATGATGGTAATGAATCGCCTTTGCCTCTTTTATATATTTTATGCCACACATATATATATTTTTTTTTCCGCATTCGGTTATTTGGCACAGCATCGCTATATATGGCAAATGCGGTTATTGAACTTTGAAAGGGTTAATATTTGGGGGCTTTTAATATGATTTAGGAAGATTTGATTTAAGAAATGGTATTTTTCGGATTGATTAAAATCATTTTGACTTTTAGAAAGCAATATCTCTCACTAAGCCCTTCAAAGCCATCACTTTTGTCGCTTTTTCGAGATGAATTTCTTGTGGCTTCTGCGTTATTTTTTTGGCCTTTTGAAAATGCAGTGCAAGACATTGACCAAAAATGGTCTTACCTAATTTTCCATGAGTTCATAAATCAATGTCAGAGCCGCTGCATTGATTGTCTTCAATTTGTAGCCAGCCAGGTTGCTGACCTCAAAGCTGCCGGCTACGTGCTGTGGCAATTATGTTCGCCACCGGTTCACTTCATGTGCACCAGCCACATAATATAATGCAATATAATCGTACAAGGCAATATAAAATGCCATGGCAACGATGTACGCCTTAGGCCAAAACCGAAACCAGAAAAGCGAAAATCCTTTGTGTCATCGAGTCATTAGCATATTGGGGGATTTGCATTAACACCTTTACCGGATTATGTAATTTCCTAGGCCAGGTCCAAAGGAGCGTGACTCTTTGGTCACTCGCAAACACTTATTGTCCTTGTCCTTAGAGCGACACAATCTGGAACTCTGCTCCTCCGATTTGGGTTCGGATTTGGATCCCAGGCATGCCTGCTGAGTTATTACACCGCCCGACGATGTTGTGCGCGATTTCGTGAGTGCATCTTATAATGCTATTAATTATTTGCATGTTCAGCACCTCGAGGAGCTCGGAACTGCGTATGGGGATCGAGGAGAACCAGGAGAACCAGAAGGACCAGGAGTACCTGCATCCGTTTCGTTTGGCTCCTAAATTTATGCCGGCAACACGAGGAAATTGTAACAACATGGCAATTTATTCCGAGCAGCAACTGCTGCAAGCCTCGATTATTTCTCGAATTTTTTTTTATTCGCAGTCTCAGTTGCAAGTTGCAGTCGCCTGGTTGCGGGAGTAAAAGTGTTTTATTCTATTCTATTTGGCTGCAGATCCCAGGGCGGGAGTTGCAAGGTCCCCGAAGAGCTCCTGCTGCCGCGCTGCATAAAATTTGCAAAACTATTTCGCTGGCTGGCTGGCTGTTCAGTGCTGTTCTGGCCTGAAATACATTTCGCACACCTCGCCGGCATTTACATAGATATACGAGTGTGTCATGTCTGGCCATTCTTCCTGTTCGAGGTGTATTACTTCGGGGCTAACTCTTTTCTATACCATACCATATACATTGGTGACTACGGGGAGTGAGAGTGCAGCATTGCACTTGCATCGAAAAATCTAACATACATTCACTTCCGGCGCGCCATTGCCATTTTGAGATAGGCAAGACTTGACAGTCGGATGGCACTGGGGATCGGTGGCTAAAGACTTTATTAGACGCAAAGAGTTTAGCCTGTGCACTTAGAAAATTGTTTATTTAATGCAGAGAATACATTAAATTGTATCTAGATATTACTAAAAAATATCTATAAAAGACATCTGAAAGTGTATTATTATATTTCATTTCCACAGAGTGCAACTATTTGGGCTAATTGCAGTAAGGTCCCCTACACATGGCTAACACCATCATCAGGCTGCTGCCTCTGAGTTGTCTTGGCCAATTTGCATTTGCAGCTGCGGCTGGAACACAGCACTGAATTTGAGCCGCTCTGTGTCGCGACCCCGAACTGAAAGTAAAACGAAAAGTCTTGCCCAAAACCATAGGCACACTTTGCTAATTAGCCAGGCCGCGAGCGTCAAATTTGGGCCAAGGAACGTGGCAGGAGGCCAGGCTTATGCACTCGTATGTGGCATCAAATTAATTAAGACTCGAGCGTGCCAAGGAGCCAAACCGCAGCGTATTTCTATGCAATTGCCAGGCTGCAAATAAGGAAAGCTGACGAGAGCCGAAAAAGGCAAATCTGGGGGGCGAAGTGTCAAAGCAAAGCCAAAAACACTGGCTAATTAATGATTATGAAGCAGACAAGGCGAACTTCTAATTGAATAGCGAGGCGAAAAGCAGCGAGCTGAAAACCTTCATCCAGGCTTCTAAGCGGACCACACACAGCGTTTTGGGAACCAGAAAAGTATCTGAGTATCTGAGCATTCGAGTGTCTTCTGGGTATCTTCTTTTCTGGAGGACCAGATGACAAGCGGCCAACAAATTGACCTGCAACATGTTGAACAACAGCCATAAAGGCTGCGGCGGTCGCAAAAGCCCAAAAAGAAACTTGTTGATTGCTCTATCCGAAAAATTAATTGGACCACACACGAAGAAAGCAAAACCAAGCGGGCTGGGCCCCCATAATAAAAGGCCAGAGAGAGACGGCACCACGCTGTCTAATTAGGCAAGCGGACAGGTGAGCGAAAGAGAGCGCAACACAGACGCAGATGCATCGCGGATCTGTGGGTGTCATATATTTTAATGACTCTCGGCTCCCCAAAGACCCAGATCACAATGACAGGCTCCACCAGAGCTGGCCACTTTTATTATGCTAAATATTATGGCTTCAGTTATGGAAATATTTTGGCCTTGTTTAAGAACAATAAGGAATATATTAGCAACAATTAGCAACAACATAATACTAATCCTTATTTTAAATAATTTTCAAATATAAAAGAAGTGCAGAATGACCAAAATCTATTTTAAAGAATACATTCTTATGGCCAAAATACTTTAAGGGCCTGTGCCATAAAAAAACCGTTTTGGCAGCACTAGAACTGGCTAAAACGAAAAAGCCAAGCGATCAGAGTGATAACCGCGGCCGTCGAGACCAAAATGAAATGGCAAGGCGGTGCGAATGGCTTGCATAAATCCATGTGAAATGCTACTGGCAAGTCGGCGACTGTCCTGAATTCGCCCTGCATCCGAGTCGTTAGGCTGAAATGCAAATCAGTTGCGGATTTGGATTCGGTTTCGGAATCGAATTCAGATTCAGATTCGCCAGTCGCATATGTAGGTCTCCAGGGTGTCACTCTTAACCTTATTTCGCCGCCTCATAAATGGGCCAACCAACAACTGACGGATGGTATGGATATCTTTTTTTTTTTCAGATGGGTGGCCTTCGCCGATTGTTAGACGCTTGGCTTTCTCTCTCAATTAGCAGCGATCGAATGGAATTGTCAGCCGGAATGTTTGTCAATTATCGAAATTCAATTCATGGAATGACCAAACTTGGCCACTGACGTTTTATTGACTCGCATGACCCCCAAGGCTCGTTTGATATATGGTCAGGAGGTCGGGGAATTAATTCCGCAGCCAAGAACTTGGCCCCCCAGCAATGGACTCACCATGGACGACGAACACGTGCAGCTGGAGTGCAATGTAAATAGAATGCCCTTTTGTCGTTCCGAGCTAGTTCTCCACCGGGTCCATGTATGAACGCCCCCTTTTGCAGGCGGTGGTAACGCCCCCAGCCAAAAAGACACAGTGCAGTGCAGTTGGGCCAAAAGGAGGGGGGCTAAGTTCAGTTAACAGTGGAAGGGGGATGGGTGGATAGTGGGGAATGGAGAATGGGGAGTCGCATCGTAAACTCAGCACGTAAATTATGATCAGCCAACGGCGTTGAATATTAATTGCACCGCACCGAAATGAACAAAGGCTAGGGAGCATCAGCCGACGGGACCTGGACGTGGATGTGGACATCCACATGGACTGGGATCTAGGCAGCCTCTCCAGGAGCAGAGCGGCATTCCAGTCTAGGCACATATCCACTGACCATACTTGGTGGGCTGCTGACTTGGCTCTGCCTCGGCCATTGCCACTGTCCATGTGCGAGCATCTGTAACGGTGTCTTTGATAAGCGTCGATAATTATTGACCAGGCCTGCCACACGGGGGCCACTTGGAGCTTCGTTAGATCCCCTGGACAATGGTCAGCACTCATGCACTGAGAGAACATTAACTAGGTTAGCTTAAACGAATGATAACGTAACTTGAAGTTTTTAAGTTATTCAATTATTTAATCAAAACATAGTGGAATTTTTATATTCTTTAGTTATGGACTGATTTATTGGCTCAACACTAATAATTTATTCATTAAGTCAAAAATGTAAATATTAATAATAATAGTAGTGGTCATCTATCAATGTCAGACATTTATTAAGTGTTGAGCTGTTGGAAACCCATTCCTCCAAAATTGTAAAAAAACCTGACTATTCAAAACAGATTTGTTTAAACTAAGCCTTTAACTATGAGCTAACTAAATACCCTTCAGTAATAGTCATTTGCTTAATCAAATACAAATTTTTCGCAGTGAATTTCAAAGCAAACTAATATTTCTGCGAGTGTGAGCCAGCAGTTAGATCTTTAATTAATTTCCAGGAAGTTTTGATCGCACCGTCTGGGCTTTCGTTTTTCGCCATTGTCGCGGTCATCACTCAGTTGGAGTTTTGAGCTGGAGTTGGTCGAGAGGATGGAGATGAAGATTGGAGCTGGTGAGCTGGCGATGGGAAGACCATGACGACGCGGCAACCTGTATGTCAGTGTCAACGACGGACGACCCCCGCTGCTCATTTGCTGTCTTGCTGCTTGATGAATTGTCGCCGGACCGAGATGTCGAGGTGTGGTCTTAACCTGGCCACTTCACCGGGCCCTTTTCGCCTGTTTACTGTCACAGTCATTTGGCTCTAACATAAAATATTTGCCAGGGAAGCGACTTTTGACTGAGTGCCAATGAACGTGGCCCATTGCAGCGTGCGGAATCGCAGGCAGCAGCAGTTCGCAACTGAAATTGTTGACTCAATGTGGCCAAGGCTCTTTCGTTCATTCTGTTTGTGGCATTTTTGTCCTGCGGCCACCGGTCGAGAAACCTGAAAATTGTTTGTGTATTTATCATGGCCGACAAAGCGGCGCAAATCTCTCAAAAAACTGAAATCACAAGGCTATCAAGAGCGGTGCAGCAACTGCGTCGGCAGCAGCAGCAACAATAAAAATGCCAACCACAGTTGGTGGCAAAAACCACACAACAAGCTGGCCAACAAAGGAGAAGCGAAATCGATGGTTGGAAAAAACAAAAAAGCCCGGAAGCAAGTCAAAAAGTTTCAGTTTATTGAATTCTTGCCTTCGATCTGCAAAACGGAACTACAGCTCTAGCCCTGGCTCTGCTCGTAAATAAATCTTATTTTTCTGAACACTCCCAGCCAAAAGTCTACACCACCGAATATTTATTTGAATGCCCAGCGGCTGACGTCTTTCAAGTGTATTTTGATGGAGAATCAATCGGAAATACAATTTGGCAGGGCTTGGTAAAGTACGAAGTATAAGAAAAGTTTTAATTTGGCCTAAAAAGAAAAACACAATATTACTTCGGCAGCACTGTGTGCGTGAAAAAATCTCAGACTGTAATTAGACACGATTTGGAGGCAATTACCACCTGGTACTCCAAACTATGGCATGCAAACGAATTCTGGGTCGTGCTGGGAAAAATTGCCGGGGGCAAAGTCATAGAAAAACACTCGTAGCTCGGAAGCAAATTAAGCTGCAAATAATAAATAATTTCTGATCATAAATGGCAATAAAAAGGCGGTCAAAGCTGCAGTTCAATGCAAAGATCAGCGGCAGCAGCTAGCGATTTGTTTCGCGAGATAATTCCAAACTAATTTGGTAGCATTTAGCCAGAGAATTATCGCTGGTCGGTGGGTTGTTGGTTGGTCCTAAAAATCGAAACGCCGCGGGATCCGCAGCTGAGTAATGGCATTGAAAAATGCATAAATTTCGAGCAGCCCCGGCCGGCCACGCCCACTGCGAATCAGTCAAAAGCGGCAGCGGCCTGCAAAGCATTAAATATGCAGACATATGGCGGAAAAATGTAAAAATCTAACGGCCCCAAATGCACTGAGCCCGATGCAAATGCAAATGCAATGGGCCATTAAATAGGCATCGCTCATACGACGCGTTGTACATAAATATGTTGCAAACCGTATTTGATGGCCAAGGATGTTACACAATCTGATGGATAGCAAAACGAGAAACTGACTGCATTGCCGCCCCATGCGGATTATCGATTCACTCAACTCGTCCATCTCCGCGAATATATCACTCATACGCAGCGTGCAACGGAACGAAGCGGATCGCAGCGAAGCGAAGCCAAAAGCCAAGCCAAGCCAAGCCAAGCCGGTTGTAAAATAGAAATTACAAATGCAGAACAAATTTATGGCCAAAGAGAGCTGGGGACAGCAGAAATCTGCCGTGAGTGATCCCCGATCGCACATTTGCCAACGGCGATCGATGCGATCGTGGCTCTATCGATGTGGATTGTGACCCCAGGCCAGTTTTATGTTCACAGAGAGAAAAGGGGTAAACTTTTTCCATGATATGAATCTTGTACTTAAAACAAAAGCTAAGGTTTTGGTTTTGGTTATTTGTATATATATCCATGATTATTATCGTAATAAATATATGTATAAGATCAATAAATCAAATCGAAAATTTTTGTTAAAATACATCTTAAAAATCTTCGAATTTTCTCTCTCTGCACTTGTATTTTGTGAATCCTCTGGCGGCCGTTTGTTCGCCGTTGTCATCGATCGCTTGAGTGCCGTATGTCGTTTGAATGAGTTATGGCAATGTCTTTGCATTCGATCCATTGCATTGCCATGACTTTTTGCATTTGCCAACTGCTCTCCCGGGAATTGTGTTTTGATTTTTCGGTGCAACTTTGGCCCGATCATGCAATTGCGTATACGCACTGGATGCACTAGCATTTCTCACACTTTGTAATCTCCGCCAGGCAACGTGGAAACATTGTTCCACCAGCCGGAAAGGTGAACATGTCGAAGGCAGGCAGGAAATTGAATGTTCGAGCCGACAAGTACAAAGTAAATAGAGAGGGCGATGCGCTGCATAAATCTAGCTCCAGAATTTATGACACACTCGAGCCACGTTAATAAGCAAATCAGGCAGACAGAGAATAAGGATAGGAATGGAACTCCGCTTCGGCAACAGGATTTTGGAAATGGCAATAAAACTTTTTATGGACATTTTTATGCCACAGCAATGAATTATGAAATATTTGGGCACCGAATGCGGCTTCGGAGAATAGAAATTCGCATTAATCATAAAAGGACACTGCTTAGATAGATGAATAAATAGCCAAAGGAGGACGCAGAAAGGGGGTAACCAACCTGTAGGCAAAGTCATAAAATTGAGTTATTAAACAGGTGCAGAGAGCTGCGCCGATATGCGGAATCTGCGAAGATATGTATCAATTTGAAGAGCTTGAAGGAGAGAAAGGGGAACCCCCGTGGGCAGTGACCAAACAGCAATCAGTGGAAATGCCTTGGAGAAATGGAGGTCAAATACGGGCACCGCGTGTTGATTTTCCACAGCCAGCCCCGTCTCCATTTGGCTGGAAAAGCGCTGGAAAATCAACATGCGAGGCACAAATGTTTTTCGACCATGTTAAACAAAAGAGTGGAAAATTATTGTTCCACGAGGACGGCAGGGAGCGCGAAAATTCAACAGCAAAACAATTACAGTTGCCCCATTCGAGCGGTGGCCCAATTACGCGGGGGTATTCGTATATGTGTGTGTGTGTGTGGATGGTGGTTATATGGTAGTCGGTGGGTTACTGGATTCCCGCCTGTAGGATATGTCGAATATTTTCCGACAAGCTTCGGAGCAAACGCGATAACATTTTTACATACAACGCAAATTTCATTCCACTCCGAGTGGAGATGGGGAAAAGCGGAGCAGCATTTTCTGGTAGCGGACTGCATGCAGCAGATAGAAGACCCGTCCTCAAGACGCCAGACCCAAATTGAGGCACTCACATATGGTGGCTTCCCATCCTCATCCCCAGCACCATCCCCCTACCCATCGCAGGCAACTTTATCAGGAGCAGCTGCTCGTAGCTGCCACAATATGCATTATATTGCTCATGACCCTTAGGGCGGTCCGGGGATAAGATAAATGAAATTAAGTTTCAGTTCATTTTTGGCTACAGCAGCAAGCCACACGGCCAAATATGGCCATGATAATTGCCTTAAGTGCTCCGGCACATGCAGGCCAGCGATAGTGGTTACTTTAAGTGGTAACCGAGAGTTCAAAGGGTCTCGAGTGCGCTTTAATTCCCACCCAATCTTTTATATTCCTGCCGGATCCATCAATGCAAATAGAAGTGCGCAAATGAGTTGCGGAACGCCAAAACCCGCGAATTCCCGCGATGTGACCCATTTTCACACGCCACCCCTGAACAATGCCAATAAATTTGCATATAAGAATCCTGGCAAAGAACCCAGACACGAGAACAAAAACAGGAATAAAGGAAAAACCTGAAGCGGCACAAACATAAAATCTGAACATGAAAAGGGTTTTATTTGGCCCAAATGAAAACATTAACAAGTGGAGAGTGTATGCCAGGGGTTAACGAGTATTTAAAAAAGGCTTAAAAGAAGGCCGCTTTTAACTTGGATTTGCCAATTTGAAATCACAATACCCAGAAACATATATTTTCGTTTATGAAATTGTAGGTATATTACACGCACTACTATTCACAAATAAACTAACAAGTGATAAAGCACACAAAGCGTTTTCAATCTGAAAACTAATTCTAAATTGTACAAATTGCCCGATTTGCTCCGATGCAGTTTGGATAGGATTAACACCAGCTTGCCGGCTTAGCTGCATCTACCCAACTCCAGGGTATTCAGAAATGTGAAATTTATTTAATTCGAAGCGGTGGCGTTTTTTATGATGCATATAAAATTTGCCAAAAGGATTTGGTCCCAAACGAACAAAAATCCACAGTTGCCGCATATGAAATACCAACAAAAAAAAAATGGTAGCAAAAATCGCACATATGCGCGGACTTCTGGAACCCGAAATCAACTGAATATACACGGCGATGGCAGCGGGGCGAACAATGAAATTTACAAATAACTTAACAATTTGCTTTTGGCCCTGACGAATGACAGGGGTAGAAGGGGTATGGCATTCGAATATGAAACCGTATAGTCGGGATTTCGGGATTTGGGATGGCGAATCCGACGGGGGCATCGCTGTCGAGTCATCACGACAACTGAGTCAAGCTGCGACATTTGCCGGTGAAAGTTAAGCCAATCATCGCAACAATGTCGACAGCGACAGCGGCATTTTTCGCTAACAGAGACATGAAAATCAATACAAATTCGTCGGTGTGTTTCGCGAATGTTTTGTAATCCGTCGATGATCGCTGGGATCGAAGGCATTCAAAAATTTCACATGACGATGATGATGATGGTGCACAGGGGTCGGTCCTATGGCAGCTGCTTGTCCTCAGTCTCGTTTCACTCGGCCAATGCTAATTTTTGACGTTCTCCGAAAGGGTATGATCAGTGCCCTATATGGCAGGCGCAGAATAATGCAGTCGATCCCAATCCCGATCCGGGATCCCCAATATTGCCTGTCTGCCAATCGGATTTGATATTCTTGCGGTAATGGAATATATGTAAAGCAGATGTAAATCAGGCGATTTGATAGACTTATGCAGGCGGATTGTGGGCTTTAATTTGGCCAAAAAGAAAGTTATGCATATGCTTGGCAGGAATATTGAGTGGGTTATAACGCAATTAAATAAATGATGGGTTCAATACAGTTTCTTACTTTACTTTATAATGTTTTTAAATTTCAGTTTACCTGGAAATCTGCCAAAATCATTAGCTTAGCTTTTACATAGTTTTCATTTCTTTTTGATAACTTTGTACCAAACTTTGTACAGAACACTTTGGAATCCTTTAGAGCAACTGGCAGAGATTTAAAATATTTAAGGGCTTTTAGGTAGCATTACGTCGATGGTTTTCCTGGAGCTTTTCCCGACATCTTCCTTACTTTGACTTGCTAAACTTTTGCAGTCGTCTCTCCATCTCAACTGGCGCGCATTTCTCAGCCACAAGCCCACATAAATAACATAGTTGCGTTTCGTGGACTCCAAGCCCCCCTCTTCATCTGACTGACCGAGTTGCACTCGTCATAAATTTTAATACACATTTTGGTTTGCAAATTGCTCCGCAAGATGCAATTCGCGCTCCTTCTTCCACTGCTGCTGCTGCTGCTGCTTCTCCTGCTGCCGTTGTCCTTTTGGAGAAAAACGACAGCGACAACTGTGACGAGCACGTCAGCTTTTTGATTGACTGGCTAAGTTCAGCCGATTTCCGACCATCTTTTCCAGTTGCCCCGCCCCTCAACGCCCCTGTGCCACCCTCACGCATTCGCATAGAACGGCAGCAAATTGCATAATTTTTACATAAATATGCTGACGTGCATTCATAATCATAAAAAAAGGGTTAGCGTTCTCTGTTTGTTTTGCGGCTGGTTGGTGGAAAACATACCAACCGTCCATGGGCCCTTGGCCTTTTCTTTATATTACGTTTGGTCTGTTATTTATTTGGCCTCATGCCTGCATATATTGTTTAATATGCAGCCTAATAGGCACTCGATCTGGGATCCACCAGTGTGCCTCTTAACAAACAAAAAAAAAAAAAAAAAAAAAAAAAAAAACACTGCCCCCGATTCAACGAAAATTGACAAAATGTATGCAAAGGCAGGCCAACAACAATGCCTGAAAATGCGCACAGTGCATAAAATATTTATGATGGCGAATTGTGTTGGCAATATTTTCAGGTTCAATGACGGCTTATAGAGTTCGTGGGCCTGCGGGAGGGGACTGCGAAATGATTCATGCGTAAAACAACAGACAATTGTTGTCTTACAGGTGGATAGTCGGGATAACAATGGGAAAAACTTGTGGCATTTGCGGGCACCGTTTTGGTAAACTTTTTGCAATAACCACTATTTTCGTAATTTAACTTTTCCAATCAGGAGTGAGGTGGTTTTGCAAACAATAAATACTCAACAAATCGAAGGTCTTAAGTGATCAATTAAATACAAAACTAAAAACAGCTAATAATTTTAAAATATAAAAAAAATTAATGAGATAATGAAGATATATTTACAGGATTTTAAAAATCTATATCTCCAAAAGTACTTTAATTTTCTTCTTGAAGCACAACATCTATAACTAAACCGTTTCCTCTGGCTTACCATAATGGTTTAATAGTATAAACTTAGATGATACAATTCCCTTCTATGGTATAAATAGTGAATATGATAAGTTCCCGAAAATGTAATCAAAAAGCGTACACCCTTCGCTTCCGACCAAACCAATGGCATTGGCATGGCGATAAGCGAGTCCCACCCACATTGCGATAGTCCTCCTCCTTTCGGGCCAACACATTCAGACAGTAAAAAGCAACGAGCTGTGAAAGTCAATTGCATGCAAAACTGTGCCATTGTCAGTGGCATTTGCCATCGACTCCTTGCCCTCCGCAGCTTCTGCTCCTGGGTGGCTGAGTATCTGCGATGATGGCTGGTGGGTGGCGGTAAAGGTCCTGACTGTGTGACGACCTCGAATGTACAACAATGGGGCGGTGGGAGGATGACAAACAGGGCAGGACCGCAAAATGGCCACCGCAACAGCAGCAGAAGCAGAAGCAGAAGCAGCAGCAGCAGAGTTGGCCATAAACGACATGCGGGTCAAAAGGACACCCACACAACCAATGGAGCCGCACTGAAGGCGCTTCTTGTGCCCCCCGCCGCTTTTGGCCTACGAAACGATGGCTGGCCATTCCTGGTTATAAATGGCAGTCATAATAACTGGGTTAAATGCTCAGACGTTCACTTTACTGGGTCTGTGTGTCAGCAGCATGAGCAGCAGCATGAGCAGTCTGGGTTCGAAAGCCAAGCCCATGTGTTGATTTGCTGTTGATTTTGTCTTGTGCCAGGCTCGAAACTAATTACCAATAGTTCAGGGGTCACTTTCCCATCGGGGACTCTTTAAACTGCAATTAAGTGCCCTGACACAAGACACCGTGGCGATTATAAAGCAATCAAGAGACTGGACTTCTTTCCCCTTCCCCGGCCGAAGAGCACAATTTTTTTTTATTTTTTGGAGGCAACCAACTTCACATCATTTGCAAAATCATAATTCGCGTGTTAAGAGCGCATTAGTCTCACGTTGATTTATCACAGCAGGTATGAACCGCTCACAGGTCGCCACGGAAACAGTAACAGAACGAGAAACTGGGTCTGGGTCTGGCACTTCGATCTTGGCAATCTGGGTCCTGGCCAAGCTGCTGCTGCTCCTCCTTGCCCACCTGGCTTCCAATCTCCATTCCGACACCAGCGGCAATTGTCTGCCCGGCCATGCTGTTTTAATAACCGAATTGCTCGCTAATTTTCTGAGGAAAGCTTAGCGGAACATGGGCGTGTGGGTGCGGCACCCCCTTTCAGCGATAAGGTTGTGCAAAATTCCAATCTGAAAATTGGTGGCAATATATTTCTGGTTAACAAGGAAGCTGTTCAAAGATTTCTCCGTATTACTTAGCAATAATAGAAGCCAAACACAATTTAGAAACCCAAAAACTTTTTTACATGAAGTAAAAATATTTCGCTAACAAAAACAGCTAAAATCCATCTTGATATCAATGATGACACAATTATGATGCAATTGCTGTTGAAAATTTCGAATTTTCCGTCTTTCTCGGCAGCAATTATCCCCCCAGCCAAATTTGCATTTCACGTGGATCACGCATCACTAACACAGAGATTGCCCCTCTGGCGATGACTACACCCATGTGCTCCTCTGCCAGCTGGAAATTCGTTAAGCTTATTTTCGGCTAAGAGAAAGAGTGAGTGAGATGAGACAACAAAAAGAGAGAAAGACTCCTTTGGAGCTCCAAAGTGGAGCAAATTTATGCCCAATTTCATGCGAGTGGCAAATGATTTATGCGACAAGCGCATTGCAATTGCCAAAAAGGATATATGCGTTGATTTCACATGGCCGCAGGACAAATAACTTCATTACGATTCCCGCTTCGAGTTCAACTGCGAGTTGGATTTAACTGAAAATGGAGGAAGAAAGGTTTTGCCCCTTTGGTAATGACGTTGGAGTTGGAAGATGTTACTGCCTTTCGGCCTGGAATTGTGTATTTGCGATTTGGGATTGGCTTGGGATGGCAACCGGGATTGGGATTTGGATTTGGATTGGGATTGGGATTGGGATTGGGATTGGGATTGGGACTGGGGCTCGCTCAGATTCGGATTGTAAAATATATGCAAGGCAAATCGCACGATTCTCGTGATGTTGCTCATATTTGGGCACCGTAACAAGCCAGGCAACACGCGACAACAGCAACATCAACATCAGCATCAACAACGGCAACGCGAGAAAATCACATTCTACTTATGGCGTGAATTTCGCGGTCGTCTCCTGCCTTCTTTTTAGCCAATTTTTATTTCTAAAAGGTTTCTTCACCGGTTTTGGCACTTGGCGCAGCCGAAATTCGATTTGAAATTCCCAAATTCAAATTTAAATGCACCTCTGCACCGCCGCAATCGTATCGAACCGATACGATTGTGATGTGAAATGGCCAGGAAGTCACGGCACTTGAACCATTTGTTTTCTACGGCAAGGCAATGTAACCAAAGTCAAACCAAACCGTTAGCAGCGTACACATGTTTGTATGACAACGTTGGCCATTAAATGGCAACAAACTTTTCAGTTAATTGCGCAAAGTGCAAATGCAAATTGCGGACCGCAAGCTTCAAGCTGACCAAAGGGAAAATATGTTAATAAATAATTGGCAGCACGGCGGCATTTGCATCTGTGACCTGCATTTAAGTGTCTCTCCGCTGGCCATAAAACAACTTGGCTGTCGGCTTATGGGATTTCCCTGACAGCGCCACGACGCCGCAGTCAAAATGTCCTTACCTCCATTTTCCACCTCTTGCAATCTGCTGTTTGCGGCACGCACTTAATTAAGACGACAAGTGAACGACCTCGGCTGTCAGAAAAAAAGGGTTTGAGCTCTGGGGTCCGCCCGGTTTCAGCTGAGCTCGGATCAGCGCCTTAAATATGAATTATTGCCAAAATGCAGCCAGGGATGCAGCCAGGAATCCAGGGAGATGTCTGGATAAGATAAGCCGGGGAAAGTGAGCAGGGAGCATAATGCAGCGAAATTGAACTGGAAGCGTTGACCCAGCCACAATTAAGGGGGACTTATATTAACCCATTAAATAGCAAATCCAAGACACGCTAATCAAACGTAGTTCTTTAAAAAAAAAATACCCCCTTGTGAGACCATAAAATACACACAAATCTTTAAAGAGGCTGCCCGGCTTAATATCGCAGTCGATCGCAGACATAACAACAAATAAAATATATTTTCGCGTATTAATAAAAAGGCCAACAACGATTGCACTTCACACCTCATTGAGATTGGCTATAAAGATGCCTTAATAACTCAGCTAAGTCGGCGAGGATGCTCCGCACTGGATTCTGGATCTCCAAGTTCCCCAGAATCTTGCCCCTTTTCCCACAGATCCCACCGACCTGTCAGTATCGTTTATGACTGCCCATATTTAATTTGCCGGCCCCAAGTCGATGGCCAATTGAAGCGTTTTTCGATAAGGGGTAAAATTCATAAATATGAAAATGGCTTCATTTCGTGCACGATTCGACGACTGCAGACCGCCGCTTGCCGTCTTGCCCTTTTTTTCATATCGCTTAAATTAAAACTTAAATTTCAACACTCGCAGCTTTTTGCGATACGGGGCCATATATTTTATGGCCAAAAGCAAAAGCAAACAGCGACCAAGTGGCGAGCTGACAATGGGAAAGGCGTTGCAGTTTTATCTGACAAATGCTCGTATATCTCGAAAGTTGCTGCTGCTTGGGAGCTGAAAACTGAAGTGAACTTCAGTCAGGGTTTGAGTTTAGCTCTCCCCAAACGAAACTGACCCTCACATTCATTTATCAAATGCCGGAGAATATGTCGCCTCGACCGGGAGCAAAGCACTGGACGCGGGCCACACCTCTATGCCGGGCGCAGATCGTCTCCAGGAAAACTCGGCGTTCCTTTCGGATCTCCTTGGCCAAGAAGATCCAAACTCCAAGCTGATCTGCCGGCTACTTCATCATCATCATCTTAAATGTGCAGCGCGTAGTCATGGGCTGACATTTTTGAGTCGCCCGGTGGCTGGTGTTGCTGTTGTTCCTGTTGTCTATGCCTGGCCCAAAGGCAGCAGAAATGAAAAAGGTAGCAACATCAGAAAACGGCAGCGGCAGCAGCAACAGCAAACCGAGTGCCTTCCCCGATGATTAATTGACTTTTAAAATTGCTGAAATTTTTAATTTATTATACGCGCCAAAGTGATTAATCAGTAGGAAAAAATAAACAGCCGCGGAGTGAAGGGCTCGATGTTAAGGCCAGCAATCTTCGAGACTGAAAGTGGCCAGAAAAGAGGTAACAACCACAAAAACCAGCATTCGAGTGTCGCTACCAATCCTTTTCAGCCAGTCCATCGTCGTTTTGAGGTCTTTAATTGCCAACCGCAGTTGCTCATTTTGCCGCTGCCGCGCCTGCTGCTGCAGCTGCTGCACTTCCTCCAACTGGAATTAGGATTATGAAATGGTGTGGAAAAGTAGGTGAATGTTTTCGTTGTTAGAAAGTCAAATGATTATTCAATGGGGTATGTAGAACCCAATGAACTTAGAGACTGCTTGCTATATGGTCGGCATAATTGACAAATTAGGTTCACTTATAAAAAATACATTTCATAATTAGGCTTTCGCTGGCAGCGACTGCGCGATTGCAGCTGCAGCTGCTAATTTATGCAAGGACGAGGCTAAGGACAGTAGCCTGAAATGCCTTAAGTTGCCGGGGCCACTTATGAAAATTGGATTTTTACACTCCATTCTTGATGGAATGTTTATTGAGCTGTCATGTTGCTGGTGCTGTTGCGGCGGTGCAGGCAACAGGCTCAATAATTTAAATATCAAAATTGTTAGCAATTTGCACGCCCCGCCAGCAGCAGCAACATCAGCAGCACCAGCAGCAGCAGCAACTTGGCTAACAACGGCAACAATTGCTAATCAAATTAAGCAATTATCTTGTTACGAGCTGGAAAGAAGGAAGACTTGAGCCGCATCAAGTGGCCCGATTGACCAACAAAAGGGAACTCGGAGGCTGGCTAGAATTCCTGGATCCATGGTTACACCGCTTCATGGCTACATCGAGTGCATGGTGCTTTTCATCATTGCCAATCAAAATATATAAAAATAGCTCACACCTCGTCTTGGCCAAGACTGCGGCCTACAAGGCGTTGCATTGGGGCGGTGAGAAAGCAACTTGGCCGTAGCTACAACAAATGCAAAGTGCATATTGTGCGAGGGCATAAAGCCCGCAGAGTTTATAAAGTCATAATAATGCCAGGGAATACGCTTAAAATGCAATTTATCGCCAGCAACACGGTCCTGTGAGTATAAAAAATTGATGACGACGACATCAGCAGCAACACCAACACCACCAGCAACATCAAGTTGGCCAACCGACTGACAGCCATCAGCGTCAGTCATTTTAGTCAACTGGCCAGGGTCTGAAAGCCAAGTTCGTGCTAGAGCGGAGTCCAAGCCGTGTCACGCTCCGGATTCGTGCGATTTGGCCCGGCAATTTGGCAATGAAAATCAACCAAAAATCAAGTGATCTTGCCAGGTTGAAAGCATCCAGTCCAGCCCTCATCTCTAGGGCGAGGCATAAGCCAGCTTTCCTGCGGCGCTTTTAGCCATACGCCCAACCGAATATTGGCGGCATGTTGTTGCTGGTGTTGCTGCCTGGGAATGGCAACGCAAAAATTAAGACATTTTATAAATTGCGCGTTGTTTGCGGCCAAGAAGAAGGGGCAACCCTTAACGTGTTGCGCATTGCTTTGCGATTCGCCATGGCAACTGACCGAAACATTGGCCCATCAACATCGGCCACGGCCAACAGCAACGAGCCATTGCCATTGTCGTACGGCTCATCAGCAACATCATCATCTTGTGGCAGTTGGCCATCAAGGAGGCTTCATTTGATTGCCCAAAACCAAAAGGGAAATCTTACTTCAGTCGCCGCCATCTCCACACCTTCAAGTCGCTGGGTTTTTCTGGGCTCTGGGCTAGGTGCAACACCACAGTGTTGCAAGCATGATTTTGCAAGCTATCTATATTTTATAGATTTAAAGAAAATCTTAAAATAAACTTTAGATATTTTTTTGGTAAATCATTAAAAGAAAATTTCGTTAAATTTTTATGATTTGTTTAGGATAAATTACCATATTAACTTTACATCTGCAGTTATTAAGGGGCGTATTTATTTATGTAAAGTCTTTAAATTTATTTATGACCGCAGTCATTGGCATTGTACCATAATGTACCACATTTTTAATTTAGCAATCGTAATGTGGTATGGTTGCAACATTTGCATGTTGCCACATGTTGCCAATGTGTCAAATGCTTTGCCAGCCTTTACAATTGGCCACACCTCCCGACATTTTTTTGTTTTTAATCCCTGGGTTTCGTTCTGACCGCTAAACAAAAATTGTGTTTACGATCATCTATTGAGATTTTCCGGCCCGATGCAGCTGCCACGCCCACTCAGCGCTATCACCCCCAAACGCCCGCCGTCATTGCAGTGTTGCAGTTGCAGTTGCCGTTATGCGGTCGTTGTCTAACGCATGTCAATGAGGCAAGTTGCAGATAAAGCCAAAACTATAGCTCCTCCTTCCCAGCCCCGAGAAAAAAAAAACTCCTTTGGCGAATTTTCATTCCTCATCATACTGGGTGTGTTCTTCACTTATCTCGCACTCATATTTATGTTAATGTGTCTGTTCGCCAAAGATCAAAAGCAAAAGGCAGAGCGCTAACGGTTCTGTTTCTGGTTCGGGCCAAGTTCCTTCGTTGGCATCACAGTCTGTGGGACAAGTCCACAAGGAAAGTGTCTTGCTGGAAAATTTATGTTTCCTTTGTGTTGCCAATTTTTTTATTTTTTTGTTGTTGTTTCCTGTTGCATGGTATTCCATAGGGTTTAATTAATACACGTACTTGAGAGTTTAAGAAAAGAAATCAACCGGAAAATAGGTCAGACGTTGTGGGCTAAGGGGCGTGGTCCTGCGTTGGGCTAAAGTGCAAAGCGATTAGCCTCGAAAAGTTGGCCTTCTGAATGCTTAGCGATCGAAAGAGATATAAAAATCCCATGCCGAGATGCTATGCTATAAATATTGCCCAGTCAGGCCTGAATTCAATTTCAATTTCTTTTGGCAACAGTGGGGCCATCTATCACCAGGCTCCTTCTGCGGAATCCAAAACGTTCTCCAATTTCAGCCGCAACTAATCACACACAAATCTCGATTGCAGCTGCCACAAATATTGGCTACCACTGGCTACTACCACCGCTGCTGCAGAGCATGTACTCGTACTTAAATTTGATATTTTAATAAATTAAAGCGCATTGAAACTAATGCGCTGAGTACACCCGCCTGGCACCAAAGCTCTCGGAATGGATAGCCCGTCCAGGGAATCAAGAATCGGTAGCCGGGGAGTGAGATGCCTGCCAACTGATTGCGATTTGAAATATTCAATGGCCGCGCCGAACAACCAGGTAACAGGAACAAGCGACAAGAACTTCTGTTTTGGCCAGGAACAGGCGATGGAGATTCAAATGATTCACTTGAAAAATTTGAATATGTTTTTAGGCAATGTCCCTAAAACGAATGTATTTGGGACATTCAATAACTGGGATGCGCTATCAATATTTTAATGCAATAAAACATTTTAATTTGAACTATATATTTTTAAAGCCAAACATAAAACATTTGATATGTTTTAACCTTGCCAAGTACCGTGAATTTGATTCAAATTATTATATCGTTTTTGTGAGTGTGTTAGTACTAGAGCATGGACTGGATTGCAGTTCGGTCCAAACGCATGATTGGCAGACCGGACCGTTCTGACCAGGCCAAGTGTAATGAGCAGAGAGCTGGACTGTTGGTGGTGCTGTTGTGCTGCCCACCAGGCCAAGTTGCGAGCTGGAATCTCCATCTACTGCTGGCTGGTTACTGGCCCGGCCCGAACTGTCTGCCAAACTGCCTACCTACCTACCTACCGGGGCGATCAGCGATAAGTTTGGGGACTGCTCATATACGAAATGGTTTTGAATTCTCTCGTCTAGTGTTTGATTCTTATTAAAAGATTGGCGAAAGCATCTTACAAGCGCATTGCAAATTGCAACTGTCGCTTACCCAATCCGGACTTCTACTTCTCCTACATATGTACGTTTGCTGCTCGGCCATGAGGAACCCAACCCAATTCACACTCACATCCCACAGGTGGGTTTTTTTTTCCATTTCTCAGATACTTTTTCGCTGCTGCCTCTGCATACAATTAGCCTACAACGTGGGGCAACAAAATGCGCTTGTAATTTATTTAAAATCTTTCGCTTTCCCCAGCGCCGCCTTCTTGCCCCTCGTGCATTTGAATTGAAATTTCTGGTTTATGAACCATAAACTTAATCTGTGAAATAATCAGCAGAAGAGCAAACAAGGCAAGAGTCAAAGGCAGAAGAGCAGCCACCAAGTCAAAGAAGGCTTGGCATCGGTGGAAAAATAAAGGAAAAATCTGGCCGAAAGGAGGCTTTTTTTTTCCTGGCACCGACGTAAATGTGAAAAGCAGCAGAAAAAAGCCAAAAATAAAGAAAACCGAAAACTGAAAGCTGAAGACTGAAATGGAAGCCAATGGCAGGGCAAAGTGTTTTCCCGAGCCGAGGCCAATATGCACTTTCGGTGTTGTGTTGCCAAGCTGCTGACCTGCTGCTCAGCCAATTCAGGTGCAAATGCATCTTGGTCGACTCTCTGGGCCTTATCAAATTCCTGCCAAGTGCCACTTAAGATCCTTGCACATGCTCCTCCCTGCTAAACTATTTATTCCTCCTAACAGTTTGCAAATTGCTTCTCATGTGGGTTGAACTTTTAATAACACGGCAGGAAGGCAGCCAGTCAAAGCGGCGAGAAATCTCAGCAATTTATATGGCTGCGAGTCGGCTTGGTTCGGTTAGGTTCGGTTTCAACTGCAACTTCAAGGCGGGTGCCCGTTTCATGAATGGATTCTCCTCGTTTCGCCTGGGTTTCTTCGGCTTTTCTAGGTTTTCTGGGTTTCCTCGGCTTCAGCTGGCAATGGCCCAAATTATGCGAAGCAAATTCTCAAATACACCTCAAAAATTTTCAAAGTAAATCTTTTATTTGCTTGAAAAATACAAAAGAAAAATAATCATTAGCTGTATGACATTGTATTGTAATTCAACAAGCTCTCAGAAGTATTTTGTTCATATGTTAGCATTATTTTTCTCTCTGCATAAAACGCAATGCAATTACTTATCACAGTATGCTCCACAGCCAGACATGAGGTGACCATCGAGCGATGCTCGCCTGGCATCGAAATTACTTCACAGTTCTTGCCCGTGCCTATGAGTATGCAAATGTCTAGCATGCTGGACACGACTATTACCTGTCACATTGTCAGGTGATTGCGAAATTGTTGCGTTACGCCAGCGCCCAGGCGAAACCAACCGAATGATCCCCGAATGGCCAAATGGTGAACTGCAAACTGAGAGCTGAAGAAAACGCGGCTGAAAATTTGTGGGAAACATCAACTGCGGCTATGGGCGAGACTAAGTGCCCGGGCACTGGCAATGGGCACCCCATTGATGGCAGTTGGAAACGTGACTCGAACGTGACGTTTTGTGCAAACAGGAAGATGCCAACTGACAGCAGACGGCACAACTTGGCCAAAAGAGCAACAGTTGGCTTGGCTTTGGCTTTGGCTGTCTGTGGCTGTGGCCCCGTCCAGAAGAGACAGAAGAGTTAATACAGTTCGGCGCGGAGTTGACTTGATTGCCGGCGACGTTGGTGGTGGTCAAGGCAGCCAAAGGAAACAGAAACCCATAGCTAAGCCCAAACCCGAGCCCAAAGTCAGGCCAAGATCCGGGCCCAAAACGGTACTCACAAAATTACTTTAACTGCTCTGAAACGACTCTTGCCTTGACTTTGAATGCGTTGAACTTTTGTTTGCATAAACTTGGCCAACAGGCAGAGGCGGTTCCCTTTTGCCAGCCCCGCTGCTTTATCAGCACTCACATCATATTTACAATATGGAAATCATTTGCATTGTAATAATTTACAATTTCGCTGCGTAGGCCGATCTGTGCTAAGCTGGCTGTAACGATCTGGATGTTAGCCCGCTTGGCCAACTGGCCTGGCCAACAAAGGCATGTAATTGATGAAAGCCCCCAATCGCTATTAATGTCATCGATAACATTTCGATTCTGTGTCGAGTGAGTGGCGGCGATCCAACCAAGTTGGTGGGTCCCTGGGATGGATACCTATGTCTATGTCTCGGTTCTGGACTTGGACTCCCGACTCTCTCCGCTGGCTTTTGGCCCAGGTCCAGGGTCCCAAGAAGAGTTACAAGCTCGTAAACGTCGACAACACAAATCAAAACATGTCACAAACAGTTGCTACGCCTCGAAAATTCCTGGAAAGCCCCAAACAAACGCTTGTAGGTCGCTTACTTCCTGGTGTAATTGCTGTCAGCCTTCCCCGCAGGAATAGAATGAAAATGGAATTGAAAATGGTAATGGCAAAGGTAATGGAGATGGAAATGAAAATAATATATGGAAATGGAAATGGCTAATTTATGGGACTCGTCAAGGTAGATAGATTATAAATAATGCTGAAACATTTGGGCAGAAATATACTTTCGAAAATGCATAGTATAAAAAATACTGGCTTTACTTAATTTGTGTTCATATTTATTTTTAACAGAAAGTGTCAGTGGTGTTTTAAATTCAGTTTTAACTTTCCGCGTTATCACGAATCCAATTCAGATATGAAGATACTCTGGTAAAGAACTTTGGAAAGCCTGAGTCGCAATATTTACCAAATGAAAAGGATGTTAGTCCCAGTAGCACAAAGTTGGATTCATGCTTAATAACCAATGGACCACCAGAATCTCCTTTGCACACCATGTTTTCTCCTGGAGCAATACAAATTAGTGAAGCTGGAAATGCTGATTTCTTTTGCGATATATAGGCACGTTTGCACTCAAGATCAGATAAAATCTGGGCATTAAAGTATTTCAAGTTCTTATCGAATTCTGAAAATGTATCTGTATCTGTTTGAGGACTATTAGTTAAGGAAATATTACTATAGAAATGACACCTTACTTACCCGTGACTAATCCCCAGCCTGAGGTTGTTGCTTCACTAAATTGGTATTGAAATGTTTGATTTGGTAGTTGGATTAGTTTTATGTAGTCATCAAATAATATTGAAAAAGGAAGCTTTATCAGTGCAATATCGTTAGCAAGCGTTTTGGGATTCCATTCTTGGTGTATAACAAAATGATCCTTTTTCACTACCAATCGTTGTTGGCCCACTTCCGTTACATCATCAATTTTTACAGCACCGAAATATATATTAACAGCATATCTAAAGAGGAAAAACTTGAAAATTGTAAAATTTGGTTGTCATAAAAACGCTTTAATTTCGATCTTACATGTCTGGGTTGTCCAGGCAGTGAGCTGCAGTTAGGACACATTTTTCGGAGATTAGAGCTCCACCACAAAGAGGACGCCATTTAATATATTCTTGAATGTAGCCAAGATTTAGTTGCATAAGAAACGTTTGGTATGGAAATTGTTTGGATGCAGCATAGTGTCCATTGATAATTCGATTAAGTTTGTTAGTAAAAACAAACGGAAATAAAAACGCCAGGCAGGTTAAAGAAATTATTATTTTGCTGTGCATGTTTGCTTTCTACTAAAACCTAAAATTCTGTGCACTTCCTTTTAAAGGAAAACACAATGTGGGTAAAAGTAAATGGAAATTGAACTATATATTTGGTATTTTAATTACAGCTGTCAAGGCTAAAATTCCTAGAATTTCTTCATTTAAGTTAATTACTTTTTGAAAGGCAATTCCGAACTATCAAGAAATATGTGCAATTTGTGTAAATTGTTTTTTTGCTTTTAAAAAATGTCTGGCTAATTCCCAACTCGGCAGAAAATACAAAGAACAATCGAAAAACAATTATCAGATGTCCTGGATTGGCTCATCCGCATCGCGATTTCGGCGGGGCAACGCCTTAAATCATTTTAAGCAAACACTTGGTACCAAATGGCCGCCCATTGTATAAACTGCAGAACGCCGGTTAGCTTATCAAAAGAAAGCTTATTAATAACTCATATACATAATGCAACCAGATCGGGCCGGGGGCCAGGTGAGGCCGGCCATAATCACTAAATCAAAACATCCCCGACATGAGAAATGTGGAAATTGAAAAACGTTTCAGCACCGAGTGCGCGAGTGGGTTCCAAGAAAAAACAGCTCCATTGAGAGGTGAACACAAATAACTCAGCGGCGAACCCAGGACCCCGAAGATCTGGAGTCCGAAAAGCCAATGCCAAACCCAGAACTGGAAAAAGCCAACTGAAAACGCCCAAAGCGCGATACTCAACACTTCGGACAAGTTCTTGACACCAATGGAGCGAACGGGCCAAAAGTCTGGAAAAGGGAAAATATTTTTTATTGGCCATTTCAATTATCTTAATGCACTTTAATATACCAGGCGAGTTGAAAACTTTTTTACCGTTTTACCAAGACGCCCAGTGAATATGTGTGTGTGTTTGTGATTATCAGCTAATAAGGCATCAATAAATTTTGGTAAGCAGCAGCGGCAGCAGCCGTGGCCCGAAAATGCCAGACTTGGCCAAGACGGCTCACGCAGCCTCACGGCTCTTGGCCAGATCGCCTCGAGATGATGCCGCAGATTGAGGCGGCCAGATTGCAATTAATTTGCAATAACTTTTGATAAATGCGCGTCTGCGTTTTTGGGAGGGAAGTGGATTTAACGTCACACGATAACGAGTTGACGCGATTAACTGGTAGATATGTTGCCATATTCCATCCAGGCATTTGGGCCAGAACCACTCCCGTTGGCCCCGAGATACAGACGAGCGCACTTAAGTGAAATCGAAGGTTCGCAATTCTTTATGGCTTCCCCGAAAATCCCAAATATTCCCGACGGTCATATCATTTTAGTAACTTGCCATCAAACTTTATGCCGACCAGACAGCTCGGATGAAAATGCCAAACGATCAGTGTTAAAGTCGCATGCGACAAATTTGCGACGAGACCGCATAAAGTTGCGGTCGCAGAATGCGGGGAAATATTTGAAAAATTTCATCAATGAGCGAAAAGTTAATAAAAAATAATTAATTTAAGCGAATTGGCCGGCACAGGGCGGGGCAGTTGAGCTTGGCATCGGAATTGGCGCTGCAAGCGCATTTAAATTGAATAAAAGTTGCTGAAAGACGGCAACATTGCAACTGCAACTGCTATTTCGCTGCGGCCGTTATGCGCTTAACATCTTGGCATCCAATCAATTAGTTTTTATGCGCTTCCATTGCCAAGTGCTGTTGGCTGGTCTGGGCCAAGCCTTCTTTCTCTTCGTCAGCCGTGTCAGCAACAAATTGGCGAAGGGACCGGGAACCCGGCGACAACTTGCAACCAGCACGGCCGAAACGGCAACTCGCCGCTTGCAACTTGCAACAGAAATGGCAATGGCACAAGCAAATGCCACAAACACGATGACAACGGCGCGGACATCTTGCAGCTGCATTAACACTGCCCGGGAAAAACGGAGAGATCATTTTCAACTGGTTATTAACAGATCGATATTGCTCATCTGTGGATGGGTTGCACTTTGAATACTTTGTCTTGTCTCTTGAAAATTCACTAAAGCTTGACCTGAGTTCTAAACTTTAAATCCCTGAACAATATTTGGTCCGTTAAAATCCTGATGAGCTTCGATTGCTGCCAATAAAATGCAATTCTTTAACCAGCACATGCTCTGTATGTTATCTACCCACTTAACCCTTACTTTTTGAGTAGATAGTCAACACCCCATTGAACTTCATTTCGTGGGGTTGTGTATGCCAAGCAATTTCGGTCAAACAAACAGGCAACGCAATCGGGGTAAACACTCTGCTGTAATTATTTCGATGGCTATAGCAGCATGTAGGCCAGTGCAACCAGCAGTTTTTGCATCTGCTTAAATGCGATACTTTCCCAAAAACCAAAAGGAAAAGAAAAGATACAAATATCGAATGCTAACTTAAGTTGTGAAATGTTATTCAAATGGCTTTCAAATGCCAACGAAATGTGCGCAGGCTTGCGGTTTCTGCGATTGACAAATCAATTTGGCGATGGCTTTTGGGGCTGGGATTTGGATTTTTTTCTCTTAACTCCTTTTTTTTCTGTATGCAATCGAGAGACGGAAACCAACACCTGCTGCTGGCTGATGGCATTTCTTATTCTTTTTCGGCTGACCGAGAAATCCCCGCTAGCCGACACCTTCGAGTCGAGAAAGCCACGTCGATCAAAGCCATTCGAACACTTGGCAAATATATGCGCATTGCTAAGCAGTTGGCTAAGAGGGGGATAATCAAGGGGTGGGGGGATGCTGGGAGGTTGGGGTGTGGAGCATTGCAGGAGGGGGGTGCAGAGGTGGCAAGGTAAATCGACGACAAGCTGGCGGCAGCTCCGTCTGCATAAATGCATGAGGATGCCTCCAGCCGCATCTGCATTTCTGTGGCGGCTTAGCACCAACTGCCAATGGCTTTTGGCCAAGTCATTCCCGCCCGTTGTTGTTTGTTGCTGTTGCTGTTGCAGTTGCCATTGTTGCTGTTGTCCAAACACAACTGAAGTGCTAAAAACATTCCAATGTCGGGTATTAGCAATTTAAGTTAACCCGCTTCCCGCTCCGCAGGAATCGCCACTCAAAAGCAAGACTCCTTGGATTTTCCGTCCGACGATTCCACAAAGTGATCCCGAAGAAGAGGAACATTCTCCTTTGATTTTGATTGCCACAATGTAGCTGTCGATGTGGACGCAACAAATTAGACAGCTTGCTAATCTATGAAAGCATTTCAGCTCATAAATCATAAATGCCAATGGTATTCAAATTCTTGCAGAGACGGTTTCCTTTATGCATTTATTATTGGATGTTAATAAGAGAATATTTATAAAGGAGCGAAATTTAAGGACTTAAGAGGCGGAATTTTACCTCAGCTCGCGCTTTGTAAAAAACAGTAATATTTTTAATGAATATTTAAATTTATTATTATAGCAAATGAATAACATTATTTTATCTAGATATTACTAGTAAAAATTATGGAAACATTTTCATTTGTCGAGGGACCCAAAAAATGTGTTCAAAAAATGAGGCTCAAAAGGGCTTTTGGCCGTGGGGGAAAGGGCGGTCATGCTGGCTAGGGGGGCGTGGTTGGCTGGGCAATGCCCAAAGGCAACAGCAACTTTTGCGCGATTCTCTGGCTGGTTGTTTGTGTTAATTGAGTTGTTTGCAGCTTGTGTTGCTGTTGCGGCTTCATGTTGCTGCTGCTGCTGTTGCTTGTTTCGTTGCACATTCGTTCGTCTGTTGCATTCATTCCGTTAAGATTTTTTTTTAAATACACGGCCAGTTGTTTTGCCGCCGTGATTTTTGTGTTCTCCTGTTGTTCTATGTCGACCCAAAGTCCCCGATTTCGCTCCCGCTCCTCCGAGGACTGTTGGCAATTTTACAGCAATTAGTGCTGCTTGTGTACACTGTCAGTTATTCTTTTGCAGATTTTCAAGTCAAGTGAGTGTTTCGGCTTCGTAACCATGGTGTTTTTCCGTATTTCTCTCGTTTTTCTACGCTTCAGCCTTGTCTCTTAATGTCGCGCGCATCAAGCGAAATGAGTCATGGGAGCTGCGCTTTATGTTGCATTATGTTGCTGCTGTTGCTGGTGTTGCTGCTGCAGATGCTGCTGCTGCTTCTGGCAGTCTGACTAATATGCGAGACTCTGAAATTGAAAAGCAGACACTAAATTAAGAAGAACATAACTAACTGGTTCAGACATCGCACTAAGTATGCTCTTTTCAAGATATTCACAAAAAAGAAGCGCCTTAAGACTTCGTTTGCTTACTTTTGAACCTGAAACGAATTGATAAATTAGGATATAATTTTTTTTACAAAATAAAAACACCTACCTTTTAGGCGTCCCACCTGCTTGGTGGACTCAAACTACGGGGCTCCCGATGGGCCAGGTATATGGGCAACGGAGTATCCTCCGGCAGATTATCCCGATCCAATTTGTAATTTAAAAGTCGATCCATGAACAATTGATTACTCTTCCGAAATTCTTTATCCAATAATCGCTCGAGTTGTGCGATTCTCCTAACCATATCCTGATCCAAGGTGCTACAATAAGTCACACACCTGGAAATAGACGAAGTCGACGAGGTCATTTTTACAAATTTGTATTGATATTATTCGGAGTTAGTGGGAAATACCTAATATGGAATAGACTTAGTTGTCAAAATCTCACTAAAAATTCTAAACTGATCTGCAATGCTTAAAATTATAATAAACTAAATTGTGCACATATTATGTTTTGATATTTATTGAAAATCGTTGAACATTATGAGAATCCGCGGTGTTCCTTCAAAGATTGCGATGATTATTTGTTAGAGTACAGACTCGAAACGCATGGCACTCGATCACGCCCAAGTAGAAAAATGGGTAAAGATTTGCCACAGACAAAAGCCAAAGCAAATATGCTCTGGGAGCCACAGAGACCCCCAGCAATAAGCAAAAGCAAATCCGTTTGCTGGTGCTGCCGCAAAAAAAAAGCGTTTTGTGTCACAAAATATTTGAATGTGAAGTGCGCCTCAGACTGAGAGCTCTGGGTTGTGTAGACTCGGTCTCGATTGCAGCTTTGGTTTGCTGTCTTTATTCCCGTCCCTGCTGCGATATTCGAGCTATATCTATACTATACTACACTATACGATACTATAGCCTAAGCTATAGCTGACGTGCGCCTGCGCGACCACGCCCCCCGCCGTCGCACCGCCCCTGCGACCGCTCGACTGGATCACTAATTGGTCACGACAGCAGCGGGCTATGATTTTTTTCCAGCGATTTTTCAGCTCTTTGCTACGATTCTGTGTGGTTTTTGTTGGGTTTCTGTTGTTTTTTTTTTGGCTAAACGAAAAGTAAAATCCATTGAATTTGGCAAGAGGCCGTTGCGATTTCGTTTGGCCAGCTAGCTCCAAACAGACTGGAAACCTTCAATTTTGGTAGCTTTTCCAGTGCTCGCAGACAGGCAGCAATACCACCTACCTTCTGACCAAGTCCCCCCCAGATGGGGCATTAAAGTTTAGAGTCGCAATTGATTTTAGTCGTCAGTTTTATGGGCTTTTGATTTTTCTTCATTGTAGCTCGTGGTTTTTGCTTTGCCGCATCTGTGGCGCAAACGTTAAACAATTCGCTTCGTTTGACTAAATTTATTCGATGTTTTATTATTGAATATAATTTTAAATGGTTTTTTAATCATTTTTTGATGTTTGCCCAAATGGCGTGCTATTATTCAAGCGACCGAACATTAAGTAGAATTTCTGCTTTTAGTTGTGCAACATGCAATAAATTACCATCCGATTGAAAAACATGTTGGAATAAATATTTTATGACCTGACGGGGCAATTAAAATGAATGCAAAACTTAACCGACTGACTGATGTTTTCTTAGGCCTGTGAAAATGTTGCACAAATTATTATTTTTATTTCGTTTCAAATTTTACTCCCACACTTAAATCCATTCGCTTGTTATTTATGGTTCCTCTTTAGTGACTGGGATAACAACAATACAAATTTCGGCAATCGCCGCAGGAAGGCGACCGAACGACAGCGTCATTCATCACACGAAATTTACTTAATGAAATTAATAAATAAATTATGATATAAATCTTGAACAGTCGCCGAATCGCAGCCACAACGGTGTCCGTGTTGCAGCAGCAACATTTTTATTAAAAGCTCTAAATTATTGGCAGTCGCATGCGATGCCGACAAACGAGCCTGGTCAGCTGCTGCTGCTGCAGTTGTTGCAGTGGCTGTTGCAGCTAACCCGCAACAGCAGGCACACATTAACGAGCAAATGTCAATTTCCAGGCAATCTTTTTGCAATTTCTGGCTCTTTAGTTAATAATTTTTGGCCGTACCGCCGGAGTTTGCCGGAAAGTCGATGTGCAGAA
Organism: Drosophila sechellia; assembly: GCF_004382195.2. Lineage (NCBI taxonomy): Eukaryota > Metazoa > Arthropoda > Insecta > Diptera > Drosophilidae > Drosophila > Drosophila sechellia. The sequence continues at coordinate 6,170,029 of NC_045951.1, read as the reverse complement.
GCAACAGCAACAACGTCGTGTCGGCTTTCGTAATGTGCCGCGAAATATTTGCGGCTAGTAAAATTAAGTTAATAATTCTTTTTTTGCGATTTTGGCAGTTTTTAATTGGCCGACGGCGAAATGGAAGGGGCCGAGCATACTCTACCATAAATAAGGGTACTTAAAAGCACATTTGCTATTATAAAATTATGATCATTGGGATATTTGATTATATGCATACTAAAGGGTATTTTCACTTCTTTAATCGGCTTTTTGAAGCTTTAATTCCCAGTTGCCTTGGTCACTTGATAAATTTCTGAACTCGCCGACAAATATTTTTCTGTTTTCCTGATCGGTTTTTCATTGCTTTTTTTTTTGGTTTTTACAGCGTCACGTAAATGTGTCAAATATTGACAATTTATATGAAATCGACATAGGTGCCTTGGCCACAAAAAGAAAAAAACAACGAAAATTCCGAAAAAAAACTGATTTTGGCGACTGGCAAGAAATATGAGTTAAATGCGTTTTTTGGGTCGTTGCAATAATTTTTCTATGCCTCTTTTTTTTTGTATCCCCCTTCGATGCATTTGCAGTTTTGATTGCTGTTGTTAGTTTGGTGTTGTTGCCAATTGTTGTTCTTGGTGTTGCAGTTGCAGTTGCAGTGGCCATTGCCTGTGGTTGCTGTAAACAGGAGATTGTTATTTGCAACCCGCTGTGCGTACACCGCAAACTGGACAACTTAATTTGGCTAAAGTCGCTTGTTAGTGTTGCCGCGGTCTGGCTGGCCATTGTTGGTGTTGCTGGCGTTGCTGGTGTCGCAGTTTGCGGTCCATGCTCACCACATCATATCACATCCGATCCAAGTGCGGAATGCCAATTGAGGCACCGAGATGAATATGAAGATGAAGCAACCGCAGCTTCTTCCTCTCGGTTTTTTTGGTTTTTTGCTGGCCAATGGAAATGGCGGGCCAGCAGCACGTGGGACTAGTTTCCCGCATATCGAATGCAGTTGCCACAGTCACAATTAGAGGAACACGAAATTAGAATGCAAAAGCAGGTTCCCATTTTAGATCACCTTTCCCACATATTTCTGGAAAAAAACGGAGGTGCTGAGAACTTTAACGGTAATTTATCCATAACTATTTAATCGGTCTGCAATTCATCTTAGTTATGGTATTAATTAATGAAGAAAATGGGATAAGTACGCTTTCGAAAAATCATGGGAGCTTAAGTACGTAACTTTAATGGCTCTGGAAAGAACTGATCATCATTTATTGAAAACATACATTTAAATTCATTTTAAGATAATAACTAAAAAGTGTTTTGCCATAATCCCAAGCATTCTTTCCCATCTCTAATGCCAAAACTGTTATCCTGTGGGCCATATTTCATTCAACACCTTTTCTACCTCTATAATTGCTCACGTCATTGATTAATTTGTTGACTGGCCCGGCTTAATAATCGCCACACGGCGGCGGTAAAAACAATGCAGCCCGGGGAAAACAAATCCCCGGCTGCACTGCAGCGATATATGCAGCAACAATTGCAACTGCGGCAGCAACATGAAAGTTGTCGCGTCACAGGCAACAAACGACATTTATCATGTTAACCTTTGGAGTGCATTTGTCTAGACGTCTTCAACGAGGGTTGATGTGGATGTGGATGTTGATGTTGATGTTGTTCTTCTTACTGTTGTGCCGGCAAAATGCGGAAGAAAAAAGCAGCGGTTTAGGCACCGCAGGCGCAAAAGGAATCATAATAATTTGTAATAAATTAACACCTGTGCAGCCAGTGACAAACGTGGCAACAACATCGGCGGCAACACCTAGGCATTTGGGCCTAGGAAGGATTAAAACACGCCCAGTCTCTGCAGCACTCGTCATCTTCATTAAGTCAAGGCGCGTCGTCCTCGAGTGCAAAGTCAACCAGACAGCACATATGGCATATGGTACGGGTATATGGCACACAGCACCACCATCCACTACACACCTCTACACACCGATGCCTACATTTTGGCCATGTTGCCATAACCCTTTTGTCTAATTTCACGCTGTCGTTCCTCATCAAAGACTGACGCGCGTCCCCGGCGAGTAATTCATCATTTCGCGTGACGTACTCCGGAGTCCACGTCCTCGTCCCCATCGTCAGTGTCCCTGATTCTCCATCAGCAGCAGCAGGAGCAGCAGCAACAGCAGCAGCAGGCACATAAATTCTCAAGTGCCAAATGCATTTTTTATATCGCCATTTGCCGACGAGAGCGCCTTGCCTTTGACTTGGCCTTAACTCCTGTTGGCGTGACACAATCGACAAGTTGAAAGCAGGCAGCGCAGTTGCAGTTGCAGCTTGCAGTGCTTGATGTTGCTGCTGATGTTGCTGTTGCTGTTGGTGTTGCTCTTGTGCTGCTGCTGTCCCCATCGTTAGCTGCTAATTATTCAAATTAATTGTTTCGCCCCAAAGACACGCGCACGCGCACCTCAAACGCCAATCAACTGAAGACAGTTGGCAGAGGGGAGTAAATGGAAATGGAAAGCTGGGGGAAAACTCACAGTTGACAAGTGCAATGTTTGTGGGGCTTGAGCAAGACAAATTATTGCAATTGCCGTTTACTAATGGGCAAGGAAACTTCAATGGAAATTTAAATATGAAACTAATAAACAGATGTTTTTTACTTCACAATGCAAATCCTATAGTTTGGAATCCTATAGACAAGCCAAATCCCCTTCCAGGAAAACAAACTCCAATTAAACGACTAGCCACCATTTCTAATTGAGTTATTAAAGTGGCATGCACTAGCTCTGATTTTTTTCAATCCGCAACTCCTTTCGAGTTGCCAACTTTTTGCTGTTCTACATGATTCCGTTGTCAGGCAAACAAATAGAAATGGCAATTCGAATGCAAAGTTTAATTTTTTTTCGTTTGCCAGGGAGTTACAATTTAGGTCGCCATGGGCTGGCAGCCTTGTCCATTGCCTGTCACGTCTGGGATTTGCTAAGGCTGAGAAAAAGAGGCGTTAACTCTGGGAGGGCGTAACACTTATGATTCGATTGGGACAGAAAAGCGGAAAAGTGTTACCAGAGGACAGGGCTTTGAATTTATTTGATTGTTGCACGATATCCATTCGAACGGAAGGCTTGACCGGTAGAATTCAAAACCCTAAAATCTCAATATAATGGAATTTTATTTTATCTTAATTTACTTTTTCCACTTTAAAATCGAAGAACTCGCAGAAACCCGTTTCGAATTGAGTTGTATTTTGCATTCCATCGACCATCAATTCCTGATAAAGAAAACATGACAAACGAACGAATGCAAAACAACTCCATTTTTTGTTTTTTTTTGTTTCATTTCGTGGTTTATGAAGCCGAATGGAAACTATTTCATATCAATTTAGATGGCTTGTGAGTGCCCTTCAAAAATATGTTTTTTATATTTTTTTACAAAATAATTGTATAATACTTGTTAGAAGACATTTTGGATAGCAATATCTAATAAGAAAATATGTTCGACCAAAATTAAATTCAATATATTAAAATTCAGATAGTAAGACATATGCCAGGTCCCTTGATTGTAGGGTATCGCAAAGTAAACTGGAAACGTTGGGCACATTTTTCTTCATTCCCGGCCAAGATTAGCATCGATTTCTGGCTACTGTGGTGGTTGTTGCTTATGATTGCCAGGCGAATCTCTTGCAGATGCTGTTGTTTGTTGTCAAAAGCGGTTATTTTGGTCTTAAATGGCTTGGGAATCGCAGAACCGAAATGAAATTGGCCAGCAAGGCGCAGGAAAAGAGCCCTAACCAAAATTGTTGGACTCGGCCAAAAACGTTCGAAGATTATGACGACTTCTTGAGCGAGCGAAACGGGATGGGAGTGAAAAGCGGTAAGCGGTGAGCGAAAGAAAAAAAAACAAAACAGCGAAAACGTTTTTGGGGATAAATGTTAAACGAATGTTTATGCAAATTAGAAGCGATCGCCGCTTCTGTTTGATGTCCTTCGATCGAAAGCAGAAAGAGTTGTTGTTGCAGAGCCTCGATTCCGCCAACGATGACGATGATGAGATCAAAAACGGCCCCCTTCCCCGCCAGAAAGCGTTGCCAAAGCGATTTCGGGCAACACTGGTAGCCGGCAGTTGGTAAGAGATTAAAGCCGGATACCAGAAAACTGGCCCCAGAGACCCGCAAACGGTAGCTGCAATTTGGCATAACATTTGGGCCAGCAGTTGGCCAACAAAATCAAAAGCCAGCTAAAAGGTAAGCCAACAACGGTTAAGGAAATGACTGGGATTGGGGAGACATTTGTTTTGGCTCTGGGACATTCGGCAAACAAATTGTTATGGCAACAAAAAGGACTGAGCGAAATGACTGATTGAGCGAAAGCCGAAACCTTGTAATTTCGTTAATTACGCCACCAGATATTGGTATTGCATTACAATGAAGTACCCGTTCATTAGAACACCACATAGTCACCGCAAAAGTAGCAGCCAATCAGCACTTGAGACCACTTGAGAGCCACGTTTTATCTGCGCCGCCATTATTAGCCAAATTGAACCTTAAAATGTCACAAAGGCATTAAGCGAAGCGATCCAGAGATCCCACAGAGTGCCGCCTTCGGAAAGTTGGCTGCAGCTGAAGAAGAGCCCAAAGGTGCACTGCGAGAAAAAATTACCAACTTAGATGAATTGAACTAAAAATGAAAATATTAGTAGTAGTAGAATTCGTTGAACATGTAGAGTAAATAGGCTAATAAAGAAGTAGGGAAAATTCAAAAGAATATTACTCAACCAGTTAGAACTCTTCAGTAGTTCACCTATTTTTTTGGAGTGCATTGACTTTAGCCAGTGTCGATGCCAGGCCGCTCTTAAGGCCAGATAATTTGCGACCATTCCACATTGATGGCATATCGATGATGAGATGATGGCGCTGATACCGCCTTTCCAGTGCATCCCGCTCCCAGCGAGAGTGTGCGAGCCGAGCTGGCATGCAAATATTGTCACAGCAACGACCCCGACAAGAAGCCCAAATGCAATTGGCAACAAGTCGGAGAGCAACGACAGCGGTCCAGCCTGTCCAGATCGTGTAGATAGTTAAGATCGCTTATCGGCCTGAATTATGGCAGAGCTAAAAGCTTGCCACAGTACCTTCACCCTGGCAGCGCTCTCCTTTTTTGTTTCTCGTTTTTACTTTTGATGTGTGTCGATTGCGTGCCGGCGTATAAATGAAATTTGTTATGCATTCAGTTTTGTCAGCGACCTTGAGTCGCGTCGCTTCGATCTAATTAGTATAACCAGCTGGTCGAAATGCAATCCGACGATTTCTCGACTTTCAATCGAGCCGCTCCCGTCGAGAATCCATTGGACGGATGCGATGGAGGCTGTGGAGATAGGCCAGTAACTTTCGATTTCGATTTCACCTGCTCGCTGGCAGCCCGAAGTATCCGCTCTGCTGGCGATTCAATTAAAGCCAGCAAATGTCGAAATGTTATCGAAGTCGACTAACAAAGTTTTTCAGCAACTCCGGCTCAATTGGCCATTGCAAAATTGAAACTGCAAACTGTTTTCGTTTTTTCGATACTCAGTACTCAGAGATTGGTGAGGGTATCAGTGCTTGACTCATTTCTGCATATTTTTCATAAATATTACGTATACGCCTCCTGTGTTTTAAATATTTGGTATTTAATTACTTGGTAATCTCATGGAATAGTGAAATATGCCTTGAGCTTATTTCTGACACCTTAAATAATATTAAAATATAAAAAGTGTCCATTTTTTATGTGGCATGAATCTCTAATACGTTTTTATACTTATATTTTCCAATATCTCTTAGGGAGCACACTGCCGTCTAAAATCTTGTCAATACCTCAGTTATATATTTTTGCCCCTATCTTTTAGCCTGCCCCATGCCGCGCTCGAATTGAATGTCGTGGCTAAAAGTGAAGTTGGTCTAGGCTCTGGCTGCTTTTTATTGTTGCTGCGGTTTGCTGGTTGCTGGCTCTAATATGACATATACTAATAACAACGCCGTGGCACCGAGTTCGGTTCGCCAGTAAGGGCCAGCCATTCACTTGCGAAGTCACCGGGCCCAGCCATTCGGGCCAAGTCGAGTGCATTGGTGAAAAGTCATAAGGCAGAAAGGTAGAAAACCGCAGCGGGCAACAAACAAAAACTAAAAGTAAAACAAAATCAAAAAAAACGGTTTGTTTTGGTTCAAGTTGTCGTTAATGGCATGGAAGAATGTCAGGCAGAAAAAGGTTTGCCAAAACGATTCGATTTCTTGCTCGGTGTGTGGGTTATGAGTTATGTGTGTGGTGAACTAAGCGACATTTTGCTAAATGATTCACCGAAAGAACAAATATAGTTGAATTACATTTTCTTGAGTCAATGGAGCGTGAGTGATATGCTAGTGAAAATCAATATCAACTGTGAAAATGCTGAAATAATTTCACTTTGATATGTGTCAATTTTAATTGACATTCGAATGCTATTTCAATGAACAAATAACACTCACTGTGTTAATTAAAATTTCCCACCTGATATCGCCACATGGTTTTTCTTTCTCACTGGAATTGAGATCATAATTGTACCGTCTCTCATCTGCAGCTCATTATAAACGCCTAACTAGCGATGACCTCGCATTAATTTTATTATCCCTAAATACATTGCAATACATTTCAGGTGTGTGTGAAGGCCTCTAATGGGACATTAAAGCAAAAAGCCCCCAACTTGAACGCATCGAGGCGACTATAAAAAATCGACAACAACCGCCGAACGACGACGGCAGCCTCTAAAGTCGCCAGTTGGGGGAAAAAAAACAAGTGCCCATAAAATATAATAAAAGGAAGTGCTTAAAACTTGCACCAACAACAACTGAGGGGGGTTCGCCGGAGGGGGGTAGAACTGCAAGTACATTCGCTTAGATGAGACTGGCATCTGCAAGGAGAGGGGGAGGTTGGGGGGTTTTAGCCATGATGGCAGGACAGGACTCCTTTTGCATAGTTGGTGTCTAAATTTATTACCCGCGATCTAACACGATTTCTCGCACTTGTACCTACAATAATCATTATATGCAAACACACACACACACACACACACACTCGCACACTCACTTGAGCATGGGCCAAAAGAAAATTACATGCGCCAAAGCTTTTTGCATATTTGGCATGCAAGAAAAACAAAACTGAAAACGTAACAAGTGCAGCGGCCCAGCATGGGAAACTGGTCTGGTCTTCCACGAAATGAGATGAAGGAACAGGCACAGTAAAGCTTACTTAAAGCGAACCAACTACTGGTACACTAACCAGCCAAGTAATATGCACTCAATGCAAAAAACATGATTATCTTAAAGTATTTAAAAGAAATAAAATAAATATATAGCAATTGAAGCTTCACTGTACTTGCACTTGCGTCTTGGTGTTCGTGTGTGGATATAGTTTATGTATTATATAATTCGCTGGCCGCTGCGCTGAGAGATGCCACCAGGCAAAAGGCGCAAAGCCGTGGCTCTAATGAGGCGTGGTTCCAAGTGCAAGTATGCAGTGCATACCCTGCACCCCAGATGGGGTATGCCAGATAAGTGGGGGGCGATGCCGGGAGAACTTGATAATGAGATGCAATGAGGAGCTGATTAATTGCTTGGCAGGCAGCATGCAGCGCAACATCTTAATGCCAGCTGAACGGCAAATTACAGGGTATACGATTGCTGCCTAAGCACTACTAATCACTAGTAAAAAAAATGCAGCCAACATAGCCGACTTCATGGACTATAAATATGTTGCTGCTGCTGGCTAAAAGAGAATAAAAAAGTATTTATATGTATATAAGAGAAATTCAGGCTTGAGATTACAATCGCTTGTAATAAATACCTTAAGTATCGCATATATCAGTAACCCAAGGACGTGGATCGTAAGTCAAGCCGAACATTATTATTAAGCGGAGCCACCAACCGGAGCGGCCAGTCGAAGGCGGTCTTCTGACCAAGCGACCGAGCGACGGACATCCGTCCCGGCCAACTTGACTTACGTGCAACAATTTAACAACTTAATTATTGCTAAACTACGCCGGCAACAGCATCAGCGGCACCAGCCAGCAGCATCGGTATCTAGCCATAAATAAACAACGGTGCGTATGAGTAATATTGGATGTTCGGCCCGGGATGGGAAAAGTCGTGGTTGGCTGGCGAAAAAAAAAGTAATAATAAGGCTGTTGGCTGCCAAAAAGATGGCAAGGTGCGATATACCCGAAAGATGATCATCATCGGCCAGTACAGCAACAAAAACAACAACTGCAGGCCAATCGAGCCAATTGGACCACACAGAAAGAAAATATTTAATGTTCTACATTTTATAAATACATACCTGAAATTATTTCAATTTGTATATTGATTTAGCATGAAGTATTTACCTCAGTGCAACGTGGGTTCTTCTGAAGAGTGTGCATCCTCCCCAGCTCCAACTGCTACTGCCTTCTTCTTGTCATTGAGTAATCTATCGACAGGTTGGCCATTTAGTCCGGCTCCAACGTTGTGTGTGAGAATTAGCATAAAAACGCAATTTTTGAATATTAATGTGCAGTGGGGCAGCGACATCTTCGCTCGATTGCGTGCTCCCGAGAATTCGCAGACGATGGAGTCGGCTCCTGCCACTTGGCTTACACCGAGTTCTCTGGCTCTAATCAGATTCCCCGGCGTTGATAACAACGGCTTGGGTCGCTTTTTGGCCAGGAGTTGCACTATCGGTTTCTTGGGGCATCTCTCACTTTTCATCCGGCACGCAGAGCTTCAGAGATTGGGAGCGCGGAGCATGAGAAATGTTTGTTCTGGCTAATCTGGCGAATGCATCGAAATATTGCGTAATATGGGAAGCTAAGCAGATTGCTGGAATTGGAACACTGTTTTTTATAATGTCTCACAATCAAGTTATAATTGTAAAAACAATTCTTTAAACAATCTAATAGTAGTTAGTTATAGTACGCAATGTTTACTTAAAAAAGTATTCAATTGGCTACGCTTAACGCATAAAAAGTTTTAAATTGTTATTATTTAACAATTTTTATTTAATATTGCTTACTTTTGTTGAACCTTTTACTGCAATAACTTGTCTTCTACACGTCAAACGTATTCTACACATTGTTTTCTAGCGCCTCTAGCGGCAGTTTTCATAAGCGGAACTGTATTAGGAAAAAGGCCGCTAGATGGCGCTAGTATCTCTTGAAAATTATTATGATTTACAATTGTAGTTTGATTTAAATAAGCAAGCATCATTAAAAAAGTAACTAAGTAAAAAAAAATTTTTTAATACCAAACAAAGATTGAATATTGAATTGTATATATATTGATATATTAGTTACTAAGTACTCTTGATATTAGGTTTCTTGCCATAAGCAATGCACATTTTAGTTTTATCTTACAGAATTCTGAGTGAGCAGTCTTCACTTACTAGAAATTCCCAGAAAACAAATCATGACACCGCAGACACAAACAAAAGTTCAACAAACCCAGACCTAAACAAAACAAGTTCCCATAAGTGCATATGTGAGTATATTCCCGAGTAACTCATTCTCGGTCGCATTTCACAATTGTAGGGCGAGACGACGTCATGACCCCAAAAAATGTTTGGGGCAAGAGTGTCAAGAGGTAAAAGAGGAAGTGCATTGACATTGACTTGGGTCAATTCAAAAAGTGGGTCACCCTCGCCGACACTTTCACAACGATTGCGTTAAATTGCAGTGACATTGAAAGAGCAATAAACCGCTCATCACCACCCCCTTCCCCCACCAACCCCCTTTCCAACTCAAGCTGAACCGGCGGCAATGATGACGTATTAAGTCGAAATGCTTGCGAAAATCAAGAGAGTGCAGTGAATCACTGGCGAATATATGTTGAGTGTGTCAGTCTGTAAAATGTGTTGCCAGTCACGAACGCCGGCAAACTGGTGGAGCAACTTCTCTCTGGGGATCTCCCTCTGCTTCTATTTCTCTCTACAGATCTCTTGAGGACTCTCTATGGAATTCTCTCCCCGCAATGCAAGTCTATAAGACTTGGCAATGACGTATTTGAAACAATTAGCGAAAGTCTGCTTAAATCCAGATTAACAGGTGTGAAATGCCATACACTCTTAATAAAATGTAATACAAGTGTAAAAGTTACTTAGCAGTATATACATATATAATCAATAAAACATTCAGTGCTCTTAAAGCTGGTCCTTTTTAAGATTAATTTATTTTAAGATGATATGCAATAAGCTTAATCATATAACACAAGCTGCTTAGTACAGGGTATTTCCTAATCACACATAATCCCATGCACCATCTGTTGGCCAAATTAACTGCAGCAGCCGCCTGACAGTTGGCCAAAATTGGCTGCATACGCACACACACTCCAGTAAACTGGTCCCCTACGTGTATGTGATCTTGGGCACGTGTTAGTCCAAAGATCCCCAGCTGCTGTCACGAGGCTCAAATAAACAACCACCTACTCGGAAAAATGGAACAAATACAGAATTTAAGATCAAAATGTAATTTATGCCCCAGAGGAATTGTAAATGAAGAATTATCCAACAACTCCACTAACGAAATCCCGAAAAAACAGACGTAAACGTGCCGCCTATAAATAGAGGAAAATGTAAGGAAAACCAGCAAAGGTCACCTTGACTAACTTGGCCGAATGGAGCCAAAAACTCTGGAGAGCGCAACACCAACAAACACAGGCGGCGAAAGAGCGAGCAAGAGAAATGGCCGCTCACTTTCACAACGCCGCAGAGGCCGTTTCGTCATTCATCCTGGCGCAGCTTGCAGAGAATTCCAAAACAGCTGCCCAAACTGAAAAAAAAATGCTTCTTTACTATTTACTTCGATGATCTAAGCCAAGTAAAATATTTATGCTATAATAATACATAAAGTCAAACGATAATATATTTTTATTTGCTTAAATTTGTTTTGATTTTATTAATTACTTAATATGATTTTAAGAAACAATTTTATATTCAATATCAATTTTGAAAGGTTTTGCTCAACACTTTAGTCCGTTGTTTATTTTCCAAATTCGAGGTCTTATTTTTCTGAGTGTACTGTCTGCGAAGGAAAGAGCGAGAGAGGTGGTGAGAGAAAAGCGGCTGCGGAGGCTACAAAATCCAGCGGCGGCAGCTAAATTCCAAAGCAGTCCGCTTGAAGCGCAAACAGTTCGCAACGAACGCGCAAAGTGAACGGAACGTCGACGACCTCAAAGTTCTGTGGCGCCCAAAATAATCCAGTGAAAAAAAAAGAAAATTAAAACAAAACCAATCCAAAAGTAAGCATATATATTAGCATGCACTTGGAAAAAAACAGTATTTGTGAATGTGCAGGATACCTGAGAATTAGTAGTACAAACCGGGGGTCAACTTCCTGCCTCATCAGGGTGCATTCAACTTCCAGGGGTCAAGTGCATCGGTCGTTTCCGAAAACCTGAACCGTTAGTGGGGTGGGCCGGATTTCCGGGGTTTCCCGCGAAGAGGGTGGGGTGACAATTGGACGTACAATTGACTTTCACTTACGTTTTCAACGGGAGCATGCGCCATGTCGCAAACAGCTGATTTCCCCATTTTCCGACGGGGTGACGTCGCACCGCCCAAGTAAAGTGGAACAACCGCATTTGACTTTGAGAGAAGGTCATGCGTAGGCCCAATTTTGACGCACATTTTCACAGCTTGCAACAAGTGTGGCGAAGATATGAATTTTTATATTAAAAACTTAAAGTTTCCAAAAATATGACATTTCATGAAATTATTTTGTATATTGACAGAAAAGTTATCTTTTTGAATCTACAAAGTTTGTTTTAAATAATTCGTGCCTGTCAATAATTTATCTAGATTCTTTAAAAAGAGCAAAAGCAATTAGTCCCCTTTTATCTGGCACTAATACTAATACTTACTAATACTAGATACTCGTTCCCAATAAAAATAGACCGTGATCACTCAGCCATAAATCATTATCTAGTTTTTTATATATTTGTGACATTTCCCTGACTTTTCGTACCTCACACTTGCGGAACTCATCAGAACTCTTGGGTTTTTGTACCCCACCCAAATTCTTCAGAACTCATAACTGCAGTCGTAATTCAAGCTAGGAAAACACTCAACCTGAAGCAGATTCTAATTAAAAAACGTGGCAGATGTTTATATAAATATTTTCTGACTGATAATAGTTTCAATATGCACTTATAATCTTTAGCAATCTAATCTGAAATAATTGCAAACATTGGCAACAACAAACTCAACTTTGGCCCCCCAAAACTCTTCCTATGTGCGATAAGCTTAGTCCTACGGCATTGTATTATTTATTTATTAATCATCATAGCTATGTCATAATTGGATTAATCAAATTACTATAATTGTTTCAAACTCTTGTGATAAGATAAAAAACTGCCAACTTTTGAGGAAGTCACTATGACTGTTTGCCAAATCAGAAATAAAACGATTAGAGCTGAATCGGGGGATTAATAATTCCTGAGGTAGCAAACTTTTTCATTTATAAAACTTTGGGCCTAATTAGATTTTATCTGTGTGAATGAAGAAGACCCTAATTGACTGGCAGTGTCATGTGGCTCTATGAATTGCTATATAAAAGAGCAAAAAAAATCACAAGTTAATTTTTTCGGCAATGTTTTCGGTTCGGTCCGGTTGCGTGTTGTGGCGATGTCGCTTTTTTCTCATTAATACGACCTTCGTGAAGGTTAAAGAACGCCAACTAAGCAGTATGTGTGTGTCTGTGTGTGGGGAAAAGAGTTTTCCCAAAAAAAAAAAATTATGAATGTTTTAACTAAATCATAGGCACGTGATAGCAATCAAAATGGGTAATCTCCCAGGGGAAATGTGCTTTGCTTTCTTTGACGGAATATTAAAGGAATATTGGTTTTTTTTTTTACCCCCTAGCAATGGCCGCCATTAAGGACAGTCTGTTGGCCCAGGTTGCTGAGGTCCTGCCCAGCTCCGGGCACAAGGTCACCATTGTGGGCATCGGCCAGGTGGGCATGGCCAGCGCGTTCAGCATCCTGGCTCAGAACGTTTCCAAGGAGGTGTGCCTCATCGATGTCTGCGCCGACAAGCTGCAGGGCGAGCTGATGGATCTGCAGCACGGCTCCAACTTCCTGAAGAACCCCCAGATCACGGCCAGCACCGACTTCGCCGCCTCGGCCAACTCCCGTCTGTGCATCGTGACCGCCGGAGTGCGCCAAAAGGAGGGCGAGTCCCGCCTGTCCCTCGTGCAGCGCAACACCGACATCCTCAAGAACATCATTCCCAAGCTGGTGGAGGTAAGTTCATGTCCACAATCAAGAAACTAATATAGATATTCGGATCTAAAACTCATTTCCACTTACAGTACAGTCCCGATACCATTTTGCTCATGGTGTCCAATCCCGTGGACATCATGACCTACGTGGCCTGGAAGCTGTCCGGTCTGCCCAAGAACCGCGTGATCGGCAGCGGCACCAACTTGGACTCGTCCCGCTTCCGCTTCCTGATGTCGCAGCGCCTGGGCGTGGCACCCACCTCCTGCCACGGCTGGATCATCGGTGAGCACGGCGACAGCTCCGTGCCAGTTTGGTCTGGAGTGAACATTGCCGGCGTGCGCTTGCGCGAGCTGAACCCCACTCTGGGCACCGGCGAGGATCCAGAGAAGTGGAACGAGCTGCACAAGCAGGTGGTGGACTCCGCCTACGAGGTGATCAAGCTAAAGGGCTACACCTCCTGGGCCATTGGTCTGAGTACCGCCTCCTTGGCCTCGGCCATCTTGCGCAACACGAGCAGCGTGGCCGCCGTCTCCACCTCCGTTTTGGTAAGATTACTTTTATAAAACTTCTATATGATTGTAAAGATGTTCTAATATATTCCATTTTTATCTTACAGGGCGAACATGGCATTGACAAGGATGTGTTCCTCTCGCTGCCCTGCATTCTTAATGCCAACGGCGTGACATCCGTGGTCAAGCAGATCTTGACTCCCACCGAAGTTGAGCAGCTGCAGAAGTCCGCCAACATCATGTCCGATGTCCAGGCCGGTCTGAAGTTCTAAATCAAAGCATTCAACTAACAGATCCATTCGCAACATCCAAAAAGAAAACACAACACAAAACAGAGCGGAATGCTAATTTTAGTCCAATTTGGAGCAGCAGGGGAGCAGAAGCCAGTGAAAAGATGCCACGAATCGTGGCATCAAGTATTTCTGACTACCAATGTTTATTTTTAGTACACCTCTCAATTTATTTATTATTTTTATGAATTAGTTCTTGTGTGCCCACACGAATAAACTGTTTAAAATTTAAGTTTAACCTGCCATGCTCTTGTTATTTGGTTCATCTCGTCTTCTTCTCTAGATTCTTTGCATATTTATTTATGACTTTTTTTTGGCCTGGATTAGCGATGCTCCCTCATACACAACTTTACCACCTAAGGAACCTATTTTTAAGGCCACTCTAGAGAAATTCCGTTGGAAAAGAATCAGAGTCAGACAACAACCGCCGCTACCTCATTAGCGTAAATTTGGAATTGTGAATCGCGCTTGTCAGTCAAGACGAGGAGTTCTAGTCAAATTTACTAACTATACTCGAAAAATAAGCAAACTAAGCAAAGCCCATTTAGTCAAAATATACATCTTAATGAATAAAGATTTAGCACCTAGTTGTTTTCGAGCACCCATCAAAAACTAGATATCATAAGCCTTATCAATTGACGGAAAAAAGAAGTGAATGAAGTGTTGCAAGGGAAACTTTGGTAAGTAATTTCATATTGAGGCACGATCGGATTGGGGATGATAATCAATCAGCAAAGTCTGGACAGAGATTTGCCGCCTTATCTGAGGCTTTTTGGGGCTGAAGATTTTGGCGCGGAACCGCAGACAACGACCAGACAGTAGCCCCTTCAACAAACGTGCTGCAAGAAGCTTATAAAATAAACCGAAATCGAAAACCAGCTACCAGATTAGAGAGTCTCGGTTCGCGAGTCTTTTGGCCCGATAAGACCTGGCTATAAAAGAGGCCCGGTTTTCGGATTCAGACATGAGAGCACAATTCACCATGCAGAAGAGCACAGCACAGATGATCATCGCAGTCTGTCTGATCTGTCAATCTTTGGCAGTGGAGGATAAGGATAAGGCAACAAAGCCCATAAATATAGACAGTGTCCAAAAACATAATGTCAAGCTACTCAGCGAGCAACTGAATCGCGGTTGGCGAGCCTTCTGTAAGTTTAAACCAAAAATCATAGTAAACATAATTATCTTACAAAAAATATCCTTTCTAGGCGATGCTCCTGTGGATGAGGGTGTGATGTCCCTGTTTCAGGGCATCAATCCCAGCGATGCACGACTCCATGTGATGACCATTACCAATCAGAGTGTAGAGCTGCCCATTAAGTCCATATCTCAGATCAAGGATTTCGATATCAATCCGGAGCGTAAGACCCTCATCTATGTGAATGCCTTCCACACGGCCGATAGCTATTTTAGTGTGCAAGAGCACTTGACTCTGCTGCAAAACAGCAGGAGGGATCTCAATGTAATAGTGGTGGATTTCGCAAATGATGTGGCTCAATTGTACTATGCAGTGCGTCATCATCTCTCCGTTAATGGCTACTTCGTTTATAAGCTGGTGAGAGCTCTGAAGGATGCGGGCATTGCCGTGCAGGACATCACTTTGGCAGGACACTCGGTGGGTGCTAACATAGCCGCACTGGGTGCCCAACTTTTTGCCAAAGAAAACAAACAATTGGTGGGTCAACTGTTGGCCATCGACCCAGCCACCATGTGTCGCACCACCGACATTTTGGTTAAACAAAGTGTGGCTTCAAGAGTGGTGGTGCTGCACGGGGAGGGGGATGTTTTTGGGGTGAGAGTGCCACTGGGTCACATCGATATATATCCCAATGGCATTGGATACTTCCCGAGGAGGAAACTGCAACCTGGCTGCGAGTCCAAGATCTGCAGTCACATGTATCCATTTATTCTGTTCATGGAGGTGAGAATTTCGAAGGTAACTGAAGCATTTTAATTTAATTTCTATAAAAATTCATAGGCTCTCATCGAGGGTGTGATGATCCCAGCTACCAAGTGCGAGAGTTGGGCTAAGTTCCGACAGGGCGATTGTAATTTCCAGAATACCATCAACATTGGACTCATCTACCCAGCGAATGCCAAGGGTCTGTACTTCTGCATGACCCAACCGAATCCTCCATTCACCTATATGGAACATGGACTGCGCTACAAGGCGAGACGTCCTGAAAATAACCATATTAAGTATTAGTTTTAGCTATTATAATTGTAAATGTTTTTTAGTTCAATAGGTAATTTATTTATTAAAGTAAGTGCTTGTAAGATAATGGTATCTTTGGTTTTCTTAGTGGGCCTAAAAGTATGCTGAAGCATTCGATTTATTCATGGGAAGCGTTACCAGACAGATTGATATAGATTACTTCCCCAACTTGAAGCGTTAAATTGATTAAATTCATTTAATAGTCATTAAATTTCAAATTTAATGGTAAATTTACCACTTTAAATTTATGATAATATGTAAACACATTTAAAAAGAGTATTCTGCACATCCTAAATATTCTAGAAATTATCTTTAAAGCATCTCGCTCACTTTACTTTAATAACTCCCTTCGGCTCCACTGATCTTTGGCTTTAAGCCAAATCGAAAACAGCTGATTGCGCTCTTTAAAGCCGACTCTCTGAAAAGAGAGTAACAAAAAAAGAGAGGCTATAGATATCTCGAAGTTTCATGGGCGTAAATCCAGAGGGGGAAGTTAAAGTAATAAACTCTCTAATCTCGATATAATTTTTAGAAATAAAATAAGCGAAACCCAACCAATAACTTATCACTAAGCTTTTTCTTTAAACTTTTTTTTTAATAGGAAGAGTAAAGCTTGAGCTGAAATCGATGTTATCTCTAAAGTTTTAAGTCTTCAATCTTTAGAGTTAAGACCCCACCTACACCTCTGTCTGTACCACTACACTCACACCGATTATTTTGTGTGATCCGCTCACGTCGATCCGTCTACCTGTTGCCAACTAAACTTTTTTCGTGTTGGAAAAAAGTGAGTTAAGAGCCGCTCGCGGGCAACTCTGGAGCGCAGTTTGGTTGAGTTTGTCGAGCGGTCAGGTTGCTCGGCAGTCGGCATCGCAATCGCAGTTGCAGCTCGAGCCTCAAGAGTCCAGCGGTAAACCCGTCGTCGCGCTGTCCGTACGTGGAGCAAAATTAAGCTAAGCTGAACTGGGCTGAGCTGAGCTGAACTGAACTGAGCACTCGCCAGTTGATCGTGCGGAACCCCATTGAAGCCAGCACTCGAATATTACACAAAACGACTGAAAATTGTACACAAAAACCGACGATCTCTGTTGGATATAGTTTTTCTGCTCCTGCTGCTGCTGCTGTTTCTGTTTTTTGTGTACTTGTAAAACATCAGATAAAAGTTTTCAATCCAAGTGTGTAAAGTGTAGCAAAATCGAAGGGATACCCATACACATATGATCGGGGTGGCCAGCTAGCTCCATTGGATAAACGTATCGGATGGCCCGAGCATCCGTATCTGTATCTGTGTATCTGAAATCGTAAACGCGTCGCACGCCAGCGCGTGTCTCCAGTTTTAAATGGCCTAGGCGGCTCCGTAAACTAAGCTTCCAGCTCCCGACTGGTCAAGTTTACTTTTATTTATGTTTTTTGTTTCGCCCCATCCGCTTAGGTGTTCAGTCGGCATTCTATTGAATAAACGATGTGACCAAGCCGAATTCGGATGCAATTTTTCAATTGAACAAGCTTAATGAGTGAAGAGCAATTAGAAAGACGTATATGTATAAAAACAGAAGATACTATAAATAGCGTAGTAATGAAGTAATTGATGTGGTGCCTAGTTGTATAATCCGCGCACACGAGTGACACATGAATGTATTTGATATATTAGCGAATAAATAAAATGTTATAAGCGATCATATGAGTACCAGCAATAAATCAATGTAAATGAATGAACAGTTTTATATATTTAAAGCCCTCGGCCATAAAGACCAATAGTGATTAACTTTGCTTAACAAATGCGTTAATTTTTTCTCAAAAGTGCTGTTTAAATCGCTTCAATAATACGTAATGAGTTTATAGGGAACGCTAACAATGCTAACAGATATCGGCTTAACGCCTAGATATATCTCCTTTATTGTGTGCTAATGAGGCCCGAAAACTCCCACCTTTCATGTGCTTAATTCTGGGAACGAACAAGTGCCGGCGGAAAAAGTGCAAGTGGCGGCAGTCGTATTGAAGAGCCACTGCCTTGACTCATTTGGTAAACAGATTGTGGGCCAATCAAATTCAAAAGAAAGTGAAATTTATTCAAGCCCAATTCGTCAGCAATCAATGTCGCCCCATTTTATGTGGGCTACTGTATATCGCGTATACGCAGTGTGTTTAATCTAGAAGCTGCAGATGATAAAAGATAGCCAGTTCGGTCTGACAGGCTGTTTGTTCTGAAAATAAATTACCACAGAGGTGGACAGTTGAGATTAAATCTACGGGCAGGGTCAATGGCTACTATTTGTACTAAAAGAACATGTAAACTGCGAAACTTTCAGCCGTCAGCCAGTACAAATAACTAATTTACGACTCACGACTATCTTTAATTGTTTAAAAAAAAACTAAACAATCAGAAAGTTCTTGGGCTACCCAAGTGGTGGTGGTGGGTGGTTTCTCTAGCCGTCTAATCAAAAGCCATCGTGACTTAACTTGGCCTAGACCGCTGGTCACAACCGGTTAGGTCTCACATTCCTGAAGATCACCTGCTATGTTTGTAAACGAAATTAGCGCGCTAAAGTGAAAATTGATGGAATCCCCCGACCCTGGCATCTGTATAACACCAAACCCCATTTAGAACCCGTTCTGTGGCCCCCGTCTGGATGTGGCTTTTGCAAATATTTGCAGCTTCGACTAGCGCTAAGGAGCAAATACAGAGCGAGTTTCAAAACTTTGCGATTCCAGGGCGCAAGTTGAAAATACTTTTTGAAAAATCTGTGATGGCCCAGCGTTCGATTAATCAAAATCGCGTTGGAGAAACGCAACATAAGCGGAATTAATCAAGACTCGAATCAACAGAAAACGGGAAACGATAAAGACTCGTGGCGCTGACGGCGCAAATTAAGCACCCGCAAAAAGAAAAAAAAAAGGTTCACAGAAACTGCCGAATTTTTGCCCAACCCAAGGTTTTCTCATGAAAAAAACACAAATAAACCAGGGGGCAAAAAAATCCCGACTTCATGTTGTGCAAATAATTTGCCATTGAGGAGAGTCCACTGTTTTTGGGGAAATCCTGACCGCACAATGATCTTCAAGTGGTTAGCAAAAAATTAAAAGGTCCAAAAAGGAATCCATAATAATTGTGCCTACAAGGTTATTGTAATAAAGTGAAGTGACTCCAAAAGTGCCTTAAAAATAGCATTTTTTATGTATGTATATAGTGAAAAATTCGAATATGACCATAACTCTGTTCTCAGCTTTAAACACCGCATTTCACCCGAACCGAAAGTGCACAGCCAATTAAATTTACAATAAATTTAAACCAACAAAATGGAAAACAGCAGCAACAACAGAAACACCACTGAAAAAATGTTCGATACGTGCTGGAATTTAAGTTGAGCTTTTCAGCCCTCCAGTATTATTTGCATGGATTGCATGTGTATTGCCTTTACGGTATTGCTGGGCGCTTGGGAGCGCTCACCTGTCGCCCCCTATTGTTTGGGCTACAGTGATGACCCAATAAAGTGAATTTTTTAAGCTACACTTTAAATCAATATAATTAATTTATTTATAGTCAACGTTAAACTATCCATAAACTATTCAAGTTAATTTAAAGGTTGTAAAACTGTATAATTTTGTTTGTATTTTAGGAGAAACTTAAAAAACTTAGGCTCGTGGAGAGCGGGAAAGAGAGAGCGTGTCGCAGCGGCGCGGGTATGAGAGAGAGGGAAAGCTGCCGACGGCGACGCTATTTTCAATGACGCGACAACAAAAACCATCAACAAAATTCGCGTACGCAATCAAACAACAACTACAACAATTCGGCCTTCTCCGTATTGGCAGCGGCCTAGCGCCGGCAAAAAAACAATAACAATAAGAGCCAATTGTTTGTTAAATTAAGTAAACAAAACAAGATCAGCTAAAAAACAAAAACTAAGTCAAACGGAGAGACAATGACTGTCTCGTATGCGGGTGAAGTGCCAAATGGGAGCAGCTTTGGCTGTTTCTGGAAGATCCTGTGGAAGTGAGTATGACCTAAAAAATAAATATATTCAAAACTATAGGGTACAATAGGAAAAGAATAGTTTTCAAATTTTTGGAACATATATTTTGCATCTATGAATGATCCAAAAACACTTGTACGAATAATATTATTATTTATACAAATGGAAAACATATTTACAATATTTGAAACATGAACTACATTCAGACTGGCCAATCTGGGTCACCACCCTAGGGGCACCGATTCCGTGAATTTTTCCGCATTACTCATCCACCTGTTCGAGTGTTTACCAAAGCAATTAACATCCAATACTCTGAACTCCTCTATTCAGACACCATACAGTGACATCTCAGCGGCGGCAACATCTGGTTTCGGGCTATTTTGTTTTTAGAGTGTGTTTATTTTTAACCCCAGTTCGCTTTAATTGTTTCCCCCAAGTGCAGTCACTCGTAACTGGTCAGTTAGAATAGCAATTCCAGTTCCAGTTACTGTTGCATAGTTCCAGTTTTTGCCATTCAAACCAGAAAGAAGACAAATTGGTAACCAAAACACCGAAGCTTTGAAAAATCAGTTGTAGCTTATCATCACACGTTCTGTAATGAACTCAATAATTGAAAGATACTTTTGGGACAGGAAAATGTGAACAAAATGCTAACAACTTATTGTTTTTTATGGGAGCCTCGAGTTTAAGTTACTTTTAGCCCAACCTAAATTTTTGAAAAGCAGAAGGTAAGCGAAACCTTGATCAAAACAAACAGAACAAAAACCCCACCTGAATAGTACCAGTTTCGAAGCGGTTATGCCAATCAATATACATATATATATTTTTTTTATAATGTATCAAATCACACTTTGAGACATTTGAATTCATTGGAACTGACATGCAAGATTGGAATACCCCCATAAAAAATCTTGCAGAACTGGCGACCCATTAGAAACGAAAACTTAATCTGAAATGCGATGGGGGGAAATGATTGAAAGTCTGAATGAGGAAATCGTTTGTATCAAAACAAAAACCAGTTGGTTACAGATTAAAGCCATAAATAAATTACAGAAATAAAGCCAAAATCATCGACTACCTGCAAGTTACTTAATTCAAATCCCATCCCCTTTTTTTAATAGATGGCGAGGCAGCGTTTACAAATTGATCTGGCGCGAATTAGTTGCGTATCTGTGTTTATACTATACTATAAATGTTATCTACAGATTTGGACTGACAGAAAGTCAGCAAGCGTAAGTTTAAAAAGGGTTATAAAATGGTAACATAATATATAATATAATACTAATATACTTTCAGCATTTTTAAGAAAATTCGCCTCTATTTTGGGCAGCAGAGTGAAAGTATACCCATGTCCTTCGTGCTGGGCTTCTATGTAAATCTGGTGGTGAAACGTTGGTGGGAGCAATACAGGCTTTTGCCCTGGCCAGATACGTTGGCCTTGTTCATAAGCGCGGCTATTCCCAACTCAAATGGCGGTGTAAATGTAAGAATATAATTTTATATCCTTAACTACATAGTTCTACAAAAATTTCTTAATACAGAATGAAACGGGCCGCCTGATGCGTCGTAATATCATGCGCTATATGGTCTTGGCCTATGTGATCACCCTTCAGCGAATTTCCCTTCGTGTGAAACGCCGCTTTCCCACCACCCAACATCTCGTGGATGCGGGTCTGATGCACGAATCCGAGATGAAAATCTTCGAGGCACTGAATCAGAAGAGTCCCATGTCCAAGTACTGGATGCCACTCGTCTGGGCCACCAACATCATAAACCGGGCCAGAAAGGATGGCCTAATCGCCTCGGATCATATCGTGCAAACCATACTGGTGGAGCTCTCGGATATTCGTAGACGTTTAGGTGGTCTTATTGGCTACGACACGGTCTGTGTTCCCTTGGTCTACACTCAGGTGAGTTTTATTCAATATTGCTACCATATTCCAACCTTCCCTTATTTACTTGAATTTTAATTATAAAACTTTATTTTCAGGTGGTTACCCTGGTGCTGTACACCTATTTCATCGCTGCCCTTTTGGGCCGTCAAATGTTGCCCAACGTTCTGGACAGAAATGGACGCGAAGATCCCGATCTGTTCTTCCCCCTGTTCACCGTGTTGCAGGTGATTCCGATTGCTCCTCCATATATATAATGAATTCATTAATTTTTCTCGCTTGATTTAAGATTGCTTAGAAGTTATCTTAATTTGCACGTTCCGCCTTATTTACTATAAATCAAAGTCAATTTTGCACGTCGCGTCGTTTTGTAAAAGTTTAAAAACTTGTTGCGGTTTTTTGTTGTTCGCAATTGTTTTTGCCATTTTTTTCCTCCAAACTGAGTGGCCGAATGTAATGGCTATACCTTGTTAGCGATACGCCGCTTGGATGCACTATATATATTGGGCTATATCATGATATGGCCAGTTACAACTGTTTGCTGTTTTCCGTTTTGGTTTCTGCGGTTCTCCGCTGGGGACACATTTCAAGTGCCTTATGTAAAACGATTCGCGGTCACGTTCCCCGTAATAAATTGGCATTTTGCCGAGCTCTGGTCTGGTTTGTGTTTCTCCGCGATATAAATCTGTGACAAGTGTTTAGCTATCATTATTAACTGTTAATGTTCATACCGTATAATTTGAAGCCGCAAAAAGTGAATGGAATTGCCAAGCTTTCCCTGGCTAACCCTCTCACATTATTCCCAAGTTCTGCTGAAATTGTCCGACTTTTTTTTCATGATGTAATTAACCAAAATCCAATCGCTTTCAATTAATTTTGCAGTTTGTTTTCTACGTGGGCTGGCTGAAGGTGGCCGAGGTGCTAATCAATCCCTTTGGCGAAGATGACGATGATATCGAGCTCAACTGGCTAATTGACCGACACATCAAGGTGAGTCACCAGTGCAGATAATTCGCACAATCTTGACGTAATTTGATGTGGCACATTGTCTATATGCCAGCCATTAGTTAAATATTGTTAATAAGTGGTGGCAATAATTCCTGCGGTCCATACAACCATAAAAAGATCCCCATTTTGAAGTTCACACAAAAAACCTGTATGATTTCCAATTAATTTCATTTAGCATGGTGTAGATACAAATTAAATTAGTACCAAAATTCGGAACAGATGGCTTTTGCATCGAAATACCCAGTTCCAAACTTAATTTTCCGGCATTTAAATCAAACCTTGGGATGCCCACATCCGCAAGATACTTATACGTATCTGTTCAAGTGGGTAATATGCGTAATCATAATTCCAAAGGTTTCCAAGTATTATGACAGCTAAAATCTGAATTCGCTAATTGGGTTAGCGTGCTAACTAAGTAAAGATTTTGCGCTCTTAAGGCGATAATCGCTTCAGTCAGTAACTTCTTGGATTGCTACTGAAAGGAAAAGAATATGTATGTCTGCCACGTGCTAAAAATAACAGGCATTCTCGACATAGGCAAAAAAAGACCGAGGAGTCAAATGCAATTGGTAACATAACGAACTGCAGAATACCCTAAAAAAAAGCATGTACATAACAATCTATGAAATATGTGTACTTAATGAATTATAAAATCAGTAGATGCTAGCTAAGAAAAGTCGGAGTGTATTATAAGTACGTCTTACAAATTTACATGTGACTGCAAGTCGTACTTAATAAATCTTTATTTATGAACTAGCATTCTGTATAATTAGATACATTTTACTTGAAGCTGTCTCAGTAGATTCCATTAAAATAATAAATGCGACTTAGAAAAGCGTTCAATTTACAAAAGTAGATAAATCTTCAAAAGGGAATTTCAATTATTTCTAGTGAAATTCAAACTTACGATTTCGATTTAAATGAGGGTATCTCTATTCGACTTTCCTTCCGCCGCTGATGCTGATTGAAGTTTTGGACTTGGGCTTTGGGAGCTCGATGTTTGTGTGTGTTAGAAGCGATTTTTGCATGTGTGCAGTTCGTCTGTGTGTTTGTATCTGAGTCTGCTGCCTGCCGTTGCTTGCAATTATTTACAAAAGTTAGCAGTAGCAGCAGCAAAAGTAAATTGAAAACAGGTTTTTGTTCAAAAAATGAGAAAATCGACAAGAAAAAAAACATACGGGCTGAAAACATTGAAACCTCTTTTGTAGAGCTTTATCATTGAATGTTTCGTATGTGTTTGTGTGTGTTTTTATGGTCACCTCAGCGCGCTGGGTTTGCTCGAATTCGGAAATGCATCCCAAGCGGTCGCTTTTAGCCCGGTTATCAGCAGGGGCTAATGCCAACACCTCGGCCAGTTTTTGTGGCCCATTTCAACTGCACTCCACACGACCAGACGTGACTCTTGGCTCAGTCGCTCATAAATGGCAAATTGAAAACAGAGGGCGGCAAAATGATTAAGCAAATGAGTATTTCTTATACTTTTATTGTTATTTCTTTTCTTCTTTTTGTTTTTGCCATTTTCAGTAGTGGGCTGTGCACTGATTTTTGTTATGGAATAATTAAAAACTTGTAAACAATTTCACTTTTTCTTTTGTTTCGATGTGGGACAGTAGCCACGGTTGAATTATTGTGACGTAATTGGGTTTAGTGCCTCCTCGAAATGGCCCAAAAATCGCAAATGGCGAACACGTTTCGATTTTGAACAGCGCTCGACTGATCCACTTTTGATAAACACGCTTTCAGGCTGCCTACATGATCGTGGACGAGATGCACGAGGAGCACCCCGAGCTGCTGCGGGATCAGTACTGGGAGTGCGTGGTGCCCAAGGATCTGCCCTACACGGTGGCATCCGAGCACTACCGGAAGGACGAGCCCAAGGGCTCCGCCGAGAAGTACAAGGTCAAGAAGGAGGACGCCATGTACGCCAATATAATGCCAGGCGGTGGCAAGAGGATGCTCAGCGACGATGTCTACGCTGATTATGTGAGTATACATTTTTCCCAACGGGGTTCCATTCACCACATAAATTCATTGCAAGCTAACGTTTTATTGCTATAACTTAGACATTAGTTGCGTTTTTTGAGATATGTATATTTCCAGTAAGCATAACATTTTTAGGGTTAATAACTACAACTTAAAAGTCTATAAAATACTTCACATGCTTAAGTTATTGTCATATTTATTGCTAATCTATCATAATTTAATGCAGACGCATTTGCATATATTTTTTAAGTTGACTTTTTCATGTCAAGAGTCACATTTTAATATTATTATTTACCGCGAACAGGAAAGCGTGGACACGCCAATGGTGGAAAGGAGGAAAAACAACTGGCTGGTTCGCCAGCTCTCCCGCATGGGTTCCATGAGGAGCCAGTCGACGGCCTACTCCTCCGGCGGAATGCCCTTCAACCGGAACCGCCTCAACTCCGTCTACTCTAGTCCCGAGTCCGGCTTGCCACTTACCATCCTGCAGCAGCAGCAACTGCAGCAGGCGCATCAGCAGCAGCAGGCCGGATCGCAGCCAAGTAAATCGAGTCTCTATGGCAAATTTGTGCATCGCAAATCGCTGAGAGCACAACGTCAACTTATCAAGCAGAGTAAGTATAAAAAATATAAATCTACATTTTTAAATTAAATATTAATATTAATCAAGCTCAAGCTCTTTTTTGGTAGTTATGACAATTTCTTTAAACCCCCAAGAGTATGCTTCAAATTTAAAATTATTTCTATGTTTTAGACTCCAAATTAAATGGCTTGAATGTCAATGTGGCCAAGACCAGACCGAGGATTCCCACGCCCGAGGTGGCCAAGGATGGCAACACGAATCCAGGTGAGTAACAACCCACAAGACCCGCACAAAACCTGCAACTTTTTGTACAACTCGCACCACTCCCACTTAGCCACCAGCTCGGTCCTAATGGCACCACAGCAGCTGAGCACCACCAGCGCACCACCGGGCATGTACCCCTCCTCCTACGCACCCGACACCCTACTGCACCAGGAGAGCGGCCAAGTGCTGGGCACGCTGCTGCTCTCGCCCATCAAAGAGATGGATAGCTCATCGTCCAATAACACTCTGATTCCAGGGCATCCGGCCACTGCAGCCCTGGCAGCCAGCATGAAGGAGGGATTCACGCCGAGCAGTAAGTGGAGATATCCAAGATCTAGAAGCCTTTAATGCCCCTAAAAGCTTAATGGATTAAATATTTATATTCTTTTCTGACTTTTTGTTTCCTTCGATAACTTCCAGGTATTCCCGCTGCCACGAACATCACCACTCTATCGTTCCCCTTCAGCGTGACCAGCACAGGCGGGGAAACGATGCCCCCTGGGACACTGAGCATCCTGCCCATTTCGGCGAATGCCCAGCTGCCCACGATCACGACGACGGCAAGTGGCTACGATCCTAACGATGTGATCACCACGATACCGGTGTCCTTGTCCATTCAGCGATCGCCGTCAGCACTTTCCATTGTGGAGCTGACTGGTGCAGATGTTCAGGATGGTTATAGCAACAGTGGGTCAAGCAATGGTAATGGCGGTATCACCACCACGGCACTGCTGTCCGTTAAGCCCCTCAATGGGAACCAGAACATTTCGCGAAACAACAGTTTCAACCTGAGCCTCAATCTGCAGGATCCGCAGCAACGATCCTCGATGAGGTCAGCGGGTCCCACGGATACAGTGGACACCTCAGGCACGATGCCAATGCCACAGAGGAGTGGAGGCCTGGAAACGGGCGGAGCCGGAGGATCCTCGGCACCTTCAACTCTGGCCAAACACCAGCCGGAACAAAAGACCGGAGAGGTGTACGTCTGACATTATTATCAGTCGGATTAGATTAGTTTAGACTTGATCGGAATTCGAGCCACGTAATTAGGTTTAAGATGCAATGGCATTGCGCCACCCAGAACCACTAAAAATGATATTATTAGTAGCCTGAAAAAGTAAGATTATTGCAAGGATTTTATCCTCGAAGTCAAGTAATCTCTTTTTCTTTAGCAATTCAACCAGCAGATCAGATAGTCTCATACCGAGTTTAACTTAAATTCAATTTAAATGTTTATCTAAAATTTAACAATTCCAATTTCTTCAAACCCTTTTTATCGTATAAGACCAGCTCAAGAAAATTCTAGTTAATAATGAACAAATAGCGAAGAGCATTGTATATAACTATCTTATTTAATAGGAAATTGACTTATTGTTTTGGCACTTGCCATATTAGCTAAGCGTTTGAATCTTTGCATAACTTCTTAATGAATCTCTATCTCGTGTAGGCAGTGTAAATACTTGTAAACCAACACAGTATGTGATATGCGATTGTTATCCAGCTAGATTTTGTATCTTTACAAGTACAGATAAATAAGTGCCTAAGTTTATATGCTGTAATTATAACCCGCTGTATGTGAATGTAGAAAATGTATGCAAATGTGTCCTTTGTACAGATGAAAAAACCACTTCTTGTAGTTATACCTTGAAATAAAATCCATCACTTAACAAAGCAGACTCCTATCTATCTTTTTGTTTATATAAGAGACACTTGGGAGTATTTGACGACATTTCCCACTGACACTCTTTCCTTTATCAATCAAGACTCTTCGAACCTACCCCAAGAGAAAGATCAATTAGAATTTGAACCCGAACGGTGCGATATATGTACGCAGCAAATTTAAATGGATGCTCATGGAAGATGGGAAGTCAGTCGCGCTTGGGCGCTCAAGCGGTTACAATCTGCGGACAATATTCATCTTCTATCCGGAGCAAGTGCGAATAATTGAAGGATCTATCAAAAAGTGGCAATTAAAAGGTGAATATGCCGCATAAGATATCCAGTGAAAGAAACAGATTTCGGACTGCAGAGGAAGAATCTAAATAGTTGCGCTTCAATTTGTGAAGGAATGTGTCCAATAATATATGTTCTATTACTCGTTAACCTCGCGGGTCAATCACAACTATGTGGCCAAAGAAACAAACTTGCATGCGGACACAGAGTGTGACTTAATTGAATTAACCTTTTGTCTGGTCTGGTTCGAACTTGTGGCCGCTTTGAGTGAAGAAATATTGACCACGGATCGATGGCGCATTGTTTAATAAAGTCCATTTAATTGTCATTTCGTCAGTGCCGCTCCACCATGGAGCGAGATGAGGCGTCCACCTCGACCAGCGAGGACAAGTCCCAGGAGGAGGCGCCCACGGCGGAGGGCTTGGAGCCCACGGAGCCCATTGCTTTCCTGAAACTTTTCCGATTCTCCACCTACGGGGAGATCGGCTGGCTGTTCTTCGGCTTCATAATGTGCTGCATCAAGGCGATGACCCTTCCTGCCGTGGTCATTATCTACAGTGAGTTCACGTCCATGTTGGTGGACCGTGCCATGCAGTTTGGCACCAGCTCAAATGTCCATGCCCTGCCACTTTTCGGAGGTGGTAAAACACTGTAAGTATTCATAATAGTCAATATGATCATGAGAAAACTGTAGAAGGGGAAAAATTTTGGGAAAATCATATATTTATAATTTATCACTCATACGCAGGGTGGGCCAAACAAGCAGGTTTATTTATCAATTAATAGATTTTTTATCAACTAAGCCATTTCTTGAAAAGTGTGCTAAAAAAGTATTTTTGATTTAAATTATTACATATGGAGTTATTAAATTAAGCTATTTGTAATCTTACTTATTTACTGATTTAATAAACTTCCAGAACAAATGCCTCTCGGGAGGAAAACAACGAAGCCTTATACGATGATTCCATTTCGTATGGCATACTCCTGACCATTGCATCCGTAGTGATGTTCATCTCAGGGGTTTTCTCCGTGGATGTCTTCAATATGGTGGCGCTGCGTCAGGTCACAAGGATGCGAATAAAACTGTTTTCATCCGTGATTCGACAGGACATCGGCTGGCACGATCTGGCCAGCAAGCAGAACTTCTCCCAGAGCATGGTGGAGTAAGTATTTAAGATGGATACGGCGAAGTTACTATCTAAATCTTTTTTTCAGCGACGTGGAAAAGATTCGAGATGGCATCTCGGAGAAAGTTGGTCACTTTGTATACCTTGTTGTTGGATTTATCATAACTGTGGCCATTTCATTTAGCTACGGCTGGAAACTCACCTTAGCTGTGAGCTCTTATATACCTCTGGTGATCTTATTAAATTACTACGTAGCTAAGGTAAGAAAAAGAATGTCCTGTTGTATAATAATGCTTTCCAGTGTGTTCTTGAAGTATTCCTAAAGTATTCCTATGCTTTTTCAGTTCCAAGGCAAACTGACTGCCCGAGAACAGGAATCCTATGCGGGAGCTGGTAATTTGGCAGAGGAAATTCTGAGCTCCATACGCACTGTGGTCTCCTTTGGTGGAGAAAAATCCGAGGTGCAGCGCTATGAGAATTTCTTGGTCCCAGCACGAAAGGCAAGTCAATGGAAAGGAGCCTTCTCGGGGCTCAGTGATGCAGTTTTGAAGTCCATGTTGTATCTGTCCTGCGCCGGAGCCTTTTGGTATGGTGTCAATCTCATTATCGATGATCGAAATGTGGAAAACAAGGAGTATACACCTGCTATTCTGATGATTGTAAGCTATAAAATTTAATAATATTGTTGCACACATATTATAGTTGGCAATTTTTACAGGCCTTCTTTGGTATCATTGTGGGTGCGGACAACATAGCCAGAACGGCTCCTTTCCTGGAGTCTTTTGCCACCGCGCGCGGCTGTGCCACTAACCTCTTCAAGGTCATCGATCTGACATCCAAGATCGATCCCCTGTCCACAGATGGCAAACTTTTGAACTACGGCCTACGTGGTGATGTGGAGTTCCAGGATGTCTTCTTTCGATATCCCTCTCGTCCGGAGGTTATTGTACACAGGGGACTAAACATTAGGATCAGAGCTGGTCAAACAGTGGCCTTGGTTGGTTCTTCTGGCTGTGGAAAGTCCACGTGTGTCCAATTGCTTCAGAGATTCTACGATCCTGTCTTTGGATCAGTTCTTTTGGATGATTTGGACATAAGAAAGTACAATATCCAATGGTTGAGGTCGAATATTGCTGTAGTGGGACAGGAACCAGTGCTGTTTTTGGGCACAATAGGTATGTACATAGAAACCCCAAATTATAAAGCTTATAATATTATTTCGTTGACAGCACAAAACATTAGCTATGGTAAGCCAGGAGCCACACAAAAAGAGATCGAAGCAGCTGCCACTCAGGCGGGAGCACATGAATTCATTACCAATCTGCCAGAGGTTAGATACAAGATTAGATACAAAATATCTCTAAGCAAAAACAAAGTAATACCCCATTTCAAATTTATAGAGCTATCGCAGTATGATTGGAGAGCGGGGATCCCAGCTTTCCGGAGGTCAGAAACAACGCATAGCCATCGCTCGAGCACTAATCCAGAATCCAAAGATCCTGCTGCTGGATGAAGCCACCTCAGCACTGGATTACCAATCCGAGAAACAGGTTCAACAGGCTTTGGACTTGGCCAGTAAAGGTCGTACAACCATTGTGGTCTCTCACCGATTGTCAGCTATTCGGGGTGCAGATAAAATTGTCTTTATTCATGATGGCAAGGTCTTGGAGGAGGGTTCCCATGATGATTTAATGGCGCTGGAGGGTGCATACTACAACATGGTTCGTGCCGGCGATATCAACATGCCCGATGAGGTAGAAAAAGAGGAAAGCATTGAGGACACCAAACGTAATTAATCCTTGAACAAGTAACTAAGGCGAGTTACATATTTAATATTTCCTAGGAAAGAGCCTGTCTCTGTTTGATAAATCCTTTGAGACGAGTCCATTAAACTTCGAGAAAGGTCAGAAGAACAGTGTCCAGTTTGAGGAACCTATAATAAAGGCACTCATCAAGGATACAAATGCTCAGTCAGCTGAAGCTCCGCCCGAGAAACCGAACTTCTTCCGCACTTTCTCTAGGATCCTTCAGCTTGCGAAGCCAGAGTGGTGCTACCTGATTCTTGGAACCATAAGTGCTGTAGCAGTGGGATTTTTGTATCCAGCTTTCGCAGTGATCTTTGGAGAATTCTATGCAGCTTTGGCCGAAAAGGATCCGGAGGACGCACTGCGTCGTACAGCTGTTCTTTCCTGGGCCTGCTTGGGCCTGGCATTCTTGACCGGATTGGTTTGCTTCCTTCAGACTTATTTGTTTAACTACGCGGGCATTTGGCTTACCACCAGGATGCGAGCCATGACCTTCAATGCGATGGTGAGTCAGGAAGTTGGATGGTTCGACGACGAGAATAACTCGGTGGGAGCTCTATCTGCTCGCCTATCCGGTGAGGCAGTTGGTATCCAAGGAGCCATAGGATATCCCTTGAGTGGCATGATCCAGGCGTTGTCCAACTTCATTTCAAGTGTCAGCGTAGCCATGTACTACAACTGGAAGTTGGCCCTTTTATGTTTGGCCAATTGTCCCATTATAGTGGGTTCTGTAATCTTGGAAGCCAAGTGAGTTGTAATATCATAGTTACTACTTCTAGTTTCTTACTACTGTGATTATTTCAGGATGATGTCTAATGCTGTAGTGAGGGAAAAGCAGGTGATTGAGGAAGCCTGTCGCATTGCCACCGAATCCATAACCAACATACGCACTGTTGCCGGCCTGCGAAGGGAGGCGGATGTTATCCGGGAGTACACGGAGGAGATCCAGCGGGTCGAGGTGCTCATCCGCCAGAAGCTTAGATGGCGAGGAGTCCTCAACTCCACCATGCAGGCATCAGCTTTCTTCGCATATGCAGTGGCTCTTTGTTACGGAGGTGTCTTGGTATCCAAGGGTCAGCTGCCATTCCAAGATATTATCAAGTATGGAAGTCATATAGAATTCAATCTAGTAGCATTTTAAATAATATTTGTAGGGTATCGGAAACATTACTGTATGGATCCATGATGCTCGCTCAATCTCTGGCCTTTACGCCTGCCTTTTCCGCCGCTCTGATCGCGGGTCATCGCCTATTCCAAATACTGGATCGCAAACCAAAGATTCAGTCACCAATGGGCACCATTAAAAATACTCTTGCCAAGCAATTGAATCTTTTCGAGGGTGTGCGCTATCGCGGTATTCAATTCCGATACCCAACACGACCTGATGCAAAGATTCTCAATGGTTTGGATCTTGAGGTGCTCAAGGGTCAAACGGTGGCCTTGGTGGGTCATTCCGGGTGTGGAAAATCCACTTGCGTACAGCTACTTCAGCGCTACTATGATCCCGATGAAGGCACTATTGTAAGTCATTTAACTAATATTGCCGCTCTGTAAATCAAACATAATCCACTCCTCATCCAGCACATAGATCACGATGATATCCAGCATGATCTGACCCTCGATGGAGTAAGGACCAAATTGGGCATAGTCTCTCAAGAACCCACTCTTTTCGAGCGCTCTATAGCGGAGAATATAGCCTATGGCGACAACCGGCGATCGGTTTCCATGGTGGAGATTATTGCGGCAGCCAAAAGTGCCAATGCCCATAGTTTTATCATTTCCCTACCCAATGGCTATGATACTCGGATGGGAGCCAGAGGTACTCAGCTATCTGGTGGACAGAAGCAGCGAATCGCCATTGCCAGGGCGCTGGTGAGGAATCCCAAGATCCTGCTACTCGACGAAGCCACCTCAGCTTTGGACTTGCAAAGCGAACAGTTGGTCCAACAGGCCCTGGATACCGCCTGCTCGGGACGAACCTGTATTGTCATAGCCCATCGATTGTCAACTGTCCAGAATGCCGATGTGATCTGTGTGATCCAAAATGGCCAGGTGGTGGAGCAGGGCAACCACATGCAGTTGATTTCACAGGGCGGCATTTATGCCAAGCTACACAAGACCCAAAAGGATCATTGAATATTATCTAAACATTTATATAAATCTCACCAAAAGCCAAAATACACTTGCCACCAAAAACTAAATAAACTTTTACACAACTTTTTATCCATTAAATACTTGTTTATAATTAACGCTGCGAAATAATGGGCGGAGATGATTTTTAGGTAACTCTGTTTGCAAAGAGTATAATTATTAGGGGTATAAGTTGTAAGATCCACCATCAAACTTATCTAACTGATAAGAGTGCAATCTTTGCGGCATGTCTATAACGACAACCACCCACACGACTGTTGTTTATATTCATGGTCAATGGCATGCAAACTTGATTTGCCGTTGTGAAATGATAACAGTTGGCAATTAAACGGGGAAGATCATAAGTTTAACTGCCTGGAATGCAAATTACGCCAAATTTCAGTATGCGGTTGACCCATTTCCGCGATAGATGGGTGCACACCTTGCCAAGAGGTAAGATGGTCTACGATTTTCCACCAGTCATCATGAACCTTGAGAAAAATCAATTCAATTGATATTAATAAAAAAGACCATAAGGGGTTCGCTTCTCTAATAGAAACCGAATTTGTCGAAAACTGACGCCATAGCCGCCAGAACCGTCAGTCGCTTTCTACAGTCCCAACGGAACAGACGTGGAACATTCTGCTCCGGATAGCAATAGCATCGCAAGCAAAAGAAAGAAAAAAGCTGGCTGTTGTAGCCAACGATTTTGTGTTTGTGGAAACGCGGAATGCAAAACAATTAAAGCTAAACACGATCCCAGGCAGATCAGCCTCATCGGCAGTGCATCTGGCGTAGCACGACAATCTCCGTCAGAGACGGAGTTAATTACCCAGAGCCAAGAACCCATTCGAGACCATCTCCGTACATACACATATCCATTCCGTAGGGGCGGAGGGCCACTGGACCCAGTGGAACTGCGGGCGTTTCGATTTTTGGTTTCGCCCTGCACGCTCGCGTTCATAACTATTAATTGACCCCGCCGGTCAATGAGTTTGGTGTATAGGCGATAGTTCGCAGTGATGACAATGACGGAGACGCGCGAAGATGTTCCTGCCGCGGATGGGGATGAGGCCACGCCGGCGGCCCAGAAGAAGAAGAAGACCAAGGAGAAGGCCCAGCCCATGGTTAGCTACACAGAGCTCTTTCGATATATCGCTGGATGGGATTATCTCCTGCTCCTGTCGGGTTTCGTAGCAGCATTCCTCCAATCCCTCGTCTTTCCCATTGCCATTGTGGTGTACAGCGAACTGGTGGCCATGTTCATCGAAAGAACTCTGGGTCAGGGAACCAGTTCGGTCACCATCGGATTGTCCCTCTTCGGGGGCGGAAAGATACTGTAAGTTTAGTAATAATAGTAATATTCTCATTTAACGCATTTCGGCAAATTATTAATTCATCTAAATGCTAAAGGTTAATTAATTTCATTACGCTTTCGTATGCCAAATTTTCTAGCCTAACATAAAATAATTCAAAAAATGTTTGTTGAGATCATGACTGTTTCATTTGGAGCATGCATTTATATTTAGATTTTAAAAGAATGAATCAATTCTTCGCTCGCTTTCAAAGCAAACGGACGTGTTTTACGATTTACGGTCCGCGAAAAGCTTTTTGCAGTGATTTAAATAAAAACCTTTTAAGTAAAACAGAAAGGTCTCTGAAACAATGCCAAAAATTCAACGACGTTGTTGTAAGACAAATTCTCTGAAAATTAATGATGTAGTAGGATTTCTTTAGCAATGGAAATTTATTTGGCGAGCTGTTGAAACTAATTCAGTTAATTAATTGCTAAATATAAAATTATTTATTACATATTTCTTCAGCACAAATGCCTCTTACGAGGAGAATATGCATGAGCTGCGAAAGGACAGCGTATCCTTCGGGATACTTATGACCCTGAATACTCTACTAATGCTCTTCTCCGGAGTCTACTATGTGGATGCCTTCAATCGATTGGCTCTGAAACTCACAGTCCGCATGCGAAGGGAATTCTTCAAGGCCACTTTGAGACAGGAGATCGGATGGCATGACATGGCCAAGGATCAAAACTTTGCCGTTCGCATTACTGAGTGAGTAGAGTTGGATAGCTATATGAGCAAAATTATTAACCCGCTTTCTATTCAGCAACATGGAGAAAATACGCAGTGGCATAGCTGAAAACTTAGGTCACTATGTGGAGATCATGTGTGATGTCATTATCAGTGTAGTTCTCTCCTTTATCTACGGATGGAAATTAGCTCTGGCAATAGTGTTTTATATACCCCTAACACTGGTAGTCAACTCAGCAGTGGCCCATGTAAGTAAAACAAATATTTGTACTCAAAAGCTTCTGGTGAACTTGGCAATTATTTTGGCTTATCCGAAAATAGATCATCCAACATAGAACAAGTTTCTTTCCTCTCTCACACGCATGAATGAGTTAGGAAACAAATATAAACATAGTATATACACATATTGGGTACCATTGCTTGATAATTATTTCCTTATAATTGTTTATGCTAATCTATTTATTAATCTATTTGCAGTACCAAGGTAAACTGACTGGCCAGGAGCAAAGTTCCTATGTGCGAGCCAGTTCTGTGGTTGAAGAAGTAATTGGAGCCATCAGGACTGTGGTGGCATTTGGTGGAGAACGAAGCGAGTCCTTGCGCTATGATAGTCTACTAAAGCCTGCTCTCAAGGCGGGAAAATGGAAAGGAGCCTTCTCCGGACTGAGTGACACGGTGATGAAAGCCATGTTGTTTATCACAGGAGCGGGATCTTTCTGGTACGGAGCTAACTTGATCCTCTACTACCGCGATCCCAGCATACCCATTGACGAGAGGGAATACACACCGGCGGTGGTGATGATTGTGATATCGGGTATAATCGTGAGTGCCAATCAAATATCCCGAACCTCACCGTTTTTGGAGACATTCGCCATGGCACGAGGATCGGCTTCGGCCATACTGGATGTGATAGATCGCACATCCTTGATTGATCCACTCTCCAAGGCTGGGAAAATCCTGAACTATGGCCTAAAAGGTGCCGTCGAGTTCCGAGATGTATTCTTCCGCTATCCTGCCAGAGAAGATGTCATTGTTCTGCGAGGTCTGAATGTAATCGTCGAGGAAGGTCAAACTGTGGCCCTGGTGGGTCCGTCAGGATGTGGCAAGTCCACGTGCATACAGCTGTTGCAA
The DNA here is from genome assembly GCF_004382195.2 of Drosophila sechellia. Taxonomy (NCBI): domain Eukaryota; kingdom Metazoa; phylum Arthropoda; class Insecta; order Diptera; family Drosophilidae; genus Drosophila; species Drosophila sechellia. The sequence continues at coordinate 6,133,886 of NC_045951.1, read as the reverse complement.
CGCTTCTATGATCCCGTTTTTGGCCAAGTTCTATTGGATGGTGAGGATGTGCGGAAGTACAACATCAATTGGCTCCGTTCGAACATTGCCGTAGTGGGTCAGGAACCAGTTCTGTTTCAAGGAACAATAGGGGAAAATATCCGGCATGGAAAGCCAGAGGCCACACAAAAGGAAGTCGAAGACGCCGCCAAAGCCGCCAATGCTCATGATTTTATCATAGCTTTACATAAGGTAAGTTTTCAGTAGTCTGTTTTTGAGAAAATACTATAAAATTCAATCAACTTTAAGGGTTATGATACGGACATCAGCGAGAAGGGCGTTCAGCTTTCTGGTGGTCAGCGACAGCGTATTGCCATCGCCAGAGCTCTGATTCAGCAGCCTAAAATCCTGCTTTTGGATGAGGCCACCTCCGCCTTGGATTACCATTCCGAGAAGTTGGTACAGGCGGCGCTGGACAAGGCCTGCAAGGGTAGAACCACCTTGGTGGTGTCCCATCGACTTTCGGCCATCAGGCACGCCCATCGGATTGTTTATATTGAAAATGGCAAAGCTGTAGAACAGGGCACCCATGAGGAGTTGATGAAGCTGGAGGGATTCTATCACAAAATGGTCACCGTGCATTCCTATGATGATACCGCCGAGGAGCTGCTAAATGAACTTGAAGAAGTGGCCGAGATCAAGGAGAGAAAAATGTCCTATGAAGTTGAACCTTATCAACTGGGCACACGAAACTCCATTGTGTCGCTGGAGAAGAATGCGGAGTTTCAGATGAAGAACTTAAATGGTCTGGCCAATATAACCTTGAATCAGGAAATTGATGATCCGGTAGTTCCATCCGCAAATTTTATCAGCACCTTCTTTCGCATTTTGGGTTGGGCTCGACCCGAGTGGAGTTTCCTCATCATTGGCGCCATTTGTGCTGGACTTTATGGAGTCACCATGCCTGTGTTTTCCGTAGTTCTAGCGGAACTGTATGGATCATTGGCCAAACCAACGGACGAGGAAGTACTCGAGCAAAGTGCGTCCATGGCCATCATCTCCCTGGTGATTGGAATTGCAGCTGGCATAGTCTGTTACATCCAGACATTTTTCTTTAATCTGGCTGGAGTCTGGCTTACTACGCGAATGCGGTGAGTACTTAAAGGTATCCCCTCCATTATGTTTTATTTCATATTTGTTTTTGCACAGCTCCAAGACATTTAGATGTATCATGAACCAGGAGATGGGATGGTTCGATCGCAAGGAGAACAGCATTGGAGCCCTTTCTGCCCGACTATCCGGCGATGCGGCCAGTGTTCAAGGAGCCATTGGTTTTCCGCTGAGCAACATCATCCAGGCGTTCACCAACTTCATCTGCAGTATTGCGATTGCCTTTCCCTACTCCTGGGAATTGGCCTTAATATGCCTGAGCACCTCACCCTTTATGATTGCATCCATTGTGTTCGAGGCGCGATTTGGAGAGAAATCGGCGTTGAAGGAGAAGGAGGTGCTGGAGGAAACCAGTCGCATTGCCACCGAAACTATTACCCAAATTCGGACAGTAGCTGGACTTCGACGAGAGGAGGAGCTGATAAAGATATATGACAAGGAGGTGGAGCGATATCGGCAGCAGATCCTCAGTCGACTGAAATGGCGAGGACTGGTCAATTCCCTAGGCAAATCCCTTATGTTCTTTGGCTACGCAGTGACCTTGACATATGGTGGACACATGTGTGCTGATGGCAAAATCAAATTTGAGACGATTATGAAGTGGGTTATCGCGAAAAGCCAGCCTAAATATTCTGTTAAATATTTAATTTTTCAGAATATCCAACACGATGCTGTATGGTCTATTCATTCTGGCCCAATCTCTGGCCTTCACTCCCGCCTTCAATGCTGCTCTCCTTTCCGCAAATCGGATGTATGAGATCATTGATCGCAAGCCACAGATCCAATCACCAGAATCCTTCGAGATCCAACAGAATGGCAATGGAACGGCTTACAAGACGAATGTCGTACAGCAAGGAGTCAGCTATCGTGGTATCAACTTTTCCTATCCCTCCAGGCCCCATATTAAAGTCCTGCAGAACTTCAATCTGGATATTAATCAGGGTCAGACGGTTGCCCTGGTGGGTGCTTCGGGATCGGGAAAATCCACATGCGTGCAGCTATTGATGCGGTACTATGATCCCGATGAGGGCAAGATAGTAAGTAGTCGTTTTTGAAAGCAGATCAGCCACTATATTAGAATTTAACTTTTATTTCCTTCTCAGCTCATAGATCAAGAGAGCATCCACCACGACATGGACCTTAAAACTCTGCGTCGTCGCCTGGGCATTGTGTCCCAGGAACCTTCACTTTTCGAGAAGTCCATCGCCGATAATATTGGCTATGGAGACACCTCGCGACAGGTGCCCATGCAGCAAATAATTGAGGCGGCCAAAATGGCCAATGCCCATGAGTTCATTATGTCCCTGCCCGCTCAGTATGACACGGTTTTGGGTTCCAAGGGCACGCAACTATCCGGTGGGCAAAAGCAAAGAATTGCAATTGCTCGAGCTATGGTAAGGAATCCCAAGATCCTTTTGCTGGATGAAGCCACATCTGCGCTGGACTTCCAAAGTGAAAGGGTAAGTAAACTGTAGTTTAAATTACTACATTTTTCATCAATATTATTATCCCTTTTTCAGGTGGTTCAACAAGCTTTGGATTCGGCATGTTCAGGACGAACATGTATTGTAATCGCTCATCGCCTGTCCACCATCCAAAATGCCAATGTGATTTGTGTAATTCAAGCCGGAAAGATAGTGGAGCAGGGAACTCACTCGCAACTTCTGGCCAAGAATGGGATTTATTCCAAGCTCTATCGCTGTCAGACGAAAGCCTCTTGAAAAGACTACGGAAAGACCAAAAGAAATCATTAAAATTAAGTTAGAAAACATTTTTCTAGAACCACAATGAGGCACGAAAGTATGCAATGAATTTTTCTTAGCTGTTAGTTGGGACAACAACCAATCTAATTTGGCCATAAGCAAAATAGTTGTTAAATAAATGAACATAAAGATAAAGAATTATCTTAAATTTTTTCACTTCTGCAGCATGGCAAAACAAAAGTTTGAGGTGGGATCAATCTATATCACAAATTATAGTGACATGTATCGGTACCTTAATTCAATTTACGGTGCTTGTGTTTTATCTTATCTCTTAATATGGCAAAATTCGTTCATCGTTGTTTAAATTTGTGATAAGATAGAATAGTAAGCCTAACCGTTTATTTTTTTTCACGCCGATCTTAATTAGTTGCCGCATTGCGATTTTTCATTTCATAGCGAAAGGTTTAAGTCTTCCAGAATGAACGCAGTTGGCATTTTCGTAATATTTCTGGGTGAGATCTTTCAATTTATAGTAGTGACTTTATAAAGATGTCCTTCCCAAAAACAGCGTGTTCCCTTGGTGCGATTATTCCTCCATGCCAAGTGGAATCAAATTGCGGTGAGGTGAATGAGACAAGTTCCATTTGCGGATTGGATGAGGAAATTGGTTGTATCCGAAAATTTCCAACCAAGTGTCATTTGGATATAGCATTTTCCGTTGAAGGAAAAAGTAAGTTAAAGTGGTATACTTTAATCTCGCATATTATTCAATTATTTCATTTTAGATTTCACCGACTTTAATGAGGAATATTGCTCAATGGAATCGTATCTCTGTGAAATTTCACCCACATACGAACGATGGACCATTTTCTTCGGGAATGAAAATTAATTATAATTGAAAGTGCTAAAAGTGGTACATTATTACGCTTGTATAACAGAATTTATCTTTTTCAATATTAAATTTTTCCTTATTCCTAGAGTATTTTTACATAATATGAAATTAGTGCCGCATGATTGAAATGTTTTGGTTTAATTTCAACATACATTCTGCTAGCCAGAGGAAAACCAAGTTCAAACTCAGGACGATCTTCTTTGGCCACTAGGAAGAGTGAGTGACGACTTGTCTAATCGCCGACGACATATACGTGTAAGTTCATTAGGTAGCATTTCAATAAACAATCAATCAACGCGCAACGGGCCATTCACGTGCCGGGCGACGTTGACTACGTCAAATACCGGTAGGAGATAACCGATCCTCAGCAGCGTTTTTTCCCACTCAGTGAGACAGAACGACGCCTCGAGCCTTTTATACGAATCTTAATTCGGATTTTTTGTGATCTTTTTTATCTTTGAGTTTTTTTTTGCGTTATTTTTGGGTCTTCGACGGGTGCTTTGCATAATCTCCCCACGCGGCGCCACTGCCCATTGGCCTCCTCCTTGAACGCCAATCAGCGAAGAGCTCCAGACTGGCTCACGTGCATATATAAAAAGTGGACGCAACCGAATTTTGCTTGTCAGTTAATGCCCATCAATCGAATCAATCCCAGCACAGCCATGAGAAGCGCGTCGCTTAAGTTCTATCTGATATGTCTGCTAGTTATCTGCGGTTAGTGTTATTAACTAAAAATGTTATACATCAAATGCAATTACCCGTGTCCGAATTTTTGCAGTGATCGGTTGGAGTGCTGGAGCACCGAGTCCGCAACTTACACGTAAGGAACTCGAGGATCGATATCGCCAAAGGCCTCCGGTGCCGGATGAGCGAGATGCGGATGCAGAATTGGATAGTGCCTTCGATCGGTTTAAACGAAGACCTTGAAGTGCAAATCTGAAAGGCTGGAGACACCCAACGCACACAATCGATTTGTGGTTCTATATGGAGTGGCAGTTTTTATGTCGTATTCAGGGTTATGGCTATGTAGTTCTAAGCTTAGGCAAAATGTACAAGCGTAAAATAAAGCAATTACTTGGATGAAACGTGCGCATCGTTACTTTCCATTCTATCACGTAGAATGTGGGGCGACATCCGCCGTCGGCTGGCGTCTATAAAATCTGAACTCTCTGGCATTCGATTCAGTCAGTTATCAATCTCCGGCTAGTGCGAAAAGTACAATCGAAATGACCTCAGAAAGCAAGATGGTTTTGCTCTTCCTTATCGGATGTCTAGTCATGCAGACAAGTGAGTCACTGTATCATCATGGTATCATTACAATATTTTAAGCCTAACTGCATTTTCTTTCAAGTCAACGCCCTGCCATTCGATAGATTCAGCCGGGAGGATGACGAACGGAACAACGAGATCAGCGGCGAATGGTTCAAGAAACCCATCCTCAGGTTGGATCGTCTTTTTGCCACCGAAGAATCGCCGTCGGGAAGTCGTAAAGAAGTGAAAAGGCCCAGCAGAAGCGACAAGGGAGAAACGACGGAGAGCTCCAAGCACGCCCATTCCATGATAACCTCCATGCTCGGATTCGTGAGCAGTGTCATCAACTTTGGCAGGACCTTCATAAGGGATCAATAGAAAATATCCTAGTCTATTAGACAAATATCGAGATTGCATTTGCCACATCTTGTAGGTTTAAATATTGTTAAAGTTTTAAAATAAAGGATTTGGCTTAAAACTATTATATATTGGATGTTACAGAAATCTTCTCTAAATTCTTTACAATTTTCAACCAAACAAATTAAAATTCAACCTTGGTGTTTTAGAAACTTCTTTTGAATCGAATTAAAGGTTTAAAACAGATTATTGTGAAGAACCATGGTTAAAATACTTACCAGGATGAAAATTTCGCTTTAATTTCCGTTTTATAAAATCCATCAATGTAAAGAAGATGACTTAAAAACGTATTCATAAAATCAGAGCAAATTTACCAAGTAGCACTCCAAATTTCATAACACCGACGGATTTCTTGGTTAAACTTTCGACTAACCATTTAAAAGCCCGTCGGAGATTCCGCTGGAATCCCACTATAAATTCTCTTTAATTCGCAGGAACAAACCAAAATTGCCTTTTCCAAACATATCCTTATCCTTTTTTGCTTAATATTATATTTACCCCTAACAAAAATTACTTTTCCCGGCTGAAACTCTTGTTTTTCTTTAAATAATTCAACGAAGCTTCATTTTTAATAAGGTAAACAAACAATTACCATATTTTGTTGATAATTTAACTTAACAGTGGTGCACAATTAGTCTTTTGATTACACTTAACATATTTAACAGGCTTACACAGCTGGAAGAATTTCACACTTTTCGCAATCGAGGTATAATTCATTTAAAAAGTAAGCAATAAGAAAATTTTCACCATTATTCACGTTTTTACAACGCATTTACAAACTCTCTCTTATACAGATAAAATTAGGACACAATATCTTGTGGAAACGTTTTGACAAGAACTGAAAGAGGTCTCCGTTTCTCAAATTCAAAAAAAGATTAACGTTCGAGCGATTAAGTTATAAATTCATACTTTCTGTTTACCTCAATCGCTATTTTCACTCTTTTGCCACACACGACTCTTAACGAATGAAAAAGGTGTGAATATGGATATAAAGTTAAGAGGGGTATTTATAGGAAAATGTTACCGCCAATTAAGACGTCATAAAATCACGCATCTGTTACCAAACCGCTTCCACTAGTGATGTCTGCGATCCAACTGGCCATTGGACTTGACCCATCTTTATAATTAAGATATAAAGCCACAACGGATAACACGTTGTGAGCATTGTGAGCGGCCAGAACTGAAATTAATCATATTAATGAATGGACCCGAGGTGTTGAGCGTAAAAGGAATGACGTCTCTATCGACCAAGCCCTCTAATGATGTCGGGGATTTTTTCGCTACTGAATTCGAGAAATTTATTTCTTAAGGCGCTTATGTGTGACGACACGACTGTCGCGAGTGGACAAATGCTAATAATGTATGCCTTTTTTTCGCTTTGTTTTATTTACACATTTATTTTCTTTTTCTGTGCAAACTTGTTCGCGCATTGTTTAGCCGGCTTTAATTGTAAATATTGGCTTATTTGTACAATCAGTCATGACGAGACCTTGTCGGTGATACTTTCAACGCGCTGGCCGGGATTTCTTTTCGATGGGAAAATCCAAGGCTCAGCCCTATTTAGCTCTAGCGTGTGATTCTCTAGAACAGCGACTTGGTTCCGATCGAGTGAGTAGCCCCCGAAATCAACTTGAAATTGAATGCTGCTTGCCCGTGGATTTCTTTTGGCTACACACAAAAAAAAATGCTTGTAGTTGGGAAAAACTAGTTCAAAAACTACTACTGCCATGTATATTTTCTTTCTGTGCAGGGTTGCGCAAGTTGCCTCAAGGTTAGAGTTGCCATTATACAACAGAGACCGTTATAAATGCAGTGTTTGTTTGGATAAAATACGTTTTATTGGAACACATAACGAAAGACTTGAGCAACGAACTTGTTCGACAGGCGAAAAAAAACTATATCTAATCAGTAAGGGTGTTTAGCTCCACATCCCGGGATCTCTAGCTAACCTCCAGCAAATGGTACTTGAACATTTTGTTCAGTGAACTCATGTTCTGGGACAACTCGTTGCAGACCCGGACCACGCAGCCTTCAAAGGAAGATAGTGATGAAATAACGTGCTTAACACCTGGCCAAAACACTCTCACTAACCCACTAGATACTTGATCACTCGCAGCAGCACCATGGCGATAAAGTCGAGAACTCAAAGAACTGCCTTCATGCACACGCGTCGAGACTTAGAACCAAATTGAACACGAATCTGCGCATGTAATCGCGAATAAGTGAAATCATTTGGTGAGCGGCAGCTGCTCCGTTGACGTCGACGTCGGCGGAGGCGGCACAGTGGAGCAAATTGGTTGGCCAAAAGGTCGTGCCACTTAGAGGCGTTGCGGTTTTAATGGGCTAATTAGCACATAAAGTCAAATTGAAATATGAATGGCCGTGTAATCGCAAAACGTGCAAATGTGAACTTGCCCCACTGTGCAAATCACTAGTTTCACTTCGCATATGGCCAAATGCAGATACCTTTTATCACATAACCTTTCCACTGTACAGAAACAGTTTTTTACTGGTGTTGCAATTGCTATTTATTCTTTTTTGAGTGCTTATTTACACACATTATATTTTTAGCAAGTGGGTGTCAATTAAGCATGCAACGTTTTTGTTAATTATCTTTCTCCATTTTTTTTTGTACCATGCAAGCATATTTTTGCTCACTCTGCAGTCGGTGAATTTTAATGAGTTTTTTGTAAAATTATTTGCAAATCTTACCTGATTTTCAGATTAATAATTTTAGTATTTACAAAATAAATTTACTTTATAGAATATATTTGAATATATGTACATATAACTGGACAACTTTTCTGAGTCTGATATTATATGGCCCACTGTGCAGCTGCTGTGTGGGCTGAGCTAAATCGAGAACTTCTTGTTGATGTTGCAATCGTCGAATTTTTTCCTCATTTTTTTACAAGCACATATTTCCATTAATTTGTTCATTTGCGTGCATATTGCATAAGGCAAAGGCGCAGAACTGCGCGATGCGAATTACGTCATCAGAACTCGTTTACATACAGCCATGAGGAGCTGAGAAGCTTAAGCTGCTGCGCAGGCGCAGCAATTGAGGCCAAAAATAAAAAGAACTGGCCGTTCTGACACTCGGCACAGGCTTTATCAATGCAATTACTTATGTCATTGCAAACGGCAGAAAACGAGTTTGGCTACAACCAATACAGTTACCAAAAACAAAATACAAAACGCGAAATCCGAATTGCCCCAACACTTTGGTCATGAATTTTGCACAATATTTAGCTGTGATCGTGATTTTCAATAGTTGCTGCTGCTAGCTAGTCTCTGCATTTGGCTTTTTTAATCGGTATAGCAATAAACTTCAAGATTTCGTCGATCGTGGGCTAAAATTGAGGTGCGCTTTATTCGATTCTTTGGTCAGTAACACTTCTGGTTAAACGAAAGGCCATAGCTTAATGGAAAATCATTTAAGCACATATAAATTAAATTATATTGCAGGCTGCAATTAAAACTTAATAAAAATGTTTGGGGACTAATAGCCGGACTTTAAACATAACATTTTTGTTGTAATATCAATGCTTAATTTTTTCACAATATCCATCCATATTATCAATTTAAGAACCCTTAAAAGCAAAAAATTATCCCAGCTTAACGCCAGAAAGTATGCTAGGAATTTATCATGCTGTGGTTTTTTTTTAATTTTTTAGTTATCCTGTACCATACAATTTCTTATAAAATATTCAACCTTAAACTCTCAAATTGTAGTACATTTTAATAAAAGTTAGAGTATACATTTTCTTAGTGCTAAAGTCAATCTTCATTTACGGAAGGCGTTTCACCAATTCCACAACGTTCCCCGATGGCAACGAACCGGTTTTCCGTTTTGTTTTGTTCCGATTCCGCCCGGCCGGCGAATAAGAAAAAAAACAAATAGCTGGAAAAGATTTTGTAAACATACGTTCAGAGCAAAACAAAATCGGATAGACGGGCATTCTCTCAGTTAAATTAAAGTGCCAAAGAGAAGAGCACCGATCGACTGCCGATCGAGCGACTACGAACACCAAAACTTTTGGGGCCTCGGGAAAACTTCTCGTTGTAGTTTAATCAGTTGCTCACGAAATGCGAGACCAGTTAGATGGGCTCCCAAGTAATGTGGAAGAAACTCCTATCAAGGAACACACATGAAATTTGAATTTTTCGTAAAATTTATTTTAGGGCATTCTCCAAGGACAATTAACATTATAAACATATTTCATGTGAGATAATAGTAAAAGCTGCAATAAAATCATTTTAAAATCTTGGTCTTAAGTAACTTTGCTTACAGATGATGAAACTTTGTTAACAATCTAGCAACTAACTTTTATTATCCTATGTCATGATGAACCCAATTAAATGCTGATATAATGAACAAATTAAATACAATTACATATATTTTAAATGATTAAATAACCTCACAAGTCAAATGGCGATAATCCGTATCTTTTATTCCGGCTCCAGATTTTCAACCAAGCCGGAGAACACAACATTCTGAAAAAAGACGGATAAGAGGATGTGAATATACAACATAGGTCGGAAAGACTATCGTTTTCTCAGCTGTATAGAATGCCGAACACGAGAACAGCCGAAGGCATACGAAAAGAGCCGATCGGACGACTATCAAAATAAAATTTTTCGGGGTCTCGAGGAAAACTTCTCGCTGCGGTTCCATCAGTTGCTCGAGAAGAGCCATCCAGTGCGGTTGGATGAGCTCTACCAAAGGAATACGAAAAGAACAGTGAAAAAGTGAAATACAGCAGATAAGAAAGTGAAATACATACATAAGTGAACCGGGAAAGAAAGAGATAGAACCGGAAGTGGTCCGTGGAGAAAGGACTGTCGTTATCGCAGCGCGGGTGCTTGAACTCTCGGCGCAATGGGGCACGGAGTGACCTCCATTGGGGCTCTGCTAGTGATCCTGGCCATTTCCTATTGCCAGGCGGAGCTAACGCCACCATATTTCAATCTGGCCACCGGCAGGAAGATTTATGCCACAGCTACGTGTGGCCAGGATACGGATGGACCAGAGCTCTACTGTAAACTAGTGGGAGCCAATACGGAACACGATCACATCGACTATTCAGTTATCCAGGGACAGGTAACTATAATCGACATCCAGCAACGCCCAAAAATCTTTTCAGTATACACACATGATGAGATAATCTTTAACTTTACACTGAAAAAAAATGTTGCTGTTTAATTTTAAAATAAAGCTAAATCAGGAAAGATAACATATTACCATCGAGTGCATTAGTTTTCCAACATAATTCCGAATTTCTTCAAAGTATTATTTAGTTAAAAATTCAAAACTTTATATTTCAAGTGTGCACTGCATTTAGACGTCCCCCATATGTGTTGAACATTCGAATTGGACCCTAAAAATACTCTGGACTCAATTTGGATTCCATTTACTTTTTCTAACATGTGTTCCCTGCCTCTTTGTAGGTCTGCGATTACTGCGATCCCGCGGTGCCGGAGAGGAATCATCCGCCAGAGAACGCGATCGATGGCACCGAGGCCTGGTGGCAGAGTCCTCCGCTGTCCAGGGGCATGAAATTCAATGAAGTCAATTTGACCATCAACTTCGAACAGGTAAGCAGCAGAGAACATAAAAGATACCCAAGGTATCCGCCTAAGAAACGCATAGGAGGGAGACGGTGGATGGATGCAACTCGTTTTTGGGTTCGACCGATGGGATCGGATCGTAAAATTTGAAAACAATTTTAATGGGTTTTCATTTCGTCGACGTCGACACAGCAAAAACTGAACGAAAAAAAATGTTGCTGAGCTCGAGTATTTATTGTTGGCAAAGGGGAAGGCTTTGGAGTTGTGGGTTATCAGTATGTCAGCAGCTCTTACATACAATATACACAGAGATATGTACGAACATACATACACACACACTTTTGAATGGGAGGTCTCGGTTTACAAGCTGCTTAGAAACCGACTCGGAGCATTGACTTTTTCGAGCGGTTCATTCGGAATGGTTTTTTAGCGATAAAGGCATTATGTTTCTAAAGGCACACCAGCATGCGACAAATATGAATTGAGAGCAGCCTGATAATGAGCCCCAGTCGCAAGAAACTACAGTCTTATCACCAGATTGTGTCTCAGTTTGTTCTATAAAAAGTTGTGCCTCGGACTCGCCTACGTTCTTATCTCACTTGCAACGGAAACGAGTAATCCACGAGGTCCCCAATTTAATTTGAAGAATAATTGCGCTAAGATTTCAACAGCTGAGCATGATCTCATTCATGTTAATTCCTTAGTTGCACTTTTCCTAATTCACAGAATGCAACTGAATATGAAACTGTGGTTTATATATAGACACTACGAATGCTGGCAATTCGAATGCTAAATTTGTGAGATACATATTTGCAAAATTATGTACATCGAGGTTTCTTGCTTCAAAATCATGAACTTCCACATGGGTGAAACTAATGAAAACACAGAAAAGTAAACAAATCTCGGAAACCAAACATGTGTGTACAAAGATATTAACGCATGGCTGTATCTTTCTATATGTGTAGGATCTTCGTATCTCTCAGTTCGCTTTCAATTGAAGCCAAATTAAAAAGCAAACATAAACCAAGAAAATATAAATAAACGAAGATAAAGTGGCCGATTCTACTGCAGAACATTTGGAGTTAATTTCCCCACAGTGATCTCATGTTGGCGTCTCACATTTGTCTGAGCTGTGATGTAGTACGTCCATATATACATACGTAATGTGTACATTGGACTAATAAATTTCAATGAATTTGCTTGTGCAAAATGAATTTTGTGTCTTGCGGGAGACTTGAAAAACTCAACTGGGTAAAAAAAGATATAGGACACTCCTTAAAATGGTTGAAGACTCTTATATTGAAAATGAAATGAATAAATCTTATCTTTAACTTATTTGGTGTTTTTTAATGACATTATTTATTTAACAATACGCGTAATATGTAATATATTTTGTCATCTGTTCGCTTTTTTCAGGAATTCCATGTGGCCTATTTGTTCATTCGCATGGGCAACTCCCCTCGTCCGGGTCTCTGGACGCTGGAGAAGTCCACGGATTATGGCAAGACCTGGACGCCTTGGCAGCACTTTTCCGATACCCCCGCCGATTGTGAGACGTACTTTGGCAAGGACACATACAAGCCAATTACCCGCGACGACGATGTCATCTGCACCACTGAATACTCAAAGATTGTGCCGCTGGAGAACGGCGAGATTCCCGTGATGCTGCTCAATGAGCGACCCAGCTCCACCAACTATTTCAACTCAACGGTGCTGCAGGAATGGACGCGTGCCACTAACGTCAGGATTCGTCTGCTTCGCACGAAGAATCTTTTGGGACATTTGATGTCTGTGGCTCGACAAGATCCCACGGTGACGCGTCGTTACTTCTACTCGATCAAGGACATCTCGATCGGAGGAAGGTGCATGTGCAACGGACACGCCGACACCTGTGACGTCAAGGACCCGAAGAGCCCAGTCCGCATCCTCGCATGCCGTTGCCAGCATCACACTTGCGGCATCCAGTGTAACGAGTGCTGCCCTGGATTCGAGCAGAAAAAGTGGCGCCAAAACACCAACGCCCGACCATTCAACTGCGAACGTAAGTATTGTATAGTCCCTTGAACGGACATCTCTCTTGAGCGGACAAGGACGGGATTTTAAATTCCGAATTTTATTTCTAGCCTGCAACTGTCATGGTCACAGCAACGAGTGCAAGTACGATGAGGAAGTGAACCGCAAGGGACTCTCCCTGGACATTCACGGACACTACGATGGTGGTGGTGTTTGCCAGAACTGTCAGCACAATACCGTGGGAATTAACTGCAACAAGTGCAAGCCGAAATACTATAGACCCAAGGAAAAGCACTGGAACGAGACCGATGTGTGCAGCCGTAAGAACCAGATATAATTTAAAGGAATCGGTAATACCATCGTTCTCCCATCCATTTAGCCTGCCAATGTGACTATTTCTTCTCCACCGGACACTGCGAGGAGGAGACCGGAAACTGTGAGTGCCGTGCTGCCTTCCAGCCGCCAAGCTGCGACTCCTGCGCGTATGGATACTATGGTTACCCAAATTGCCGGGAGTGCGAATGCAATCTCAATGGAACCAACGGCTACCACTGCGAGGCGGAAAGCGGACAGCAGTGCCCGTGCAAGATCAACTTTGCGGGGGCCTACTGTAAGCAGTGCGCCGAGGGATACTACGGATTTCCCGAGTGCAAGGCCTGCGAGTGCAACAAGATCGGCTCGATTACCAACGACTGCAACGTGACCACTGGAGAGTGCAAGTGCTTGACCAATTTCGGAGGCGACAACTGCGAGCGCTGCAAGCACGGGTACTTCAACTACCCCACTTGCTCATGTAAGACCTTAATAATAGTTTAAAGTTGAAAAACTTACTGATGCTGATTCTAATTCTCTATGGCAGACTGCGACTGCGACAACCAGGGCACAGAGTCGGAAATCTGCAACAAGCAGTCTGGCCAGTGCATCTGCCGTGAAGGTTTCGGAGGCCCAAGATGCGATCAGTGCTTGCCAGGATTCTACAACTATCCGGACTGCAAGCCCTGCAACTGCTCCAGCACGGGTAGCTCGGCGATCACCTGCGACAACACCGGCAAATGTAACTGCCTCAACAACTTTGCCGGGAAACAGTGCACGCTCTGTACTGCCGGATACTACAGCTATCCGGATTGTCTACGTATGTATCCTCAGCCATCAGATACATTTCAATTTTAATAACTTCTGGTTTCTCTTGATTTACAGCTTGTCACTGTGACTCTCACGGATCTCAGGGAGTGTCCTGTAATTCGGATGGACAGTGCTTGTGTCAGCCCAACTTCGACGGACGTCAGTGCGATTCGTGTAAGGAGGGTTTCTACAACTTCCCCAGCTGCGAGGACTGCAACTGTGATCCTGCAGGAGTGATCGATAAGTTCGCCGGATGCGGATCGGTGCCCGTGGGTGAGCTGTGCAAGTGCAAGGAGCGAGTGACGGGCAGGATCTGCAATGAGTGCAAGCCCTTGTACTGGAACCTGAACATCAGCAATACCGAGGGATGTGAGATTTGCGATTGTTGGACAGATGGTACTATTTCCGCACTGGACACCTGTACCTCCAAGTCCGGACAGTGTCCCTGTAAGCCGCATACTCAGGGCAGGCGCTGCCAGGAGTGTCGGGATGGTACCTTCGATCTGGACAGTGCCTCGCTGTTTGGCTGCAAGGACTGCAGTTGCGATGTGGGCGGCTCGTGGCAAAGTGTTTGCGACAAGATCAGCGGCCAGTGCAAGTGCCACCCGAGGATTACGGGTCTGGCATGTACCCAGCCACTGACCACCCACTTCTTCCCAACGCTGCATCAGTTCCAGTACGAATACGAGGATGGATCACTCCCATCGGGCACTCAGGTGCGCTACGATTACGATGAGGCGGCATTCCCCGGATTTAGCAGCAAGGGCTATGTGGTTTTCAACGCCATTCAGAACGATGTGCGCAACGAGGTCAATGTCTTTAAGTCATCTCTGTACCGCATTGTCCTGCGATACGTGAATCCTAATGCCGAGAATGTCACTGCCACCATTTCGGTTAATTCAGACAATCCTCTGGAGGTGGATCAGCAGTAAGTATTTGTACAACTTTGCTAGAGAAAGATCTTAATTATTCCGATTTCACAGTGTAAAGGTTCTACTGCAACCCACATCGGAACCTCAGTTCGTAACTGTTGCGGGGCCCTTGGGAGTGAAACCCTCAGCCATTGTTTTGGATCCGGGTCGTTATGTCTTTACCACCAAGGCCAACAAGAATGTGATGCTCGATTACTTTGTTCTCCTACCCGCCGCCTACTACGAAGCCGGAATTCTAACACGTCACATCTCAAATCCCTGTGAACTGGGCAACATGGAGCTGTGCCGTCACTACAAGTACGCCTCTGTGGAAGTGTTTTCACCAGCAGCAACTCCATTCGTCATCGGTGAAAACTCTAAGCCGACCAATCCCGTCGAGGTGTACACTGATCCGGAGCATCTGCAGATTGTGAGCCATGTCGGTGATATTCCCGTACTGAGCGGATCCCAAAATGAGCTGCACTACATCGTGGATGTGCCACGAAGTGGTCAATATATCTTCGTGATTGACTATATCAGCGATAGGAACTTCCCCGACAGTTACTATATCAACTTAAAACTAAAGGATAATCCAGATTCAGAGACATCCGTGCTGTTGTATCCATGCTTATACTCGACTATTTGCCGAACATCAGTTAACGAGGATGGTATGGAGAAGTCCTTCTATGTTAACAAGGAGGATTTGCAGCCAGTCATCATCTCTGTGAGTTGTGAATACAAATCCAGCTATTGGAAACATAATAATAACCTTCCTATATTTTTCAGGCTGACATCGAAGATGGTTCCCGTTTCCCGATTATCTCGGTGACAGCAATTCCCGTCGAGCAATGGTCCATTGACTACATCAACCCAAGTCCCATCTGTGTGATCCATGATCAGCAATGCGCCACTCCGAAATTCCGTTCCGTTCCCGATTCCAAGAAGATTGAGTTCGAAACTGATCATGAGGACCGCATTGCCACCAACAAACCTCCATATGCCTCACTCGATGAACGAGTTAAGTTGGTCCACTTAGACAGTCAAAATGAAGCAACCATCGTGATTGAGTGAGTTTGTCACTACTTTATATTATATTATGCAGTATATAACCCCAACAATTACTTACAGATCAAAGGTTGAAGCTACGAAACCGAATCTGTTTGTGATCCTTGTGAAGTACTACCAACCGAGCCATCCCAAATACCAGGTGTACTACACGCTGACAGCGGGCAAGAACCAGTACGATGGCAAGTTCGACATTCAGCACTGTCCATCGAGTTCCGGATGCCGCGGTGTGATTCGCCCCGCCGGAGAGGGTTCGTTCGAGATTGACGACGAGTTCAAGTTCACGATCACGGTAAGACCATTATGAAATACAAACTTAAGCAACTTTAAAACCGCAAATTTTGTTATAGACCGATCGATCCCAGAGCGTTTGGCTGGACTATCTGGTGGTTGTGCCCTTGAAGCAGTACAATGATGACCTACTGGTGGAAGAGACCTTCGACCAGACCAAGGAGTTCATTCAGAACTGCGGCCATGACCACTTCCACATTACCCACAATGCCAGTGATTTCTGCAAGAAATCCGTTTTCTCTCTAACAGCCGATTACAATAGTGGAGCATTGCCTTGCAATTGCGACTACGCCGGATCCACGAGCTTCGAGTGTCATCCATTCGGAGGTCAGTGCCAGTGCAAGCCGAATGTGATTGAGCGCACGTGCGGAGCCTGTCGCAGTAGGTACTACGGATTCCCCGACTGCAAGCCATGCAAGTGTCCCAATAGCGCCATGTGCGAGCCCACCACCGGAGAGTGCATGTGTCCGCCCAATGTCATTGGGGACTTGTGCGAGAAGTGCGCCCCCAACACCTACGGATTCCATCAGGTAAGATTGTTGACTAGCCTTCTACAGCAGATACTAAAAATCGCATTTCATTGTCCACCAGGTCATTGGCTGCGAGGAGTGTGCATGCAATCCTATGGGCATAGCCAATGGAAACTCCCAGTGCGATCTGTTCAATGGAACCTGCGAGTGCCGGCAAAATATCGAGGGCAGGGCCTGTGATGTATGCTCCAATGGATACTTTAACTTCCCGCACTGCGAGCAGTGCAGTTGCCACAAGCCTGGCGCCGAACTGGAGGTGTGTGACAAGATCGATGGCGCCTGCTTCTGCAAGAAGAATGTGGTTGGAAGGGATTGTGACCAGTGTGTGGATGGAACGTACAATCTGCAAGAATCGAATCCGGATGGTTGCACCACTTGCTTCTGCTTTGGCAAGACTTCGCGATGCGACAGTGCCTATCTAAGAGTTTACAATGTGAGCCTGCTTAAGCATGTGTCCATCAGTACTCCGGAATTCCGCGAGGAGAGCGTCAAGTTTGAGATGTGGCCCGTGCCGGCGGAGGAAATTCTTCTGAATGAGACCACACTGAAGGCAGACTTTACCTTACGGGAGGTCAACGATGAACGACCTGCGTACTTTGGAGTTCTGGACTATCTGCTTAACCAGAATAGTCACATCTCTGCTTATGGCGGAGACCTGGTATATACTTTACACTTCACTTCTGGCTTCGACGGCAAATACATTGTAGCTCCGGATGTCATTTTGTTCAGTGAACACAATGTCCTGGTTCATACAAGCTATGAGCAGCCCAACCGAAATGAACCATTCACCAACCGCGTCAATATAGTGGAATCGAATTTCCAGACAGTTTCCGGAAAACCAGTTTCACGAGCTGATTTCATGATGGTTCTGCGGGATTTAAAAGTAATCTTTATCAGAGCCAACTATTGGGAACAGACCTTGGTGACCCACTTGGCCGATGTGTATCTAACCCTTGCCGATGAGGATGCAGATGGCACTGGCGAATACCAATTCCTGGCGGTGGAACGTTGCTCCTGCCCACCTGGTTACTCCGGACACTCGTGCGAAGACTGTGCCCCGGGCTACTACCGAGATCCCAGTGGACCTTATGGTGGTTACTGCATTCCCTGCGAGTGCAATGGTCATTCGGAGACCTGCGATTGCGCTACCGGAATCTGTTCAAAGTGCCAGCATGGAACAGAGGGTGATCACTGTGACCGCTGTGTGTCCGGTTACTATGGAAACGCCACGAATGGAACACCCGGAGATTGTATGATCTGCGCTTGCCCACTGCCATTTGACTCGAACAACTTCGCCACCAGTTGCGAAATCTCCGAGAGCGGAGACCAAATCCATTGTGAGTGCAAGCCAGGATATACCGGACCCGTTTGCGAGTCTTGCGCCAATGGTTTCTACGGAGAGCCAGAGAGCATAGGACAGGTGTGCAAGCCGTGCGAGTGTTCCGGTAACATCAATCCAGAGGATCAGGGATCTTGCGACACTAGGACCGGTGAATGTCTTCTCTGCTTGAATAACACCTTCGGAGCTGCCTGTAATCTGTGTGCACCTGGATTCTACGGCGATGCTATCAAGCTAAAGAACTGCCAGAGCTGCGACTGCGATGACCTGGGCACCCAGACGTGCGATCCCTTTGTGGGCGTCTGTACCTGTCACGAGAACGTTATTGGCGATCGTTGCGATCGCTGCAAGCCGGATCACTATGGATTTGAGTCGGGTGTTGGGTGCCGAGCCTGCGACTGCGGTGCTGCCTCCAATTCGTCGCAGTGTGACCCACACACAGGTCACTGTGCCTGCAAGTCGGGAGTGACAGGTCGACAGTGCGATCGATGCGCCGTGGACCATTGGAAATACGAAAAGGACGGTTGCACTCCGTGCAATTGCAATCAGGGATACTCACGAGGATTCGGTTGCAATCCCAACACCGGCAAGTGCCAGTGTCTGCCAGGAGTAATTGGAGATAGGTAACTATCACTTGTGATCTTTGGTTTCTAAATGTTGAGTGAACTACTTTCTTCATTCCAGATGCGACGCTTGTCCGAATCGATGGGTACTGATCAAGGATGAGGGCTGTCAGGAGTGCAATAACTGCCACCACGCCCTGTTGGATGTCACTGATCGAATGCGCTATCAGATCGATAGTGTCCTGGAGGATTTCAACAGTGTAACCCTGGCATTCTTCACCAGCCAAAAATTGAACTATTACGACCAACTGGCCGATGAACTGGAGCCCAACGTTAAGCAATTGGATCCCAACAGCGTGGACCTGAGTCCATCCAAAAAGGCCAACAGCGAATTGGAATCCGATGCCAAGTCCTATGCCAAACAGGTCAACCAGACCCTGGCCAACGCCTTGGATATCCGTGAGCGTTCGAGCACCACTTTGGGTAACATAACAGTTGCTTATGATGAGGCGGTCAAGAGTGCCGACCAGGCCAAGGAAGCCATCGCATCGGTGGAAGCCCTTTCCAAGAACCTCGAGGCCGCAGCGAGCACAAAGATTGATGCTGCTCTGGAGCAAGCACAGCACATTTTGGGACAAATCAACGGAACCAGTATCGAACTTGCACCCAATGAACAAGTCCTGGAAAAGGCGAGGAAACTCTATGAGGAAGTGAACAATCTAGTTCTGCCCATCAAGGAGCAAAACAAGAGCCTCAATGCCCTCAAGAATGATATCGGGGAATTCAGCGACCATCTGGAGGATCTTTACAACTGGAGCGAGGCTTCACAAGCCAAGTCCACTGACGTGGAGCGCCGGAATGTGGCCAACCAGAAGGCCTTTGACAACTATAAATTCGACACCGTTTCCGATCAAAAGCTACAGGCAGAGAAGAACATCTTTGATGCTGGCAATTTCCTCATCAATGGCGATCTGACCCTCAGTCAAATCAATCAGAAGTTGGATAACTTGAGAGATGCTCTGACCGAGCTCAATTCGGTAAATAAAAATGTGGACGAAGAATTACCCGTTATGGAGGACCAGCATAAGGAGGCGGATGCCCTGACCCATCAGGCCGAACAGAAGGCGGCCGAATTGGCCATTAAGGCCCAGGATCTGGCTGCCCAATACACGGATATGACCGCCAGTGCGGAGCCGGCCATCAAGGCCGCAACTGCCTACTCGGGAATCGTTGAGGCCGTTGAAGCTGCGCAGAAACTCAGTCAGGATGCAATCTCTGCGGCCGGAAATGCCACAGATAAGACAGATGGCATAGAAGAAAGAGCTCATCTCGCTGACACTGGATCTACGGATCTTCTCCAGAGAGCACGACAGTCTCTGCAAAAGGTACAAGACGACCTAGAGCCCCGCCTAAACGCCTCGGCCGGCAAGGTGCAGAAAATCTCAGCCGTGAACAATGCCACCGAACACCAGCTGAAGGATATTAACAAGCTGATTGATCAACTGCCAGCTGAGTCACAGAGGGATATGTGGAAGAATTCAAATGCCAATGCCAGTGATGCTCTGGAGATTTTGAAGAACGTCCTAGAGATACTTGAACCAGTGAGTGTCCAAACGCCAAAGGAACTCGAAAAGGCGCATGGCATCAATAGGGATTTGGATCTGACCAATAAGGACGTTTCTCAAGCTAACAAACAGCTGGATGACGTAGAAGGATCCGTTTCGAAGCTAAACGAACTGGCAGAGGATATCGAGGAACAGCAGCACCGTGTGGGCAGTCAGAGCCGACAGTTGGGCCAGGAAATTGAGAACTTGAAGGCCCAAGTGGAGGCTGCTCGCCAGTTGGCCAACAGCATAAAGGTGGGCGTCAATTTCAAGCCAAGCACGATCCTGGAACTGAAGACACCGGAAAAGACCAAGTTGCTGGCCACTCGTACCAATCTATCGACCTACTTCCGCACCACCGAGCCATCCGGTTTCCTTTTATATCTGGGCAATGACAACAAGACCGCCCAGAAGAACAACGACTTTGTGGCCGTTGAGATTGTGAATGGCTATCCGATTCTCACCATAGATTTGGGCAATGGCCCGGAACGCATCACCAGCGATAAGTACGTGGCAGATGGGCGCTGGTATCAGGCTGTTGTGGATCGCATGGGTCCGAACGCCAAGCTAACAATTAGGGAAGAACTACCCAACGGTGATGTGGTTGAGCACAGCAAGTCTGGCTATCTGGAAGGATCCCAGAATATCCTTCATGTGGATAAGAACAGTCGCCTATTTGTTGGTGGCTATCCGGGTATTTCGGACTTCAATGCTCCGCCAGACCTGACCACTAACTCCTTCTCCGGCGACATTGAGGATCTAAAGATTGGCGATGAGAGCGTAGGATTGTGGAACTTTGTATATGGCGATGATAACGACCAGGGCGCCAGGGAGCGGGATGTACTGCTCGAGAAGAAGAAGCCGGTAACTGGTCTGCGGTTCAAGGGTAATGGATACGTCCAGCTGAACGCCACATCGAACTTGAAGAGCCGCTCCAGCATCCAGTTCAGCTTCAAGGCAGACAAGGATACTTCCAATGGACTGCTGTTCTTCTATGGAAGGGATAAGCACTACATGAGCATTGAGATGATTGACGGAGCTATCTTCTTCAACATTAGTTTGGGAGAAGGTGGAGGCGTTCAATCTGGCAGCCAGGATCGCTACAATGACAACCAATGGCACAAGGTCCAGGCGGAAAGGGAAAACAGAAACGGCCTTCTCAAGGTCGACGATATAGTAATATCACGGACCAATGCTCCATTGGAAGCGGACTTGGAGTTGCCCAAGCTGAGGAGATTATACTTCGGTGGTCATCCGAGACGTCTGAATACCTCGATAAGTTTGCAACCCAACTTTGATGGCTGCATCGATAATGTGGTGATCAACCAGGGAGTGGTAGACCTTACAGAATACGTAGCTGGCGGCGGAGTTGAGGAAGGATGCTCGGCGAAGTTCTCCACGGTGGTGTCATATGCGCCGCATGAGTACGGATTCCTGAGGATGAACAACGTTTCCTCAGATAACAATCTGCATGTGGTTCTGCACTTCAAGACCACGCAACCGAATGGCGTACTCTTCTATGCTGCCAGTCATGACCAGAGTTCCACCATTGGCCTCAGCCTGCAAGATGGTTTGCTCAAGCTGAACAGCATGGGCAGTCAGTTGGTAATCGACGATCGTATTCTGAACGACGGCGAGGATCATGTGGTTACTGTTCAGCACACCCAAGGTGAACTGCGTCTCTCGGTCGATGATGTGGATAACAAGAGGTGAGTTTGGAGCAGACTTTTGGACTCCTATGCTAATCTAAATGTTTACATTCCTATAGACTTGGTTCCCCGCAACCACTAATCCTGGAGGGTGGTGACATCTTCTTTGCTGGCTTGCCGGACAACTATCGAACACCGAGGAACGCTTTGGCCTCTTTGGCCTACTTTGTCGGTTGCATCAGCGATGTAACCGTAAACGAGGAGATCATTAACTTTGCCAACAGTGCTGAGAAGAAGAATGGCAACATCAACAGTTGTCCACCACATGTACTAGGTGAGTTGCCAGGATACAACTTCCGCTTGAAAGCCGATTTATAAACATATCTATTTGCTTACAGCCTACGAACCAAGTTTGGTGCCCAGTTACTATCCAAGTGGAGACAACGAGGTGGAGTCTCCGTGGTCAAACGCCGATACGCTGCCACCACTAAAGCCAGATATTGAAACCACACTACCGCCCACAACGCCCACTACGACCACCACGACAACTACCACAACAACGACTACTACTACTTCGACAACGACAACTACCACGACACCATCCCCGATAGTCATTGATGAGGAGAAGGAGATCGAGGCGAAAACACCGCAAAAGACCCTAACAACGCGGCCACCAGCCAAGCTGAATCTTCCCAGCGATGAGCGCTGTAAGTTGCCGGAGCAACCCAATTTCGATGTTGATTTTGCAGAGGCGGGCTACCGATTCTATGGACTGCGAGAGCAGCGCCTGCAGATTAACTCACTGCCGGTGAAGGTACGCCGTCACCATGACATTGGCATCTCCTTCCGCACTGAGCGACCCAACGGCCTGCTCATCTATGCCGGAAGTAAACAGCGCGATGACTTCATAGCCGTGTATCTTCTGGACGGTCGGGTGACATACGAGATACGGGTGGGTGCACAGCTACAGGCCAAGATCACCAGCGAGGCGGAGCTGAACGACGGCACCTGGCACACCGTGGAGGTGGTGCGGACCCAACGCAGGGTTTCCCTGCTCATCGACAAGTTGGAGCAGCCGGGATCCGTGGATCTGAATGCGGAAAGATCCGCTCCGGTACTGGCTGTCGAATTGCCCATCTATCTGGGTGGGGTTAATAAGTTCCTGGAGTCGGAGGTAAAGAACCTCACCGATTTCAAGACTGAAGTGCCGTTCTTTAACGGCTGCCTCAAGAACATCAAGTTCGACGCTATGGATCTGGAGACACCACCGGAGGAGTTTGGAGTGGTTCCGTGCTCTGAGCAGGTGGAACGCGGGTTGTTCTTCAATAACCAGAAGGCGTTTGTAAAGATCTTTGATCACTTCGATGTGGGCACTGAGATGAAAATCAGCTTCGATTTCCGACCGAGGGATCCCAACGGATTGCTCTTCTCTGTGCACGGCAAGAACTCTTATGCCATACTCGAGCTGGTAGACAACACCTTGTACTTTACCGTAAAGACCGATCTGAAGAACATTGTGTCCACCAACTATAAGCTGCCCAACAACGAAAGCTTCTGCGATGGCAAGACGCGCAATGTCCAGGCCATCAAATCCAAGTTTGTGATCAACATAGCCGTGGACTTCATTAGCTCCAACCCCGGCGTGGGCAACGAAGGATCAGTGATCACAAGGACCAATCGTCCGCTGTTCTTTGGCGGACATGTGGCCTTCCAGAGGGCCCCGGGCATCAAGACCAAGAAGTCCTTTAAGGGCTGCATCAGCAAGGTGGAGGTTAACCAAAGGATGATCAACATCACGCCGAACATGGTCGTTGGCGATATTTGGCAGGGCTATTGTCCCCTCAACTAATGAAGAACTTCGGAACGACTTTAAGGACCTATGATTTATTTGGACAACGACTACGAAAAACTTCCAGGAAAAATCTACTTTTGCCGACAATTGCTAATCAAAGGACAACGAACGAACAAATTTCAAACGAACAAAATCGACGGGTCATGAAAAAAGTCAGGAGGTCTTCAAAGTAATAGATCCTCAGCTAAGATGCCAGTCGTATATTTTTCTAGTACTATAAGCCAAACTGCGTGCCAATTCTATTGAAGCCATTTACATACATTTATATCCTTTTTAAAACTCCTTAAGAGAATCTTGAATTTTTGTAATTTCAATAAACCAATAAATAAAACCATTTTGCACCAAGATCATAATGAACTGGTCCGTGTAGGGGTATACCTGGGTAAAACAGGCCTTGCTCAAATCACCCAGCAGGGCAAACGACGATTGGCGGACCTAATATTAGGTATATTAATCCCATATACAAGTTTATTAATTAAGTAAAGCTTACTTCGGGTATGCCGTCGCCCATGCATTCGCAGAGCAGCTGCAAAAGTCTGCTGTTCGCCACCAGTGGCTCTATGAGACTGCGCAGCCCCTCGGTTAGGCCAGACACCAGATCCAGGGCGATAACCATGCGCTCCTTGTCGGGATATTCGTTTGATATGTTTTGTTTACACAGCTTGAAAAAAGAAGCAAACTTAGTTACCATGTCCTGGTTGATAGTCTCCTCAATAATGGAGATGCCCTTTCGATACACCGAGTCGCAGTAGGGCAGAAAGGAGGACTGCAAGGCAGTGGCGATTCTCGACAGGCACTCCAACAAATATATAAGATCCGCGTCGTCGTCCTTCACCAAGTTCCACTTATCCATTAGCGGAGGCATTAGGATGTCAATATATTGCGGTTTATTCATGTGATGACCGACGGACTCCGCCAAAAGACCAACGACATCGTACATTGTCCGTCGATTCCTTTGCTGGTACTTGGAGACGGCCAAGACGAACGTCTTTAGCATATTCTCCAGGTAGGGCACCAGTTGCGTGCTGGCCTCCTCCTCCAGAGTGGCAAAGGCAGAGCACGCAGCTTCCTGAACGCGCTTATTGGAGTCCAGGATGCACTTCAGCAGTTCCTCTATCAGAGACTTCAAGTACTGGTCGTGCAGCTGGTTGAGCACCCATTTGGGGAATCGCATGAGCGTCCAGCATGTAATGGAGCGTACGAGTGGCTTCTCGTCGGACAGACAGCTAATTAGGTAGGGAATCAGCTCTGGCAAGTGTTGGATCAAGCCCTGCATGCAGCCCTCCGCAATAGCTCCCAGGGCGAGCACACCACTCTCTTTGATCACCCATTCCTGGTGGAATAGCGTCTCATTTAGGATGGGCAGCAAGAAGGGCAGACACTCTTCGCCGAAAATATTCGAAATAATGTCGAGGGCAGAAGCGCTGCACTTGCGCAAGTTCCATGCCAAATCCCAGTCTTCATCCGGGTCTTCATCCAATTCATTACTTATACCGTGTACGAGAGACATGTGGAAACGTGGACTGATATCCTGCTGTCTATCAGGCTCCTCGTCATCTTCATCTACATCGCCCTTCCGAAGAACAATGTCCGTCTCCGTGTATTCGGCGAACAAGAACTGGGACCAACTGCGATAGAATGGGAGAAAGTATATTCCTGCAGTTTCTCTGCTTTCCCAATGACAGCCAAAACTCGCAGGCCTGCAGAGCCACGTTCTCATCGGCGTCCAGGGAGTACAACAAAATGAGCTACAGAGATTTTTTTTTTAAACTAAACCTTAATATCCTGTCAAAACTTCATACCCCAATAATCTGCGGCATGTGCGGCATCATAAGGTCTAAGCGGTCCCGCACCAGACCCACCAATGCATGGCAGACGTTCATGCGAACCGATGGGTCATCATCCGAGGGCACGTCTAAGAGGTTCTCAATGAGGCTGTCTATATTTAGCATCAGAGCCTGTGATCTGTTTATGATGAACTGGTTGACGCAGGCAATGGCGTGGGAGCGGATCACTGGACTGCTGTGCTTAAAGTACTCCAGGAACTTTGTAATCATTGTTTTTAATGGCCTATGGTCCAAAATTTTGGCAGAGTCCTCGCAAATTTTCTGGACGACACTGAATGCTCCTTCGCACATATTGTAGTCCTGGTTGTCAAGCATTTCGCAAAGAGATGGAAGCAGCTGCGGCCAGTTGTGCAGACCGATATTGCTGGCGATGGTGGTGATCAGGATGCCCACGGTGGCACGGATCTGGGGCGAAGAGTCGCCCACTGCCTGCAGGCACTCGTGTTTAATATACTCCATGTGCTCCGGCTGCAGAGGGATGTCGTACATGCGAATGTTGTTCTTGAGGATTAGACCGCTCATGGAGCGCGTTGCCTCGTCCTCCATCTTCAGATTCGTGAGAACATAGACGAGATAGTTGTTGAAGTCCGGTAAGCAGTTGAGTTGCTGCAGCTTCTACGGAACCCGATAAGGATTGCTAATTCAGTTGGGTCTTGGGTACTTACCGTTTGCACGGCTAACTGCGTGGCTTTATCGCGAGACTGCGAGTCCTTGAGAATTTATAGGAGCTGCTGCAGACCTTCATCCCGTGGTGTCCATGCCATTTTGCTGCTGATGCGAGAGTTAGTCGGGTTTAGTTTGATAAATGTGGGGTAAGGTCTGCCAAAGGAAGCTACCGAATTGACAGAGAATGACACTCCGTTCTCGGCCTACTCATATCCCATCCAAATCAGGAAATCGATTATCTTGATGGGTAATGTTATACATACATATTTATTCATATATATACTTTTCAATTTACACAAATCTTGATAGTTGAATTTTGAAATGGAGTTTTAGTCAAACAAATATATAAACTCCAGAAGAATAATGTGTAATCCATATAGTTTGATGTAGGGATTATACATACATGCATGTATTTCATATATATGCGTATGTTATTTATGCATATAGGCGCGTATATATATTCAATTTCGTTAGACATTTGCAGAACATTTGATTTAGCCTAGACAGTGGTTTTAAGCTTAAACGATTTAGGGGTATAACCTATCAGAGTTGAATGTTCGATGAACGAAAAGTTTTACGCGCTGTTTATGAAGGTATAGGTGGTAAAACAATGTTTACTAGGCTTGGTCTTGATTTACTTAAAGAAACAACGGAAGTTAAATATCATAATTGTGTAAAGGACTAAAAACAGTTGGTTCTCTTCATCGATTTAATAGCATACACACGATAATAATGAAATAAATAGGAAATAAAAATTCTCTAATGCTGCACAAATATCTTTTGATTTGATGTTTTAATTTGTTTCTTGCCCTAGCTTGACCTAACATTTAGTTTATTTGATGTTCCCTACTTGTTTTTTGGTTTGCCCTATCGTAAAGAAAAATAATATTTTGAACAAAAACCTACTCTGCATAAAATCTATAAATATATTTCATATTGCTGTATATGTGTGGTGTGTATATGTTCAATGTTGTGTGTGTGTGTGTGTGTGTAGTTGTAGTAGTGTTGATTCAGTTTTTTTGTTTTCATTTTTTTCTGCTTAAACGCTAATCACTAAGATCACCCGAGAGAGATACAAACGCACGCGAACGCGACCGGATTCCGCGATGAATCCGGATTAAGGTACAACGAAATCACGATTTTTCATTTTAGTTTAGTTTCAGTTTTAGCAATTGCTATGCTTCCGCTTTAGTTAGACCGTATTATTATCAAGTTATCAAGTATTGCGATTATTATTTGGGACTCGGGGGCGAAAGTCCCTTATTGTTAGTTTTTAAGTTGATTGAGTTTAACGCGACGCGAACGAACGACCCGAAGTTACTTTATTATCACACGTTCCCCCATTTTCGAAACGAAATAAAAACACAAACGTAAACACGGTTTGCATAATTACATAATACTATTACTTAGATTTACTTACTCTTCTTCCGCTTCATAATCATCCATTTCATTTGTATTTGACTGAGTTTGGTTTTCCCTAGTTTTATTTTTCGTATGTTTTAGTTGTTCCGCGACAATTTCAAAGACTTTTGTTTTCATGTAGTAGTACACTTTACACCTAATCATATAATTGTAAAAAATTTGTTCTGTACAAAGATCGTAAATTATAGAGGTTACGCAAAACACGAGCCTATACAAATGATATAAAAGTTCGAAGAAAATAATAATAGTTCATTAATTACACTTGTCCCTATACAAACAAAAATTATATAATAATACTTTAAAAAGTGATCAGTCAATGGTTGCTTTTGTATTCAGTTAATGGAAAATAAATAAGTTACTCAACAAAATCCTAATCTCAATTTTACAATGTTTCCCTATTTGCTTGCTTTTCGCTTTCACAATGCGTAAAAAAACACCTAATTTTGTATAGCATATGAATATCATTAAGTGTATCAGTAAATTTGTATCAGTAACAGTTGCAATATTATCGTTATCCTTGTATTATATCCTTTTTTCCTTTTTCTTTTGTTTTACCCGACGAGATACCACGAACGACGATTACGATTACGAACGAGCGACGAAAATACGCGAACGCGAAACCGTTAGAACCCGAAACGCGACGATTTTTTTCGATTCCATTTTTTGTTTGTTATATAGATGAGGAAAGTGTTGGATACTTCTGGGAAATTCGAATCCGCTGATGATGAATGCTTTCTATGGTTTTTGAACGGAGTTGAACATCAGTCTTTGTTTGATTTGTAACAATTTTGTGTGCACCTGCCATTGAATCCATTTTTCCCATTTCTGATCTTAGGATTTCACAGGAGACCCAACACTTTCATCATTCAAAGATTTCATTTAGTTAGTTAATTATTAATTACCGCGACGAGGACCCGCAATATCATTTAGTTTCGACGATTTTTCGTTTAGCTTTTCTATTACAATATGAGAAACACACGTGTGTTTAACATATTCAACTCTATTTTCGGTTTGGGTTTTGGGGCTGAGTGTATTGGGAAATGGGGTCATATCTGCTATAGCACAGACTCCGGTTAAGTACGGCCGGAACACATCATTTTCTAGTGATTCCTACTGAGTTTTCTACACAAGAAAGGCATTTTATATGCGGTAAGCGGACAGACGTGTTCCTAAAGAGGTTCTGCAGATCAAAGATCCTCTAGCTTGAATTCAAATATATACGATTCTTCTCTATTCGATTTTTCGATATATGTTTGTGGCTTTAAATATAGTTATGTAGTTGCTTTTATGTGGATTTGCTGTTTTTTCGATTTCTATAAGCTTAGGTTTTCAATGTTAACTTAACATTCGAACTCCATCGAATCAGATAACTTAAGGAGGCTAAAGATAAAGACGACACGCTTATTACGCATACTTGTACATAATTGTCTAGTTAAAAAGTTGCTGCTTGGCTCGCTAATGGGTGAAGGTGGGTGTTTTATGGCATGGCTAGCCTTAGATGGTATACATTGTGGACAGGCGCTCGGCCAAAGTTGGCGGGAATTGCTCCACAAATCGACGCCAGTTCTCCTCGCCCACTTGGGTCTTAAAACCGTGCAGAATCTTGAAGAAAATATTTGTGAAATAAAGAAAATAGGTAACGCCTGTAAGGTACAAACCTTCTGTATCATATGATGCAGATCCTCCGGTGGGCTAACCCAGGAGGCGATGGCATCGCAGAAGAATATAAAGTCTGCTACCACGCCAGCTGGATTTACCGTGATCATATGACACATTCCACGAAAGGCTGAGTCCTTCTCATCATTGTCTCGTATGTGCCGCAACGATGTGCACCTGCATTTTTCAAAGAAAGTGTTTAAGTGACGTTTTCAGGGAAAGTAAACTAAATTAGCAGGCTTTGGCAAACACGAAAGTTTAAAAGCAAATTGAATTTCCAGTTAAATGATGTTGATTGTTAGTGAGTGAGTTGTGGAACAAAGGAATAGATCGATGTGCTTATAGATTTCTGTGTTTAAGCGTAATTTAGGAGTAATGGGAGTAACGGGAAGGATAGATAAGAGAATAGAAGGAAAGAATAAGCTATTTAAATATAAAACGTGTTACACACCACTGTCGTACAAATTCGGGCAAATAAGGAGCCACTTCAACTGGGCACACATAACCTAGACGACCGATTGTTATTGCTAAAAGAACAAAAGAAATAAGTATAAATAAATCAACTGAATAAATCAATATCATACGTAGTTCGCTGCGATTGATTGCTATACTCGAATTGAATATCAATTGCGATTCTCGTCTATCTATATCTATGCATGTTGTATGGGAATGAGGTTCGATTTCGTTTCGTTGCTGCTCATGCAACAAGTAACACAAATTAAAACAGAAACAAATTTCCAGACATCCACATACACGCATACATTCAGAGTAATATATATACAAACAGATCGCATATAAGTTCTTAGATAGCTCGGGAAATTCGAAAGATTTCTATCAGCCCAAAAGAATTACCTGTGTTCTCCAACAGTGTCTTGGGCGTGTTCGGACGGTTGATAATGATGAAAAGGTCGCTGAGTACAAGGCGTATGTACTGCTTAGTCTCCTCACCTTTGAATCAAAATATATATTAAAACGATCTTAATACTCCTACTAATTAGCTCCTCCTACTTACCCAATTTCATGCAGATTTCGCCTATGGCCCAAGTAGCATTATTGCAGACCGAAATGAAGTCTGGGTTAAGGTTTTGACCCAGGATGGGAAAGAACTCGCCCATGAAGGGATGCACGTGGGGAAAACAGGCCTTAGTCAAATCACCAAGCAGGGCAAACGAAGATTGGCGAACCTGGGGAATGCAACAATTTTATAGAAATTCAAAGGATAATTTCGAAAAGATTGGTTTTGAGGGAGACATACCTCAGGCAGAACGTCCTGCATGCACTGGTAGAGTAGATGCATAATGTTGCTGTTGGCCACCAGTGTCTCGATTTGGCGATCCAAACCCTCGGCTAGGCCAGACAGCAGATCTAGGGCGACAATCATGCGCTCTTTGTCGGGATGGTCGTACGTTTGGTTTTGTTTACACAGCTTGGGGCGATTTAGATTGATTAAAAATATTACTTAAGAAAATGACAAGTAGATTACCATTTCCTGGTTGATAGTCTGCTCAATAAGGGAGATGCACCTTCGATAGACGGGGTCGCAGTAGGGCAGAAAGCCGGACTGCAAGGCAGTGGCGATGCTCGACAGGCACTCCAACAAAGGGAACAGATCCTTATCGTCGTCCTTCAGCAGGTTCCACTTATCAATTAGTGGAGGCATCAGGATGTCAATGTATTGTGGTTTATTCAGATGATGACCGACGGAGTCCGCCAAAGTACCCACTGCATCGTACAGTATCAATAAGTTCTTGTGCTGGTACTTGGAGAAGGCAAAGACGAGCGTCTTTAGAATATACTCCAGATAGGGCACCAGTTCCGTGCAGGCCTCCTCCTCCAGAGTGGCAAAGGCAGAGCACGCAGCTTCCTGAACGCGCTTATTCGAGTCCAGGATGCGCTTCAGCAGTTCTTCCATTAGAGGCTTCAAGTACTGGTCGTGCGGCTGGTTGACAACCCAATTGGCATATCGCGAGAGCGTCCAGCATGTGATGGAGCGCACCAGAGCCTTCTTGTCGGACAGACAGCTAATTAGGTAGGGAATCAGCTCTGGCAAGTGTTGGATCATGCCTTGCATGCAGCCCTCCGCAATAGCTCCCAAGGCCAGCACACCACTCTCTTTGATCACCCATTCTTGGTGGAACAGAGTCTCCTTCAGGATGGGCAGCACAACGGGCAGACAATCCTCTCGGAAAACATTCGCCAATACATCGAGAGCAGCAGCGCTGCACTTGCGCAAGTTCCATTCTGATAGCGAGCTATCGTCGTCCATTCCATCTTCAAATTCGTCGTCGTCATCATCGCCTGTCGCTCCAGCTCCTCCCTCTTGTGTACTCCTGATTGTGTGTGCACGGGACTTGTGGAAACGCGGGCGGATATCCTCTTCTCGATCGGGCACCATGTCATCCTCCTCAACGTTTCCCTTGAGGAGAATTATGTCGACCTCTGAGTACCGCATGCCTCGTACAAGAACTGGCGCTAATTGTGCAAGGTAAGGGGCAAGCACGTCCTTGCAGATGCTTTGCTCGGCCAGTGAAAGCCAGAACTCGGATGCTTCCAGGGCCACACCCTCATCAGTGTCCTGGGTGCGCAACAGCATGTACTGAAATCGTTAAATAAGATATTTAAACAAAAATTCTTCAGATTAAAAATATTAATTATATATTTTATTTTAAAATATACCTCAATAATCTGCGACATGTGCGGCATCAGACGGTCCATTCGCACCTCCAGCAGCATGACCAGTCCGTGGCACACGTTTTTGCGCACCTCGTGGTCCTCATCTGATGACAGGTGAAAGAGGTTCTCAATGAAGCTGTCTATGTTTAGCATCAGAGCCTGTGATCTGTTTATGATGAACTGGTTGATGCAGGCAATGGCGTGGGAACGGATCTTTGGACTGCTGTGCTTGAAGTACTCCAGGAATTTTGGAATCATTACGTTTAATGGCCTATTGAGCGCTGCGGAGTCCAAAATTTCGGCAGAGTCCTCGCAAATTTTCTGCAGGGCACTGAATGCTCCTTCGCACACATTGTAGTCCTGGTTGTCAAGCATTTCGCAGAGAGATGGAAGCAGCTGCGGCCAGTTGTGCAGACCGCCATTGCTGGCGATGGTGGTGATCAGGATGCCCACGGTGGCACGGATCAGAGGCGAAGAGTCGCCCACTGCCTGCAGGCACTCGTGTTTGATATACTCCACGATCTCCGGCTGCAGAGTGGTGCCGTGCATGCGGATGTTGTTCTTGAGGATTAGGCCGCTGAGTGATCTCGTGGGCTCGTCCTCTGTCTTCAGTTTCGTCAGCACATAGATAAGATAGTTGTTGAAGTCAGGGTAGCGATTGAATTCCTCCAGTTTCTGTTGAGAAGGGCACAAAATGTACATGCAGTTCGAGGTTCCATTCCTGGCAGAAGCTATTACTCACCATCTGTACGGCCATTTGAGTGGCTGTGTCCGGCGACTGCGACTCCTTGAGGATCGCTATGATCTGTTGCAGACCTTCTCCCTGTGGTTCCCACGTCATTTTGCTGCTGCAAGGGTTTTAAATTTGAATAGTGAATTCGAAATTAGAAATTAGGGTTAATGGCCTCTCAAAGGGTAGCAAATGGGGGAGAAAGAGAGAGCACGAGAGACACTCATTTCGAGGCCACTCACGCACACCAGGGCATTTTGCACCCACACCCGCAAACAGACATCTGCTGTTGTAAAATTTACGTTTTTCGTGCGATTTTCCCTTGGCATTAATGGTTTTACGCCGGAAGGCGGGAGTTGAAAGCCCTGCCCCGCGAGTAACGTGCGATTTTCTTGATACAACCCCAGACAAAAAAACACACCAATAGAACTCGCCTTCCTCCGCCATATTTCGCACATCGGGCGTGCGGTAGAAAACGATTTTCCGAGATAAGTCCTGCGTCGTCCGCATACCCCCTACTCACCTTTGGGTGTTGGCTGTGCTTTAAAGCTATTTTAGTTGGAATTTTCTTAAGATTTCGCGTAAATTTTCTCTTTTTTCGCCTTTTCTTTGCACAATTAGCTAGATCTATACAGTGTGACCGTGCACGAGCGAGGGAGTATGCTCTTTCTTTATTAGAGATGATAGCGTGTCGTCACGGATTTTAAATTATATGATATGTAGTTTTCTTTTTAATTTATTGTGCTTAATGCACAATTGAACTTTTGACTTGGCCGCCTATCAATAATTTAATATCTATTAGCAGCTTAACATGGTTGAATCACTCTGATATAACATTTCCGAACAACAAATTATTTTACTTGTCACTTTTTAATTTTTTAATTTGACAAAAAAATTAAAAAAATGAATATAAAATGAAATTTAGCAGTCCAAAGCTGCTCCGATGTAACCAACTTCCTCCCATATCTAAATGCTGCTGCACGGTCACACTCGAACCGGCTCTCGAAATGCAGCCACACTCTTGCCATTTAGAGTGCCCGCATTCGCCACCCTGTTCAATTTTGTTTGGGTTTGAGGCCAGACAGAGGAGTCATTAATTTTAAACAAAGGACCACGCTTCAGGACATTCATCCCGGGTCAGACAAAGCCGCCACACGCTTTCCCCGCGGTCGAGTGAAAGTTTCTCGCCTTGTCGCCGCTTAACATCCGAAGCGACCGGACATGAACAAGCGCAACCATGTGAGCAGAAAACCTGGGGCTCCACACACAAAGCAAATGGATTGAGTGAAAAGTGCTATTTCTTTTGCAGATCCGCCTGCCGCCAGAGGTGAATCGGCTATTGTACGTGCGGAACCTGCCGTACAAAATCACCTCGGACGAGATGTACGACATATTCGGCAAATTTGGAGCTATTCGACAGATACGCGTGTAAGATTGTCTATGCTATTCGCCGTGAATGCTCTCAAGAAATTTGCGGATCTTTTGCAGAGGCAACACTCCGGAAACGCGTGGCACCGCCTTTGTCGTCTACGAGGACATTTTCGATGCCAAGAACGCCTGCGACCATTTATCCGGTTTCAATGTGTGCAATCGCTATCTGGTGGTGCTCTACTACCAATCCAACAAGGCCTTCAAGCGCGTGGACATGGACAAGAAGCAGGAGGAACTGAACAACATTAAGGCCAAGTACAATCTGAAGACGCCGGAGGCTCCTTAGAACCCGCACTCGATGCGGCAGGCGGGGATGGGGCAGAGCCAGACATTGGGCCCCACCAGATGACGCCCCCACTTCCATCGACCATTTTCCATTGTTTAGGGAACTTCTTGCTCTACTTATGTGTATACCAAATTTTTGCTATCTACTTGTAGATTTTTTTGATCGCATTTTGTATCATTTTAATCTAATCATTATCATCCATCCATCACTCCATCTATCATATAAATGGCCGGACATCGCGGAGTGCAGCCATTTGAGCCCGGTTCCGGCTGTTTGCAATCATTTGACGACATTAAGACACTCTCTCATCAAAATAACAAGCAAGTGAAAGTAAAAATAAAAAAAAAATTGAAAAACTAGAAACATTTGTTTGGATTTCTAACGAATTTTTTTTTAACAAGTTTTGCTCCGCAAAACCATTAGTCATTCCAAAGTTTGCCAATTTGGTCAAGTTTATTTAAAAACAATAGTTAAATATTAAAAAACAATAAAAATTCCCAGTCTGTTGCCCTATGTATTCCTAAACTATTCGCCAATTAAGGTTCCTCCTTTAAGTCAGGACCAGTTTGGCCAGCTGCCGCTGCCTGATACTGTTCGTAGGTGTTTTGCTGCTTCTCCAGTGCCCCTTGGCTCACCAAATCCTTGAGCTCCTCCTTGGCGATCTTCACAATTTCCTGCCGTAGAGCCTCAGTCTTCTCTCTACACTCAGCTCTCTCCCCCAGGCACTTTGGCGGCTTTTCGTCATGGACTTTTTGGTGACGGATGAGCGCCGCTAACTGGCGAAAGCGATTGCCGCAAGTCTTACACTCGAAGGGCTTTTCGCCAGTGTGTATCCACTCGTGTTGCTTCAAGGTTTGAGAGTTGGCAAGGCGACGGGAGCAGAAACGGCACTCAAAATCCTTGACTTTTTCGTGGACGCTCTTGTAGTGGCGCTTCATGTTGCTTATGTTCTTGAATCCCTGACTGCAGCTGGGACACAAGTGCATACACTCCTTCTGAACAGACTGAATCTGGTCTGTGGGATTCACTACGGTGCCTGCCAGTAGGCCGAAATCCACTTGCTCTACGCGGCGGGGATTTTTGGGAATGCTGGCTACGGATTCGGCAAACACCTTCAGCAGCTGATCCGAGTCCCCTTGACTGTCACTGGCGTCGCCATTTACTTGCCGCTGTTTAAAACTTTCCAGAGCCTTTTCCACGCTCTTCTCATGAATCTTAAGGTGCTTGCTGAGACTCTGCGTATGCAGGAACTTTTTGTCACAAATCTGCGAGGCGAAAACAAGTCAGACTTTGGTAACAAGGATATACTAGTATTTCCCTTACCTTGCATTCGCATAGCTTCTCACCAGTGTGCGCCATCTCGTGTATTTTGCAGGAGTACGCTTTCCCGAACGTCTTTCCACAGTACTGGCAAGCAAAATCCCGGATTTTCTCATGCACGATCTTAACGTGGCTCTCTAGCAACCGCTTAGTGTGGGTGGCATAGTCGCAGATGCGGCACTTAAACTGGTTCTGCTGGGTGTGGATCAGAATGTGCGTGCTCCATTCCTGGCGGGTAGTCTTTCTCACTCCGCAGTACTGACACACGTAGTTCTTGATGCCAGCATGCCGGAGAAGATGATTCTTTAGGGCACTGTTGATGCAAAAGCCCTTGCCGCAAATTGTACACGGATAGGGGAACTCTTCGCCCGTGTGCGTGTACATGTGTTTCTTCATTGCCATCGGACAACGAAAAACCACGCCGCATTCCTTGCAAGACTGTTCACCCCGCGGAGCACTAACCCTCGTCTGGTTGTGAACCTTCTTCAAGTGGATGGTCAGCAGCCGGAGACGGGAAAAAACAAATTGACAGCCCTCCACGGTGCAGGGAATCTCATCCTTCTTCTTGGAGTGCGCATAGTCTAAGTGCAAACGCAGTGCACCGGCTGTGATGAAGCCCTTGCGGCAACTTTCCTCCTGACACTGAAACGGCAACAGGTCATTGTGGTCCTTCATGTGCTCCTCGAACCTTGATTGCTTTTTGAACTTTTGCTGGCAGATGGAACAGCTCATAAGGCGATGCAGTTTACGCTTGTCGTTCGGAATCTGTCGCTGCTCCATGGCCTGCTCATCATCGTTGGTGAACCCTTTCGACGCCATTTTCTTCTCCTCCAGTCCGTTGTGCTCTGCACTGGAGAAATCCTCCTCGCTTTGGTCCCTTGGATGATCCTCTAGTTCCTTGTCAACCTTTTCCAGCATCTTAAAGACATCCTCCTCGTTGTCAATCATCTCTAGTTTGTTATTCAGCAGGGGATCGAAACTGGCCGGCTCCTCTGGCCTTTCCGGTGCCTCAGAATCATCAGCTATAGATTCGAATACACCCATGGACATATTCCTTTGGCTGGTCACCATTTCCTTAAGACTTTTAATGGATCCTGCGCATAGTTCGCGGAAGTCGTGCAGGTCGTTCAGCTTGGTGAAACATTGGGTGCACAGGTTTCTCGGGAAACCGTCGTTCTGATCCGCATCAAACGAAGTGCAAGCCCTGAGTTTCTGGAACAGATCTGGAACCACGAAGAGATCGTGTCCACCACCATGCTCCAGGTGTACAAGGCAGGTGAGACAAAGCGATTGGACGGAGTACTGGAGCTCCCTAGTGCCCATTTCTTTCAACTCTCGGGGAGATCACAATCGAAGCTTCAAAACAAATTTCTTCCAGTGTGACAAGACTGCCTGTCACACTATGTCTTTAACCCATTCGCTGTCATTAACCCATTTCGGTGTAGTGGGGTGCCTAGTAAACAGCTTACTTGGATTCTTTTATTTTATATAAACTTGTTTAAATGGAAGTGCTTTTTAGCAAGACCATGCGTGGGCCTAGTTAAAATACATTTATTTATATTTATTTATTTTTGACTTTATCTCGATATAGAAATGTAGTACGTTAATTTCGTATCTATTTTCTTGATGCCCAGTTTGTATATTTTTAAAATCAGTTTGTATTCATAAAATTCTTTGCTTCTTATTAAACAAAAAATTGTTTTACCTTTTTTCTATATATACATACCAATATCTATATATTTTAAGTTCATTTTCGTTGCTGTTAGTTAGTGCTCAGCTTGTAAAATATTTTTAAAAGACCCTGAAATATTACTTGAAGTATACGAACAATATCTATTTAATTAAATTAATTATTTTGTTTGTTTTTATTTTTTTATATATATTTACTATAGTTATTGCAACCTAATTAGAATTGCAAATAAGAAGGTAAGTAAAAACATCGATTTTCCAGCCCTGGAACGCATAACAACTAGGCACTCGGGCGAGTAACTCGCTGGCAGAAGTACTTACTTATTGCCCACTCGCCCGATTGCCAGTCGACGAGTATACAATTTTTTCTGTGTCAATATTATTTTATTGCTTACTGACCGGAGAGAGACGCAAAAAGCTATAGAAAACCGCCCCGATCCGCAGTGCCGATTGCGATTGAAAGCAAGATGAACGAGGGCAGGCAGTACTCGATCCACAGCCTGTGCAGGATTTGTCTGAACCACCTGCAGAACGACGCCGCCTACGATTTGTATCTGGTGCCAGGTCTTTCGAAGAAGCTATGCTTCTGCACATCCTTGTCCGTGGAGCAGAACGACGGCTTCCCGAAGAACCTGTGCACTCTGTGCTACACCAAGCTGAACGAGCTGCACGACTTTCAGAAGCAGTGCGTCGATTCCGTGCAAAAGTTCCAGGATCTGGTGGCCAGCAATGTCTTCGCCTGCCAGAGCAGCTTCGACGTTTTCGATCCCAACGTTGCCGTGCAGGACTACCCGCCCGAGGAAGAGGACCACGTCAACTATGACCCGCTTCTGAACCACAAGATGGAGTTGATCGAGAATGAGGAGGATGTCTTTAAGATGCTGGAGCATGTCGACAAAGAGGCCGAGGAGGTGGAGAAGGAGGCCAAGGTAGAGGAGGATGACGGGGGCAACGTTTCCGTCAAGATGTTCGACGACGATTCCTCCATCGAGAGCGGCAATGACAACGACCACGATCTGGACTTCGAGCCAAACAGCAGCGATGATGACATTCCGCTGGCCCAGCGCATGAAGGGACCAGCTACCGGATCAGGATCCCAGCAGGACCGTTTTAGCAACCTAGACAAACCCAAGCCGAGGCCTCGGGGACGGCCCAAAAAGATAAAACCGCCTCCGCCAGAGGAGGAGGACTTGAGCGACTCATCTTCCGAATCAGATGACTCCGAAGACGGCACATCGCGGGGCGACAAACCGAAGAGGAAGCGCATTCCCATGGAGGAACGCCACCTGCACCGCATCATCGACTGCCACATTTGCCACCAGAAGTTCAAGAAGGCCATCCGCTACGAGGAGCACATGAAGTACCACAACGACCTGCTGCCCTTCCAATGCAAGGTGGAGACCTGCAAGAAAGGTATAACGCGGGCTTAATAAATATAAGTATCCGATCTCTATGACATCCCACCTTTCAGGTTTCACCACCGCCAATGGGCTGCGCATTCACATCGACCACGCCCACACAGAGCTGTCCGAGGTTCACGCCTGCATCGCCGAGGGCTGCGGCAAGACCTTCCCGCGCGTCCGCCTGCTCACCTTCCACATGAAGAAGGTGCACGGCATCACCAAGGCGGCTGCTCCGCTTCGAGATTTCCCCTGCACAGAATGCGACACCGTATTCCGCTGCCCCACAGCACTCAAGAAGCACATGTATAAGCACACGGGCGAGGAGCTTCCGTATCCTTGCAATATCTGCGGCAAGCGTTTTGTAATCAATAGTGCATTAAGGGATCACCTTATGCGGCACGCGGGCATCAAGAACCATGTGTGCCCGTACTGCGGGGTGGGCAAGACGACGCGCCAGGAATGGAACGCCCACATCCTCACGCACACCAAGGAGAAGAAGTTCAAGTGCCGGCAGTGCGACCATGCCTCGCACAACAAACAGGCGTTGTCCAATCATGTAAAGGTGGTGCACGAGAAGCGCAAGGACTTTGCCTGCCAGTACTGTGGAAAGACCTTCGGCAAGTCGCACGCCTGTAAGGTGCACGAGAGGAGTCACACGGGGGAGAAGTGCTGCGAGTGCAAGATCTGTGGCAAGATATTCCTCTGCGAGAAGAGCCTCACCAAGCATTTGAAGACGCACGAGAAAAGGGATCTGCCGCCGGCGGAGCCTCTTCGCCAGCAGCTTAACATTCCCATGCCCGGCCAAATGTCCGTACCGATGCCGGGCCAGATGCCGATGCAGATGCAGTCGGACGGATTGGTGCCAATGGACCCCAGCCAGATGCCCAGTGAGGACATGCTGAAGGCCTGCGGCGGCGGGACCGCTGCAGTGCCTCCCAAACCGAAGAACTCGCGACGCGTCCAGCGGGTGGACATTTCTCAGCTGGCGGGAACTGCGGTGAATCCAATACCTTCCGTCTCGGTGCCCTCGTGGTCGCCGCAGGTGAACTTCACCAAGAAGGAGGGCCAGCACATCTGTCCAGGCTGTGGGCGTGGCTTCAATAACATTGGAAACATGAAACTTCACTACAAAATCATCCACGAGAAGGTCAAGGACTTTGCCTGTCGCTTCTGCCCGAAGAGATTCTCCAAGGCACAGATTCTGCGGCACCACGAATGGATCCACACGGGCGAGAAGCCCTTCGAGTGCAAGATTTGCGGCAAGCACTTCCGCCAGGAGACGGCACTCAAGAAACACATCAAGACGCACGAGAAGCCGAACCGGAGACACGTGCCCGAGCGCAGTGCGCCCACTCAGATCACGTTCCGCAAGCTGGAGCCGGACGCCGAGCCGCGTAACTTTGACCAGTACCAGGATCCGGCGGTGGAGCGGGCAGCGGCCACCGCTGAGCTGCTGGCGCACCAGCTGGAGGAGAACGAGGCCAAGCGGAAGGCGGAAATCGAGCGGCAGAAGATCGCGGCGGCGGCCTGCGAACAACTGACGAAGCTGCAGCAGCAGCAGGAGATCATCAAGGCGACCACCTCGTACGATGGCTACTATGCGCAGAAAGCGCAATCCGAGGGCACCAGCCTGGATGCCCTGAAGATCGACCACGTCTAGGCAGCAGGATTGGCTCTACTTTACTAGCATATATGTATAACCTAGCCACATCCATATGTATCCACTTCCAATGCATTTGCGCCACTGTCCGGAAAAGTTGTAGGCATGCCTCGAATTGCTCTCTAGCTGGATCAGATTGTAGGTTTATAGGCACTCCAGATTATCCGAGTGCATATTACAATATGAACACTTCATACTTTTTACGTACTACGTTTATATATACATGCAATATATGTATTATTTTGTTTTCCGTGTAATGTCTCCCGTGCTTACTTAGAGTAATGGATTAAAAGTAATATTCATACCGCCATTGGAGTTTCCATCTGGTAGGCGGGACTAAGAGACCACTTTTGCAATACCAGTGATTTTTACAAATATATATTGATAGCAACACGCTGGGAGTATAAAGTGAAATTGCAGAATAAAATTACTCAATGCTACAATTGCCAACTATTTGGACATGGATCAAATAATTGTTCAGTTAAAACATCATGTGCCCATTGTGCTGGATCACACCAGACTGCCGTATGTATGGACGTAAACAACAAAAAATGCGCTAACTGTAAAGGCGACCATCCATCGACAGAACTGACATGCCCATGCCGAATTTCTTATCTCAATTTACTTTCCAAACGCTCATCACAACGCATTGGAAGAAATAACTTGGAAGCTCATGGAATGAGGAATTCTAAGCAACACATCGCTCCATCTGCTCTCTTTGGAAATCAACCCCAGATCTCATTGCCTACTCAAACTAAGAGAGTGCAACAACTCAACTTTGGTAGCTATAGTAATGCACTCACCAATATTCATACTTTGCCTAATCCCAAAGCAAATATCACAAATGAAACTAATCTCTTTTCATGTGAAGAGATAAATTCTCTTTTGTCTGAATTAATAACAAGACTTAATGAATGCTCCAATAAGGGAGAGCAATTTCAAGTAATTTCTCAGTTAGCGATTAAGTATGTTTACACAAACAAATAATTTTATTGATAATTTGAATATTATGGCATGGAATGCTCGTGCCGTTAGAAACAAACGTATAGAACTGATCAAGTTCTTAGAAAATAATCACATTCACATAGCACTTATAAATGAAACGTGGCTGACTCATAGTGACCGTTTTAATATACCCGAATACACTATATACAGAAATGACAGGAAGGAAAGTAGGGGAGGCGGCGTTGCCATTGCAGTTAGTAACACATTGATACATGAACAAATACCCTGCATTAAAAGTCATGTTATTGAAAATGTAGGTATACAAATCAACACTGACTCTAATTCCAGTCTAAAAATTTACTCTATTTACTTTGCTGGAAATACTTCAAAATGTATTCCTAGTTCATGTGATTTATCTTGGGACCATAATCATTTAAAAAGTTTGTATAGATCTGATCT
This sequence comes from Drosophila sechellia, assembly GCF_004382195.2. Taxonomy (NCBI): domain Eukaryota; kingdom Metazoa; phylum Arthropoda; class Insecta; order Diptera; family Drosophilidae; genus Drosophila; species Drosophila sechellia. Next base: position 6,091,777 of record NC_045951.1, on the reverse strand, counting down.
CCTTAAGATCTCACAAATAAATGGAAATTTTCTAATTTGCGGGGACTTCAACTCGCGCCACAGAGCATGGAAGTGTACCCGAGCCAATGGTTGGGGCAAAATTCTCAATGAACTTTCAGATCTGGGAAAATTCAGTATTTTGTACCCTACGCAACCCACATATATTCCGCATAACCATAAAGCAAAAGCATCAACATTGGACCTATGCCTCACTAATATCCCTAACCAGCTGGCTAATCCAGCAGTAATGCAAGAGCTTTCCTCTGATCACCTACCAGTGGTTATTAAATACTCTACAAATTTTATGCGCAATGTAAAAACATATCCGATTTTGGGAAGGGCAAATTGGGCGCTTTTTAAGAGAATTATAAATGAAAGGCTGATGGTTGAAGAGGTGGTTGTCAACTGCTCACAGATATCGACTTTGGATATTGATAATTTAATCGGCTCTTTCACTAGAGTAATCAATTATGCCTTTCTTAAAGCAGTCCCTCATAAACCTATACATCACTCCAAGCTTACACTCCCTGTACATATAACTGAATTATTTAAAACAAGAAATATTATCCAAAGACAATGGTTTAGGTCACGTCATCCATTATTAAAATCAAGATGTGATCATTTAAATTACATCATACGAAAAGAGCTTTTCATTTATAATAATGCAAAATGGAACAATAAACTTCAAAAGCTGGATAAATGCAGCAAACCCTTTTGGAATATAACCAAAGCAATTAAAAAAAGAAAACAAATTGTTCCGTGTCTAAGTAAAGCTGATGAAATATACGCTTCTGGAAAAGAAAAAGCGAATATTCTTGCTGATGTCTTTCAACTGAAGCATAATCTGACACATTCATATTCAAACCAAAATACAATTGACCAAGTCAAAATATCTTTACAATCTATAGCTGAAACCCCAAACAACATCGCAGAAATTTGTAGAGTCACTTATCCAGAGGTTTTTTCAATTGTAAAAGCTCTCCATACTAGAAAATCTCCTGGAATTGATGGAATACCTAATATATCCTTGAAAAACCTTCCTACAAGCGCCATTAATCATATTGTTAACATTGCCAATCACTGTCTTCAGGCAGGCTATTTCCCACGGGATTGGAAGATAGCAAAAATAGTTCCAATTCTCAAACCAGGAAAACCTCCTGATAACCCTGAAAGCTACCGACCAATAAGCCTATTAAGCGGTTTGTCCAAGATTCTGGAAAAATTAATTAAATTGAGATTGGTGAAATTTTTGGACATACACAACACACTACCAACGGTACAGTATGGTTTTAGAAATGGTCAAAATACCATACTGCCGACCTTAAAACTAAGAAATTATATTAAAGAAAGTATCCAATCCAAACAATCTGTAGGGCTGGTTACACTTGATATTGAGGCTGCATTTGATACTGTATGGCATGACGGACTGTTGCACAAACTAAAGATGATTGGAACTCCCATATACCTCATTAAAATAGTTCAAAATTTTTTGACACATCGATACTTTAGCGTTAATTTGGACAGTAGTCAATCTGCTAGACGAATTTTAAATGCAGGTGTGCCACAGGGTTCTGTCTTAGGACCTACATTGTTTAATATTTTTACACACGATATTCCACAAGCTACAAACTGTGTACTTTCACTGTTTGCTGACGACGCCGCTGTCTACAGTGCTGGTTTCTCGTACAGCGAGATAAATCAATCCATGCAGAGTTACTTAAATGAATTAGACATATATTACAAAAAATGGAAAATTAAAATTAACCCTAATAAAACGAATGCTATATTTTTTACAAAAAGAAGGAAACCTCGTTATCTTCCTGATAGACAGTTGCGAATACTAGACTCTCCAATACAATGGGTTGACAACATTCGATATTTGGGTATAATTTTTGATAAAAAACTAACATTTAAATACCACATCAACAACACAATTATGAAAGTTAATAAAATTATTTGCACACTGTACCCTCTAATAAATCGTAAATCTAAATTATCAATATCCAATAAGATCATAATTTTTAAAACAATTTTTAATCCAATATTAATGTATGGGTCACCTGTTTGGGGTAGATGTGCTCAAACTCATATCAAAAAACTTCAAATATGCCAAAACAAGCTGTTAAAATTAATAATGAACTTACCTTATTACACAAACACTAAGTACCTACATATAAAAGTAGGTGTACAAAAAGTTCAACAAAAAATACAATATTAACAATCTTTTGTTTCAAGTCTTAGTTTTTTAAGTTAGTTGTAAGTCAATTAAGGTTTTTCTTCTCCCTTGTTTTCCTTAATAAATAATAAATATTGTTATACAAAAAACTAAAAACAGGTCAACTAGACATAATTAATAAATATTTCAGATGAAAGCCTTAGCTAAACACTGTAAATACCTAATTATACCATTAGCTTTAATGAAATGTACATATATATATAAGGGATAAAGCACAAATAAATTAATTAATTAATATTGATAGCAATAAACCGTTTTTTTAGCCCGCACGAACCTTAATCAAACCTTAATTTAAATAAAAATAAGTCATTTTTAGCTGAAATCCATCTGGATGGTTATGCTGAATTTTATTTTATATATTCCGTTCTTTAAATTTAGACAAATAAAGATGATAATTGATTTTTAATCGAATATTAAGAAACATTTTGGTGAACATTTTGGGGTTTTTACTGGAAAAGTTTCTATTCTTCATCCAAGTCGAAATCCTCAGAGGATCCTTCATTGTCTGAAGGACTATTTGACTCCTAAAACAAATTGGGTTATCTTATGTAATACTTCTTTAAAACTTAGTTGGTGACTTAACTGTTGGGGTTTTACCGCCCTTCTGATTCAAATCCATCAGACTTAAGATAATTGTCTTAGCTGCCTTCCTGTTTTTGTTGGCATTCACCAATGCTATCCTCTGCTTCTCCATGACCTCCTCCAACTCTGCGATCTCCCGCTTAAGCCTATTTCTTCTATTCCCGGCATTTTGCAGTGCCAGTTCCGTGTTCAATACTTTAACTTCGGCTTCGAGAGCTTGTACTTCCTTGTCTGGTTGCTCCATTTTTATTGGTAAACGTCTTACTCAGCTTGACAAGTAAGAATAAAGCTGCTATAGAAACGATTCATAGAAACATACAACCTTATTTATTGACATACCAACGATTTAATGAATTTTAAAAGTCCTTATAATAATTTATTTTTGTTTAAAAATGTATTTAATATTCCAACAAAAGCAGATATATTTTTTATTTTAAATTCTCAGACTCTATGTATTGATCTAGTGCTAGTATTGTGCTCGTAGCTGTCAGGCAGCCACTCGACTGTGTGACTTGACTGCGAATACACACACTCGCTGGGTCTAATACGCCCATCGTACCCTCTCCGCTGCGCATATGCATGTGCATGGGAAAAACAAAACAAAACGGCTGAGTGTGTGTGGCGAGTGCTAGAGCTGCGCAGTTTTTCAGCGAGCGTACTCGTCGCTTGCGGGCAATCGATAACCCGAATTGCTGACGAGCGCACACACACACGCACACGCGAGTACACACAAATGTGTGTTGTATTGGATTTTTTCTCGGCGAAAGAACATTTCGAATTGCTGTGGTTTTCGCGATTTCTGGCTTTCGGGATCGTCCAGCATCGAATTGAGTGTCCAAAATGAATGAGGGGAGCCAGTACTCCATCCACACGGTGTGCCGCACCTGCCTGTCCGCGGTGGACGACTCGGCGGCCTACGATCTGTTCCGAGTGCCCGGTCTGGCCAAAAAGCTGTGCGTGTGCACCTCCTTGTCCGTGGAGCAGGCGGATGGCTTCCCTAAGAACCTGTGCACCGTCTGCTTCTCCAAGCTGAACGACCTACACGACTTTCAGAAGCAGTGCGTCGATTCCGTTCAAAAGTTCCAGGATCTGGTGGCCAGCAACGCCTTCGCCTGCCAAACAAACTTCGATGTCCTGGACACCAGTGCCGCCGTGGCTGATCTGCCGGGCGAGGAGGAGGACAACGTGCACTTCGATCCGCTGCTCAACTCCAAAATCGAGATCATTGAGAACGAGGAGGAAGTCTTCAAGATGCTCGAGTCCGTCGAAAAGGAGGTGGAAGAGGTGGAGATGGAGATGGAACAGCCGTTTGGCCGAGTATCTCAGGATGACTCCTTTGAGAGCGGCAACGACAACGACCTCGACGAAGACTTCCAAATCAGTAGTGACGACGACATTCCACTGGCCCAGCGCAGCCGGCGTGGAGCCACCCGTGGTTCTAAGGCGAAGGGCAAGCCGAGGTCGGCTGCCAAGAGACAGGAGGAGGAGGAGGAGGAGTCCGAGGAGACAAGCTCATCAGACGACTCCGATGGCAATCCCAAGGACAAGCCGAAACGCAAGAGGATTCCTGCTACGGAACGGGATCGCCACCGCCTGATTGACTGCCACATCTGCCACCAGAAGTTCAAGAAGGCGATTCGCTACGAGGAGCACATGAAGCATCACAACGACTTGCTACCCTTCCAGTGCACCGTCGAGAGTTGCCGAAAGGGTAAACTCCGCATGCAGATCATCGAGAAGTAGATTGATGTGATTATTTTTCAATTCCAGGCTTTACCACCGCCAATGGACTGCGCGTCCATGTGGAGCACGCCCACACGGAGACATCGGCCATGCATCCGTGCACCTACGAGGGCTGCAACAAGTCCTTTGCCCGGCCCGTGCTGCTCAGCTTCCACATGAAACGCGTGCACAAGGTGGACACCCCGCAGAGGGACTTCCCCTGCACGGAGTGCGAGAAGGTCTTCCGCTGCCCCACTGCCCTCAAGAAGCACATGTACAAGCACACGGGCGAGGAGCTGCCCTTCGCCTGTGAAATTTGCGGCAAGCGCTTCCCCATCAATAGTGTGCTGCGCGACCATCTGCTGCGCCATGCGGGCATCAAGAACCATGTGTGCCCGTACTGCGGAGTGGGCAAGACGACGCGCCAGGAGTGGAACAAGCACATCCTCACCCACACGAAGGAGAAGAAGTACGAGTGCCGGCAGTGCGACCACGCCTCCCACAACAAACAGGCGCTGGCCAACCACGTGAAGGTGGTGCACGAGAAGCGCAAGGACTTTGCCTGCCAATACTGCGGAAAGACCTTTGGCAAGTCGCACGCCTGCAAGATTCACGAGCGAAGTCATACCGGCGAAAAGTGCTGCGAGTGCAAGATCTGCGGCAAGGTGTTCCTCTTCGAGAAGGGCCTTACCAAGCATTTGAAAACTCACGAAAAGCGTGATCTGCCCAAGACGCAGGGGGCCAATGCCTTAATGGGCGACGGGGCCAGTGGATCCTCGACAATAGCCAAGCCCAGTCCGCACCTGCGTGGTCGCGTCGAGCGGGTGGACATTGCCCAGCTGGCTGGAACGGTGGCCAACCCAATTCCATCGGTCAACCTGCCCTCGTGGTCGCCGCAAGTGAACTTCACCAAGAAGGAGGGCCAGCACATCTGTCCGGATTGCGGCAAGGGGTTCAATCACGTGAGCAACATGAAGCTGCACTACAAGGTGGTGCACCAAAAGGTCAAAGACTTCTGCTGCCGCTTCTGCCCGAAGAGATTCGCCAAGAAGCAGTACCTGCGGCACCACGAGTATATACACACTGGCGAAAAGCCCTACGAGTGCAAGGTGTGCGGCAAGCATTTCCGGCAGGAGCAGGTGCTCAAGACGCATATGAAGGTGCACGACAAGCCGCCCCGGCCGCCCGGCAAGCCCAAGGAGCCGGCTGGTCCCAAGGCGGAGTCCAGCACCGCGGTGAAGCGCCAGCAGCCGAAGAATTTCGAGCAGTACCAGGATCCGGCGGCGGAAAGGGCAGCGGCCACCGCCGAGCTGCTGGCCTACCAGATCGAGGAGAACGAGGCCAAGCGGAAGGCGGAGGCGGAGCTCCGGAAGATCCAGGAGGCTGCCTTCGAGCAGCTAAACAAGCTGCAGAAGCAGACGAACACGTACGACGGCTTCTACGCGCAGAAGGCGGAGGCGGAGGGCACCTCGGTGGACGCACTGAAGTTGGACCATGTTTGAGCGCCAGAATCAAATGGAAATGTTTTCGAGCAAACCAAACCTGTCTACGCCTCCGTTTCCGAATGAAAGCATTATGTGTTTCTATGAAGGACATATGAGTTATAGGTCTTTAAGGTTTACCAACTAGTTTTCGTCACTTTGCAATCATAATTTGATCTTTTATTGTATTTAAACCCCCCTTTAAACTTCTTCAGTTTGTACTTTACTAATTGTATTCATTTAACAATGATTTAATATAATAAACAGTAATAAGCATTGAACCTTTAAATTTCAAATTCGCTCCAGTGCTGGTAAGCGGGTATTGTTGGTAAACAAGACAGAGGTGAGCCGTAGTGCAGCCAACTCGACTGTTTTTTAGCTACATTCCACTAGCTATGCAACTTGTATGAAACATATATAAAACTATATTTTTAATTTCGGTTAATACATATATTTATAGAGAATCACACTCAAAACGGCACACATTTTTAAAACATTTACAATTAATTATTGATGCTATCCATATTTCTAGCTAGTTTAATAATTTAGCTTTTAAATAGCTGTTTGTAATTGGCAATACTGTGAGGTATTTTTTGGTATTTGTTTTGGTTCGTCTGACGCGTAAAGTTTTTCTCGGCTTAATATTCCGCGGATTTGGCCAGCAGATTCCCCCTGGAACAGGCATCATGGAGGAGGAGGCCGAGGCAGCCCAGTACTCGGTGCACGCGGTGTGTCGCATCTGCCTGAATCGCCTGCCAGAGAATGGCGGCGGCGCAGGATCCTTTGACCTCTTCCTGATCCCCGGATTGGCCAAGAAGCTGTGTGTCTGCACTTCGCTGGCCGTGGAGCAGTCGGATGGCTTCCCCAAGTGTCTGTGCGCGCCGTGCTTCAGCCGACTGGACGATCTGCATGAGTTCCAAAAGCTGTGCGTGGACTCTGTGCAAAAGTTCCAGGACATGGTGGCCAGGAACGTCTTTTGCCCGCCAGCGAGTGCGCAGATGAAAAACTTTGATTTGCTCAACGTGGCGGGGAACGAGACTGAGCTGGTGGGGCAGGACGAGGAGGATCGCATCAACTTCGATCCGCTACTGGACCACAAAATGGAGATGATCGAGAACGAGGAGGATGTGTTCAAGATGTTGGAGCACGTGGACAAGGAGGCCGAGCTGGTGGAGAAGGAAGTGAAGCAAGATGAATTGGACGCTGCCGATCTGATGACCATCTTTGCCGCGGAATCCTCGGAGGAGAGCGAAGAAGACTTTGACCAAGAAGTGGACTTTGAGCCCAACAGTAGCGATGGTGACGATGATGTGCCTTTGGCCCAGCGCTTGCGGGATAATTCGCGGATGACACCAAAAGCAAAGGCAGTTGTAATTAAGGAGGAGGACCAAGAGTTCCCATCAGGCTCCGAGGAGGAGGACGAGGACGGAGAGAAGTCAAAGAGCCGGCGCAAGAGGATTCCGCCTGGCGAACGCCACTTGCACCGCATCATCGACTGCCACATTTGCCACCAAAAGTTCAAGAAGGCCATCCGCTATGAGGAGCACATGAAGCACCACAACGATCTCCTGCCCTTCCAGTGCAAAGTGGAAACCTGCAGGAAAGGTGTGTAATGATGGCTCCAAATCGCATTCTCGTTTTAACCACATGCATTTGCAGGTTTCACCACCGCTGGAGGATTACGACTTCACATCGACCACGCCCACACGGAGCTATCCGAGGTGCACTCCTGCAATGTCGATGGCTGCGGCAAGACCTTTCCGCGCATACGCCTACTCACCTTTCACATGAAGAAGATGCACGGCATCACCAAGGCAGCGGCTCCTCCACGGGATTACCCTTGCACCGAGTGCGAGAAGGTATTCCGCTGTCCCATGGCGCTCAAGAAGCACATGTACAAGCACGACGGCAAGGAGCTGCCATTCCCCTGTAACATCTGCGGCAAAAGGTTCGTGATCAATAGTGCTCTAAAGGATCATCTGATGCGGCATGCGGGCATTAAGAACTACGTGTGTCCGTACTGTGGGGTGGGAAAAACCACCAGGCAGGAATGGAACACGCACATACTGACGCATACCCAGGAGAAGAAGTTCAAGTGCCACATATGCGAGCACGCCTCGCACAACAAGCAGAGCCTGGCCAACCACATTAAGATCGTGCACGAGAAGATAAAAAACTATGCGTGTCAATACTGTGGAAAGACCTTTGGCAAGTCACACGCCTGCAAGATTCACGAGATGACGCACACGGGGGAAAAGCGCTGCGAGTGCAAGGTAAGGATAGAAGGATCTTTTAAGCCAGAAACCTCATTCAAAAATATTTTTTTTGTTCATATTTTTAGGTCTGTGGGAAGAAGTTTCTCTATCCTAAGAGTTTGACCAAGCACTTGAAGACTCATGAGAAGCGCGTGCTTCGCGCTATTGAAACCTACCGCCAGCGGCAGGTGGAAATGGGCGAGACGTCTGGTGAACAGTTCGACAATCCACCCGCGCCACCAGTTGAGGGCATATCCATTGAGCCGATGATATCCCGAAACGCTGCCGACGAATTGCTCAAGGTGTGTGCCGAATCCGTGGCCACCATTCCCAAAGATCCACGCCGTGTACAACGAGTGGATCTGGCACAGTTGGCTGGCACTGCTGTGAATCCCATACCCTCTGTTTCAGTGCCGTCATGGTCGCCGCAGGTGAACTTTACCAAAAAGGAGGGCAAACATATCTGCCCCGGTTGTGGTCAGGGATTCAACAATATCGGAAACATGAAGCGGCACTATAAGATCATACACGAAAAGGTCAAAGATTTTGCCTGCCGCTTTTGCCCCAAAAGGTTCGCAAAGGCCCAAACGTTGAGGCATCACGAGTGGATTCATACGGGCGAGAAACCCTTTGAGTGCAAGACCTGCGGCACCCATTTCCGCCAGGAGACGGCGCTCAAGCGCCACCAGCGCACCCACGAGAACCGTCCACCCGTCATTTCGCCCAAGTTCTATGCCGCTCGCGAGGAGCTGGAAGAGCAGGAACGCAGCAAGCGAGAGGCGAAGCGCCAGGCGGAGGCGAAGCGGCGCGAAATTGCGGAGGCGGCCAAGGAGCAGCTATCCTCGCTGCACAAGCTTGAAAGCAGTGACCGCAGCCTGCACTCCTACGACGAGTACCAGGAGGCAGCGGCGGAGCGAGCAGCTGCATCCGCTGAACTCCAGGCGCAGCAGTTCGAAGAGAACGAGGTGAAGCGACTGGCGGAGGAGGAGCGCCGCAAGGTTCAGGAGGCTGCCTACGAGCAACTCCAGCTGTTGCAGCATCAGCAGGAGATTGACAAGGCGCAAAGCTCCTACGATGGCTACTACGCTCAGAAAGCGCATGCCGATGGCACCACTTTGGATGCTTTAAAAATCGATCATGTCTGAGATTTGGCCAGCGTTTAACGCTGTCAAAGATGGCAAATCAATCCTGGGTTTTTTTATGAAAAGCAATACCTTGTAATCCTTATGAGAAGAGTGTGTTTAAGATGGATATGATATAGTTTTAAGCAGAAAATATTCTTTAATGCTATTAAATATAATGTCCTTAATTCTAGTACAAAAAAAAACCGAACATTATTCAGGAGAACACAAAATATACCTATGTGAATTCGACTTAAGTTTAATGATTCTGGTCTAAATTGAGAGTTGCTATTTGCAACATCTTCTCAATAGATGAATTGTGGCAGTTATATATTTATATATAAAGTTTGTATATTAGTAGCTTAAAAAATAAATTAGCCCTATTGAGCGCTTAACTCTAATCGGAATGTTTTGTTTTAAATTCATTTGTTCTACTCCTCCTTGAGTATGAATAGCTTCTTAAGACTGTCTAGTGTCATGTTCTCCAGATCCCAGTGAGTTCCCAGCGTGGTCGTGTCATCGGCTGAAGTAATTAGCGATAGAATATTCTCCTCAACCGTTCCATTTACAATGAAACGATGCACCTTCGTGGGTCTAAAAGCAATCGAATTGAAACTGACAGCACCTGCATTTCAATAGCACGCACTCACCTCTTTTGTCCAAATCGGTGAATACGACCTATGGCCTGGCGCTCGTCGCCCGGATTTAGAATGGGTTCGACGAGGAAAACATGTGTGGCTTCGATCAGGTTCAAGCCCTTTGAGCCTTTGGACAGTGGCATCAGTAGACAGGTGACATTGCTATACGGATTCTAAAGGAGGCAAAATGTTTAGCAGTGATAAATTGAAATTTAATAGTAAGATAAATACCTTGAAATCATCAAAGTCCTTATTTGTGCACTTGTTGCGGAATTGTATGCCGTTGAGACTGAGCGCTCTGGCAATTTCAATGAGAATCGCCTGCCATTGGGAGAATACTATAATCTTTTCCTGTTCATTTTCGCCTTTAATTTTCAGCACCAATTCCACAATACTTGCAATTTTTGTAGAAAAGTCACCAATAATTGATTTATGGACACCCGGACGAACCGAGTAATACAACCTATAAGAAATACATGGTTACCAGAGGCGTCTGTAAAGGGTAATGGCAAAACCTTACTGTGGCGAATCTTGCCGACAAAGTGGACACTTTGTAACGCCGGCTCGGCCGCTCTTCCTCCTCATGCTATCCAGACAGTGCTGGCACACAAAATGCCCGCATACCATCATCACATACTAAACCGAAAACAATAAGTCCTAAGCGTAGCAAAATTGGTTGAAATTTTGCCCACTTACCCTCACGTCATCTTGCGTTTGGCAGATGGGACACGGCTTATCGGAGGAATCCTCTTTCAGATGCTTCAGGTACTTCAAACGACCGCACAGTCTCGTAAAGTTCAACTGCGATGTCTGCAGATTATACTGATTGAACTCTAGCTGCTCGGCCAACTCGCACGCCAGTATTCTGTAGTTCGATTGCTCCTCAGGATCGTCGGTGAGGAGGATGCGCATCTTGCACATTTCCAGTTCGTCGAAAGCCTTGACCATGTACTCCATCTCGATCCAGTACTTGATTTGAAACTTGACCAAGTCCTGTAGGCAGGACAGCAAGTCCAGTTTGCTCTGGCATTCCTCTTTCCATTCACTAAAATCTTGTTTTGACCGCAGGAAGGCAAAGATAGCTATTTGGATATAAAATGAAGTTATTCCTGTTCTTCAAATATGTTTTTATGCTTGCTTACATTTAATGAGACTTATTTCCATGCTGGGGTTTTCCAAGCCCTCAGTAACCGTAGCCTTTTCATCCAGCTTTTTGGCAAACAGAAGACACTCAAATTGATTCAATGAATCGCGAATCAGGCACAGCCGACAAAATCGATGCTTCTTGGGTTTCACTGGCTTCTCCTTATTTGCGTCCTATTAAATTTGTGTTTATTAGACATACAAGTATATATGTATATTAAACTCACCAAAATATCTGCCAAATGACACACGGTTACGGTTTCTATAAAGTTGATTATCTCCAGGGGGAGTGAGACTCCTGTTTTGATAGCCTCACAAGCTTGCTGCATAACTCCTTTAAGGAATTCAAACTCAGCGATCAAAGTACTTTTAAGAGTTTGTAGCTTATTATGCCATAAATCCATAAAGTAAAGCATTCCGGCCATGGAGTTGATATTCTCAAGCCTTTCCACAGAAATGCTTTGGCGAAAGAAGTCATCCCGCAATTTGTTCCAAATAGCATCGTGAAGAGAGGTCTTGTGGTTCACCATCGTCGCCAGCAAATCCACTGTACTGCCCTCGTATCGTTTCTCCAGCTCGGAAACTTCATTGAGATTTTCGTTGTAGCTGCTGAGTGCGTTTTCCAGTACACGTGTATTATCCTCCAAATACTTCCACTCCAGCCGGCTCATTTGAGCCTGATACCTTTTGTGCTCCAGTTCTGTTAACTTGTGCTTAGCGGGAGCCAGTGCACTTGCCTGCAGAAGGTTGTATATCGCATGAATTTGAAGCACACTGTCAACACTAAATACGTAAAATGATATTTCAATTATATTTGTATTGTATGACTAATGAAAAATGAAACATACGATATATTCTGCTCGTTATACTCGTTCGCCAGCTTCAATAGGAGATTATAATACTTGATGGCTTGGGGGAAATCGTTCTTTATGAAGTATATAGCGGCCAGTCCATTGTAGGAGGATGCCCAGCTTCGCAGCTCTGTCTTACACTCGTTTTCATTGTTGGACTTCAGACGCGCCAGCAGATCCTGCGGGTGCAGGTAGTCGGTGCTGGACACATTGCTGTTGAACACGACTGGTACTGAGCAGGTCTGTCGAATGCGGAGAAAGGGCTTCAGGATGATGCGCAGCAGTTGTGGAGAGATCGACGCCAGGCAGGAGCTATTGTCTGCGTTGTGCCGGGTGTGTTTGGCTACAGCAGCGAGGAATTGCTCGTGGCACTTTAAATGCTCTTCCCGATAGTACAGGGACTCCACGTTGCTCAGCTCCAAGCGGTGAACAACTTCCGTTTGCGGCGGAATTCCCAGTTCGTGCTCCACTTTGGACTTGCAGGTACGCCACAAACTATGCTCGAGAAGTTCCAGCAGCGGCTCACACTTGTAGTTAAGCTGAAAGGCCTTGTCGACGGTTTGCCAAGCATCCGGTGGTCTACAGACTTCTGGCCGGCCCACGAACTCCAAAAGAGGCGGCAATTCATCAATTGTGCCAGTAACAGCCCAACGATTAATGGACGGCAGCATTCTAACCATCTCGGCAGCTGCTGAAGTGTTGCTCTCGACCATCTGGGTGTGGGTAGTTTAGAAAATATTCAGTAAGCCGTGGATGCAAAAGTAAAAAACTCGCATTACCTGTGCCTCATCCAGGCAAACCCGCCACCAGTTTACCATTAGAAGTGGGGAATTGGGTCGCATGTATCTTTGTTGGTGACGCATCTGGCGGTCTGACCTAAAGTCCGTCGTATGGTATATTTCGTTACGCAGAATCGTATAGTCGGTAAGCACCACATCGTATTGGGCCAGATCGAAAGGACTAACCCAGAAGGTTGAGTGTAGGCCGAAATAAAGGAGCACCTTAAGCGATGGCGATATATGCTTGTGTATCTCTTCGAACCACTGCATCTTGATGGCGTTTGGAGATACAATCATGGTGGCGCCGCTCTCAACAAGCCTTTCGCCAGACTTCACCAGCTCGGACCAGCAGCTGGGACACATGTGGGGTACGTCTGATGTATCTGAAATAGTCATGCACATTTCATGTTGCCACCGATGGCATTTGGTGCACTGCACTCGTTTGCCGTGTTTCTTGGTGCAGATGCAAAAAACCTCGTCTTTTTTACTTATACGTGCCCGCTTTAATGGCACTTCATCGGAAAACTCCTCGAGGCGTTGGTGCCAGTAATCGTTTCGGTAAGAGTCCTGTGGACGCGGATTCATCAGCAGCATGGCCAGGAACTCCACGGTCTTGCCCAGGCCCATCTCGTCAGCAAGGATGCCACCCGGCGGCAACGAGATTTTGGGAATCTCCTCCTCGAAGGGGTAAAATTGCAAGCAGTATTTATGCTTGAAGACGCGACTTCTACCATCAATAGCATGGAGCACTATGAAGTTGGCCGGCACTTGAGTTATCTGCTGCTCCCGCCCCAGCATCCAAGATACCGTGCGCTGCTGGTACTTGCGTAGCTGAGATTGAAATCTTTTCGGCAGGTCTAGGGAACGTTCCTGTTCAACATTAATGGTCTGGCGGTGCTTTTCGTAGAGGGCGTCGTACAACTTGGTGGTTACATATGTCTTTAAGGGACGCTTGCGCTCCTTCTCCTGCTGGGCCACCTCGAACTCCAGACTGCCTCTGAAGTCCTTAAAGAAAAGGAGCAGAATTTGTTCTCCCACTTCCATCTCTATGTCACGTGCACGAACATGGGTCTGTTCATGGAAGAGCACCAGGATGCAGGAGCCCGACTCCTGCCGAATGGACCTGAACTTCAGCTTTCTCATCCGAGCATTCTGGCCTGAAATATTTTCTTATTTATAAGGGCAATTAAATAATTTCAGTGTCTACGCACATTTTTCGATGCAAATCAGAATCTCCTCTTGATGCTCAACGAGATAATCCTTGAACACCCATCGCCTCTTTCCAAAACAGAACTCCGTTGGATCCCCGGGACTTTCTGGAGGTACTTCATCCGCAATTTCGCACAAAACAACGCCATCCATTGTAATTTGCGAAACAACAATTCGGAAAAACAAATGTGCGATGACCGCCGAATCGATAGGCGATTACAAAAAAATCTTTATCGGACACCAAATGCCACACCTCCGCTGCTAACATTTAACGCTTGCAACCGGCGGATCTTAATGTTCTGGAAATCAAAACATTTTCGGTTAGTTATTAAATAGCAACCCAGGCAAAAGAAAAGAAAGAAAACCATTTAGATTGTTTAATATCACAGAGCTTAATGAAATAAATATTATAAAGAACGAAGAAGAAAGAATTTGTATGTATTTTAGTTATTACATTACCGCTGCACAGGTTATAGTGTGAACAAGTTGAAAAACTGACAATCGATAACCGACTACGTGAGGACACGGTCGATCGGCCCCATATATCACACTGAGTTAATATACCCTTTAATCGAATATTGTCCACCTCTACGAAGCAGTGAAGAAAATTATAGCGTGGTTTTTTCGGTTGAAAAACAATCAAAAGTGCAACAAACAGTGAACAAAACAAAGTCCAGCCAACTCGTAAGTGTGGGCCCAAGCATCCCCCAACCCTTGCAAGCACAAACGACCAGCATACAACCATTTTTCGGCCCGCATTCGTAGTGTATATGTGGGGCCTGCTTGGCATAATTACAAAAATTTACGCATTACTTTGTGAGAGCCGAGTGTCGAGCTGAGTCTAGTCTGTGTTCAGTGTATTAATTGCGCTATTCCGCTTATCCAAATCTTCAATCCCGTCCCGCAGAGCCGTGCATGCCAAGTCATCAGCGTTCCGCGAGTCCAGCGAAGATTGATCTTGTTTCCCCCAGACTGAAAGTGTCACCGCCAAGACGTACGTGCGAAAAATGTTTTGGGACAAGGGTTATGCGCCCTCCGCGAATATAGAGGCGCTGCTCGAGAAGGAGGTAGGTTGACTCGATCCGTGCTGATCAAGTGGAAATGTCTCAGTTACTCGTCGTCGCCATTCGCAGAACTCCACGCTGGAGGAATTTCTGGACGAGGAGGACATACTGCAGGAGTGCAAGACGCAAAAGAAGAACCTGGTCAACTACTTTACACGTCCCGATGTCATACGGCGTCTGGTGGAGCTGATCACGACCGAGCCCTCTGAAGATGTGCCCATGTCGAAGCGTTTCCGCTATGCCAACATGTCCTGTGAGATACTCACACTGTAAGAATTGAATGTCCGTTGCCATCCAGAATTCTATAGCCCATGCCATTTTAGCGGCCTGCCGTCCCTGGATGAGAAGCTACTGAACGACGCGGAGACGCTGCAGCTGCTGTATTCATATCTGGAAAAGGAACCACCGTTAAATCCATTGCTATCGTCGTTTTTTAGCAAAACGTTTAGCATGCTCTTTACCAAAAAGCCTGAACAAGATTGGTTTTTGTATCAACACATGTGCCTACAACTCCTGGAGTATATTAAATCGCAGAAGACCTTTTTGGATTTCATTTGTAAACACTTTGACACACCGGTCATACCTGATCTAATAATGCAGATGATGAAGGACATCGAGGGTGGGCGACTCAAGCGGAACCTTTTCGAAGTAAGTCCGGTAAAGAGCTTTGCCTAGGCACACAAATCTTATCGAATATTGTTTTTAACAGTGGCTAACTGAAGATAAAATTGTTGAGAGACTGATTGCAATATTGCGTAATCCTCAAGAAACCGACAAACATGCAAATGTTGCCGACTTTTTCTGTGATCTTATTAACCAAGGGCGCCTAATGCGCCAGACCGAGCAGGAGAACGATTCGTTTGAGCCGGCCTTCGATGGATCCAACCCCATTCTGAAGACGATCGAATTTGCGGACACAATTGAAGCCTTGTTAAATGTGATTTTGGAACCAAACGCTCAGGAGAGCGCCATCTTATCAGGAATATCGGTTGTACTTACGCTAATCAAGCCAATTACCTTCACGTAAGTTATGCTGCCAGTGAATTTTTCACCTCATCTTAATTGATTTACATTTTTTCTTGTAGAGATGAGCCCAACTCGGATCGCCAGCGGTTGTTGCAAAAGCGCGAGCGCGAAATCCACCAGGAAGTCCAGGAGACTGTGATCAATGTGATGGCGCCACGCCTCCAGGAATTTGTCCACATACTGAAAAACCCGCCTGCGGTTAGCATGAAACTTTTTGTTACAAAGAACCAGCTGTTTATCTTTTGACTTGTAGAAACCCACACTAGAAACCACGGCCGCCGTGTTGACGCCCCCATTTGGAAAGACTCGACTGCAAGTGTGTCGCGTGTTCACCGCTCTGCTGGAGACCAAGAATGAGACTATTCAGCAGGCGTAAGTCACTGCTTTATAGAAAGGTTAACTTTTATTAATAATACATTTTTATACTTTAGAATCTGCGCGACTGAGTACTTCAGCCTGTTGCTGGACTTTTTCAAGCACTACTGCTGGAACAACTTCCTGCACACAGAAACGGAGAAGGCACTGAATGTGGTCTTTTACAACGAGCTGTCCAACAACTACACTGCATCCACGGAGGTTACGGATTACTTCACTGCAGACTGCCTGATCAATGCCTTTTTGAAGGTGGGCACGGAGGAGTCCGAAGTCGAGATGAAGAACGCTCTTAACGATGCGAAGCGGGCGGAAGGTGGCAAGGATGAGGAAGGGGGCGACATCGAAATCGAAGTGGCAGCTGCGCAGACGCCTGATGAGCGTCAGGCAACCGCCGAAGAAAACCAAGAGCATGAAGAACACACGGGCCATGTGGAAGCCGTAGCCGAAGCAACAGCTTCTGAGGGCTCAGAACCTCAAGTCCAGGATAATCATGTGAAAAATAGTGAGGTGGATGGTGAATCTCCAACAGAACAGCAGGAATCGGAAGCAACGCTCAATGATCTCGACAAGACCAAGACCGTTCCCAGTCCTCCGCCTTCTGAAATGCAATCACATGTAAGTCTTAGTTGACTTTTGTACCGAACTAAACTTAATTCGCGCTGATTTGCAGTTAATTGTAAACTGTCATCTGATATCCAAACTGGTCGATTTGTGGCAGCACAATGCGCAGGCGCAGTAAGTACTTAAAATGACTAATTATCAGTCTGCCACATAACAATTGTTCTCCCTTTAAGAAATGCTGAGAAGGGTCGACGTCTGGGCTACATGGGCCACCTTATCAAAATTCTGCGTCACATTACGAATTGTATATCAGAATCTGAACATATCGGTGATCTGATCACCAGCAGCCTAAGTGATGAAGATGAGGTCAAGCTGTGGCAATCTTTGATCGATGCGGAAACTGGCGAGTTTTCGCTGGCGGTTAAACAGCAGACCAAGCTCCTGGCCGACTGCAATCCGCACGAGGAGAATCAGTACAATGATGGATCCAATGACTATACTGGCGAGATAAATGCGTGGAACGTTGGTAATCAGCCGTACAGAGAAGTGGATTGTAGTGAGCTGAATAACACGTTGCAAGACATCTTCTTTGCCATAGATCAGAACCGGTTCCAGTTTGGTCGAAACATTGACGACGAAGATGATGACGATGATGAGCATGGTGACCACTCGGGCGGTGGTGATGGCCATGGGCACGGCATGTTCACCAAAAATTCAAACACGCTTAACAACTTGGCTGATCCCTGGGACATCCAGTTTGCCGTCCTTTCCAGCGTGCCTTCGCAGGTTAACACGGGCACTGCCAACTGGGGCACGGATTTCAATTCGGATAACTTTGCCGACTTCGATGCGCACTTTAGCACCTTTGGCAGCGATCTCGGTATGCCCATAAGTGCGCCGCCAGGTGAAGAGGAAGAGGAGGACTTTTCCCCAGCGCCGGTATCCGATACACAGGTGAACCCAGAGGAGGAGCGCCAACCCGCTGAATCTATTGGACTCGCTGTGGGCAAGGGCGCTCAGGATAATCTAGCGTGTACCGACGATCAGCAGGCTGAGTACGACAATAATGCCAACGTGGAGAAGGCCATCAGCGATAAGCTGGCCGAGTCGAGCGTGGTGGAGACTGCAGCAATTGTTACTCGACTGCAATCCGTACTGCTGGACGGCGAGGATGACTATGAGGACGATGAGGGAATGTGGACCAAGCCACTGGGTGCGGATCGTCCTGCGGACACCGAGCAAATTACTCCCATTTCAAATGGACCCGACAGCAAAGTGAATGAATTGTAAGTTAAGCCTTTTGCATGTGGGTATGTACATATGTATATATGAAATGTTTATACTTTTAATCTATTTAAAATGCAAAAAAAGTTTACACATATGCAATGTATTGGTTTGTAGCTCAATTTTTTTGTTTTAACATTTATTACTTAAGTACATTGTATTGTAATTAAAACCATGGGTTTACCTTTCAGCAATCATGCCAACGATATCAGCAGCAACAACGTGGATGGCCACGAAGCCAACATCACAACGGAGCAGCAGAAATTGGCCGCTGCCGCCAAGACGAACAATGTTGAAATTGCAACTACGACCACATAAATCCACTTCCTCACCACACCACACATCATTCAAGCGCAATTGTGTCGACGAGAAATTGTAAAAACGCCTTTGATTTGCTCTTTGGTCATTATCATGCATACATATTTATATAAATATATACCACATACTTCTACTATACGTACATATATAACAGGCTGCATAGTACAACAAAAGATTTGTGTATTAGCAAAAGGCCGAAGCCCGCCCAAAACCAAAATGCAAATTATCAAACAAAACAAAAAAGAACAAAAAAAAAAAAAAAAAAAAAAACAACAAAAAGCTAAAAAAATATTCACAGTAAAAAGTGTATTGTTGATTCCTTCTGCTCCTCGCTCGTATTGCCAATTATTTTTATTATTACACTTCCTTCATGTTTCCTAATTAAGAAAACTGTATTTTGTTTGTAATATGTATTAGTCTGTCGATTTAGTACGCTTTTACTTTCAATACTCTCAATGTGTTAGGCAACCTATGAGCATTACTTAAAGTACCAAAATTCACGCAACGTCTAGAATGCTTAGTTTATATTTGTATTGTATTCGTTTTAGCTCGATCAGATGAGGATTATCTATCTATTCATATGATGTATGTATGTATATACATACACTTTTGGAGGCTGTCAGTAAATTACGTTATCGCAAAGTCGCCCATTATCGTCCTCCTATTGTGTGGAATCCCCTCCAACTAGTGGTGACGTAATATATGGACAACTCCGCACTTATACTTGTATTGTTAAATTGGAGACTTGTATTTATTGTATGTATTTTGAAATCGAAAAAAGCAATGCCAAAATACCAAAACGTTCAACACCACATACCCACATGCTGCAAGCACAAACCTACGCATTATGTATTAGAGAGGTATATGATTATATACTTCTGTCTTTTGCCATTATTACCTTGTTTGTATACAAATCGGTTTAAATAACAAAACATATTCTTTGTCGAAAGTACAAAAACAATGAAAAACAAACCACAAAAGAAGAAGGATAATAAACATAACGAAAGGACAACACTCGGCATTTGTCACCACATGAATGATCTACACCCCCGATCTATACACCCCTAACTATGCGTAAATACAATTACCAGACCAAACCAAACGAAATGAGAAATTCAAAAGAAGACTTTCCAAGAAGACATTTTAAATTTACATTTATATATTTTGTGTATTGTGTTAATTGCGCTGTTCAAGTTATCGCTGAAAAATGTTTGTGTTTTAAACGTGCAGAGAACCACGAACAAAACGCGGAAAAAAATATTAAGGAGAAGTTAAACAAATATGCCATCATTTGCTTCCAAATAATTACGTTTTAATTATGATAAAAAATAAAACAGAAACTACTTTAAAAGTAAAATCGATGTTTGTTTTACACGAGACGACTTGCTCACCAAAAAGAAAAAAAGAAACAAACAAAAAGTTAGACACCTGTAGTATACTATAAGATTATCGAGAAAAGAGCGGGCAGCATATCAGGCATAGATGTGTGGAAAATCATTAATAACCAAAACCCTTCCCACACATCCTAGGCAAAAGCAAAGTAATTCTTATTTGCCGATTAAAATAAAATGCTTAGTTATAGAACTCAAGTTTGCACAAATTTCAACTAGCTTGCTTTTTACTAGCATACCTTAGCAACACAAA
The DNA here is from genome assembly GCF_004382195.2 of Drosophila sechellia. NCBI lineage: Eukaryota > Metazoa > Arthropoda > Insecta > Diptera > Drosophilidae > Drosophila > Drosophila sechellia. Next base: position 6,071,488 of record NC_045951.1, on the reverse strand, counting down.
ATGTGAACGAACACAACCAAGAAAATTAAATAACAGAAATAAGAATTAAAAGAAGAAATATTGAAACATTTAAACTATCTCTGATGAAAAACTGTGATAATTAAATGAAGTTGCAGGGTATTTGATAAAGCAAACTTAATTTAAACAAATTATGAAACATCAACTAATGGCCTCCACCATTTGGGAAATACAAAAGAACACAGCCAACACGAGACACTCTGATCAAGTTAATTATACGCTTCTTTAGCATCACAATCAGCAGGACACCTCGACAACCAAACAGCAATAACTACTGCAATGAAATCTAATTGAAGGAGTTTTAACATGTAGTCTGTAACAGTGCGAAAGTATCTCTAAGTTCGAGCTAGTATAGGGATGGTCGAGGATCGCGGCTATTTGTTCTCTAGCTTTTCACCAACAAAGCACTAAACTAAAGTTAAACTTAACTTAAATACTCATATCAAGCAGCCAATTGTAAACCATGTACTGCACATACATACAATTGTCCCCCGTATTGTCTTCCCCTAGTTATGCGTTTTCGTTTTCCCTTTCGTTTCAACCAAGTTAGTATCCAGAATATCCAACGATATAGGCGACGATGATCGAGTCCTTCCCTTGTGCATATGCCTTACTGAAAACTATAAAAAAAAAAACGAAACACTAAAAAAAGAGAAAAATCACAGACCTAGAAAACCATTTAGAGAGTGGTAGTATCCGTAATCCTAGAGTTAGTTTCATCTACATACTGTGTGTCTTTTAAATATTAAGCAGCTGCAGCAAGCTTAATATATATACGAATATGAATAAAAACCAAACGAGAAACATAATTATAATATCTTAAAAATGATGTAGACAAAGTCTTGTGGGCAGCTTTAAGCATTTTGTTTGTCTAATTATTACAACTTGAATAAGAATACCAAACGTCCAAAGTTTTTTGCAAACAAGAACTAAGAACAATTGTGAACAAGAAAGTCTTCAGAAATGTTTTGATCGCTTCGATGCGAAACAGAAACCGAATTATACACACATAAGTACTTGCATGCCTATATACAGAGATACGTTTGATTAATTGATTCATTGATGACATAATTGATTGATTAATGATTCGCATCTCGATGAAATGGAGCCCTTGAATATTTTGTGAAGTGCATTAGTTGTTAAGTGAGGTTGTAATTTTCGTGGCGCACTTAATTGAGACAAAACCGAAACAAAAACGAATGCGGAATCAATGGTGGGGATGAGAATGCTATTTTTAAGGATCGTAACGTACATAATTTTGTCTGTGTGTGTTCAGCAATTCAGTATTTCAATTAAGCCAACTCAATGAATACCCCAAAACAATGCTACAATGGTTTCCAACTGCAAACCACAAGAAACGGATATAGAAAGGAATAATTCCATATAATCAATCGAAGGTCTAATTCTCTAACTCTTTAATAAAGAACCAGCGGGAACAACAACGAGGAAGAAGCAACTGTAATACAACAAAGATTAAGAAATTAACAACTTCAACTTCTTACAGTAAATATATATATTTGAAAATAGAAAACCATTAATAAGAAAGTGAGAAAACCGAAAAAAAAATTAAAAATCAAATTGTTAACATAATGGATATTTTGTTAAATGCAAATCATTGAACGAATTACTAACCACATTAGCAACTAGTTAATGAAAACCGAACCCAAGTGTGCTTCATGTATGAATTTATGTTAGATATTTACAACAATACGCGTATACATATTCCTAACTAAAACAAGCGAAAGAAAAGCCACATTCAGAATTTGCATATTACTCTTAACGATTAACAACTATTGGTGTCTATGCATATACACATAATGATTAACGAACTATACTATATATTACCTTATATATGTAAGCCGAGTACAGACTTGTGAGAACTGCGAAACGTATCGTGAAATATCCGAAACACACATATTTGTCATACTTGCTATACAGCATATACATTTATAAAATACGTTAAGTGCTCAAGGTGATAGCTGCACACTAGGGTGGACCATAGTTCTATTTATAATTTAAGGCTTGCACTCTCAGTACGATATGGTTTCAATGAACATCACTCATACGACCTGTTGCAACAGCGTATGAGTAATTTATGCGAAAGCTCACCAACATTACGCCCTAAAATAAGTGGAATTTGTGCTTTGTAATAAAGTTAAAACATTTCCAATTTGACCACTATTAGCCAAATATAAATCTGGATTATGACGACTTTTTGTAAGAGAAGCTCCATATGTACGATTATATATTTACACATTTTGTATGGTATTGACACTACATTTCTTTTAAAGAAAAACCATTGAAAAGAGCTTTAAAATAATGAAATGGTGACGTTTTGTACTTGTATAACTTAGTTTTGGCCAAATACTTTGCGAATAATAAAGTGTATGTGGCAATATGTTTCTGATGGTTAGTTTGCACCAACTGGTCCACCCTACTGCACACCCACAAATGAATACACGTACAGAAGGACACCCACACATACTCGCCGTTTAGCTTGCCACATTGTTTTGGTCGAAACTCCGAGGTAATACTTTAAAGAGAATCACTAACCCCAAAAGGACGCTCTGGAATCGCGATTTCTTGAGTAAGTGCCTTAAACTGACAGAAAGATATTCGTAGTAATGGAGAGTGGGTGTGTTTTGAGGACTACGCAATCAGACCCAAAAGTAAATCGATTGTTTTCGGTACACTTGTTTTGGGGAGAATAAGAGACAGACCTTTGTTTAAAACTCTACTAAGCGTTAGTCCCCCGGCAACCAACTAAATGTAGTTCCAGAAATCAAGCAAACAGAATAGTTAACTCTATGCTCCGATCTATACTATTATACTGTCGCATTTGAAGTAATTGTACGATTAATTGTGAATTCAAATCATGTAATTGTGAGTCAACGTCAACGTCAACGTTTTGCTCAACGCACACACAAACACACATACACTGAGAGAAAATAATAGAATCATGGATTACACACACTCGTACACCCGCTTTGCCCAAGTTGAAGACAATTTGTGATTGTTTTGCATGTACCCTAAAGTTAAGCGAGTTTACACGAATATGGATTAAGCCGCAGAGAGCGGAAACGGAAACGTAAACTGTACGAGTAATAGCGTTAATTGTCTAACAATAAGATTTGTGCATTATACGATAGAAATTAACTTTGAATTCGTATTGAAATTTATCAATAAAGCGATACTATTTGATTCTTACTGCGGGCGTCTAATTTTTTGGTTATATATATAAAATTAAAAATGCAAATGTCTAGTTGGGATTTTCTAAAAATGTATACAGCTTATTTCATTTGTACATTAGTTTATTGAAATAGTAATTTTTATTTTTTATTTCATTTTAAAATTTTATTTCTATATCACAGCTGTTCCCCAAAAAGCGTGCTACGAAAATTTCACCTAGTAGCTAGCTGGATTTCGACGTAGATGTGGTCACCGTTGCGGTTATTGTGGTTGTACTGGAGGTGCTGGTGGAGCTGGACCGGGACTCGGAATGGGAATGGGAATGGGAATGGTGTCCACTATGCCGAGTTTCCATGTGTCGCTGCAGATCCCTGCGCCGTGGAAAGGATTTATGGCACACGTGGCACTGGTAGTCGGCATCCGTTTCCCCTTCGATGTCCACATCGCCATCCATGTCGGCACCACCTGCTCCACCATCGGCGCCACCAGCGGAACTACTCGGATGCGTCTGGAGATGCAGCCTCACGTGCTTATTAAGATTGCTCGGATCGCCAAATGGTCTTAGGCAGAACTTGCACTTCAACGGCTTGAATCCGGTGTGGGTGCGTATGTGGATCTTCAGACCATATTTCCGAGAGTACACCTTGCCGCAGTAGATGCACAGATGACCCTGTTTGGAGGCACCCATATTGCTGACTATGGCCTCGATCTGGGCAGCTGCATTCATTGGATTCGTTGACAACGGTGCAGTGGCCATCGACATGGAGGGCAGGTAGGAAAGAGGAGTTGCTGCTGCGGTTACTGGTACCATGGGCAAACTCTGGTTAAGTGCTGCAATGGGACGGAAGGCGGAGAACCGTGGTGGCATCTGGGGCGGTGGCGAATGGGTGGGCGAGGCCGAAGACGTGGACGAGGTCGCCGGAATTGGTGAGTGCTGGGCTTCTGTATGACTCCTTGTTGCCGCCTTCAGCGCGTAGTGTAGTCGCATCCACAGGATGTCCATGGCACTACGACCACAACCCAGAGCCAAATGGATCTTCAGCGGGTGGGGTGTCTCGAAGGTCAAGTGGCACAGGTGACACATGTAGCGACTGTTTCCTGCAATTAGATGTAAATATTGGGGTTAATGTTTATGTCAATTATGATCAATTATGATTTCAATTATTTAAATTGTGTATTTGAATTATTTGATGTAGTACTAAAAATACTACAAATTAAATTATATGATAATTACCTTGAATGTTTAGGGGCGTCAGGAAGGGAATGGCCATGAGGAGAACCAACTCTTCGCCGAACCAGGCCACGATCTCGTCCTCCCGGGCTACATCCCTGACCAAACGGACGCGCACTTGCCCACCATGCAGTTCGAAGATGGCATTGAAGCTATACACATCCTCGGAGAGTTTGATCTGTCGCAACAGTGAGCCGGATACGATCAGTTCGCCATTGGACAGCTGGCAGTGGGAGCGTCCGCCATCCGTGGGCATGACCGTAGATCCCAGAAGAGCCGATGTGGGAATGGCAATGGAGCAGGTATCCTTGGGCGTGTACTGCGAGGTGTAAACACCTGGTCGTGGGTTGCTCATCCTCATCCGCTTGGTCGGACTTGCGGTGCTCGTGGTGGCCGTCAATGTGGTCTCCGTCGATGAAGTGGTCATGGTGGTCGGTGTGATGCTGGTGCTGGGCAGGAGTTGCTCAATCCGGAAGATCAAGCTGGCCGAGCGCTTCTGCTCCAGACTATCCAGTTGAGCTGTCGTGTGCATCGTTCGCGTTCGAATTCGATTCTGCGTTCCAATTGGAAGCGAACCGGCGTTTTTATACCACGCCGCTTCCGCATCCCAATCCGCATCCTGCTCCCTTATTTTTCGGATTTGGATTCGGATTCGGATCACAATGGCACGGCTGGCGGCAAGTGCAAGAATTCCCAGCCCAGAATCCAGTCCGGCACCGGCTATAGCCTCGACATAGCTACGCACTTTGCCGGCTCAACCCCCTGGCTCATTTGGCATCCCTTTTCGAGTTCCTGGTGCGTCCTGGTGGTTGCTCGGCAAGTGCAACATCATGTCCTCGCAATCACCAGAGCACTAAGCCAAGCTAAGCGGCCTGTAGCAAGTGTGCGTATTCCTGTGCCCGAACCGTACCCCCTCCCACATCCTCATCCGTCGACGAGTCCTTTCTTTTTTGGCTTTTGGGCTACGCACAAGGAAAATGTTTTTAATTGAAATTAAACGATCGTTTGTTGTTACTTCCCCCGTTGTTGTTGCTATAATGCCACCATATACAAATCGCATTCGCCATCGTCAATGTCATTCGGCCCATGGTCCCTCCCTGCCCCAGGACGACCACCCCGCCCCGCATCACACCACTATAATGCTAATGCCATAAAATATTGGCGTGTATCGTTTCACTATTTGCGGTTTGGGGTGGGTCGTGATTTCTGGGCTCGGCGGTTGCTTCTCCGGCCGGTGGTGCGGAGTCAGTGATGTTAATCGATGTTACGAGGGAATAATTATAGTTGAAAATATTTAGTAACCTTTGGAAAAAATTTAAGTAAGAAACTTATATAGTTAAAGAATGTTTGAAGTACGTTTTCATAAAACATACGAAAACATAAAAATGTTATTACATGTTAATTTTTTTAAATTTATTATTAAGTAAGTTTAAGTTTTATAGAAAACATTTAATTTTATTAAATAAGTCATCATATATTATTTTGTTAATTTCTATTTATTTTAATTAAATATTATATTAAAGATATTTCACTATTAAAGTGGTGCTTCAGTTGGTTTTTTTCAGCGCCCCTTTTTCGTAGTTCCGTAACCCTCATCTAATGCAGCTCCGCTCCTGTCGGCTGACAAATATGCTACGAGGCTAATGTTTTCATTATTGCGACACAATCCCCTTGTCGAGCGATCAACAGGATAAAGTTGGGCGAGCGATTCGCAGGACGGGGGAAAAAAACATGTGTTGCCAGTCACACAGCCGCCGCTCCTGGTCCAGAGGGTTGGATGGGTATTGGTGGCCAAAGAGGACATGCCATCCCAGCCAGAAGCAAGGTGTACCAGGCCAGGACCAATTCTTGGCTTGGTGTTTGCTAGTCCTCAGTAAGTAGGCCGCCATGGGGTTTTCATTTAAAGCATTTTAATTGGCAATTACAAGTGTTTTACCAGCGAAGGTTTTTCAACCCGATTGCAGTTAAAATTGGGATAAAATAGTTTTCTTATTTGTAAGTTAATATTTAAGTGCATAAATGTGATCCATCACCATCGAGTTTTTAGCATTGCAATACAAATATGAATATTATCATTGAGATCAAGAGTTTTCTTAAAGATGGTTGACATATTTTACTTTCGTCGGTAGACATAGCCACCTCCATCGCCATCATCGTTGCCTCCCGTCTCGTTGTCATCGCATCCATGGCATCCACCTCCGGCGGCCAGCTTGTCCAACGCTTCCTGAATCTCTATGGGAATGGGTGGCGGTGTGGGCAGGTGATCGCCCTGCGGCTGGAATCCGTTTTCGTCCGCAATGTAGGTCAGTGAAATTTCCTGGCCCTCGGGACTGGTGTACGAGAAGGAACCCTCCGCCGTCTGTGCCTCCGCCCCTGCCACTCCGGCGTTCTTCAAGTAGCCCATCTCCTCGGCCTTTATTCCGTTTCCAGTCTCGTACTCGTACTACAGGGTTTACTTAAATTATAATTAAATATTGAATGGATCTATAGCTCACTCACCATATAAGAACCATCGGTGTTGACCTTGGACTCCAGCTTTATGATGGGTATATCCTCACCACCACCGCCGCCTGCTCCTCCGCCTCTCGAAGATCCTCCATTGCCATTTCCTGGTGGCAAGTAAGCGTTACTGGGCGGTGGTTTTCCATTCCCATTTTTGGGTGGCGGCCCATAGCTCGGTTTGGGTGGAGCAGGTGGTGGCTTTCCATTTCCCTTCTTTGGAGGACCGTAGCTGTTGGCCGGAGGCGGAGGAGGGGGGCGAGGCGGTGGAGCTGGTGGCTTGACTGGCAGGTAAGTGGCCGGAGGACGGGCACTCGGATAGCCCGCCGGTTGGGACCGAACGTAGCCAACGGCGATGCAAATCAGGGAGAACAATGTGGTCAGTCTCATCTCGATTTCAAATTTGGACTGCTGTTCAACGGCACTCTGTGGTTTTATATGAGCAGCCACAGGTGGTTCGTCGACCGCCACCCAATGACCCCAGTGGAGCAGTCACGTGCCACGGCTTCCGATTGAAATTGAAAACACAATGGAAACGAAAACAGAACCAAAGAACTGGGCCACAGCAAGTGCAAGTGCAGAAATCCCCAGAGCCGATTAGTTGAGAGACTGACAAAGCGCTAATAAATTGAGTGTGCAATCTCGATTTACAAATCCTGCAGCCTTCACCCCTTCAGCTAATCGCTAAAAACAACAAAACCCGACCGGCCACAAGCAAAAACTTTTAATTCAAAAGCAATTTTCAACAGGATCGGGCAACACCTGCATGCCCAACCCATCCCAGCTCAAAAATGGAAAACCTAACCCAACCCCGCAAGATCCCTTGTCTAATGCACTTTGCCTGTTGCCAAGGGGTGCTAAGTCCTGGACTCAGGACTCAGCGCTCAGGAATCAGGACCTTCGAGCACAACACCCCACTGAAACCGAACTTCAGGGATGTCGGCTTTAGTCAATCGTCTATTAACTTTTTGCCAGCTAGTGCACAGTGGTGCTAGGTTAATATAAAGTGGGAATGATTAATAAATGAGTTGTCAGGAACAAAAATAAACTTACCTTAACGTAAACATAAACTGACTTACTTACATTTCATTGTTGGATATATAACATAACATAACAGATATAGCATTTTTATCTTGTAACTCAAAATATTTTTTTTTATCAAATTTAAAACATTTTTTCTTATTAATCTTAATCTTAATCTCAATTTCACAGCTGCAATGCTAAATTTTGTAATTTGTTAATAAAAATAATTTAATATTAATGCTTTTCAATATTTGTTTTTTATATTTTATATTTTTAAAAAATGGTCCCACTGTGCTCCTTGTTGCGGCTGCTGATGTGTGTGTTTATCATTTGGTAGCTCAGCTTGTGCCTGTCGTGGATGCCGCTAATATAGAATCGGCCTTCCCCTTCGAAGGACCAACGAAAAGGCCGAGCTAATGGCAATGTCGTTTGCAGCTTGTCCTACTTGTAATGTGCTGGCGCACAGCTGACGCGCTCCCAGGACTCAGGACTCCGAGTTCAGGACTTCGCGTCCGTGAGTGGAGTGCGGATTTTGTGAACCTGTTCCGGCCGTTCCAGCTGCGGGCTCAGAGCAACCAAGCAACCACCGGGGAGGACCAGGAATAGCCGGCTGCTGCACCGGCTGCATAAACCAACAATTGTTGGTCCTCGGTCCATGTTGGTCCTTGGTCCTTGCTGCTCGGCTTTTGGTTTCCAGTTAGCCACGCACCGATGGCACATATTCCACGCCCGCATTCGCGTTCATAAAGCGAATTTTGACTGAGCGGAACGATCTGATTGCGATTTGGCGTTGTTTTTGCGAGGGTTGGCCGATTAAGTTCCTCGTATCGCTTAAATAAACATTTTCAGATGAGGTCCATTGATAAATTGGCCACTGGCCCTCGATGACAGCCTTGATGTGAAGTAAGGGGCGGGAATCTAAGCAACTGTCGTCGCTATTAAATAAGTTATATGGCGAATATTAAAATAATGTGGTGGCCAGCTGATTAGCTTGGGCTGATTCATTAAATGGTTTCAAAAAGAATTGCTAACAAATAGAATTCCTAAATTAATCGCCAGTTAAAGCAAATTTATTTCAGAGTGGTCATCGTCATACAAACAACCATTATTTTAGCACCACAATTGTTTTGTTTTGAAGCCTTTGAATAAGACTTTAATTAAACTTGAATTGAACAGGTTCGGGTCTCATCGTCTTATTTGGAGTTCTGTAACGATATTAAATAATACAATTTTTAAAAAATGTATAAAAATAAAATAAAAAAACACAGTACATAGAAAAGCAATTGTGTAATAAATTCAATAAAACTGACATTTTCCCCTTAAGAGTATTTAACAGTTGGGTCTGTATAATTCGCCTTTCTTTTTTGATATTTTTTGGCTGCTAAGAACAAAAGTTGGGCCATAAACAATGACGTAACCCCTTTCGGGCATTGCTGGCTGCGCAGATATTTGTTTTCATTAATCCGATCTCTTTGACTTATTTTGGCTGGTTGGCTCATCTCGCAGAATATCTTCAGTTGATTTCGGCCAACGGCACAGACAAGAACGTAGAGTTCTGATCACAACTTAATTTTAATAAAACCCCTGTTAAAACGCTAAAAGTGCAATGAAATTGGTAAGAGTATTTCCAAGATGCACAATCCTTGACAACTAATTTTTGTAATATTTATAAAGCTAAGCAAAGTGTTTTTAATCACTGCGTTAATTGCTTTGGCCTCATCGGCGGCTTTGGAGAAAGGCGAGCGAGAGGAGGAGCTTCATTTCGGGTAAGGTTACTGAAGTTCATCCAGCACCCACAATTAAAATGATTATTTCAAAACAGATTTCACACCGAAAATGGTCACCAGAGAAATGAAGCCATAACGTACACAGTAAAACCGGAAACAGTTCAGGATCCCAAGGAGGTGACAACCCAAAAGCCAGTGGAATATAAAGGTGGATACAGCTTCATCTCAGCCGATGGTTATGAGTACCAGGTCCTCTATAAGGCCAACAAAAACGGTTTTCAGCCCTATGTGACAGCCCACAAAATTAAACCGGATAAGAGTTAAGCCATTATATTTATTTTTATTGTGATAGAAAAATAAAATTCCGCATAATTTATCAGTGTATCAAGCGTGGCTCGAAAGCTCTTTTCACAGTGGTGGCAGACTTGGCTAGAAAAAGCTTAGATGTCTTCGGGCCAGCTCGTTAATCTTCAATCATTTCGAGATAGACTGATTGCAACATCATCAGCATAATAATGGGTTACCATTTCTGTCTTGGCTTGGGTTGCTTGGACTATTTCGGTTAGCTTGATCGAGCTGATGCCTTTCTGTAAAAGTTTTTAAAATGCACAGGTATATTTAAAATGTGCAAAGAGCCGTATTCTTTTTTAGTTGTCTTAAATTATTAAATATTCTTAAGCTTTAAAGGTAGTTTGGTTAGCATTTTTCAAAAATGTGAATCATAGGGTATACATTAGTCTCAGCTGAGCCAACTCAGACTTTCTTTCGTGGGTTAGGTCGATTAGTTTTCCAATTTGATGCCGCTTTAAATGTAATGCACATATATGAGAGTCGCCACCAAATTGTGGCTCGAACTCTATTGCTTTCGTTATGCAAATCTCAATTCAGCTCCAAGAAATTGGGCAACCCGTCTCTGCGGGCAAAGCTTACTCAGCAGTTTGTTTTGTTTTGGACCAACAACTCATTATGGATCCACATAGGTGTCTTAGGCCAGGGGCCTCGATGAAGACGCTTCATTAAGCTCCCAAGCGCCTTGGTTGCAAGTTGTGTTTTTCCAGACTCGTATATCACCACAATCCAGCAACTTTCGATCTAATATGAGTCTATCCTCGGTGGCAAGCAACATTCAGCATGGCAACAAGGCAGCTCGCTGTGGACTGAGCCTTAACAATAAACTAGTGCAGGCCTTGATCCTCCTGGTGGCCTGCGTCCTCTTTGGAGCCAACATGAACTACGCCTCCTTTCCACCTGGCACTGTCATCGATATCAAGCTGGGTGATGTCGCCCTCGAGCAGTTCAGCTATACGCCAACCCGCGATGGATACGAGTTCAAGTAGGTTTAGCCATCATTACATTAAGCATTATCTTTAGCCTTACATAATATGAAAACATGAAAGGAAACTTTTCCTAATAGTATAATAAAGTAAAAGCCCCTAATTTTCATTTAATCATTTAGCTATTATGTATTATTTTTGTTTGTATGAGATGACTAATTTTATCTTTTTCTACGTTCAGCTACACTCTTCCTGATGGAACTTTTCGTGATGAGGTTGGCAAGGTCCTGAGTGGAACTTCAGCTGCCCAGGATCTGGAGAATGCCAACAACTTGGCCAAGAACCACCGTCCCTCCCGTCAACAGGGCCTTAAGGTTCGCAAGTTGTCCGGAAAATCACTTGCATCTCTGGCCGGATAAGACACCTCAGAAAACATTATTATTTACAATCCAGCACGAATTTATTTAAACAGTTTGCATTGCCGACTGTTTTAGGCTAGGTTATAAGTTGAGATGTTACATTTGTTAGCAATAAAAACAATCGATCAAAATCTCCGACTCTCTGAAAACTTGTTTGTTGTGCAAGAAAATTTGCGTTGACTAGCAAGTTGCATAAAGTCATGGTGATTTGTAAATTATGGAGATGCTTTATAGATATGTATATCTTGAACCATTTAACAGGTGGTTAGTGTTTCTTATAAATAGGGTTAAGAACGCTCTATTCATAAAAAAAAATTCTCTAAATTTTAAAATGACAAAATGTTGAACTTACATATGCATTTTACAATGTATTCTGTTTTCCAATGTGTCGGTTTTTTTTTTTAATTTTATCTTTTTATTTTGGCATAAACTAGTTTAAAAATGTTTCAACAAATGCATGAAACATAATTTATTTGTATTTTCGGTAATATTTTGCTGTAAAATATAGTAAAATTTGTTTTTCAGTTCAAACATGAGCGATCAATGTAGAAACATTTTCCCAAAAGTATGTAAGGGTTTCATATTTGGTTGCCCAAGTTGGTTTATTTAAAATTTGGTTTTTTTTTTCTAGGAATTTCCTATATCTCAGCAAATAGTTTTTAATAAACCTTGTTGCCTAAGAGTATGTGATGATATTGATTTTTATTCAAAAATCAAGTTTTTTGCCTAAGTCATTTGATTTTCTGCCTAAAAATCTAAAATAAAAATATCATCTTCGTATTTAAAAAAGTTAGTTTTAAATTAATTTAATACTACAACAGTTAAATCAGAAACAGAATTGTTATGGTCTTCTGCTGATCGTACATTAATTTGGTACTTAATAGCAATTTTTCCGGCTTCTTGAAAAGATTTCGCTGAGGGAGCTAAAATTTTCTTTATTGGTTATTCTAGGCAATAAATCTTTGCATCACCGTCTTTTTTCGGTGTTTCAAGATGCGTTGCATTTGGGTCACAAAACCAAAAGAAACAAATAAAGTCGAAATATGCGATAAAAAAATTGTACGCACGATTCTGAATGTCAGGTGGTCAGCAGAAGTATTTTTAGCCAAATGCAAATATTACGAAACAAGCAGTTAAAATGATAAACAGAAATTTAAAAACAACGGCAATGTGACATTTATATATAAAAAAAGTGATGGCCAGGCAGGGTAAGCTATTAAAACATTGCCATTAACGCTCAAGTGCTAGTTTTGCAGACCCAGTTGATGCGGCAGCCAAAAAAAAAAACGAAACCGAAACCGAACTCGATTCCTACATAGACGAGTCCCAAAGACCGGGTTCAAGCCGGTCTGGCCAACTTTTCAGTGAGGTGCGTGCGAGTTGGCAACGAACGAAAGCCGGGCCAAAACGGCAGCTGAATGGGTGGCGGACAGATGGTTGGTCAGACGGACGGACAGACAGACGGACAGCAGAAGCAGCAGCATCTGGCGCTGACCTTGAAGACGTAAATGTGAAGACGCATCTACATAAATATCTATTGTATCTCCGGCTCTTTCTGTCTGGCACCGGGCATGGGGCATCTTGTATTTGTGTATTGAAAGCGACAGTGCAAACAAGAAGGTATATCAAAGCTGAAAAACCTGTCGATTGCCATTTGATTAGAACAGTTATGTAAATCGCGGCCTATAAGGAAGAACACCGCCCCAAGCTTGTCGAATTTTAACCAAAGATAGACAACGCCCCCGCGCACAGAGGCAATCATTCCGATTAGCACTCGAGGCCATCGATCACAGCCAGATTAATTATGCAAAGCCAGCATGATAAATGCAGCTCGCTGCAGATGCCCTCGAAAAGCTGCGGAAAAGACCCAAATAATAAATATTATGCAGTCACGAATCAGATTCATTTTCAAGTTCAATTTGTAGGCGGACTGGCTAAAAAAATTAAGCTGAAATTTCTTGAAAGATACATTGTATATGAACTTGCTTGGTATTAAGTTAAGCTGCGCTTAACTTTAATGTTTCAGGTGACATTTTATTTGTAAAGGTTTAAATCATGCAGAATCCCATAGTTTTTTCTCTTTTTTTGTAATATACTTGTCTTTCTCGTTAAATTTACACATTTACATCTTTTCCATTTGCAGTCTAATCAGAAAATTATAGTTTGACATTTTTAGTCAATAAGTAATTTTCACACTGCATTAATGTTATGCAATTTTGCTGAATAAACAATGACAACAGCACTTTGTTGAGTCTGGTTTTGCTTTTGATTGCAAAGACGTTTTGTTAATTTGATGCGTTCTATACATGTTAAATGGTCAATATTTTTTGATTGATTACATTCCTCGGAAATCACCAATTCAATTATATTTAACGAGCAAGTAAAGAATGGCAAAATGCCAAATTGCAGCTGCCAAAAAATCAACCAAGATCATGTGATTTTCAACGACTTTTTGAGGAAATGCCAGTATCAATGCACAACACCCTGTCGATGGGTCAGACATTAAGTTGTTGGCACAATTCAATTCAAGTGGAGGAGGAGGCTGGGGCAGAACCGTGGTTGACCAGAGGCCGACCGATGACCAAAGTTAAAACCCGACTGACCGGCTTGAAAGATCCGCTGCTGGGGCTTCTTCATCGGCCTGCTAGCGGTCAACGAAGGTGGCATAAATTGGCAAGCACCGACGGCGACTTAAAAACTAAAAGAAAAAAAAAATGCTAAAAGTACAACACAAAAAAAAGCAAGAGTCAGAGATATAAATTGCATGCGAGCCGTAGTTGTAGGTTATTCGATGTATTTTTTATATATATTTCCAACTGCTTTTGGCTCTTGTTACCGGGCAGGCACATCAATCGAGCGCTGTAAAGGCCGTTGCATATGCCAAAAGTCAACCTGCGGTTCCATCTCCATCCACAGCCTCATCCATCGTGCACTTTGGCCATCACACATGGCTCAGCTCGTGTTCTTCGTGTCCGCGGCTTGAACTTGCTGCCCTGCCAATTGGCGGCGACAGCACTTGAACTTAGTCTCTTTTGGGCCACCAAGACGTCGTCGATTTCGGCTCAATCTGGGTGCCGAGTTGTTCTGGTTATTGTTTCCCATAGTTCTTGGCCCGGTATTTCCCCGTAGCTGCCCAATCAGACCGCAACCTTTTCCCCAATGCATCTGCTTGATTCATGAACTTTTTCGAGTTTTCTAAAGCTACCAGTCGGCACTGACAGAAAATTTAAGTACATCTTAAGTGTGGCATTATATTCTAGTAATTGTTTTGTTTATTTCAATTAAGATTTAAGTACTTAATGAACTTCGAATGCTGGTTTAGTGTGGGTGTAAAACAAAATACATTCGAATGATTAAGTGTTTTAAGCTTGAATAAATATTTTTTATGTTCTAACTACATTAGTTTTAGCATGCTTGTTGTTATGTTTGGTTTCTTGTTAAAATAATGAAGACATATTGATTGTGGATAATTATTCTCACAGAATCAAACTGAAACTTAGAATGCTTTTTCGAGTGTGGGTGAAGAGCAATAATACCTTTCGGATGAGTACACCGCTGCACAAAGCCGCTTTAAATGTTACTTGTCGCAGCGACTTTGGCGACTTTGGTGCAACGCTGGCAATTGAAAAACGGCACAAAAACTAAAAAAACAAAATGGAAATAGTGGAAAACATTTAGCCGGCGACCGCCAGAGCTGCTGAACTAGCGAGCTGCTTGGCTTCTTCCACAATTGTGCAAATTTATGACGTTTGCAAATGCAGCCGCGAGTGCAGTATAAAATGCAGTGGACGCCGTTGCAACGCCACCATTAGACAACTGCCAGTTTGTCCAGCCACATAGGGGAATTCGCAATTCCGAGAACCGCTCAACATGATGAAATTGGTAGGTGAACTTGGATAAACGTGGCGCACCATGCCCAACCAGGATACGCAAAAGGATACCTAATCTCTTACCGCCTTGCAGATGCTAGTCGTTGGCTCGATGGCCGTGCTCCTGGCGCTGGCCAGTGCCCGGCCCCAAAATGATGTGGAAGTTCTGGAGTACGAATCGGAGAACACTGGCCTCGGCGGCTACAAGTTCAGCTACAAACTGAGCGATGGCACCAGTCGCACGGAGGAGGGCGTGGTCAACAATGCGGGCACCGACAACGAATCCATATCCATTCGGGGGTCCGTCACCTGGGTGGCTCCCGATGGCCAAACTTACACCATTAACTTTGTGGCCGACGAGAACGGTTTTCAGCCGGAGGGCGCCCATCTGCCCAAGTAGACCTCCGCTTTCGAGGAGATCCTGTAAATACCACCTTCCCGAATGAACCCACAACTTCAACCAACCAGCCATACAGTGAGGTGCTAAGGTCCTGTCCGGAGGAGCTGTCCCTTGTCCCGTGGCAGCCAATCGGTCAGTCAGTTAGTAAGTCGATCAGTCATTTAAGTCAGTGTCGTGCATTGTTTTCTATTTTCCTTGTTACTCGCATTAAAGCCGAACTTTCGATTCTCGAAAAAAATATTTTTTCTTTGTGGAAACCATAAAGTAAGTCACCAGTTCTGGGAAGGCAGAGATCGTCTTAATCATTGCGTATTTGGATGGTCACGCACAAGATAACGTTCCTCTATAATAATAACAAAGTACCTGAGTTCTTTTCTATTGTATCGAAACAGCTTCAGCTATGAAAATGGAATTCATACTTCTTTTTCTTTTGATTCAAAATGATAAAAATACAAAATGTTCCATCTAAAAAATATATGAACATAACACTAATTTTTAATCTTTATTTAAACTGAGCTACGATAAAAAGAAAGTATGCATTATTTTGGTACTACGATTTAACGGCTTGTTTTTCAGATGAATTCTAGTTTTGAGCTAGAAGACCTTTTGAATAAACATCATACACTGATTTATAGGTGGGGAATATCCTCGCCCTGGGGTTGGAATCCGTTCTCATCGGCCACGTAACTGATGGCATGCGTCTGTCCGTCGTCTCCTACGAAGCTAAAGGATCCGGCCACCTGCAAGACATCCTCCTCGGGACCAAGGCTCTTCAGGGAGCCGTGCTGCTCCTGCTTGGTGCCGTCGCTTGTCTCAAACTTGTAGCTATAGCTATCGGCATTGACATCGGACACCAGGTCAACAATCTCTGCATCCGGAGCGGGAGCAGCTAGGCACATGGCAATTGAAAGGCAGGTGAACACAAGTATGCACTTCATTTTGAATGGTGGTGGTTGTTTGATAGTAGTCGGAATTTACTCAATATTCAAAATGCGGGATTGCAGGAGGCTTTTATACGATTGCAGCATCGGCTGATAAGACAGCTAATCCAATTAGCACTTTGGGCCAAGTCTTTAACATTATATAGCCGACGCGATCTGAGGACAGCAGGTGTTAATTGTATATGTATTAATCTGTATTTATTCTTAAAAATCGAATACTCAAAAAAAAAATTCCAAATTTCCTTTTAATAAGCGAAATAAAGTTGTGAAACAAACTATAAATATTTTCTCCATACGCCTTTTAGACAATTACAATTAATAAATAATTTTGCATGTAAACCAGGCTTCTACACATTTCGTTTAACACAGAATAGTAATCATTGAGTCTTCATTGAGGTCTTCAATATGAAATTCGCCATCGTCCTGTTCGCCCTCTTCGCCGTGGCCTTGGCTGCCCCTACAGATGTCGAGATCCTCCGACAGGATAGCAAAGTTGAAGCCGATAATTACACATATTCGTAAGTTCTCAAAATGGCATAAATGGCAATGTGAGTATCTAACTACGATGGAACCCCCTTCTCCGACAGTTTTGGTACAAGCGACGGTACCTCGAAGGACGAGCAGGGTGAGCTGAAGTCCATCGGCCCCGATGCGCAGGCCATCGTAGCCCGAGGCCAGTTCAGCTACACGGGCCCTGATGGCGTGGTGTACACCGTCTCCTACGTGGCCGATGAGAACGGATTCCAACCCCAGGGTAGTCATCTGCCAGTTGCCGTATAAGTTAAGAAGTTGAAATAAATTGTTTATAAAGGAATACACTTTCTTTGCCTTTCAAAAAAAACCTGGACATGCAGTGGGGAAAAATCATTTAACTTGTCTAGAAGTGAAAGAAAAAACCTAATAGGTACAAAAATGTGTCTTGGTTAACTCAGTTATTTTATTAATTTAACACCGTAATTTAACGCCGCAGTTGCTGTTACAGTTTCCTTAGATTAAAAGACGTTTAGTGGGGCAAAATATTGAGCAATCTTTTGACGTCACTCCATCTGCATCCCTAGCCTTCGTTACCATGAACTTAGACGTACGGAATGTAGAATCGAACTTGAATTTGTTTTGACTTCTGTGGCAATGTTTTATTTAAGAACGTGCAAATAATTACCGCGCACCTAACTGTTTTTTTTTCAATTAAAAATCTTGTTTAAATAAACCAATATACAATATATGTAAATGGAGAGATGACCTAAGAACTATGAAATATAGGAACACCAATTTAATTTAAAGCATTTTGATTTATTTTAAAATCTTTGATCGATTTGGGAAACATTTAAGCAACTGGGGCCACGGGCAAATGGGCGCCCTGGGGCTGGTATCCGTTCTCATCAGCCACGTAGTTGATGGTAAACTTCTCGCCGGTCTTCTCATCCACCCAGGAGAAGGATCCGTGAACGACAGCGGCCTCGTGCTCAGTGCCAACGTTCGTGAGGACACCGTCCTGGGCGATGATGGTGCCATCGCTGGTCTCCAGGTTGGAGCTCCACTTATCCGGTGCAACATCGACGTCCTGCCTCAAGATCTCGGCCTCGTTGGGGCGGGCCACGGCCATGGCGAAGAGGGCGACGAAGACGATGAGGAATTTCATGTTGGAGCTGTGTGGAGTTTGTTAGATAGCTTGGAACTGTCTGATGCTCTGGTGAATATGGGTGGAGACTTTTATACGATTAGGAATTACGAGTTGTGAGTTGCAAAAGTCAAAGGTTAAGTATGGCATTGTGCGAATCTGCCAAATTTGTTTGGACAATCGATGACGATTTTATTTGCATCTGTTTCGGTCTAACTGGAAACTAGAGCAGCGGCTGCACTCCAATAACGAAGCCAGTAGCCGAATTAAAGCTGAAGTAGCAATCTGCTGACTGATCTGAATCCAAACTAAAACAGCTTGCTAACATATTAACTAAGGCCAAGATCATGTCAATGATTTCCATAAAGTCATCAGAGGGTAGTCCCGCGCTATCGTGCTTTAGTTTAAATAATAATTGGTTTGGAATTGATTTAGAGTGGGTGCACTGCGCATCCATAACCGGTCTACACAGATACATAAGATACAATACCTTTTTGATATAATAAACAAGAGAGAATGCTAAAATCGAGTTCCCCGCCTATCAGATACCCGTTACTCAGTTGTGTGAATGCGAACGCGAAATTTCTTCATTTTTCTGGGATACCGATAGATATTGGGGAATAAAATGAGAAAAATTTGAATATTGTTAAAAAATGTGGACGTGGCAGTTTTGGGCAGTTTTAGGGCGTGGCAAAAAATGTGAAAAATATCAAAACGTTTTTCAAAAGTGTGGGCGTGGCAGTTTTGTGCGGATAGACGGACATGGCTAGATCGACTCGGCTATTGATCGGAAACGCTTCCTTCTGCCTGTTTCATACTTTTCAACGAATCAAGAGTACACTTTTACTCTACGAACGGGTATAGTGAAGATTTATTTAAAGTATCCTTCAGCATTAAAAATATAAAAGAACAATTTTGTTTAAAAATTAAAATTTTCTTGTGCTTGTTTTGGACAAAAATTTTGAATTTTAATTGGTCATATAAACGAATATTAATAATAAGGAGTAATAAATTCTTCATAAGTTTACTAAATACATATGGAATGATTAAAACTAATTGAAATTAAATTAAAAGAATGCATGATGACTTATTGAAATTTCAAATAATATTAAATTGAACTTCACTGCAGTAACACGACAGTGAAATATATATGATTCAAAAATATAGATCGTTTCAAATACACATTTATAGTCGTTCTTGCAATGCAAAGTGAAACTAATAAATTGTATCCAACCGAATAAGCAGTTTTTTCTAGAAAATCTCAGGGAATAATTAAAACAAATTTCAATTAAAAAACAGTTTATTTCAGACTATCAAATAATTTAAGCAACTGGGGCCACGGGCAAATGGGCGCCCTGGGGCTGGTATCCGTTCTCATCAGCCACGTAGTTGGTGGTGAACCTTTCGCCGGTCTTCTCATCCACCCAGGAGAAGGATCCGTGAACGACAGCGGCCTCGTGCTCAGTGCCAACGTTCTTGAGGACACCCTCCTGGACGATAATGGTGCCATCTCTGATCTCCAGGTTGGAGCTCCAATTCTCCGGTGCAACATCGACGTCCTGCCTCACGATCTCGGCCTCGTTGGGGCGGGCCACGGCCATGGCGAAGAGGGCGACGAAGACGATTAGGAATTTCATGTTGGAGCTGGTAGAAAGCTGATGACTGTCTGATGCTCAACTGTAGTTCGTAGGGGGCTTATATACGCTAAAAGTTTCGAAATCCAAAAGTCAAAAGCAGCTTTAGATTTAATAAAATGTTAATGACTCTATTCACATTGTTATACTCTGCCAAAGTGTCAGCTGTTTGCTAAACGTGTATCAATCGTTTCTATGAAATTTCCCGTTTAATGATTTAAACCAGTTATAATTTTGCTGTTTTTCCGATAATTCTGATGTTTATTAATATCAAAATAGATATTTCATAAAAGGTTTTTCTTATGTATTTAATATATGATATATTAATTTTAAATTTTTTTAAATTTTTTTAACCCTACATTTTGAGATTATTTTGTGGATACATATGTAAATGCCTAAACTCTCTATCTTTTCAATGATTTAAATAAATTATAAATTCTAGGAAAGTTATTTAAATTAAAGAGTATGAGATCCTCGTAATTCCACGCTAGTTCCTGAGATCTCGACGTTCATACGGACAGACGAAAATGGTCAGATCGACTCGATTGTCGATCCTGATCAAGAATATACATATATACTTTATATGGTCGGAAACGCTTATTTCTACCTTTTACATACTTGATGTTTTAGGTTTATTTCTTTTTGATATAAAATTAAAAAAAAATAGTTTACAAAAAATAAAAATATAAATTTAAAAAATATTTTATGTTTCAGTTTATTCGTAAAATAATGTGTTTGATTAAGCCCAAAGTAGAAAACTCCCCAATTCCAGGCCTAAGTGTGTGTACTCAAACTGAAATATAATTGAAGCTTAGAAATTGTGTAACCCTATTGTACACTATTTCTTAGTCCCTTTGATTTAAAACCTTTTTGCCAATGAATAATATCTTGGTAATAAATTCAGTGTTTTTTTTAGCAGATTCCCAAATTTGAATAAAACCGATTCGATTTTTTGCAATTAACAAACAATATATTTTAGTCTCTGAATGAACAAATTTCGAGTTGTGATCGAGGACAGTTTAAGCAACTGGGGCCACGGGCAAATGGGCGCCCTGGGGCTGGTATCCGTTCTCATCAGCCACGTAGTTGATGGTAAACTTCTCGCCGGTCTTCTCATCCACCCAGGAGAAGGATCCGTGAACGACAGCGGCCTCGTGCTCAGTGCCAACGTTCGTGAGGACACCGTCCTGGGCGATGATGGTGCCATCGCTGGTCTCCAGGTTGGAGCTCCACTTATCCGGTGCAACATCGACGTCCTGCCTCAAGATCTCGGCCTCGTTGGGGCGGGCCACGGCCATGGCGAAGAGGGCGACGAAGACGATGAGGAATTTCATGTTGGAGCTGGTAGAAAGCTGATGACTGTCTGATGCTCAACTGTAGTTCGTAGGGGGCTTATATACGCTAAAAGTTTCGAAGTCCAAAAGTCAAAAGCAGCTTTAGATTTAATAAAATGTTAATGACTCTATTCACATTGTTATACTCTGCCAAAGTGTCAGCTGTTTGCTAAACGTGTATCAATCGTTTCTATGAAATTTCCCGTTTAATGATTTAAACCAGTTATAATTTTGCTGTTTTTCCGATAATTCTGATGTTTATTAATATCAAAATAGATATTTCATAAAAGGTTTTTCTTATGTATTTAATATATGATATATTAATTTTAAATTTTTTTAAATTTTTTTAACCCTACATTTTGAGCTTATTTTGTGGATACATATGTAAATGCCTAAACTCTATATCTTTTCAATGATTTAAATAAATTAAGAATTCTAGGAAAGTTATTTAAATTAAAGAGTATGAGATCCTCGTAATTCCACGCTAGTTCCTGAGATCTCGACGTTCATACGGACAGACGAAAATGGTCAGATCGACTCGATTGTCGATCCTGATCCAGAATATACATATATACTTTATATGGTCGGAAACGCTTATTTCTACCTTTTACATACGTGATGTTTTAGGTTTATTTCTTTTTGATATAAAATTAAAAAAAAAATAGTTTACAAAAAATATAAATATAAATTTAAAAAATATTTTATGTTTCAGTTTATTCGTAAAATAATGTGTTTGATTAAGCCCAAAGTAGAAAATTCCCCAATTCCAGGCCTAAGTGTGTGTACTCAAACTGAAATATAATTGAAGCTTAGAAATTGTGTAACCCTATTGTACACTATTTCTTAGTCCCTTTGATTTAAAACCTTTTTGCCAATGAATAATATCTTGGTAATAAATTCAGTGTTTTTTTTAGCAGATTCCCAAATTTGAATAAAACCGATTCGATTTTTTGCAATTAACAAACAATATATTTTAGTCTCTGAATGAACAAATTTCGAGTTGTGATCGAGGACAGTTTAAGCAACTGGGGCCACGGGCAAATGGGCGCCCTGGGGCTGGTATCCGTTCTCATCAGCCACGTAGTTGATGGTAAACTTCTCGCCGGTCTTCTCATCCACCCAGGAGAAGGATCCGTGAACGACAGCGGCCTCGTGCTCAGTGCCAACGTTCGTGAGGACACCGTCCTGGGCGATGATGGTGCCATCGCTGGTCTCCAGGTTGGAGCTCCACTTATCCGGTCCAACATCGACGTCCTGCCTCAAGATCTCGGCCTCGTTGGGGCGGGCCACGGCCATGGCGAAGAGGGCGACGAAGACGATGAGGAATTTCATGTTGGAGCTGGATAGAAAGCTGATGACTGTCTGATGCTCGATTGCAGCTGGGTGGGGGCTTATATACGCCAGAATTAGCGAAATGCAAAAGTCAAAGGTGGCAACGAATTCGGCGTATCGCAAATGAGTTCTGCTAATATTTATGTAGATCTGATGCGAAAATGAGCGCATCGTTATTTAAGCATTGTTTCCAGTCAAACTGGACCTGATAGCTTCAAACTATTGTCGCCCAACCGGCTGCATTCGAAGGCTGCGTTTGGCCGGAGATGAAAGGGATGGGTCCACCGGTCGCTGATCTTTGAGCAATCTAGAGCTATATTTCAATCCACCTTATATTATTAAATTTTGCAGAAGAGTTTGCTTATTGTTAATAATAAAAACGGTTTTAGGATTTGTTTACTATTTGACTCCATCTTAGTCAGCATATGTTATCTCTTATGACGTGCATATTTATGTAGGTTATGGTTTTTGGGCAATGACCAATGAATAAGGGTCTCTAAATGGTGTGCCAATAAGGATGAGAACGTGTAAGTGTTCAATAAATGCCATCAATATTATATGAATCCATGGCTTTTCCCTTCCTTAAGGTTTAAGAAATTATACTTAAGACCTTTTTTCATAATATTCTCAGACAAAGGAAAGACTAGTAATTAACATTTGCGTTCATTAAATTTTAAGTAAATCATTAGATATTTTAGATAGACTTTCACTTTAAATAAATAGAAGGTAATGAGTTCGATTTTTTTGCCGCGTTTATTTAATAATCAACTAGAAACCATTAACATAGAACAGCTCTCGGTTAGCGTATCCGTATCCGCTTAGTTGCCGATGGGCACATTGGGCAGATGGGCACCCTCGGGCTGGAATCCGTTCTCGTCGGCGATGTAGTTGACGGTGTAGGTCTGGCCATCATCGGCCACGAAGGAGTAGGAGCCGCGGACCACAATGGCCTCCTGCTCAGTGCCGACGTTCTTGAGCTGACCCTGCTCCTCGTGCTTCTTGCCGTCGCTGGTCTCCAAACTGTGGGAGAATGGGTATTTAATCCTTGGATAATCCTCGCACTGAGCTGGCCGGAGATTGATAGACTTACGCAAAGTTGTAGCCCTCGGCCTGGACGTCGGACTCCATACGCAGGATCTGGGCCTCCGCATCGGGAGCGGGGGCAGCCAGAACGACGGCGAAGAGGGCGGCGAAGACGATGGCAACTGCGCACTTCATGTTTTTTTTGTTATGGGTAATTTGGCTAAGGATTCGATGGGAACTTGCGACCGAACGGCTAGTCAACGTTACTTGATTTGTGATGTTTATGGCCCTGTCCCGGCGTTTATATAGTCGGATCGGAGGTCGACAATCGAAGAAAAGTTAGTCGAAAATAAAAATGACTAATTACACGCCGAGCACCAAAGCCAACAAATTGGTTCGAAAAACGCACAAAAACATCATGAAAAAATCACAACAACCACACCAAGACGCAAATAATAACGTAAAACAAAAACTTCTAAGGCAAACAAATCGACGCCGTTTTTAGGAAATACCTCATCATCATCATTTGCATTTTTCGTGAATCAATCAATCCAATCGCTTCCAAGACGAAGACAACAAGCCAAACATTTTTGATAATCCATGGGTATATTCATATTTTGTGGCAGAGTGGGGCGGCTAGCTTGCCCTGCAGCAAAAGAAGCAGCATGTCCAGAAATGGCTGTATCAGGTTTCAGATACATACCATAGTTGACAGTACAAAATTTAAAATTATGCACTTTTTCACTTCCTGAAATCAAAATGGAATAAACTGGATATTTAAGAACATAAAAAATATCTGTTGTGCAAGCGAGTTAAAACCATTGTAACATTTGTTCATTATAACATTTAAAATATACTACTAGCAGTAAGTAAGTAAGTAAGTACTGTAAAATTTAGCATTTAAGCATATCTATTTTTTTGTTCTAATTCCATTAAATTTAAAACAAATGCAGAATGTGTATTTCATGCAAAGAATTTTTAAATATATTTAAAAACTTTCTTTAATTTATGAAACCCCTTAAGCACAACTTCTATAGAACAATGACCTGTCCCAAAATAAAGAGTACACAGTAAGAATTGAAATGAATGATGTTACTTTAATATTATGATGTTCTTCAAGCGAAACTTAGACATAGTTAACACATTTGCGCTGAATTGGAACTTGATTGGCGAATGACTTTCAATCGGATTCCCTGGGATTCACTGAACGGGCCTGGGCAGATGGGCACCCTCGGGCTGGAAGCCGTTCTCATCGGCCAGGTACTGGATGCTGTAGGTCTGACCATCGTCACCCACATAGGCATAGGATCCGCGGACAACAATGGCTTCGTGATCGGTGCCCACGTCCTTCAGCTGGCCTTCCTCCTGATGCGACTTTCCGTCGCTCGTCTCCACGCTAAAGAAAACCAGAAACCGGTTAGCAAACGACCTTGACACAGTGGGAAACCTGGGAATCTGGCCGAATCTGTTGACCGACAACCACTTACGCGAACTTGTAGCCCTCGGGCAGGACATCGCTGTCGAAGCGCAGCACCTGAGCATCCTGCTGGATGGCTGGAGGAGCGGCCAGGGCGCAGGCAAGGATACAGGTGAAGGCGATGGCAACGGTGAACTTCATCTTGCAGCTGGATGTGGCTGATGGGGATTGGGTGGCTCAAGTGATGGGTTCGAGGAGTGTGCAGACAATGCGTGCAATTCTCTCGTTGAGTGGCGAATTTATACTCCTTCGGCCATGTAATGCAATGCGTGTAAGTGGCAATTACGGGAGCAAAAGAAACCGAGACCCAAAAAAAAAAGGTGAGAGTGGGAGAAACCAGTTTGTCGTTTTGCTTCCTTTGACCCACACTGGTTACCTAACCAGTTGCTGGATGCTTCGGCTCGGCTTTGGCTGTTTTGCGATTGATTGATTGCCCAGCGACAAGATACACAGATTTCATTTGTCTTTAACAAATTAACTACAAAGTGCGCCCTGCCCAGGCCATGAGTTGCGATAGTTGGTCTTAGAATCAGTCAATAAACTGCGAAATTGGGTCACAACGAATTGGGCTCAAGTGCAGGCGAAATGCTTGGCCTAATAAAAACCTTTTGCCATTTCCAATTTCAATGTCACTCGGATACCTTTCTTTAAGAGTTTTAAAAAGCGGTTTGCTTTTTATTTTATTTCTCAACCTTTTTCCAGAAGAAATGACACGTTTTTGTGCTAGGTCAGAAAAATCACCGAAATTCTTTTTTAAGACTTATGGAGAACAACTTTTTTCAACATGCAAAAAACTAGAATTGTGATAGAATAAACTTTTATAGAAATAATACTGTCTTTTGAGTTTTTTATATGAAAGTTTAAAAAAGAATAAAAAATATCTATATAAATAACATAGTTGTTAGTGTTGGGAATTAAAAATAAATGTAATTACTTGTGAGTCCGAGAAAAAATTATTAGCATTTAGAACCCGTTGTTATATAATATTGGAACTTTATATGTGGCTGAAGCCCTAGAAATATATGGACAAATATCGCCTGAAGCGAATTTAGAGGGTTAAGGCAACGCCATTTGAACTTTTTGGAGCTTCTTCGCCGCAAATCGTTTGCTTTCAATTTCATTTCAACTTGATTTGCCAGCTTTTTGGCTACTGCTCGAGTCATTTGAATTTTCGCATTTTATTACACACTCCGTTAATTAGCCGGAGTTTGTGTTGGGCTTAGTATGGATTGCAGGGGGATATATTGTTCGGCCTTTGCGCAATCCGAATTAGTCGCATGCGCGGATTGCCAAAGGACAGGTGACAAATGGCCGGATTAACACTGCTTTTCGGCCTAATCCTGGCCAGCTTCTGCGCGTGCTCCTCAAATGCCGCCGATACTGCCCATATACTGAGATACGACAATGAAAACTTGGACACCGATGGCTATGCCTTCTCGTAAGTAGGTGGTTCAGGGTCAATACCAAGACGGAATTTGAAATAGGTTGCTAACATACGTCTCCCCGTAGATTCGAGACCAGCGATGGTATCTCGCGAGAGGAGAGGGCCACACTGAAAAATCCTGGCACTCCCGAGGAGGCAATCGCCGTCCAGGGCAGCGTCAATTGGGTGGGACCCGATGGTGTCCACTATAAGCTGAACTATCTGGCCGATGAGAACGGTTTTCAGGCTCAGGGCGAACATCTTCCGCAGGTGGAGCACTGATCACGTGATAGGTTTGGACTTTGTTGAAGGAAAAAATAATAAACACACGCAAAACCACCGAATAGCTAAAATAGGGGGGTAGACAATAGAAATGAAATACATAATAATAAAATATAGACACATAGGTGTATATATCTATATGGCTGGGCATAAATTTTCACCCATCGAAATTGAATTGTATTCTAGGCAGGGAATTTGCATATACATTTGTATCTTCCAAAACCCGTTTGCTCTTCGCGCCTGAATTGTGTGCGGTAATCGACTAGCTTCAATCTCCGATCCCCCGATCTCTGATCTCCAATCTGCGGGAGCTGACCAAACCGGTTCAATAAACGCCAAAAAGCACCCAACAAAGGTTGCCAAAAAGCGAACAACATTTAAAGAAGCCACAATGCTGCCAACGAAAGTGAGAATTCCGGGTAAAAAAGGGCATTTTAAGGCAATTAACCTAAGCTCCTCTCATTTATCAATCGTAAATGCAAAATAATCGCTCCTTTCCCAGCCTAGACATATCATTTTACACGGCCGAAAAAATAGTTCGAATTTATAAGCTCTGTAAAAAAAGTATCTTAAAATATGTGGTATTGCAGGCATATACCATATATACATATATATACTTAAAACTTATGTTTATTTTTTGTATGACTTAAAAGGAACATGGTCTATAAAAAGTTTAGTCTTAAGTGATTCTGTATGCAACTATGCCATTACACTACTTCTTGCTGTGTACCAGTCACAGATATCTGAATGATTTATAATGCCCGAAAATGACCAGCAGTGACATTACGCATACGCCCCGATGTATTGCTGTATTGTAGGGCATACATAGCCCAGCCTTAGTCGGCTGAGCTTGGCTTTTGTTGTCTGGTTAGCTGGTAAAAAATCGTTTTTATTTTATTGACTAAGGTCATCAACCAACACTCGGGCTGCTGACTATGGAGATGGAAACGACGATGATGAGCCGCGTAATCTTGAATCTCTCGTGCCGCATCTTCACTTGAACAGCAAATGCAGCTGACAAGCAATGGCGGTGGAGGTTTTCGTTTCTTTTCGATTCGATTCGTTTCAAGATTTTTGGAGGTTAAATCGCCCTGTTTTAATCGGAAATTGTGTCAGCAGTTAACAGACCTCAGTGCGGAAATGCTTCGATATCACCGAAAAAATTTGCAGATCTGCAGTCGGATAATTCAAGAATTACACTTATGAGGAAATACCAGCTGAAAAAGCGGAGATTAAGTGTTTATATGGTGGCAATTAAATCTCAAGATCATGGGAATTCCTAGATTCCACGAATTGACTTCTTCCACCCGTTGTTTGCTTAGTTTCTAAACATATTTGTTGGTTAAGTGGTTAAGTTTTATTCTCTTCCTTAATGCTCACTTCTCTTGGGGATTTAATTTCCAACCCATTTTGCTTTGTTTCATCTTCGATAATCTTTTTCATCACAATTTGTTGATAAGTGCAAACATAGCCATTGACCTATTGCCATAGATCCAAATGTATATATGGCTGTGCACTTGTAGACAAACACGCGCATTGACCAAATATTTGTTTTTTGTTGGAGGGCCCAAACATTTCATTATCACTTGCCCCATCATCTTCAGCTGCGATTTTACTTTCAGCTCCCGTGGCGTGGCAATTGAGATGAGATTCGAGCGCACATCAAACGCTTAATGGTCTTTAAATTATTTTTTTTGTGGCTTGTTCAATTAAAAGCTTAAGATACTCACGCTGCCATACAGTTGCCTTCAATTATATGCGTATGGGTAGATAATGGTATGGGTAGCATTTGAGGTGTTTGTTATGGGCCACCTAAACTTCACGGATCACATAAGTGTGTGTAAATGAGTGTGTGTGTCGGACTCGCAGCACTTGGAGTTTTGGGCCGGCCAGTTATAAATAGCTCAACACTCATTACAGTTAGCCACATTACTCGTTAGTGCCTAATTGTGATAACTACCGGAGCGTGCAGTGCCAACTGAAATTCAAACTTAGCCAGGACCTTTTGAAAAGTCTCTACCAGATTAATCCAACTAAACATGCAGTCCTCCAGCATCTTTGTCCTGGCCATTTGCGCCTTCGCTCTGCTCTCCTCCATTAGGGCTGCTCCTCTGGACGACTCCCAACATGCCACCATCCTGAGATACGACAACGACAACATTGGCACTGATGGCTACAACTTCGGGTGAGTAACAAGGACAATGCGCGGGATATTTCCAAGGATTGGAACTTTATGTACCCTCGCCTTCCTAAAGGAAGAAGCCATTGAAATGAGTTAATTATCTGGATTTTAGGTACGAGACTAGTGATGGAGTCACCCGCCAGGAGCAGGCTGAGCTGAAGAACGCCGGCACCGACCAGGAGGCGCTTAGTGTGCGCGGCTCCGTCAGCTGGGTGGCTCCCGATGGCCAGACCTACACCCTGCACTACATTGCCGATGAGAACGGTTTCCAGCCCCAGGGCGACCATCTGCCCCACAACTAAGTATTTCCTCTTGGTGTAGTCAGTATCGAAAGCAGTATTTCTTTATGTTATAAAAAAAATCAGGGTTTTAAAGTATTTTAATGTTCATATTTCATTATAATAACATAGTCGATATCAATACATAAATAACTCAATCGTATTGTTTGATTATTAGATTATCAAAATGAAATGCCAGTCTTCAGCTAGTCTCTTAGGATTTTTTGCGATCATAAAGTGAAATGAGTTCGATCGTCCCTTGAACCCGGATCAAAAGATGTTCACTATGCTAAATTGAATATTTACAGAAGGGCTCTTTCAATGAAATGAAAAGTATGACGCAAGAGATGGAAGAACAGGGTGCCTGTTCTCTTCACATTTTTCATACGCACCGTTGAACGTCGAAATGCGGTGTGTGCCTCGTCTTGGCTCGTCTCGTCTGGCTACTTTGCCTGGACGGCCTTCGGTTGGCAGAAACCTGCAAATTTTTGGCACAGCCAAACATGTTTGGGTTTCTGTTGTCTTTGTAATTAATACATAATTAAAGTGGCGCATATTGAAAAATGTGCGAGGGATCTGGCCACAAATGAAAACGAAGTTTTGAAGGTTAATTTCAGGCGTTGATTTAAATTTCATGCGATGCTAATGAAATTTGGAAGACACCTTCCAAAAACAACATACAGCATACAGAGAGCAAAACGGCCAAATTAATATGCATGATATAAAAAGCGACAATGATCAAACTAGTTTTGGAATGAGACGATTGGACGCATTGACCGATCTTTAAGCTGCTGACGTAGTTGCCATGCCCAATTTTAAGTTGAACACACTTTGGCTAATGCCTTCTTGATTTACATACTTATTGTTGTTGATGTACAGAACTATTGGCTGATATGCTCAAAGAAGTTCTAAATATACATACGTATATGAATCGAACTGGACTCATTGCTATTTACCGATTGTTATATTTATTATTTATTTATTTATTAGCAGAACTATCTTGCCTGACGACTATTTATTTCTAGTCATACCAGCTTGATAAGATGCATAATATATGTGCAGGTACATTAATTCGAAAAACCCGATGAAGCATCTCATTATAGTTTTGCAATTTCAAAATGCGCCCCCATTTAATTCGCGCAGCTGAACAAAATGACATAAATTGTATATGAGATATGCAAGCTTTTGTGGCTTGACTGCGCCTTGAATTAGTTTGCTAGTCAAGTATAAAAGTTTTCATCCTGCACTCCATCGATATCATTCGCATCGAACTCTTCGAGATCTGCAAACCAGCCATAATTCAACATGAAATTCCTGATCGTTTTCGTAGCCCTCTTCGCTTTCGCTTTGGCTAACGAAGCCCAAATTCTTAACTATGAATCCGATGTTGGACCCGAAAAATTCGATTATAAGTAAGTAGACTGCCAGCTGCCTCAGAATAATGTCTAACTGATTCGAAACCTTCGTATTAGATATAAGACCAGCGACGGCCAGGCGGCTAGCGCTAGGGGAGAGTTGAGATACGCTAACACCGACCACGAGTCCCTCGCTGTCCAGGGATCCTACCGCTTTGTTGCCGATGATGGCCAGACCTACGAAGTCAAGTATGTCGCCGATGAGAACGGATTCCAGCCCCAAGGTGCCCATCTGCCCGTTGCTCCCGTGGCTTAAGCTATCCAAAGAGTTAACGATCTCTTTTTATTGTTTTACTGAAAAATCCTTCAATTATTAATAAAACCTCAACAGATTGATTAAAAATACATAAGCACATGAAAATGTTCGTTTTGAAACTTTGGTTTCGGAAAAATAATTTAACAATTGTAACTTCTCCTAACGAAGTTTTCAGAATGCTTTTTAATGTAATCATTTTGCAACAAGTCAATATTTATGCAAAATAAATAACTAAAAAACTAAATTTCGAATCGTACATAGTTTCCACATATTTATTGCTGAGCTGTGAGGTGGGGACGCCAAGTGAGCCTGCGATCCACGGTCAGCCCTAAGTACTTGGGTGTGGCTAAATTAGGGATGGTGTCTCCGTTTAGAGAGACTGGACGGCATTCTCCTCAGCGAGAAAGTGAAAGTGGATTATGCGATTTTTTCTGCGTTCACTACGAGGTTCCAGCTTTGCATTCTAGGGCTTATTGAATTAAGGTAATTTTGGATGATGGCTGTGGCTGTGACAGTCGGCGAGACGAGTCGGCGGAACATTCGCCGGGACAGTCCAAGGACACTGCCTTGTTGTACTCCGGCTCTAATGGGAATAGGCGAGCTTATTAAGCTTCCACTTACAAAACTCTACTCTCCAGGTAGGACTCGAGACGGCACAGAAATATTTTTTCGCT
This sequence comes from Drosophila sechellia, assembly GCF_004382195.2. Lineage (NCBI taxonomy): Eukaryota > Metazoa > Arthropoda > Insecta > Diptera > Drosophilidae > Drosophila > Drosophila sechellia. The sequence goes on along the minus strand of NC_045951.1, from coordinate 6,039,970 downwards.
TCGAATGCTTCCAGTGAAATTTTTCGGCCGATCCGTGGGATCTTCTTAAGCCAACCTGGTGATCAGGAATCATTCTGGCGTATCCCGCTGACTCTCTCGCCGACTTGTCCCGCCGACTGTCCAGCCGACTGTCCCGCCGACTGTTAAATGTTATAATAATTGAGTAATTAAATTAATGAATGGATGGTTACTGAATTATATTGAAAAATTAGTTGAAAAGCATTTACAGACCCATTTAATTTCTACGTGAGATCTAAGCTTTTATTTTCTGCTTGTGAGATTGCCATCTATTGATAAGATTTCCTTGTTTCTCATGTGGATATCTATAACAGCCGAGTCTTTTTGCCAGTAACAACTGACTTAGTAAAACGAATTTGACCAATTTGCCTAAACTTGTTAATTTGCATTTTGTGCTAGGCTTTCAGCCTTTCAAAGATAATATAAATAAGATAATAAAATCAATAATATAAATTTTTCACATTATGTTTTGACTACTTTGTATGCGTTCAGCATAATCGAGAGGTTGTCCAACTATTTAAGACGCGACCTGGCCAACAGAGAGCATCATTCGTCGCAAACTGTTCGATAACCGCAGATCCAAACACCAAACAACAATCACCATGAAATTCCTGATTGTCTTCGTCGCCCTCTTCGCCGTGGCTCTGGCTGCTCCTGCCGCTCAGGAAGCCGAAATCCTGCGCAGTAATTCCGACGTTGGATCCGAATCATTCAAATACGAGTAAGTTGCCTATCAGAAATGACACAAGAGGATACCTAGTTGACGCTGACTTCCTTCTTAGGTTTGAAATTACCGATGGACAGGCCGCTCAAGCCGAAGGTCAGCTGAAGAACATTGGATCTGAGAACGAGGCTATCTCTGTCCATGGATACTACCGCTTCGTTGCTGATGATGGTGTGACCTACGAGGTTCAGTACATCGCCGATGAGAACGGATTCCAGCCCCAGGGTGCTCATCTGCCCGTTGCCCCCGTGGCCTAAGTAAAATTGCTTTGGCCTTTAGCAATTTTAAAGCCACACTATCCAACTCCTTGTTAATATCCCCAGACATTACCAAACCGTTCCTATCCCTGTTTTCGAAGGACGTAAACTAAGTCAACCAGCACCACTTGTTAAAAATTAAAGGAATTTAATTGCCTGAACTTATGTGTGTTTGCTTTCATAAAATGCATAATTATTTTATTTCTCAGAAGAAGTCAAAATTGAGTAGGGGAGTATATTGGGAAGGTCGTAGCCGAAAAAGATACGACTGAGTATAGAAACTGGTCACAGCGTGTATACTATACGTGACCCCTTATAACCAAACCTGCACGATTAAAAGTTTGTAACATACTCTGATATTTGAAGAAGCTAAGAATATTCCACGCTTGCGTAATTGCTGACTGATATTTTCTATTAATAATTAATGTATATACCAACAGTAGTGTACACAAACAGGCATTTGCTGAGGCTTTTACTTATTCAAACATTAGATGATAATATGAGAAATGACAATGGCAAAATCACAATGCACAATAATACAAAGTTAAAATACAGAACCTAATGCATCTCGACTAGAAGACATCGTTTAAACCTGAGTCTGTTTATGTTTTATATGTATATAGCAAATGGTGATCATTCACTGTTTTGTATACAAATTTTCACCATTCTATCTGTTTGTTTCAAACAAACATGTTCACGATTAGCTTAATTAACCAATAAGATTTGAGAATTTAAAGGTGATGGCAAGGCGTCATTCTGTCTATCAAATGGCTGTCGACAAGGTAATTGCATACATTACCTTCCGTTGGATATACCTGCATGCACGATTAGTGCAGGGTACTTAGAGTGTTAATCTGTAATTAAAATGTGTTTTATTGAATGTTAGCATTATAGCTGATTTCTTTATTTTTAATTTGTTTTATTATTTTGCATTTTTCACCGATGAGGACATAATCCAGAGATTTCGTATAAAAGGGCATCAGACGATCGCATCGCAGTTCAGTAAAGTGCAGCTTGGTGTGACGGAGACTCTGAAAAACTAATTCTTTCCGCAATGCAATCGACTTTCATGTGGCTGGTAGCCTTCATGGCAATTGGGATCTGTTTGGCCTTTCCCGCTGGTGAGGATGCCCAGGCGGAGACCATCAAACTGGAGAGCGAGAACACGGGCGATAAATATTCCTTTGCGTAGGTATTGCCCATAAATGTTTTTTACATAAGGCATTTCATTTAAAAAAATTTTTAACCATAAAACTGAGATACTAGTTTGCGTAGAAACGGCTTGAGTTGACTTGACGAAATGGATGTATATAAATATATACATATAAACTTTATTTGGTTGCACATGTCTCCCTCATTGCGTTGCAAACTTCTGACTGATATCATAGGTATAACCCTCTGCAAGGGTAAAATTAAAGAGCGTAGCTTTAAATGCTTTAAATGCTTAATTGTAACAGATGTTAAATTATTTTAATTTCCTACATAAAAAATCAATCAATTATTAATTTATTAAAAACAATTAACATCGAATTCCAGCTATGAGACGAGCAACGGAATCTCACGCACAGAGACCGGTGAGGTGAAACCTGGAGCCGGCGAAGAGGATGGGTCCTTGTCTGTGCAGGGATCGACCAGCTGGTCAGCTCCAGATGGCAAAAAATACGAGATTAGTTTCACGGCCGACGAGACTGGGTACCATCCCAAGTTCAGGCTGGTAGTCTAGGAGATACCTGGATGTATAATGATTCCGGATTCGAATAATGAAGTTGATTTTATCCAATGTAAAAGATTCGTAGAATTAGAAAAGTATATAGAAACAAATTTATATATTTGAGAAAGCCCCCAAGTTTCTTTGACGTCACTAAGATTGGCTGGATTTTTAGAAATATAATATATGCTCAAAGAATTGTAAAAAATTTGAATAATGAAATATTTATGAACGCGATTCTTTTTGGCCTATAGTGTAATTTAAATTTTATATTAGGCCTTTTAATGCTCCTACTTCAAACGAAAATGAAATCCGAACTAGACATTTCACATTAACATTGATTTTGCTCATTATGTCTTGTACCCGTGTGACTAGTTCGGCCGCGCTTTGAATAATCGCCATGAGTGTGCCATCTATAAAAGGGTCCATAGTTACCATTCGACTTGAACTGTTCGATAGCCGCAGATCTAAATACCAAACAACAATCACCATGAAATTCCTGATTGTCTTCGTCGCCCTCTTCGCCGTGGCTCTGGCTGCTCCTGCCGCTCAGGAAGCCGAAATCCTGCGCAGTAATTCCGACGTTGGATCCGAATCATTCAAATACGAGTAAGTTGCCTATCAGAAATGACACAAGAGGATACCTAGTTGACGCTGACTTCCTTCTTAGGTTTGAAATTACCGATGGACAGGCCGCTCAAGCCGAAGGTCAGCTGAAGAACATTGGATCTGAGAACGAGGCTATCTCTGTCCATGGATACTACCGCTTCGTTGCTGATGATGGTGTGACCTACGAGGTTCAGTACATCGCCGATGAGAACGGATTCCAGCCCCAGGGTGCTCATCTGCCCGTTGCCCCCGTGGCCTAAGTGAAGTTGTTGCATACACCGTAAGCAGCTTTAAAGCCCACCAGTCCTGCAAAACTCTTTTTTATCTTCCCCAACACTTACCTACTTCCGGTTTCCCTTTTTAAAGGGAAAGAATCCTTAGTTACAGAACGCAGTTTGTTGAATATTAAAGAATGTAGATTTTATATGAATTCGTTTTATTTTAAATGTGTTTTTCGCTCAAATGGTCGGATTAAAAAAATATCGTTTTTGAATGCGATTATTTGGAAATATGTTTTTAAGTTGTTCAGATAAATAGAACTAGATTCTTATGGCGAACAACGGACCTATTTAAAGGTTTTTGTTTTCAATAAACAATTCCTAAATAGTGTAGAATAGGTACATTGAAAGAATTGGTATTTTTTTCTTTTAAAAAATTTTAAAATAAAAAAAAATATTTTTTACAATTTATATAAAATTTTTTATTTTAAATATTATTACTATAACGGCTATTATTCCCGGTCATCTTCAGTCTTTATTAGGTGTTCTTAAAATATGAACATTATTAAAAAAGAAAAAGTTTTCGGTCCCTTGTAAAAATATTAAAAAATAATATTTATTTTGCCTATTTTGTAGTTTTTCTTTTCTTTTTATCGGCATTAGTCTTGAAAGACGGAAACAAGGGTTTAGTGTTTAGGGTTTTTAACCAAATCAAACTAAAAATCCACGCATGCCTTAATAAAATAAAAACAAAAAGTTCTCCTAAATGCATAGTCGGCTTTGCGGATTAAAACTTTTTTGTTTAATTTTAAAAAACTCTTTAGCTTACTTTCAGGCTATAGCTATTCAGATTGCACTGAAATCGAATGACTTGGGCAACGAACTTTTTTAATCCCTTGTATACTTTTGTGGGCTAAATACTAATGACTAGTATCTTCGTGACGCGTCTGTTAAGACTTGCATCATTTATGCTCGTATTGAAAGACAACTGTTATAGCAATTAATATGCAAATTTTAGCATACAACATCAGTCATTGCCGAACTTGACAACAATATTTCAATTACAATTGGCTTCCAGTATCCGGCAGAAGATAAGCTCACTGCTGATTGCCGATCGGAGAAAATAGAGAAGTGCAAACATCTTCCTCATTGCATTCGAATTTGCTCATCAAGCAGGTCAAGTGCTTGGCTGTTGATGAGACTCAACAAGTTGGATTGCAAATACATTGGAGTCGATTAATTATTAACAAATAGAAATCGGCTATAATTACCCTTCAGCCCTGATCGCCGATTTTAAAGACCAATCTAAAATGTTATTAAATTTCAATGCAATTAGAGTCTGAAACATATGTGTGAGAAGCTATTACTAATAACTTAGACCATTCTAAATTTAATCTTGGACAATTTCTTTCACAATTTCATTTTTTTTTGGATCTATATTTACTGAAATATAAAAAATATCTAATAACGACTTTTGTATGCACATTAGTAGAAATCAATCTAAAAATAAATCAATCCGGATCAAAAATACTCAGGAAGTCTAGCAATAAAAACCAAAAAGACTATTACCAAAACTAATTTAGCATTTGTATAAAAATATCGACGATGCAAATTACTTAGTATTTCAGAACTAGCTGACAAGCAGTTTAAATAATCAAATAAATAACTTTTCAAAATGCATGAAATTTTAAGTTATAAGCGCAGGCTTGGCTGAGGCTCAATAGATGTGATGCGATCTGGCCAATGCTACCAGCTATGCGGTCCGACTTGGCGAAATATACAACGTGGAGAAGGCAGAGATTCGCACGCACACTTGGCCAACGAGCAGCGGCAGGTTCTCGTCCGCCTCTAATGTTTTATAATGTTTACCTAATATTATTAACATTGTCAATTCGCTGCCGAACATCGTGGGGTGTGTTTCATTCTAAGGCGCTTGCTCCGAGCCGATAATCTAGCCGTGAGAAACGCGTCTTTCCGTCCGCTTGAAATCTAAATATTTATAATCGCGTATTTGTATTAAAATATAAACGACCGTTTATTTATGCGTTTTTGTGTGAGCGCTGCCAGTTTATAATAGGGCGCGAAAATAAAATAAATTTGTGACCGATTTAAATAAATATTACATTTCCAAAATGAGCCTAAAATGTATGGCATTTGTCTGTGCTGTAAGTGCTTAAGTATGATCCCAATTTTGAACCTGTCCATTCATTGAGTTACCTTTAAAGCTGCTGCTCTTGTGTACCTTGGCCCATGTCCTGTCGGCCGCGACCACAGTGCGTCCCTACAAGTTCGGCTTCACCATCGACGAGCAGCAGCATCGGGCGGAGAAGAGAGGTGAGCTGGTTGAGCTAGCAAATGACGCTAATTAAACCATTAGCATATCTTGACTACTGTGCGTCGATTTATTGACACCGAAACCGAAATATGTAAATAGATGATGCGTCATCTCGAGAGTCGTTAGGAGCAGATGCACAAATGCAGCGCCATCCAGCAGCTGGCAGCCAGCATTAGCCAAAAAGAGCCATAACTTTTGACTTTTGAGCCGGAGTGCGAGTGGCGGCTTGTGCAATGCCACACAATACACGTTTGATGGGTGCACGGTGCACCTGAGCGACAGGTCACCAGCAATTGAAATATTGAAATACCAGCCTCCGATGGCAATTAGCGGAATCTTCACAAACACATATGGCCGGGGGTTCATCTCTGAAGTCCATTGTGTAGTGTCCAAATGGCATGCATGGTCGTTATGATTTTTATTTCCATGCTGAATCGGTGATAAAGTTTTCAGAAAATCGAAAACGAAACGTAGCCGATTTGCATAACATGTAGACTCTTTCGAATACACAAATGTTTGGCTTATTTATGGTTTTTCTTTCTTTGGCTAATGCTAATTTCAAAAGATCAGCCACATTTCAATATTTATAAGTATAATTCTGGCATATAAAATGCCAGAGTTGAGCCAAAAATTTTGGATTACGTTCATATTAACAAACAAATTCAGGAACTCGTGCATGCAAAATGGCATTTGTTTGTTGTATAACTATTCAAAGGAGAATGAACGGTATCCTAACAAAAACGATTTCGGCATCTTTGATTTAAATATTGAACGATCTATTGATCAACATCAGATTTTTGAAGTCTAGCTTACGGGGCATTACTTCAGAGCTATAATAAGTAACTTTAAATTTAACAAACTAGAAAGAAACGTGTTGTCACTTACAATATATTTACTTGTATTTTACTATTGGTTACATAATTTACATTTTTTCTAACCAAATACTATTTGAATTTGTACTTGCCTTCTTTATAAATAGTCTCTTGATTAAAAACAATAGGTTTTTAGAACGTGTAGTGTAAAATAATTAATTGGGAATAAATGTACCAATAGTTATTAGTCTTTTAATTTTGGTTAAGTAATTTAATTTTTATTACCCAGTAGAATGTATGTTAATTTTATGTTTGGTTTTTTATTAGTGTTAATTTTATAACCAAAAAATGATAGTCTTAATTTTTATTGATACGAGTTTAATAGTTTTCATTATTTAGCCCAGCTCATTGAACAATTTAAACTCAAATCGATCCCGACAAAAGAATAAATTACAATAAATAATTATTTTCAAACCTCGTCGAAATCGATCGAGACAAATGGGAAAGTGACACGAAGCCAAATTTGAATTAAACCTAAAACAAACAAGCGAAAGCCAATTGATGCAAACCGTTAAAACTTGTTGGCCAGTATTGTGGAAACCAGTTTCCAGACACAAAGGCCACAAGCCAGAATTTCAAATGAGAACATTTTGGTGGGTGGCTGGACAGGATGCTTCGGTGAGAGTCGCACCTCTTTCAGACCATCCACAGATTATTAATTCATCAGATTAATAAATTCATCTCAACATAGGAATGTTTCTTACGTAGGAAGCTGTCTAACATATCAATGCAAGGTGATGGGGGTGTGTGGTGCGGTTGCTGGGTTTTAAGAAACCAGCTCACAAGTTATGATCGCCATTATCGATACAGTTTATTAAATCTTAATCTTTATGGGCCTGCTCGGGGCTGGTTATAAACAAATTAAAAATCAGATATCGGCGTAAAATTCGCATTCATTTTCAAAATGAACACAAAATCTTTTTGGCCAAATCTCATCTTGTTTCCCGACTCACAGATGAACGCGGCATTATCATGGGCGAGTTTGGGTTCATCACTGCCGATGGTATCTATCACGTGACGGTCTATGCCACCGACGAGGAGGGCAAATTCCGGATAATCTCCATGAAGAGCTATCCTTACGCGGGTCCAGTTGGTCCAAGTGAGTATTCACAGAATTCTTGACCGATTACCTGTGACAGCACTAAAATATATGCTTTTGGCCTGATAATATTATTTATTAATTCAAATCATAAGCCCGGTTGAAATCAAACTTCCATTCAGATTATTTCCTTTAAAGTCATACTGGTTTTCGAGCTACGTGGTGTTCTAAATATAACCAATCGTTTTTGATTTGATAAGAATAATCTTAACTAGTAAAATATCTTTTGGCTCAATAATGAACTCTTGTTTTTAAATTTAATACACATTATTTGGGCATTCATACTGACACTTCTGACAGAGGATTACAACTATATAGGTGATCAAGGCCAACTTTTGAATTATTTGTAATATTATTTACTTCCCAGAAAGTGTTCCTGTGACAACGACTCCAAAGGTCGTGGTTCCTGCAGCTCCGGTGGCTCTGCCCAAGTACAACTTCAAATCGGAGGCCTGTTCCGGTTGTTTCCTGAAAAAGTCCCCTCCCAAGACGGAAATTCGCACACTTTCCCAGCCATTGGCTCCAGTTCAACCAGGTAAGCCCGATGGCTCTTCAGACATCGGCCTGAATGTGCAGTTGCCCTTCCGGGAATCCATTGCACAGACTGCGGCAAGTCGTCTTGGTTTGCTCCAAGATGCAGTGCAAACTTCCAACACAAACACGAAAGCACCAAACACTAAAAAAATCGAACTTGGTCTTAACTTAGCAATGAACACATACTACACAACAAAGAATGCTGTAACCGGACATGTGAGCACGCAGACCTCCAATTCGCAATCTCCGAGTGCCAACACAAAGATCGACTACAATGTGGGCGTGGTCGAAAAGGCTTCACCGCCGGTTTATCCGCCATTAAACATCCGGTTAGACGAGGACGTTATAAGACAAGCTATTACATATGCCAACAGGATACCTGGCTCTGTGCCCTTGGCCAATCAGCAGCTTGTTGAGCCCTCATCGGTGCCAGCGAGCCAAGTGAAAATCTTCGCTGCAGATGGAAATGCAAAGGTTCCACTTGCCAGTAACATTCAGTCCGTAGCACAACATCCGAACGCGGGCCTTAAACACATTAATAGATCGGGAGTTTCTTCTGCGAAAACATTGGCCAATTCGAAGACAAGACCCCCACACTCACTAAACCCACACCAAACACCTCTTTTGAGTAAGCCAAGGCGGGGACTTATAATTAATTTATTATTTATAAATTTATTTAATATTAAATGTCATTTCGAAATGCACTGCTTATTAAATACTTAAGCCATCTAGCGGAACCATATTGCACTAAGATCGTACACAGCTTACACGATTTCTAAACTATTTTAGATAATGGTATGTGTCTCTACTAATACCCTTGGGATTTTTATTAGGTGCAGCAACCGGCCCGGGAATTTCTGGAGTGACAGCGAATACACCAACCGGAAGTGCACCCTGTAAGTGATAAGAGGAAATTATCCTCTTAAGCAAGAAGAAGTAATAACAAATTGTTAACAAATTTAGCAAATGGTGGAAGCATCGCGGTGGGTAGGGCGCCTGGTAATCCACAATCTGGCGGATCTGGAGGCATTCTCGGTGTGGGAGCTCGAGGAGGAAGAAAAGTCTCGGGTGGTGGAATTGGTTCTGGAAGCGGCCTTGGAGGAGTCTCTGGAGGAAGCAAAGCCTCAGGAATCGGCGGTGCGATTGGATCTGACAGTGGAATCGGAGGAGGTACTACTGGCAGCAAAACTTCAGGATTTGGCGGAGGAATCGGGTCTGGCCGTGGAAGTGCATCAAGTGCAACGGGTGATTTGTACAAATTCAAGTACATCCTGGACTACAATGGACACGAGGAGACCGGCGGTCGCAATGGTGACAAACAGGGTAGCTACTTCGTCATCGGCGAGGATGCAGTGCAGCGGACCATTGAGTACATTGCGAACGAGTTTGGATTCCAGCCCCACGTCAGCTGGCGGAAATTGGACGCCAAGGAAGCGCTGCCCGAGGAGAATTCACTGAAGCACTACGAGTTTAAATGGTTTAATCAGGAATAGTAATGATACGGTGATTTTCCGGTGGATTATTCCAAGACTACGGTAGGCACCTCTTTTCCCCATGTTGTACATAACAATTTTTGGTTAATTTCGAATAAATACAACGTTAACAGAAAAGTGTAGTTTTTTTTTTTTTTGAATTGGGTTTTATTTTGTTGAAAGTTTTTGCCTTAAATTAACTAAATTCTTAGAGGGTTTCGGTGTGTGGGCATCGCTGATGTTCGTTTTATATTTGTTTTCGCATCGTAAAGTTTACATTCAGAATTTAAAATTGTATACACTTAGATCGTTAACGATTAGTTCGCCTTTTATCGTTTTCCGATTTGGTAAATACACATAGTTACACACATTTAAATTTTTTATATATTTTCCTCGTATTATTATAGTTAAACTTGGACTTAAATTTAGAATGTTTTCTTTTTTACACACAAATATATAGTATGTCTAGATTTGGGATTAATATGTACTCGTAATTTATTTCAATATTTATTCGTTTGTAATTTGGTATTTAAAAAATATATAAGAGTTTTAACTGTACAATCAACTATCACAGTCAACCATCTCAAAACGATAAGTTAAAAAAGAAAGTGTTCAAACCCATGATAAAATTCAATATATAATTTACGTAAACCCAAATAAACTACATTACTTTCTAAACATTTTTACACTTAGGCAAATATTTATTTACAAATCGTAAATTGAAGTGAGAATGTGGCAAACTTTTATAAGTAGACTTTCACGGTTGTGCTGAACGTTATTTGGAGGATGATATTGTTATTTTGCTATTTACAAATGCGTCCACACACAAAATGCTAACAACAATTGAAGAATTCTAGAGCTATTTCAAGTCTTAGCCTGGAAAATGCCTGCTTTGAATTTGAGAGAAGAGCTTGTCCTTGATACACTAAAAACACTTAGAGTTTGGTTTAGCTTCGAATGTCAACTATTTCGGTTCCGTTTCTTAATTGTATTTTAGTGGAAATTTAGTTCCTTAACCCTAGAGCAACAACGATTCATTCGCACATTCACTCGCGCACACGTAAAATATTTAGCTGGGGGTTGGTTTCTATTCATTCTGGTTATGGCTTACGGGTTTATTTCGCTAAGTACCTATGAATAAAATTCGCTGCAAATTCAATTGCTGCCTGCTTTTCGTTTCGATTTTTGTTTTTGGATCTTTTCTGGTGGTTCTGGTTACAAGTTTTGCCATTGCATTTACAGTAAAAACGTGGCCTGTTCGCCGCTCTTCATGTCCAGATAATCGTACAGAGCCCGCTCGTTGGCCCCATAGTTGCCAGCGTGTCCTGGAAGTCCGGAGTGGGCGGGATGACCGTGATGGTGGTACGGTGGCATATTTTCGCCAGCGGGCGTTGCAGCCGGCGGCGAAGGACCTGCGCCCATCGTCAGCCCGAACTTCTCCAAGTGGCATCATTTGAGCAGCGTCGGCAGGCTGCTGTTCATTAGCCGGTTGCCTACTACCAGTGAATTGAGCGTTGAGTTACCACCGCCCACGCCCACTCCGACCCCCACGCCCATTCCGGCCACACTGAGTCCGCCAATTGTCCCAAATCCGGCACTGGCATGAGCCGGTGTCGCCGTCAATGTGGCCGTGGCAATATTGAGGTTGTTGCTCACACTGGACGACCCACCGCTGGTGGACACATGGGATCCGTTCAGGTTGCCATTGCTTCCGAAACCACTCATGACCGTACCACCACCGCCACCGCCTCCGCCACCAGCTCCACTGCTGGTGGTGCTGCTCGAGGTAGAGCCCACACCGGTGGACACACCGGAGGCACCTCCGCCACTTGCACCGCCCACTCCGCCGATGCTCACGCCCGTCGAGGCCGTGCCGCCGCCAATGCCCGAGGCACTGGCGATGGCGTTGCTCTCATATTAGAAGGCGCCACCGGACGATGATGGTCATGCGTAGTGGGGATAGCTGCTCAGGTGGGGCGCCACGTGGGAGGGAGTCACGTGGCTCATCGAGTGCGGCTGGTAGAGATTCGTGGCCGGACTGCCCCAGTTGCCCCACGAGGCGGCCGACGGGAAGATCGAGGCTGTGAAGGAATAGAGATAACACATATAATTTCTAGATCAATATTTTCTGTTTTCGCTTTTAGGAACATGAATCTATTTAGGTATCTAAGTATATAAATGTGCACTTGTAAACGCATTTTTTGTTAGTTAGTTAGCTTATTTTATACATTTCCTATAAGTATGCATATTCTAATTAACTCTAAATTGGACATCATTTATGATCACTGATTCTGATTCACACGTATTGAAGCTATAATTTTGATTTAAAGGCACCTGAGTTTCCCTAAATGGATTTAACAAAACGAATGCTTACCCGAGGATGAGGTCATGCCATGGTGCGGACTCATGAACGAGCTGAGCTTGGCGCTGTGGTGATATGGTGTCATGAACAAGTCGCTCTGGTACTTGTAGGTGGGATCGCTGGCCGCCGGCTGAGTGGCAGCTGCCAGGCCTTGGAAATCGAATTTGTACGCATACCGCTTGCCGTGCACCTTGGTCATTATGTTTTTGTCGTAGTAGTACCTAAATGGGAAAGTAGAAAAAACAGGTTTAAATACAAACGTTTTCTATACCCATTAAACTTAAGTTTAATGTTTGGAAGTGCAATTCTCACAATTTCCACAATAATCTTTCATAAATCAATAATTCAAACTTATAATTTTTTTTTACTTATAATTATTATTTAATTATTTAATACTCTTACATATTTAGTAATAAAATTAAACTTCAGCTTGAACTAACAACCCCAGTGGAACTACTTCTTCTGCAGCTCGTTTCTATGATCTCCATGTGGGAAAGTCAAACAAAAGCTGAGATGAACTGGGTTGTGTGCCTCCCCTCGGATGGACAGTAAATAATTACAGAATAATGCTCGCTTTATGCGTTTTAAGTTAATTTGCTGACATTAAGCGATTTTAGTGCCGCTCCCCAGACGCAGCTCCCTTTTTCTGATTCTGCAATTAAATGGCAACGCCTTGTGCACAAACGCAAATAGAAGTAGAAATTTTAGCGAGGGGTGAAATTATGTGGGCGGGCAGACGTCCAAGAAATCCGAGCGAAATTTGTTTACATTCGAGGGTTAGCCAGCGATTTCTTTTCATTAACTTTGGATATTTGCTCAGTCAGCAGGACTGTGGTCCGTATAAAGAACATTCGAACGGCAATTTAAATTTTCCTTTCCTCCTGGATATTGTGCGTTTATTGTTACGCTTTAAAATGTCCACAGCTTCCGCCTGACAAGTGAACAAAAAAATGTTGCAAATAAATTACAAAGAGTTGCAGGCAAAGCAAACATTTCAATGCATCAATGTAAATTGCCATAATGCGTGCAGTTGGGTTCTTTCTCTCTTATTTTTCCATTTTGCACCGTCCATAAATTATGCCAATTACGGCCATAAATTAAAAGCAGCAAAAACAAAAGCCTGACGGCAAAATTCAAAAGAGTAAAAGCTGAAAAAAAGATAGTCCTGAATGCCGCTGCTCCTTGCACAGACAATCAAAGCCAATCAATGACTGATGAGCTAAGGACAAAGGAGCACAATCAGAGAGCAAGGATAACTGCATGGAGAGAAAAGGATTAAAGTAAACCCATTTCGAGGATTGGCCAGACCAACAAAAGGGCAGCTGGCTGTGAATAAACATGTCAAATGAAGCATTAAAGCACTTGTCCTTGCTCTGCGCTTGTGTGGGTGCATTGGGTGTCTTGTGTGGGTATATGGTGTGTGTGTGCAAAGGATACCCGAGCTGAGTGTTAATTTACACACCCACACACTCTCGCATTTCTGAGCAAACATGAAAGCCAACGGCGATGATGTCTCTTGTGTTCAATTGAGTTGAAATGCGCAAAAAGAACAGACATGTTGAGGCTTCCTGCACATCAAAAAGGATTCCTACACCGCCCCACCCCTCGTCCTGCCATTGTTGTTGCGTGATTTTTCTACACTTTTTACATTTTATTTACATGTGTGTGCGGAGCATGTTGCAAATTGGCTGTCAGGACTTTTCCACTTGAATTCGCATCATTGGCACTCGCCTGATTGCGAGTGACAGTTTCAAGGAGCCGGCTAAAAGGGTTCGCCATTCAGGATTAGGCTAACTCTCCATGTCCTGGCCATGTTTATTCAGCCAATTGACCGTTGCACAAATAGTTTGTGCATATGGTTTGTGTTTCGTCAAATATTGGAGCTCCAGATTTCGAAATCGAATTACGTTTCTCTGCAATTAGATTGCGAATTTATTGGATTTTTGATTACATTCCATTTCGGGCCTGGCGAACAATTTATGATTGAGTTTCTGTGTAGACCTGGCCACGCCCACACAATCAAGTGAGCGAAAGACTTGGCCAGCAAGTGGATTAGCTTGTTTTTTGGGTGATTTTCTGGATCTTTAGCCATCAAAGCGGCTAATCAGTGCAGTGCAGGGACAAATCATTTACTGATGAGCCAAATAGCAAATTGCACACATGCTCGCATTTCGACGACGGTACAGATACTGGTTAATTAGGGAATACTTCAGTGCACAAGGAAAACATCCCCATGGCTGGGCTGAAAGTAATCCGAAATCAAACTTTTTTCTATATGAAAACGTTTCTGAATTTTTCGTTTAATTTTTCCTACACACGATGTCACATATTTTAAATACGAAACAATAATGGTTGGTTAAAGAAAAAGTTTACTAATAAACTAAATGGTAGGAACAGTATTCCATTGACATTGGTTCAAGAGTATTTTATACAGCTAAGTTCTTTATACAACTGAATATATGTTAATACTACAAATAAATTAAATTTTGAAATAAATAAAATGTTATTCAGAACTCACCTCAAGGCGCGACTGAGCTTGTCGTAGTTCATGTTGGGCTTGGACTTCCTCTCGCCCCAGCGGCGGGCGACCTCGTCGGGATCGGTGAGCTTGAACTCGCCGTTGGTGCCCTCCCAGGTGATGCAGCTGGCGTTGTTGGAGTCCGAGAGCAGCTCCAGGAGGAACTGCCACAGCTGGATCTGGCCAGAGCCTGGAATGGGGGGAATTTGAGAAACGAGCCCAGTGATTCGTAGGTATTGAGACATTTAATATGGGTATTTTTGGGGCCTGCCTAAATGTCCATCAAAAGAGCATATCCTTTTGGCGTTTTTGGGGCCTAAATTAACTACGGCTGCGGGGATGTGGCCAAAATGTAAGCATTTTGTGGCATGCAAAGGACCCATAAGGCATTTCCTGCCCAGTTCGCTGGCTAGGGAACCGAAACGCAATCCAAGAACCCCCCAAAAGTGGCTCTCCCCACTCCCAATAAATAACTGAGACCACGGGGGTAATCTATGACGCTTGCCTCAAATTATTGTAAGAGAAGTGTAGCGCAGCGGAAATGGCATTGCATGTAAGTGTAATGGAAGTGGCATGGAGCAGCTCCTCCGGGAAGCCAAAGAGATATTATGGCTAGCACTTTCACTGGAAGGAGCCATGCTGGGAATTTAAATTGGCTGAAGAGAAGTAGTTATAAAATGGGTTTTTGAAACTGCATTTAAAGAAATGTAAATTTAACAACTCAAGAGAACAGTGTTTTTGCTTCATGAAGTAGAGGTTCAATCGTATTTTGTTATTGGTTCCTTGAAATGTGACTCCCGCCTTATGTATTCAGCTATTTAAACTTTGACTTTATGTCGTAACTCCACTCGCTCAGCTTTCCACATTTCTTATTGTGCGTGATAAAACATTTATAGAATTATGATTGTATATTGTGCGCTGAATTTGCTACGCATTCGACGCAGACATCATAAATCGCTTAATCATTTGGCAATTAGGCCGTGGAAGCCAAAAGGACGACTAAGGGACAACAATCGCTCCTTTCTCCCACTCTATTCGCTGTCAGGCGGAATACAAAAAAAGGACACAGGGTGGTTGGGCGAACTTGAGCTGAGAAAAAAGGGAAAAGGACCTTTTGCAGGGTGGCTCAGCGCTGCTCATGTGTGAGAACGTCATGAATATTGCGTTAATTGCAAATCATGGCCAAGTGAATGTGTTAAGTGCCAACACGACGATTCTCCGCCGACTGACGATGATGAATGATAATTCTTGGCTGTTTAGAAGACACCGAGTCCATGGAAAACTGGGCGTGGCTCCTTGGGCAATTGACACGCTATTAGCAGCCAACAAAAGCTAACGAAAAAACTAATTGGTCGAGGGGAGCCCCAGTGTTTTAATTGCCCGCCAAGGAGTGCCAGCGAGGCGTTAAAGTTTTTGATCCCGAAAAAATGTTAATTAAATAAGGAGAAAATGTATGTTAAGTCGGAAGCAATTAGTCCCACCAGTTCTTTGATCTCCGCACATTTTCGCGTTGTTTTCATAATTAAGAAAACTCCAGTTCGTTGCTGGCCGGCTTATTTAATTATGCAGCAACTAACTAAGGCAATCTCGTGTTTTCCTTTTTTATCACTCTTCGGGTCCTGCAAATACTCGTATGCACATGCATATGCACATGCACATATGCAAATGAGTGTGGCATGTCAAGTGTTGGCCAGCTGGCCGGACCTGGCTAACAAAGCGGTTCCGTGTCGAGAGGAAGCCATAATTAATCAAAAACAGCATTTTTGCCACCCAAAAAGCGAAAGCGCACCATGCACCATTCACGTTTCGGTAGTATTTGTGGGTTTTTCTCAGTGAGCTTTTGCGCTCAACTTCAAGTTGAAGTTTATAGCCAACTCTTGGCAACGGCCTAAACCAAAACCGCACAACAAACAATCGAAAGAGAGAGAGAGAAACAATAGGGTAGACAGAGAGAGCACGTCGCCTGAGCTGGATTCGTGTAAATGTCGCGCCGGAAAATGTTGGGCGTCTGGGTTTTTATGCTAATTCCGTTCGAGCGCCATGTTTCGATGGCGCAAAAGTGGGTGGAGGTGGAGGTGGTGCGGTGCGGTGGTGGTGCCAGTACACTGGGGATAATGGCAACGGTGGGTGGAGCCACCATAATGGCGGCGTCAAAAGCTTGCCCCAGCGCAGGATCAATAGGAGTTATTGATTTTGCCTGGCAACTGGTCAGAGGCATTGAATCCGACCATTTTGAAAGTGACTTTCGTTTCAGCGAAAATGTAGTAAAAAGCTATGGAAGAGTTTAAGAAAGTGGCATTGGCTTTCCTTAGCATTCAATGCACCCTTAACATTCGAATTTAAGGATATATGTACGAACTTTTTTAGGGATAAATACAATATATTGATAAAAATGATTGAGATATATATAATATATATATATATATTTTTATGGTCACCACAATGGTATCCTCATTTACTTCCGATAAATAGTATTGCACGACGTTCTGTCAGCCTGGGAAAACGTGTTTGGATGATACGAAATTAGTTAGCTATAGTCTTAATGAATCGAATCACTGTTTCTCATGGCCATTTATGCCAAACGGATTTGTGAGAAAAAGAACACTTCCATTGACCAATTTATCAAATCCATAAGGGAAACGCCCACCGTCGAAACCCTTTGACGGAGCCTTTCTCGGCAACTCGCAACTCTTTTTAATGGATTTTTGCCGGATTTCAGTCAGGGCGCGTGCCCAGAAAACAGACAATTCCCAAGCAGTGAATGAAACGAAAAGTCGGAGCTGCAAAAAACAATTGCCAGGACACGCCCCCCACACACACACTCGCATAAAGCGATGCAATAAATTTCGGAAAACACCTTTCGCATAAATTAGAAAACTGCACCCCGAAAATGGTCGGAGGGAGCCCGCCAGAAGGGGTTAAACTCGCATGCAATGGGTTAATTTGTTAGGGTCGCCAGTCTGGGCAATGACTAAGTCGAATCTCGGCCAGAAATTGATATGATAATGAACTGGCCCAAGTGTTTTCGTTTTTTTTTTTGGGGTTGGAGCACAGTGGCCGCGTGGCAGTCGCGGGAAAACGCGGAAAATCGGGGTAAACTAATCGCGGCACCTGCATCTTTATGCTTTTGTGATTTCCACTCACCTGAGCTGGCCAGTCTGCTGCTGGTGGGTCCGAACATTTGATATGGATCTGCGGAGAGGGTGGAAAGCAAATGGAAATGGAAAGCGTGGCATTAGTACCGGTTCTTTATGCAAATATCTTAATGAAGGGTGCTGCCGACCATTCATATGGCAAATACAAAGGCAAGTTTTAGTTTCCGTTGACGAAATGAAATGCATTACCAGAAAACTGTGCAAAGCCTTTACAACATAGGTATGTGTATATTTTTATATGTTTTGCATATACATATGTGTGCATGCATATGCTTCATTTGCGCGCATTTGTCGAGTGCACTTGCACACACACTCACACTCGAAATATCCATTTCACTTATTATCCGGCGCGAGATTCCTGCTCGCTGTGTAAGTGTGTGCTTGTGTGTATGCGTGTATGCGACACTCGGAAAAAAGATGCACTATAAACTTGAAATCTCTATAAGTATTATATAAATATCTCCTTATTGAGTTTGCCACAGAAAACACTTTTGTTGTGTGTCTTTCCTACTTTCTAGCAACTTCAAGGCATGTAATTTGTATTTTATTAAAATAAATTTTAAAGTGTACGCCTTCTTCAATTTTTTCTGTGTGTTGCAGTAGCTAAAAAGTAAGAAAGGTTACTCTGATTGCAACGAGACCGACACCAGACATATAGCACAATTGTCCGTAATTCGCATCATCTAGCCGGAGTCCTCCGCCGCTCCTTGGCTTGTTTTATATGAGTATTTTTGTGTTTTTTTTTTCGCCTTTTGAGTCCTGTGTCCTGGCCATTGTTTTGCCAACAGTTTCTTCGGTTCCAGCTTTGTTCTCTCAACAGCTCAACAGCTTTAATGTCCCGAAAAAGCGAAAAAACTGCCCCCCGACTGGCACGCGTCTTATTCAACCACGGCCGTCAAATTTGACAGCAACAAAAGCCAAGCCAAGTGCGTCTGGGTCTGCGGATCGCCTCCCCCTACCCATGTCCTTCGTCCTTCGTCCTGCCTCCAGTCCCTCATCACCCTCTAATTGAGAATCCTTTATGGCAGTTTCAATTGTTTCCATTACGCTTCAATTCCACCGCTCGGCACTTTTGTTTCCATTACCATTTCCATTGCTCAAGTGGCGTATTTAAGGTTTTGATTCTGCGACAGTATTTGCTCGATTTCTGTTTCGGTTTCAGTTTCGGTTTCGCTCTCAAAGCATTCGAAATGAATTTTAAAGCTGTAGGGTAGCAGGACGGAAAAAAGGACTCACAGCCCACAGGACTCAAGTGGCACTTGCAGCGTGCAGGCGATACACAATGCCCAAACTTTATTAGTGTTGGCCAACAGTATTCGATGCGAATTTTGAGCCACACACGCTTTTTTTTCGAGATCTGTCCTGCTGGCTGTTTATGTTGGTTTTAAGACTTAACAATGCGGCACGTGGGCTGAAGCATCTGCACTTCATAACTTTTATGTTTATTTGAGATTCAAGGGGGGAAAGGTATATACTTGATATAAACAGAACGAAGTTTCTTAATAAAATGTTTAAATATTTCCAAATATGGCTAATTGTTTTTTTTTATATATTTTTATCACATTGCCTCTTGTATGTTTATGCACCTAATTAACTTAGTCTAGATATTCGGAATACTCACCAGGTTGCCGTAGTTGTGAGTGCGGATCATGTTTGATGCCCAGGGCGTTCGAGCTGTAACCTGCAAGCGAAGGCATTGGAAAAGCGCGTTTGAGTTCATTCAAATTGTTAAATTAAAAACCTGCCGGCCCTGTCAGTTAACACTCTCAGTCGAACAATCAAAGGCAATTGTCAACTCAACCGCAACACAAACATTATCTCTGCGCTGCCATCAAAGAGCCCAACTGAATGAGCCTGGAATGGGGATGCCCGTGGGCAGGACAACTGTGACATGAACATCGCAGGATCTCCTCTGGCCTGCTCGTAATGGAATATGATTGCAAAGAGTGAAAACAATGCCGCTGGCATTTCAATTTGCAATCTCGGCGCGTTCAAGTTGTGTGGCAAACTTCACGCTTCGTACTCGAATAAAATTAAAGCCGCAGTTGATTTTCTGGGTGGTTCTTGCACCGCCCGCTGTTGTTTTCGTTGTCACTTATTGTGCTTAAAAAAGCAGCCACAACGAACACTTTTCATATGACATTTTTGGTTTTGCGCTTTGCGTGGCCACTCAACTGCGAAGAGGACAAAAGGCGACCGATTGCAGCAGCAGCGGGAGGTGGTTGGGTTGGATTTTGTGGTATAGATGGGTGGCGCGGTGGCTAGATGGATCGGTGGTGGTGCAGGTCCCAGCAGCCACAAATGGAGTTCAGCACAAACTCTGTGGGTCTGCACAATTTCGATGTCATCAATGGCCAGCAGCTAAATGCGCTCAGCCAAGCTGAAATTCTGTCTCTCTCGGAGTGTGAAAAATATCTCGGAATTCTGAGATTTAAAACCGCTCGAGGCGTCGGTCCTTTTTGACATTTGCGGGAGTGGGTGTCAGAGAACAATATAATTTCAATTAGTGTGTGCCATAACTAGCCTAATAGCGCTTAACCCCTCTGCTCGCTTCACTAACCATTCAACGAGTCGCAACCCCACGAACACGTGTAGTCCACACCTTTTTTCAGTCCTTTATCTATAAGCCCCTAACCGAAATGACTGTCAATATTCCATTGATGGCTTGTTGATTTGCTTGAATACGTCTATCAGACGCACATTTTGCATGGCTCACTGGTTTCGGTTCGGTTCGGTTCGTGTGAATTTCCATCACTTTTGGTTTCGAACTCGATGTCATGTGTGTGTTTTGCATATTTAATGTTTATATGCGCTTCTTGAGTGCCTGCCTTGTGGTAGATAATTTGCTGAAATTTCGGGCTTGTCACCCAACTTTCTGAGTATATTTTATTGCAATTTGCGAGCATTGAAACTTTGCAAATTAGACATGTTTTTTAGGATTTATTGCCATAAGTTGTTAAGACGAAGTTTGGTCCGGTGGAATGAAAAATGTAATTGCATATGTAAGGATACATATGGCAAAGGAAAAAGTTTGAAGGACTGGCATAAAGGAGTGCTTTAAGTGGTAAACTTAACAGAATGAATGGGATATGAGTATCAAACTTATATTCATTTATTTTAAATATGAATACTATTGCTGATAGAATGCATAAAGAAAGTTTTTTTAATAACTTGATAAGCTTTGAAAGTAAATAAATTTTTGTTAAAAATAGCGTTCATATTTTATGTTATTATATGCAACGTTTTATTTGTCACTGTATAGACAAAATACTGCTTTTGCATATGGCACCTTTTTCTATGATTCTTGATTTCTTTTTCTGTAGATTATACCCTGCAATTCCCATATCTTTTGGCCATCATTTTAGTTTTTACATTAATCACTCGGTTGCAACTCACCTTGCGATTGTGTCGAACTGTGGGAGCCCCACGACGATTTGTACGAGGAATCTGGAAAAGAGGAAAACCACAGGTTTAGTAAACTGCAAGAAGTCATAAGTTAGAGTCATGAAAGTGCGATCCATCAGTCAACCGACGGCAGTATCTTAGGGGGATAGCTTGGTGTAATTACTTGGATTCCAGGTGGCCGACGGTCGGGCTGCCTCACACACCGCCCACTCACCTGCGAAGAGCATCGAGAAGTTGCTGAAGCTGCCCGTGGAGCGTGACAAGTAATCGGCGGAGGACTTGATGTCCAGCATTGTGGCCGCCGTCGGTTGGGTATTCGGTTGCTTGTTCCGTTCCACACCTCTGACGCGCACACACACAAACACCAATTAGTTGGGATTTCAAATTCAAATTCGAATTCAAATTGCTTTTGGTCTTTGTCCTTGTCGCACTCTCTGTGTTTTCCTGTTTCTTTTTTTTGGCAAGCGGTAAATTGGTCGCCGGAGGCCGGAAACTAATAACACGGAGACGGAGACGTCGCCAAGTGGTGTCCGCAATTGAATTTGTTTAAAAAAAGGCAAACGGGCAAATGGGCAGCGGTGGAGCAGCGACGCGCAGCGGAACAGGAAAAGGAACGGGAAAGGGAAAAGTGACGATCGGAACCGGTTACCGTTTACCGGACACCTCGACTTCCGCCCGAACTTTCCAATGCACTTTTCGACCTGCCTGCCGTTCGCGTGTCCAACTGATTTATATGTGTCAATGTCCCCGCACGTATACGTGATATTTTTTCAGCACTTGTACTGTTTCTGCTTGTATTTGTAGTTGTATATGTGTGGGTAGGCCCAGCGAGAATCGCGTAAATCACTGAGAAGGACTAAGAAAGGATGCTCCTGGCTAGGACTATCGAGCTTGAGCACTGACACCGGATTGCGTCCGATCTGTGGCACGGCAGCGTAACAATTGATTTCACTCCGTCGTCAAATCGCGCATATCCTGCCTTGCGTCCTGCCATCGTCCTGCCTCCAACCCTTAGCGAGGTTTTTGTGGCCATTTGGGGGGTAGCTGGTGGTTGGTCGCCTGGGTGGGCGGTGGTGGGTGGTGCGCTGCCTGCTGCCCGGGTATGTATCTATCTGTCTGGGTTGGTCTGCTTGCGATATGTGTGGCTGCCTCAGTCGCTGCCGCTGCTGCCAGTGCTGCTTCTGCGTTGCAGGATATACTTAGGGTTTTAATCCACAGCCACCCCCTCGACTGGCGTCCACCAATCAGCAGTGAGTGGAGGTGTGGCCTAGCGAAAGCTTTGCACCGTTAAGCTTTTTGCAAATGGCAGAGGCACCAAGAGAATTGCCAGATTTTCATATATCAAACCCACTTTCTAACGATCTCTATGGGTTTTGAGTTTCAAATGTAAAGTCCTGAGCTTTTCAAGTTGATTGCTACTCTCGCTCTGCGACGCTCTCTTCCAGTAGGAGGTTACCATTTCCACTTGACTAAGGACATGCCGCAGGACCCCTGACTCCGTCTCTTTTTGGCCGCGCACTAGTGCTGTCTCTCTTGCGAGCCACTCAATGCAGCCGCTGCTGCCGCCGCTCGTGCTGCTCCTGCGGCAGAGCTTCCAGAAGTGGCATCGCCTTTTTAGTGGGTGACACGAAGCAACAAGGACGGATGTATTATCCACTTCCTTTTTCCTTCCACCAAACACAAGGATATTACCGTTTCGTCGTTCGCCTACAACGGCACCACCCCTCCCACAGTGCCTTCCACCCAGAAAAGGGGAGGTGGCATTGGGTGGCCGGGTAGCTGGGTGGTTTTGGGTGGCAGGCGAAAAACAATGCGCGAGAAGTTGGAGCTGCCTGGCTTACGTAGGAGAAATCAACAATAGTTGATTGTGAAAGGCTTTGACTGCTTGGCGGTTGGGGTCAGGTGGGTTAGAGGCGTCAAATGGGTGGTTGGGCTGTTCAGGGTGGTGCACATGCGTTGGCGTCGACGTCAACTTCGCTGCAGCTGCTCAAGTGCAATTGTGGCACTCGCCTCCGCCTCCTTTACCAAAAATCTCCTTCGTTTTCTTGTTGCCCCACGAAGCAGGCAACAGAAAATGACAGACACACACCAAAACTTTTACACACACACACACACAACCGATACCAGGACACACACACACCCACACCAGCTGACAAACTCATCCACACAGCTGCCTTTTGGGCTGGCTTAATTAATTTTTGAATTCCCATTGAAATTGTTTTTGCCCAGCTTTTGCCGCTGGCCATGCGAGCCCCTTCCTTGCGTATCCTTGTGTATCCTCGTGGGCGGCCGGGCTAATTCATAGGCGTCAACGAACAAATTGTAGTTCCTCACACACACACAGAAACAGGCAAAAAGCTTAGCTAGCTTCCTTTTTTATTATGTTCTGGGCTTTCCTCTTTTAAATAACCCTACAATACACAAACTCATAAGCAATGACTTAATAGATAAAAAAAAGGATAAAAGGATGTTATAATTACATTATAACAAATACAATTTTTCGGTTGCTCTTTGTGGTATGAGTAAACCATATTCAACTGCCTGACCATTTCCCTGCACCACTATTTAATTTTAGTTAAAAACAAATTTCGCTTTTCAAACACGCACACATCCACACCCACATGTATGTGCTAGCACTCAAAGGAAAAGTTTGGCAAGTCAAGGCAACTACCGATGTGTGGGTGTGCTAGTTTGTGACTCTGCATGTGTGTTGTTGGTGTTTGTGTGCGTTTCTTTGACACGCAGTTATTTAATAAACGTTGCTGGAGGGAAAGCCCCCTATTCCCACCCACAAAAAGGACTCATGTTGTGTGTGTGAGTGATAATGGCATCTAAAATGGCTAAATAGCAATTTGCTGTTCTCCGCCAGAGGAAAAGCAAGTTTCACTTGGCTCAAAATGTTTGCTCTGCCAAAGCGAGGAAAAAGAAAAAGCTCTTTTTGTCCTCCGGTAGATCCTATGTGGCTGTAAGTGTGTGTGAGTAATTCTTAGCTTGGCTTAACATTTTAATTGCATTCATTATGTAATTTCATTTTCACGCTTTTGGGCGAAAAACTTTAAATTAATTTCTTTTGTTTTGCGATTTCCGCCATTTTGCGCCGCCGTAACTTTTCCGCCCCGCCCAAATTGCGGTTCCCTGAGTTCGCCCACCCGGTCCCGCCCACAAGTCAAGTGTTCCAAGTTAACTTTAAGCCACAACACACTGGCCTGGACCGTTTGACTGTCTTCAGCTTGATTTCGTCACCCGCCACCCACTAATTCCACTGCCCCATCAGCACAATCATTGCATCAGGCGCCTGACCATTTGTTTTGTGTATGCAGCCAAAATATTCAACGAAGCGTCAAGACAAACATGACGACAGCGCCTACACTCTCAGAAAAGTGCAGAAAAAAACGAAATAAGTTATTTATCAATACAAAATCCTCCTAAAATGCTCAAGATGTTCTATGCTTTCTATCCAAATTAAAGAGTTTAAGGCTAGGGTTCTTACAAATATAAATCTTTAATTACAAAATATACATAATATAATATTGGTTTCAATTTCCCTATATCTGAGTATAAAGTCCACTGAAATCTTTTAAATCTTGTATAATGTTTTATAGCTATTTTTCTTGAAGTGCATTGAGGACAGGCAGCATATTGTCTCAGCCAACCACCCACGGCAGTTAATAAGAAACGCAATCAGCGCCGCGATTTGTTTTCTCAAGCTCGACGGGAGAAAGGGAGAAGGAAAGGGACAGAGATAGAAGCAGAGACAGAGATAGAGTCCTGCTAATATTTATGCGCCTTGCAAGGCTGAAAACACTGAAATGGCCCTGCCTACAATAACAACTGGAAGTCAGGCACGTGGCCATTAATGACGTATGAATGATGTAACACGCGATGGAGACTTTGACGCGGCACGTGGCCAGCGGCCTGCGAGGCATGACAGGCCAAAAGATGCCCCCCCTGCCGACGATCCTTGTTCTCCTGGCTGGTCTTTAATGTCCTGACTGGAACCACCGCCTTTGCCACGGATTGCTCACTTTGCCCGCGGCGAATTTTGACTGGCGCTGTGCATTTGGTTATTGCCAAAATGCGTATTGTTGTAATCGGCATAAGAATAATAAAAATACAATACACCCATTATTATTGCGCCATCGCTGTGCTGGTCCAATATTTGGTAATCAAATGGGCGGCAACGGCGGCGCATAAATCAGTTTCGCATTGGCAGCTCAAATGATTTTTATTGAGAATGCGTTGAGAGGGTTAAGTGGTTATAAAATGAGTTCAAAGTTGAGCAAGAGAATGTATATAACTTTAGGGTTCTTTGTGATTTTCTTTTCTAAAAATATAGTAATATTTTTTACGCTGCTCCTAATCATTGTCTTTAACCTTAATTGCTGAAGTTGACCACTCTAGCTTGCCTTTGTTCACACCTATTACACCCCAACTTATCAGCTTATCAAGTGCACCAGATCTTAATGACTCGCCGAAAGTTGTTCCCACAAAAAAAAGGAAACAATGTCGCCTAGGAATGCACACAAACACAGCGAACACGCCAAATCAAACAAACCCTAAAACACAGCCACAAATAAAAGTGAAAATTGTAATAAAAACAAATTACGGACACGAAGAATAACGGGAGGGCCAAAGGAAGTTCCCACAGCGACATATTGAAGGTGTCCTCGTGGCTGTCTATCTAAACAATGCCGCCAATAATTGCGCGATTGGTAGGGAGCAGGGGGTGGTGTGCGGCGGAAAAAAGGGGGAAGGTGCAAGGTGACATGGATGGAGGGTGCGGGGTCATGGGCTCGACTCCGATTACCACCGTTTGACTTTCTCAGATAATTGCAAGCGCTCGCTATCCACGATCTTTTTTATGCCGAATATCCTTGAATGAAAAGGGTATGCTGTTTTTCAGGATATTTATGTATCATATGTAACCATATATAGCTTAGGCTCTTCAATCTAAGATGTTTTTACGAAATAGTCGAGTAAATAAACCCATAAACACTTTAAAGGATTCACGTACCAAAAGTGGAATCTTAATGCTGTTAAAATAACAAAGCTGACCAAATTGTTAAAATTCTCGTAAGGTACATGGTATACCCTATTCGATACACTCAATCGAAAAGCAGCGATTTTGAATTCATATCTTTTTTGATTTCTTCTAAACTGAAAGCTAGCATATTCACACGGCACACCCCTGAGCGTGCACTTTGAACCCCGGCTGCCAGCAACCAGTTACCAGTTCCCTGTGCCCCTCACCCCGCGCCACTTAAGAGCCAATGACAACAAACAGCAAACAAACAATTAACATTCAGAATGTAAAAAGGGGTTGGAGGAACGTCGGTTCACGTGCCCGTCGAGCTATAAATTACCGTGGTTTGACTCCCAGCGACCCTCGCTGTCAATTGATAACGCGGATTGACTTTTTGGCGGGTCAAGGGTTTCGGTGCTCCGGGTCTCACGGTCTCACGTGAGTTGTGTCACTTGAGATAAAAGCACGGCCAGTGCCGAGGTGGCGGCCATAAATTCAGCGAGCTCATAAATTCAATTGACAACTAAATTGCGGAGCGCTGGCTACCGAGACCGGAGACGCTTCGACACAGCCACCTCCGGCTCCGGGTGCACTGCGTTTCCGCCGTAGAGCTAGGAGCTGGGATCTGAGAGCTGGGAGCTCGGAGCTGGGCGGTAGCCACCTTCGCCTGGAGGTGCCCGCTTCTAAAACTTTCAAGTGCGCCAACGCTTTTCCATTTTCCTTTCGGCCGCCCATTGGTTTTGCGCTCTTCCTTTTGGCTTCAAGCATACATATTTATATATATGTATATATTTATTTTCCTCTTCTGATATACCATGTCGGAAGCGGGTCATTTCCAGCGGCATAAATCACAAAGAGCAGCGGACTTTGGTGGCGGAAGCCAACCTGTTGAGTCCTTTGACACTTTTCTATTTCATAATTGTGCCGCGCGTTTTTTAATTATTTTTGTAAAGTTTTTCGCTTTGGCAATAGGCAAATTTGTTTGCCTATCTATCGCCGATCAATAAGGGGAGTACAAAAACTAAATTAGCCAAACATTTTCCAGCTTGTTGCCGTCATCTTTACGTTGGGCCGCGGTGGGTAGTTTTGTGGCAACAATGGCTTGATTTATGAACGACTCGTGCCAAAATCTTTCCCTGGGGAGGGTAATGACTTGAATCGGCAGTTAAGTGAACCGCGAAAAGGGCCATGAATAAAAATATTTGGACATCAATAGGCGCACACATGAGCGGACAATAGGGCATGGGAACCAAAAAGTTTTCCAGGCCAAGTTCGCCGTTTTCCTTCTCAACAAATATGCGCATTTTGTTATTTTTTTTGTGCCCCGCCATTTCGTTTTTCGCAACAACATTCATAAATGCTAGTGAATAAATTTGAGCGCAAGCGTCAGTCCGCGAAGCTGTCAAAAAGGACTTCAACGTCCTTTTTGGCGCCAGTTGGCACAGCAGCGATTTCAATTTATTTTCACAGCCTGAAACAATTACGGCCAGCAAAAAAATAAAGAATAAACTGTGCGCAAATGAAATCAGAAATTAAATTTCAAGTGAGCAAAACATACGGCGCAGGACGAAATGATGGCTATGGAAACACGGCGAAAGGACGCAATGTGGCGCCCACTTGTGGGCGGCAAAGGCCAAGGGGTGGCAGCCACCCGCTGGCCGCGATGATGAGGGGCGATGTGGGGGTTGGGCCAGCCTGCTGGTAGATTATGTGATTATGATTAGAGACCAGCTCGTCGGGTGAACCACCAGCAAACAAACAATCCTGCGACAGATGATGATAGACATTGGAAAATAGGATTTTAAAGAACTTGAAATGCCATTAATATATGATCATAAAGGGTATACTCCTAGGAGGTGAAACAACAATTTGGCAACAATGTTCACTAATCAGTGAGTACTTGTTAATTAAAATATATAAAATTTACAATAGGGAGAAAGAAAATACATTTTTCTGAAGTTGAGCTCAAAAGAACTGACTCATTAAAAAGCCGATCTAAGATATAACGTCCTAAATAATCATAAGCACAAAATACAACATAATTGATTACATTCAACAGTCCATAAATCAACAAACATATCTAGAATCAGGCCAATAAAACAATAAATAAAGCCTATTGCTACTCGATGAGTTTAACGATGCCGTGCTGCCGCTCTGCACCCTTTCCCATTATTCACACCTAACCGCTCAATTGTCTGTGCCGAAGGAATCCCACACAGGGCACCCCTCCCAACCAATCTGTGGATACAGATACTTCATAGAGCACTACCATAGGGTATCTACCACGCTGTCAGAGGAGCGTGCGCTCTAATGCGCTTCACATAACATTTTGATCATTTTATGATCTGTCGATTAGCCTCATTGTAGACAGGATGTCTGGATGCCCTCGGGGGTTGTCCTGCCGAGTGAAGTGTGCTCGAGGAGCGTGTGACTAACACGCTCTAACAGGATTAGCGCTGAAGAGCACTTAAGAGTCAAATTATCAACGGGCAGTCACAGATTCATTGGCGAATGTTGTGACTGTTGCGTTTTGTATGTTTACAGTGGGCAGGAACAAAGGGATATCAACATAAGGTCCTGCCAATTGTTTGCCAACTTTCCCACTGCCAAATGAACTCAATTGCTGTTCCCAGAGGGACCATCCACAAAAGGCTCACAAGTCCAGATTACGCGCATTAGTCAAGCTTAAGGCATTAAGTCAAGTGAGCAATTGAGTGATCAAAATACTTCCGAAGGGATTCAAAAGTTCGTGGGAAATGTTATAATTATATTAATTATGAAAATGGAAATTTAGTTATCCAGATGTAAATGTATCATTTATTTTGAACAGAACAGACATATTTTGTTTAATATTGTAATATTTGTATTTGTTTGTAAAGAAAACAACTATTGTCCAATAATTAAATCAAAATAATAATTAAATCAAAGAAAACTGTAAAATACACAATTATAATTTCTTTCTGTCAATCTTCCAATCTCTCTCAATATCATCCAAATAATACTATTAAATACGAATTTATTGAAAAAGAGATTTAAACATTTAAAGAATTCTGCCATAGAACTCATTGCAAAATACAATCCAGTAAAATATAAAAAAAACCGCCTGATAAATGTTCATATAGCATTAAGGATATATGTATATTGATATTCCTTTAAATTTCATTTCCTGCACCCCCCGTGCAGGAAACACCCCTGCAAAGGACATTTCACCCCTGCCGCACACAAGCGCCACCTTTTATGCGAACGATGGCACTTTCTATGCCACCATCAGGTTGCTGTCCTGACTGAAAGCTGTTAAAAGCTCAAAGGACACTTTTGACATAATCACAGTATTGAACTTACACAGTGCAGAGCCGCCGCCTCCTGATGCCGATGCCCCTCCTCCGGTGCTGCTCTTGCTGCCGCTGATCCTGCCCTGCTGATGGTCGCTGACGGAGGACGAGGACGAGGGCGCCGACGCATGCGAGGATGTGGTGGCGCAGTCCAGCGTGGATTTATCTGCAAGACGGACGACCAAACAAAAGGATATTTTAATTGCCAGGCAGCGAAAATTTGCACACTCAGCACGGCACGCTTTGCCTTTAGCCACGGAAAGGAATCGAAAAAAAAAGTGAAAAAGTAAACGGAGCGCTGGGACTCATAAATCTCGGCATAGATAATTGTCATCACAACTAGCGACTGGTTTATTTATGGCTCGAATTATGGTTTTTATTCCGCCCTCCACCCTGCGAAAACGTCACGCAACGTCGCTCGCCTTCACCCCATTCCGAAATGCTGACAGATCCTGTGAACCGCAAAGGACATAATCGCGAGGGTTGTCACTTCACAGACCAGCAATGGAGATGTTTAATTGCCGTAAATCTTTGTTTGATGTAAACAACAATAAGCCAGTCGTCAGCAAGGAAAAAATTGCCAGAGGAATTTGCTACGCTTTCAATTGAAATGTCAAGCCGGAAGTGATACGAGTCCATGATAATGATAGCCATGAAGATGATGGGAATCGGTTCCCATCATATGAGCTGTCTCAACACGGGCTGTATCATAATATGTACTCATTTCTTTAAATAAATAAAAACAAATTTAAGTTTTACAAGCACTGATAAAAGGATGCATACGTTGTACTCTTACATTTAATTTAAGATAGTAAACTTATATCCAAATTTTTTGTTCTGTAAGTCTCTCTTGCACATTTTCAAAATTCAAGTTTAAATCTTAAATATATACATACTTCCGTATTGCAATATATGTTGGTATCTTTATTATTCTTGAGTTGTCTGCAAAGTGTAATTATTTTTTATGCGCCTCTGTGAGTCAAACGTCTTTTGAGCAAAAAATAATGAGTTACGCATGACAAAATCTTTTCATGGCGAAGCCGAAGCGGCAAAAACTCAGCTACAACTTGACATCGACCACAGAAAGAGACAGCCAGTGAAAAGATGAAAGAGACGGGGGAGTTGCGGAGCAGAAGGCTGGCTAAAAAGGATTCGTTTCATATTTGCTTGAGCGCGTCGAGTTGAGATGCGAAAAAAGATGAGTTGGGCGGCCATTTTGTATCTATTATTGCGAGGGAAAAATGCCGAAGAGGTCCCTTGTAAAGGAAAAAGTCCTTAAATTTGCGATTAAAGTAAAAGTAAGATAAGGTAAATTTGTACAAAAATTATTATTCTTCCAATTGATCCAAGTTTTTTCATAAAGTGCTCGTCCTTCAGCAAAAAAAAAAAAAAAAAACACTACAAGCCTTGTCAGACTTCTCTAATTGAAAACGAAGCAGAAACAGGACATAAATTTGCCAAAAAAAAGATAGCAAGAAGGAATGAAGTTTCTTATAGAAATAAATGGACATGGACAACTTGACGGTCGGAGGCGGCATAACAAACTCTTGCCAGGCACGCGATGAAATGGTTCGGTTTTTGATGTTTCTATCAAAACCTGGCAAGGACCGCAAACAGTCAACAGCAACCGGCTTTGGTCGGCATTATAAGCCACATCCGTTCGCCCGGCTTAAATTGATAAATATGTAACCTAGCCAAGCCAACAAAAAAAATAAAAACCAGCCATGAAAATATCAGAGGAATAGAAACCGACCCCGGGAGACCTCATCGTTTATATGGATAATTCAATTTAAATTTTTTTGCCCAATTTTTTCGCTTCTTATTGTTGGTGATACAACGAGCAGAATTATGTACATGGCTGGTCGCGGTTTTTAGCCGTTGTTTTGGCCATTAAATGTTACGGCCCTGGACATATTTGGTGGTTGGTCAACTGGGAAGGGCAATTGGCGGGAGTGGCCATTGGCCAACATATGCTGCATGGATGTGTTTAAATAAATACGCGAAATTTGCCACTTTTGTGGCACAACATTTTCGGCAGCTTTTTTCTCGGCTTGGGTCCGTTTTGCCTTGGCCGGAAGCGCAGGATTTGTTTTTCCGCCATTTCGTTGACAGTTTTGTGCTAGACAATTGCGAGAAGGTCAGTGGGTTGGTGCACTACAAAGTATTACGCGTTCGTTTTGTTGCATAAATCATTTATATAACGACCATATTTGTTAAGAAAGAATATAAGAATGAAAATATAATAATTTTTGAGAAATTACAGATAAATGTAAAATTACAGAAAATTTAGGCATAACATCTATATCATCTAATTAAATGCGTTATTTTATTTAATATAAATATAATTTAAATTATTTGAAAAACATGACAGTAGAGATTGCCCCCTATTTTAAAAACGTCTACTATTTTTATATAATTATATAATTAAAATATTTGTTTCTTTCGATGTATAATCTATAGCTTCTGCCACATTAACTTCACTTACCTGCCCTGACTTTGTGCTCCACATGCGAGGAGCTGGACGCTGTTAGCGATGAAAGTGCTGGAGCCGCACTCACCGCATCCAGAGTTCCGGACGTGACCTGTCCGGCGCTGGACGTGATGACGCCGTGCTGGGTGACTGCAGGAGAGCACCCGGATGGCGGCTGCAGAGTGTCCAATCGGTGTCTCTGCACACCGTTCCCACTGCTGCTCAGCACTCCAGCCGTACTGCTGCTAACCGCATTGTAATTGAGCACTCCGGACACGCCCACTCCGACATTGGGATTGTGTGGAAGGCCGAGGCAATTGCCGCCTCCGTTCCCGGACTGAACGGGCAGGGTGTCGAGGGAGTCCGTCAAACGCTGGCTCGAGTAGATGTCGCTGTGGTTGGAAAACATAAATATATATTTAATCCTATAATATTAAATAATGTAAACAAGCCAAGAATTCTTGTAAAGTAAGATATCCAAGTTAAGTGGTTTATATAATTTTATTTAGTGAAAAATAGTTATCTCAAGATGTAACTCACCTAAAGGCACTGCTGGCCCCGAAAAAACTGCTGCGATCCTGCAGCGCCGCTTTGGCCTTCTCCACACTCTGCTTCAGCTGCTCGAAGGTGGACTGATGGAAGCGGTACGAGGTCCAGTCCGGCGAGCACTGTCCGAGTGCAAGGCACTCCTCTGTCTTCACCTGGGCGAGAGTAGGTGGCGATACCCTCTTCAGGTCCAGCGCCGTCTGATACGAACAGGAGTTCTCGTACATGGCGCACGCCTGGGGAGCCTCGATGGGTGGCTGTTGGCTGAACAAGGGATTCCACTTGACTCTGTTGTAGAAAATGAAAGAACAAATTGTTTTTATAGTACTTATAAAACTGCAAAAATTCCAAATGAAAATGAATATAAATGAATATTTAGTTGTTATAAATTACTAAAACTTTAGATAGGTATTCGTACACCATTGTGCTCTATTGGTAGTCAAACCAGAACTTTTAATTGCTTTAAAATCCAAGTACGCTCCATCACTCACCTCATGGCAAATTGCAGAGTGAGATATTAATAAATCATAACGCCTGGTCCACAATTAAATACTGCAATTTTAGAATGCCTTTCGGGCCAAACAATCGCTCTAATTGCCATGGCCCCAACACGTTAAGCTAGCTACCCCAAAGCCCCCCGATGTTCTGGCATAATTAATAGTGGCTACTTTGGAGCTGTGGAGCTAGTGTTCCCTTAGATATAAGCACGACGTGCATAATTATCTTGCTCGTTATTTATTGTGTGTACAGTCCCGCTTTTTGCACTGGGCCAACGTTGCGTATGAGCGTTGTACTATGCGTGGGTGGCGGCCATTTGAGCGTGGCTCTCTAATGTCCAGCTGGTCGAAGCTGGGGAAGGCCAACCATTGTTTACTGGCCCTTTTCGGCCAGTCTGCAGTTAGCACACACAGGGGGCATGGAAATTTTTGCACTCTGCCCTCGTCGGAAGTTGCTGAATTTTGATTTATGCCAACGAAATTTATGCCATACAAAGTGCGACTTGTCCTGTCTCTGGCTTAAAGTACACCGAGCATACCCGAAATGAAAACTGAAACTGAAACCCCAGCAGCTTTAAGTTCGCCGGGAGGAGTAAATAGATTTCGTTATCGAAACGGTCGCATCTACAGAACATCATCAACTTTGCGCCTTGTCAGACATTATAAACGGCCTGCACACGCCTCATTTATTATTTATTATTTGTACTCAGGCCGAGTGGCTGCTTTTGCATGTAGGCAAATTTCACCAGCGAACATTAGCAGGCAGACATTTTATTTTTTGTATTCTGGTATCCTTGTATTCCCCAAGTTATCACAATCGCTGAGCGAACGCGCGCACACCGGAAATACGAGCGGGATGCCAGGATGTCGGTCTGCAGATGGGCTGAATGCTCGTCCCGTTCTGCAGCGCGTGCTGAGTCCTTTGAATACCACTTGGTATCGCTGTGATTGCCGAGTTTATGCTCTTCGACAGCTGTTAATGGTGTAATCCCCTTGTTGGACGAGAGATCCTTTAATTAAGAGGCCACACGTTTGGCTGCTCTTTAATGGTTTGTAAGATTTTTATGCGATTTTCGGAAATTAGGATTTTTGAATGCTTGCACAGCCGACTGGCTGATGAAACTGTGGTGCTGTTTAATTGTCGAGCTTTTACCCAATGATGCTGTTGATCTGCTCTTTTTGCTGGTTTATGAATACTTCCGTTTTAAGTCTGCTAATTCGATTAGCAAAAACATATGCTACACAATTATCTGATAATGGCGGGGGAGCTTTTTAGGGTTTGAATAACTGTCGTTAATTAGAAATTAAAAAGAACCATCGTATCCAAAAGCTCAATTCTCTATTTAAATGGATTTAATTTATCAGATCAGAATGTTTCATAATTTACAACTATCATAGAAATACGAAAGAAATTTTATTAAATTTTAAAGTCTATTAATTTTCTATTATCTATTCGTTGATGACATCAGTTTATAATGATCTATACTTATACATTTTTTTATAATTCTTACTATTTTTATGCATTTGATATATTTCTGCTAGAGATTTTCCACTATTTTCGTAAGTGTTGCGGACCTCGATTTATTTGTTATTGTTGTATGTTCCACAAAAACAAACTAAAGCATTTAAGCTAAAGAGTTTGTTTTCAATTTGTAAGTAATATTGAACCGTTACGATGAAATCTTTATTCAACTTCAAGTTTAAACACAGCATTAATAAAATATTACGTATTTCGTACCCCGCCGGACTTTTAATTCAAGTTGATCATTACGAAATGTATCCCTAACTCACCTCAGGATTGTGCCTGTATGTGCAATAAAGTTTATCCAAAAATAAGTCTCCTCTTTGACTATCTCTTAGAGTTCCGTCGGGACAACTTAAGTTACAACTTAGTAATGGTAAACACTTCACAATCGTTGGGAATCGGTGCAGTTAATCACTCACTCAAGTGCGTACAAATTGCCGACCGGAAATGAAATTATTGTCAAAATGGCGACGGATATGCGACAAGTGAACGCGACAGCGACGCGCCACGCAAATGACGGTTTTGTTTGCAGCCAAAGTTTCGTAGTCCTGGAGCGGATATGCAAGGAAATTTGTCACTGCAAGGACGATGACGGCGACGACCACCAAGCCAACTGGACACCGACGGCAGTGGGT
This sequence comes from Drosophila sechellia, assembly GCF_004382195.2. Taxonomy (NCBI): domain Eukaryota; kingdom Metazoa; phylum Arthropoda; class Insecta; order Diptera; family Drosophilidae; genus Drosophila; species Drosophila sechellia. The sequence continues at coordinate 6,004,656 of NC_045951.1, read as the reverse complement.
TCCTTGGGCATTTCTCAATGTCTTTTCGCACAGGTGCAGGTGCACAAAAGGTGGGCGGTGGGTGGCGAGGGGTGAGAGGTTCGCAACGAAAGCGGAACGAAAATGAAATCAAAAAGCGAAATTTCTATAATTTCCGCACAAAAATTTCCGCGACACACTGGCAGGACACATGTGTGTGTCCTTGTCTGTTTCTTTTTCGTGCGCTGCCACGCCCACAGCCAGCAACAAGCTGGGCGTATGTGTCCAAGTTTTCCGCACTGCTTGCCGTGTGTAAGTGTACAAGTGTGTGCCGTGTGTGTGCTTTGTGTTTTTTGTGGTTTTTGTGCCTTCGCTTGCCGCTTGTGCTGACCAAGAAAGGTTCGCTAGTTTGGTCCTTGTCCCGGGAATATTGACGACGTGTGACCGACGAATCTAAACCGCAAAGTACCGCTATTATGTCGTCCGCGACGTGTTGCACTTGGTAGCGCGCACTCCAAGTTAATGTGGCGGCCAGATCATCCCGTCCAGTCCACGCTCAAAGATGGCGACACACTCCTCCCACAAGCGGTGGCTCTGTGTGGCAGGGGAACTGGGCGCTATCACTGAGGATGTGTCACCCCATCGTCCTGCGTTCCTGCGGTGGCTAATGCGCAGGCGCGCTCTCCGCACCACAACCCCATCCACCGCCCACTTTGCCGCTGCTCTGTTATCTGCCGCTGTCATCGGCTGCTGGTGGGCGGAGCCAACTCTGTGCCATCGGGGATGTTGATGTTGCTGTGGATGTGGATGCTCCTGCCTTTCACCTGGTCCTTTGCTCCGCGTTCTTGGGGCATCATTAGTGCTGCCGAAGAGAGAAGACCCCATTTTGGGCGGAAGTGCGTATGAGCAATATTTTAACAATGGCGTTTAAAACAGTTAAAGAGCGTGTGCTGGTGTGCGAGGCCATTAGGACCTTAGTTTTGCGGTGGCTTTAAGGCCCGCAGATAAGCCTCGCATAATAACATTTTAATTTCGAGCAGCAGTGGCCACAAAAGACGCCCCAAGATACCCAGATGCCCCTGCTGCCTGCCAAAAAGGATATAATTAACATGCCAGCTGCTGCAGAGCACACACACATGTGCTAAATGACGTCTAGATAAGCGGCGAGCCTGGTGACATGATTTAAGGTCCTGGATGGGGCAGGATAATTTGCGATAAGCGGCTTTGGGGGTGATTAATTTGCCAGCTTAAGTTGTGGAATGTCTTCGAAATGTCTTCAGCTCTCAATTTAAAATAATGAGCTCATGTACAGCATGTATTTAATATTTAAAATTGGCTTTCAGCAACGAAAAGTTGGTGAAAGCCAATTAAACAAAATCGTAATTTAAAAATTACTTACACCCATATAAAAACAAAAACAGGTTTTTTAAAACAACAACTAGAATTATATATTTTTAAAAAGTTCAAAATCATTTTCAGGATAACGAAATGTAACGGTTATGTGAGCTTACCAGCAGCTTATCTTTAAAGCTTGTAGAGCTTTTAGTAAATCAACAAACCCTAATTGCTTTCGAATAAATCCTTCAAGTTCTTTCCCAAATTAAACAAAGCAAATACAAAAATCTTCAATCTTTTAATTGAACAAAACACACAAATGTACACTTATCACAATAAGTTTTGCTGTCTATAACTCGTATGACATAAGTAGTCCCAATTATAAAAAAGTCTGCTCAGTTGCGCTTGATCAGTTAGCCAGTAATAAAATAAGTTATAAAAACTCGAAAGGGGTTCAGCAGTTAGAATGAATGTCTTGGAAATGCGGATGGAATTTTAGAAACATGTTGTGAAGTCTTTGAAAAGTATCTTTGCGCCTTAGATGCGGCTTTTGGAGCTCGATTTCACTTCAAATAGTTTGCGCACAAAGAAGACCTGCAAATATTAGGTTATTAATAAAGGAAAAGCAAAAAACATGAATATACTCGCCTGTACTGAGCACGTGATCAATATGACCACAATTTGGCTAATCGAGAAGGTTTGAATATAAGCATTGTTGTCCAGGAGCAACGCATAATCACGCGATTCGCGATGACGACTGTGCGCTTGATAGCCCATCATATCGTTGATGTTGCGCTCCACAGTGCCAACGGAGGCCTAAAGAAATACATTAATGTGAATATTTGTAGTTTGATGTTTGGGTGTGTCTGAAAACCAGTTTGGCTTACAGTGAAGTTTTGCATGTTCAGCTGCAGCTGTTCGATCTCCTTGGCGTACTTGTCCCAGGCATCGTACTTCACCACCGTGATATAGATGTTGACCAGCTTGCCAGCGAATCGGGAGAACTGGTTGTCAATGCAGACGGAGTAGTAGCCACCGGGTGATACCTGATCCGTGTAGTCCGCAGTAGCCTGCCACTGGTAGGGCTTCACCACCTCACCAGCAGGATTGCGGACGGCGAAACCAGCCATTCCATCGCCTCCGCGCACCACCTATAAATTATAATTATATGATTAATTTGTTTGTATAATACGCAACTATAGCTTTTCGATTTACGATACGAAACTTAATATACTTAAAAACATTGTATGCAGCTATACCAAATTCATGAACTACATTACAATCAGATAGCTTTCCTACTTCATTAACTGAATTAATGAATTCGATTTGATTTATTTTAGACTATTACAGACTCGGCTACGGGGAACCCATCCATTGGAACCGAAGCATACTATAGATCCCAAATCCTATCTACTTACACTGAAGGACACGTAGAAGGTGGCTCCTGCCTTAACATACTGATGGTAGCAGTCCTCCTTACCAGCATCTATATGAACCTAAAAGAGAAACCACGTTCCCGGTGAAATTTGATGCTCTGGAGGAGTGTCAAAGCCAGCACCCACCTTGTAGTCCATGGCCACCGCTGGCAGATTCTCGTACCATGGCTGTTGGGCCTCCTGAGCACTGGTTACGTCGATCAAGAGACAACAACAAATCAGAGCAATCGGAAGCAGTAGATTTATCTGATCTCTCTGCCACGTCAATTGCATTTTGGAATTTATACTCGTAGGATTAGTGGTGTCTGGGAGGGGATGAACGCAGGGGGATCCAATCTGCCGTTTCCTCTGAGCTCTCTGTCAACAAAAAGGGGTATCTGCACCGGTTAGCTAGCTTTCTATTTGCCAAACTACCATAAAGTTAAATAAACGAATTCAATAAACAACCGACCTGTTGCTTAGAGATGGACTATTTGCTATGTGGTATTTTCTAGGGCAGGGCTGCCAGATCTTTGCAGCTGCCTGCACTGTGTAGCAGATATGCACATTTAAAAATATATATTTCAAAAAAGTATTTTTATTTTATTTAGTGTATTTAAAAAAAAAATTTATTCAAAAAGCTTTATAAGCAAAAATCAAAATATGTACTCGCAAGTTTTTAGCTACTAAAACACCCCTCCAAATTTTTACTAATTACGCACATGTAAACAGCTGCAACAGCCGGTCTAAAATAGGTAAGGCAACTCTAAAATTTGAATTGCACCTACGGTGATTAAAAGATAATTTAAGTAAGAACTTTCTGATTTACCGCTAAATTTGACCATTTTCTTGGAATACGAACATTGCACAATTCTTAAAGACTCCACAAGGTGTTATCCCCCTTATCGCAGACTTTCCCACCAATTTGTGATAACAAGATCTGTTTACATATGTACGTACATGTGTACATTTTGTTTGCGCCTTTTTTTTGCGATAATTAGAACAAACACATACGCACATCGAGTGCTGATTAACCTTTACGGCTTGGAGAGGGTCAGATAAAAACGTCAGTGCAAGTGGCACTCGCAATCATTCCACAGCTGCAGCCGGATCCAAAATGGTCATCGTCACGGAGGACGTATTCGCCAACGGAGAGGTGAATCCGTTCACCAAGTCAAAGGACACCATCAAGCGGTTCACCCTGACAAACGGAGCAGGAATGTCCGTGCAGTTGATCACCCGTGGAGCCACCATTACCAGCATAAAGACGCCCGATGCCAGCGGTCAAATAGATGACGTGACCCTCGGATTTGATGATTTGGCGGGCTATCAGAGCGAGAGGAATCCGTACTTTGGAGCAACCATTGGGCGGGTTTGCAACCGGATTGCCAACGGCAGCTTTTATCTGGATGGAAAGCTGGTGGAGGTGTCTAAGAACCGGGACAACAAGTTTCAACTCCATGGCGGCTTTGTGGGCTTCGATAAGGCTCACTGGGAAGTTGTGGAAGTAAGTGGGGATGGTGTTACTCTGTCCCACACCAATCCCGATGGACACGAAGGCTATCCCGGCAAGGTGACAGCCACGGCAAGCTTTACTCTCAGCGAGGATAACTGCCTCCATGTCCAGATGAGTGCAGTAGCAGATAAAACCACTCCCGTAAATCTCACCAATCACTCCTATTTCAACCTAGCTGGCCACAAATCTGGAGCCAACGGTCTCTACGAGCACACCATCGAGATAAATGCTTATGGGATTACTGAGACGGACCAGTCTTCCATTCCCACGGGCCGGATCACACCCGTGGAGGGAACAGGATTTGATTTACGTGTGTCCAGCAATCTGGGAGAACGCCTCAAGGCGCTGCAACCAGCTCGCGGCTACGATGACAACTTCTGTGTAACCTTCAGTCCACCGCAACCATTGGCCAAGGTGGCCAGAGCCACTCATCCGCCCAGCGGACGCTGGCTGGAGGTGGTCAGCAATCAGCCCGGAGTGCAGTTTTACACCTCCAACTTTATGCCGGATGTGGAACGCGGTGATTCGCCCATTCCCGGCAAGGATGGAGCTGCCTATGCCAAGCATGGTGCCTTCTGCCTGGAGACACAGAAGTTCCCCGACTCCGTAAACCACAGCAACTTTCCCTCGACCATTTTGCGACCTGGCGAAAGTTACCAGCACGAAGTCATCTACAAGTTTGGAGTTTCTCACTGAGTGAGAATCTTATCTTACCCATATATACGAATATGTACCATGTATCCGACTAATCAAGCAACCCGTAATTATTATAACCAATAAACCAAAAGCACGCAGATTATGCAAAGAGGTTCGAACACGACGCAATCATAAAACCGTAGCAATCAATGAAACCCACGAGTACGGGCAATATATAAAGCTGTTCAAGGGTTTGGAGTTGTAAATCAAGTGAAATGATTCTCCAGCTGGCGCTTATCGTGCAGTTCTCCCTGGGATTTGGCCAGGAGACTGGCTCCCTGCGAATAATGAATGGCACAGCGGCCAAGGCGAAGCAGTTGCCTTACCAGGTTGGACTAGTCTGCTACTTCGAGGGATCCAAGGATGAGCCCAATATGTGTGGGGGCACTATTCTCAGTAATCGTTGGATTATAACCGCAGCCCATTGTCTACAGGATCCAAAGTCTAATCTGTAAGTTACTTACGCATACTTCTGCGATTTATATATATTTATATTTCTCCCCTACTTAGCTGGAAAGTGTTGATCCACGTGGGAAAGGTGAAATCCTTTGATGATAAAGAAATCGTGGTTAACCGGAGCTACACCATTGTCCACAAGAAGTTCGACCGTAAGACCGTGACAAACGATATAGCCCTGATCAAATTGCCCAAGAAGCTTACATTCAACAAGTATATCCAACCCGCAAGGTTGCCCAGTGCCAAGAAAACATACACCGGTCGCAAAGCCATCATTTCGGGTTGGGGTCTGACCACCAAGCAACTGCCCAGCCAGGTGCTCCAGTACATCCGGGCGCCCATCATCTCGAACAAGGAGTGCGAGAGGCAGTGGAACAAGCAGCTAGGCGGCAAAAGCAAGAAGGTCGTGCACAATAGCTTCATCTGCATCGATTCCAAGAAGGGTCTGCCATGTCGCGGCGACTCCGGAGGTCCGATGGTCCTGGACGATGGCACCAGAACGCTGGTGGGCATTGTATCTCACGGATTCGACGGCGAGTGCAAGCTGAAGCTGCCCGACATATCCACCCGTGTTTCTGCCTACCTCAAGTGGATTAAATACTACTCCGGGGGACTTAAGTAGCTGATGTGGAATCATTAAAAATCGAATCTCTTTTCAAACGTGTGCTTTATTCTTATTACTTCATACAAACTCCCATACACTTTCTCGTTCTCCGTTCCATTTTCATAATATTCTCTTGTGGCTTTGCTAAATTTGTTATCATTTCTTAATGTTGGATTCGATTTGTATGTTATTTGTGACTTTGAAGGTCGTTTAAACAATTTGTTTTTGATAATGTTTAGATGTTCTCGTTTTGTGGGCTTGGTTTACGTGTGAGTGTGGTTAATGTTGCTGATTATTTCAATTCTCCCCTTGCTTTAATTTACTTTATTTGTTCTCGCTATTCCGTAAATGCAGTTCTCAAAATGTACAAAAACATAAATGGAAATGATTCAGTACAATGGTGGTGAGTGATATAATTTGGTTCTTTCAACGATTTTTTTAGTATTTTTCCTATATGTACAAAAAGTGTAAACGAAATTGTGGAAAAGCTATACAATTTGTTAGTTAACAAAGCGAATAAGTTGATTAGAACTCGGCTGAATAAATTAGTTTGTTTTCTCTTCGATTCGTTTTGCTTGTAGTTTTTAATTTTTTAATACGGCTGCTTGAAGACTTCAGAAAAATTTGTTTGTAACTAGCGTAAAATTTGTTATCTTTCGTTTAAATATATAAAAATGCACATATTATCCGTAGAAAATAATAAATTTAAAGTAAATATTAAATTGTTTTTGTTTTTTTTTTTGTATCTTTTTGGTAAGATTTTTCTTTATTTTCGTTTGCGGCTTGTCTTGTAAAAATGATCAAGTAATTTACTATGCGTTCAACTAGTTTTATTTTCGTATTGAAATATATATGCTTTATATATATATAATTTTGTAACTTTCAATATTGCGTTTATCATTTGCCTATAAATCCATAGAGTTAGTGTGACTTGTAACTATATGTTATCATAAATATTTATTATTACGGTGACCTGTTCCAATTCACAGTTTATATCGAAAACCGAAATGGAATTTTGCGGCATTTTGGAAAAATGATTCGAGAACAGATTTTCATTCGTTAGTTGAAGTGTAAATTTTGTATGCATTTCCTTCGTATAAAATTTTGGTTGGGCTTTTTGTATTTCACTTTAACATACGCAAAATATATTTTGTATATTTTCCATGTTTCACTTAACTAGGGCATTATGTATAAGTTAATATTAGTTATTACTTTTGCTAAACTTTGCCTTCTTTTTTGGTTGTCTTACTTTTATTTATACGTTTTTTGGTTTTTTCCTTTGTTGAAACAGTAACTTTCAGTCATCTTGTAATCATAATAGATACATATATGCAATATTACATACGTACAATAATATTCTGGTTTCGTAATTTCAATTTGTTATGAGCGCCGCGTACAATGCATAAAAAACGCACCTCCTTTCTTATATAGTGTGTCGTGTTCGTGATTCACTTTCGATTAGGTTTCCCTCAATATCGGTTGTATAAAAGCTAAAATTTTTCCGCTGCATATGACAAAGTTAATCCGCGCTCACAATTTTCATAAAAATTTCCCGGTACCGCTCAAGCAAAATTTGATTAGATATTCGGCTTCGATTTTTATCATCAATTGTTTGCTTGGTTTTTCTTTCGTTTTTCATCTTCTTTTGGCAGTTAACGTTTGTTAGGTTCTTTTGACATGTTTGTGGTTGCTTTTCTTGTTGCTGCTGCGATATCGGCTGAATATCATTGATTTCTCGTATGTATATCTTCGTTATCGTTATCATTAATTATGTATATGCTAAGCAACTAACATTGGACCATTTCCATTGCGCGACGCACTATATAAGAAAACTAGCTACTTGATTAATTTACCTTTATCCATATACGCATATATCATATATATATATATTATACTCGTATTTATATATTTATATTCGTATTATAATGCAGTTACGTTGCGTTACGTTATTGAAATGATTTACGCCGGCAGCCGGAGCACTGCCAACGAAAGGAAACCCATGGCCAGCAACACCCCGATCTCAGGCCCAGTTCCAGCCCAGCGGAAAAGTATTGTACAGCGAAAGCATCCATCCGGACAACTGCCTCTCGATCACGTGGAACAGCTGCTGTCGCAGGCAGATCCCGATGGCCACCACCACGACTATGGCCGCAAAAAGTCATCAGTCGCATTCCGGTCCCTCCGAGAAGTGACCCCGCACATCCAAGGCCGAGGCCAGCTGAAAGATGATGTGCGAAAGCGAGGGGTGCTCCAGCAGTTCGTTCGCTGGCAGCTGCGGCTCACAGCGGGGTCTCATGTGTCGACCCCGGAATCCGCGGTGCAACCGAAGCACCACATCACAGAAGACGAAGCGGAGGATCAGAGTGCGCAGGAAGTCGTCGCCGAAGAACTGCACGTAGGAGGAATCTGCAAAAGGAGATAGATTATAGTAAGTACAAGGGGTAAGTATAAGAATAACAATCTCAACAGTTGATATCTTTCTTTTACAGCCGACAGATGACCCACCTATAAATCCAATGCCCTGCTCGATCTCATCGATGCGACACCGGGTGACGAGGCGCGAGGCCTCCGTGATGAAGCGGTCCACGTAGGTCTGGCAACGTTCCCAGTGGTGGATGGGCACGTCTCCAACGTTGCAGATATAGCAGAGGGCGGTGAGCGGGGAGTGAAGGAACAACGTAAACAGCGATCCATGATGCTGGACATCAGCTAAAATAAGGCGAAAAGGGTATAAGTGCTTGGGCAGAGCAAAAGGGATAGAGATCCTACCCTGGAATGCGGGCGGCACATCCTGCGGGGACATGAGCACCACCAGCGGCTGGCCAAAATAGCGCGGTATGTGCTGAAAGACAAACGAGTTGTCCGAGTCGATCACAACGAACATTGGCCGGCGTGTGAACGGATATAGATCACCCGGATATAGGCAGTGGTTCTCCTTGTACGATTTTCCTCGGCAGGACAGCCCTCCACCATCCACGCTGTCCCGCTTCACGCTGGTGGCCAGGCCGCCCAGCTCGTAGCCAACTGGAAAATTCAATGATTAATATAGATAACAACATCAATAGCATAGTGATGTACTCACAATCCTCGGGATGTTTGGTGGTAGAGAAGCAGCCATCGGCGGACATGTAGAGGAGCAGGGCACCGCCCAGTGGCAGTTCCTTAGAGCCGCTGGCGAGGAACACCAGCAGCTGGCTTATCGAAGGTTTGTACAGTAGATACTTGTGGGGATTGTCTCGAAAGGCCCGTCCGTTCTCCATGTAGCCCTTGGAGCCCGGCACTCCGTACGGCGGTATTCGGCTGGCAGCCGGACTCGCATCGTGCCCATGGAGTCCGTGGGCCATGCTCAGTGGATTCGTGGTCGACTCCGTCGGCTCGCGCTCCAGCGTCTGCAGCATCCGGAACATGTCCATGGTCAGTTCCGAGAACTTGGCCTGCTCGCAGGCGGAGCCCACGATCAGGATCTCCTGCAGGCTGAGCGTCATGTGCGGCGAACGCTCGCAGGGCGGCGTCGTCAGCGGCGACAACCTAGAACCGGAACCACTGGACACATCAGTCAGGGTAGTCGCACTCGTCCTCCGGCGGATGGCGGGGCCCGTGCTTTCACAGAAGAATTGAGAATGCGGCGCACTAATGAGGTGACAAGGGTACGGGTGGGAGAGTGTGTTCTCGGGGGGAAATGAAATGATAACGAAATGATAACATCTTGTGGAGTGTGTGTGCGGTTGGACAATGAAACTGTATGTTTTACTTAGGGAATGTAACTAGACATTTTCCATCAAACCGTTTCATTGTCCCACCTGGATCTTGTGATTGGATGGACGGGTGTTTTGGGGGACAGAGATCATGGTTAAAGTGCGTGACAAAATGACAACGGTGAGTGTTCTTTGGTGTTTCAAGTCTTCTGTGATAAGCACAACAAATGAACATAATCAACGGCAACGGAACTCAAGCAAAACTCGTATACCTACGCAAACAGAACAGGGCATATGTGTAGGCATATGCGGACAGATAGAGGCTATACACTTGGCCACCCACAAGCTGCCCAACCTCCTCCTCCGCCGACGAAAGCACGGGCAAACACGCGTGTACGGACAGAGGCTGTGCTAACGACTCACCTGTGCGACAGGATGATGGGATTGGAGTCGGCGTGCAGTACGGCCACCGCCGCCTCCGCCTTGATGAAGCCCTTGATCTCCTCGAGCACCAGCGACCACTCCAAATGATCCTCCGGCTCGTAGCTGCGGGGAAATCTGGGGATTAATACGGAGTCAAAAATGGGCCACAAAGTAATTACGTGTTGGTGTACTCCTGTATTTGTTTTTCCAACTCGGTGACCAGCTCCCGCACCAGCTTCATCTTCTTGAGCAGCAGGCACACCACAATGAACCGGGCATAGTATCGCAGCTTTTTCACCATCAGATCCGGTCGATCCTCCTTGGCCGCCCGCGAATAGTAGGCCCGACCCCTAATTGCCGCATAGAACTGATACGCCTCGTTCAGGTAGTTGGTTTCGCTGGTTCTTAAGCTAGAGAGGAAGGATTCATATATTAGAAATCATTCATCTTTCTATTGGCTGTCATACTTACTAATAGTGATAATAAAGCTGGCCAATCTTGCTTGCTATTTCTCCGATCTGCCAGCGCTTCAGGCCATACTTGGAGTCCAGCACCATGCGATGTTGCTGCTGGAACTTCCACAACTTGGTGTAGACATCGAAGGTGCGACCGAAGTAGGCCTGCCACTGCCGATGGCCATACTGAGGCAGATCCCTACAGATATTCCATTGGTAACCAACTCAAAATGGTTCTTCAGCTATTCAGACTCACCTGAGCCCGTTGAAGAGCTGCTTGGACTTCTCTAGCAAGTGGCAGAACTCCAAAACTAGCTTTCGATCCTGTTCTTCCGTCGATTCCATTTTCACCATGCCGTTCTTCTCAACCTCCACCGCAATGTGTTATGTCTGCGAATCGGTTCTGCTGCAATGGAAGACATTCGTATGATTAAACTCAAGTGCTTTTGGTAATTTAACAGAAATCTCTATAAACTATGCCTGCCGCCCATAACAAACTGAATCATGCGGTTTTTCGATATGTATCTACCCATCCGCCTATCCCCATTAACATCTATCTATCTATCTATTGGTGCACGTATCTATACCAAATGAGGAGGCGGGCCGACTGCCCACTTGAGATTCATTCAGCCGCTCGTTGAGCCATTGTTGATGTGGATAATGTGCATAATGACGAGGATGATGTCAATGGGCCTGCTGCTGATGCCGGGAATTTGCTTACAATAAAATGAAATGCCAATGCGGCTTTTTTGCCCCACAAATACTACGCGTATTAAATTTTTAATTTTTATGTTCTCCAAACGAATGTCGTTTGGCTTTCGCCTTTGTTTTCTAAGCCGGCGAGGTATTTCGAATTTAAAGTCATAACTGAAAGGAATCCCGATCTCGATGCCGATTTCAATATGAATTCAATTAAAATTTCAATTTGGTAAAAACAATTATGTAGCCTTTTAAGTGCACACGAACAGATGGATGAGATGACCCGGATGGGAGATGAAATGGGATGGGACAATCGTTATACTGGCTATGCATCAAAAGCTCAATTAATAACGCCCGACCAGGCGACCAGGCGAAATTGTTTGCACAGAGTAAAAAATAAAACACACAGACACACACACATACAGACAGGAGCGGAGGAAAAACCCGGAAAATGTCGAGCAGGGCAGAGCGGAAAACAGAGTAAATGCACAAAAGGGTCGGCAGTGCAAATGGCGCCGCAGCGGCCACATTGATTTGGCTTTGGCCAAACTAGGTCGTTCCACAGAGCACAACAACTTTCAATATGAGCTCATCAGCCAGCAGCCCAGTACACAGAGAGAAATCTGAATGTTTATGATCAATTTAGTAACTAAATAGCTGAATTTAAGCAGTCAACTTGTTGAAGACTTTTTTCTTCCTCTAAACAATTGAATTATTTAAGGCAATAGATTGTCCTTTCATTTGAGAGAAGAATGTTTTTTGTTTATTTTTCAACATTTTCTTTCTGTGCATCTAGAATTGGTAACTGGAGATGTGAGTCGGTAGCTGGGATATGGAGTAAATATAGTTTTGTGCGTTTTTTTTTTTTCGGCAACTGGGAAACTGCGTCAAACATGCGTCACCTCTGCGAGAGTCCAACCAACAAGTCGATGTGGGGCACACTCAGCGTGGCAGGACACATTTATGGCGCCCTAATCAAATTAAGCTTCCATTTAGCGCGTTAAAATTACATAATATGAAAATTACGCATACGCAGCGTTAACAAACAAGCAGCGAGTGGAGTATCAAAACAAAAACAAAGCTGACTAACCAGCTCGCTCACTCAGTCACTGAATGACAGACTGGCTGGATGCTACTCCTCCTCCTGTTGCTGACTTCATCATGGCCCGGCTATCATCCTCGGCAGAAGTTAACCAACATCATCAGCATGTCAACATGTGGACGCCGGAAATGAAGAAACACAAATACTAAGCAGAGTCGTTGCCACTGCTATGCTGCTCGTTAACACCCTTCCCCGCGCCAAAAGACTCCCGTCCTGTGCCGTCCTGGAACAGCTCCTCCCCGCATCGTCCTCCTTCCCACCACCAAACGTAGACACACATTCGCAGTTGGTGCAGGGCTGCGTCAGGATGTCGTCCTGCCACCAACAAGTGCGTCAGGATTGGCTTTGAAAACCACTGAAGGTGTCATTCAAACTTAAAATAAATTTCTGTTTTTATCGAATCATAAATAAAAATAATGTGTTTCAAAATACTTTTAAAAGCTGTGAGAGTACATAATGTTATGAAATTTGTATGTTAAAAATATCTATAATCCTATTATTTTATAAAATAGAAAACTATCTAACAACATTTAATGTACTAATTTATATAAAACTACTTCGTCTGCCTAAAAATAAACCATGTTCAATCCGTGACATTTTTGTCGCCTGGCTGGAGTCAGTCAGTAGTTAACGTGGAAAGTTTTTTCACTTTTTTTTGCGCTGTTGCGTGTTGTTGCTGTTGTCGTTGTTGCCTGTGTGACAATGTGTACAACAGCAGCAACAACAACAAAAACAACAACCACTACGAGAGTGAGTACAACTGTTGGGGAAAATCCCAATCCCAGTCAAACAAAGCGTGCAAAAAAAAAGCAAGCAGAGGCGGAGTATGCAACGCACTTTGGCGCCCATCGGCAGTGCGTGGGGTAGGGGGGTGTTTGTTTGGGGGTGGCGAAAGGGGTGAAAGGGGCTCGGTGGGCGGAGTGGGTGGTCCAGTCGCGCTTTTGACTGACTGCCAGTGCGTGCATGTGTGTGGGTGAGTGTGTTTTTCAATGCCCGCCAGCACTTCTGCAACAGCAACAACGGCAAAACTACACAGCGAAAAATATTGAAAGCCACTCAAATCAATTAATTATAAAAGTTATTAAACAAATAAGTACATTTCTAAATTAAAATCTTAAAGCAGCCACATTTGTTAAATGTCTATAGTATGAATTAAAAATGTTGGTGTCTAAGGTAATTTTGAAAAATGGTTGCTATTTTCTCCGAGTGGAGCGAAACTATTCGCTGCTGCACCGCGCTCTTTGCTATTTGACAAAGCTGCACATTTTTCCGTTTCGCTCCTTTTCTTTCGGAAAGTGTGTGTTTGTGTGTGTGTGGGTAAACAGGGAGGCGCCGGTGGGTGGGGTGTGTAATCCTTCGAAGGCATTGTAGGCTACACATTTAATGGCATTTTGACGCTGCCGCCGCTGATAATGATGTTGTCGTACATGCAACGTCCGCATCCGCAGCAAACTTCAAGTTGTCTGTTGCCTCTGTTTTCCCGTCCTGCTCTCCATCTTTCCTGCTGCCCTCCAAAAAGGACCTCCCCACCACAGCCACATCCTCCGTGCAGCCGTTCAGTCATTAGGACTTATGAATTTCGGTTTAACAATTGAGCGGCTCAAAGTGCGATGGCAGAGGAGGTGTCTGCAAAACTTTGGCATAGTTCAGCCTTCATAATTAATGGCAGCCTAGCTGGAATAAAAAATAATAATTCCAGGACGTACATATAAAAACGAACTACTTGAGTGGGCCAACTTTGCCCTAATGATACAGGCAGGCAGACAGACAGACAGACAGTCGGTCCGAAAGTTACAATTCTCATATCTCGCTGCAGACATCACAAGCTGCAGAAAAACTTTGTCAGGACCAAAAACCGGATGCGAATGACCAGCGGAGAACTTTTGCCTTGGCCCCCAGGACACTTTTTGTGAACTGTTCGACTGTCGCCCGGGGGCAATTTACATTTCACATTTAATTGGCAATTTCTATTTATCGAAATTGATCTCGCACCGAAGTGGGCGAAGGATGTTTGTATTTTAGCTGCCAACTGTGTACAGAACTCGGAAAATTAAATATATCACTGTGGAATACTTTTGATAGCCATTTAAAAAGTTTTTAATTTGAAAACGTAAAATGTTGAACGTTTTAAGTCAGCACTACAAAAATACTTCAAGATAATTTTCCCTAAAAATAAATATTTTTAAGTTGCTAGCGGGTAAATCGAATTCGCAAGCATAAAGTTACTCCATTTAAAAACTATATAACTTGTATCCTTTAGAGGTATAAAATAAATCTCTGTTAGTTTCCCCTCCCCCTTTCGGATTTCTATAGTAAATGTACTATATAGCAAGTTGAAAGAATCACAGTTTCTAGTTGTTGTGCACTATTTTTCATTTCTCAGGGGGAACCCCTCCGCACACTCACATTTTCATTGTTGTATCTGCTGCTGCCACCAACAACAACAGAAACAGGAGCGGATGCGGAAGTCGCAGTCGCAACCTCTGCTAGCAGTCGCGTCGCCCTGCACTTGACATATGTTTCGCCGGATCTGCTCAAGATCGTATTCTATAGCTTAGCGCTCGAACACTTTGCCACTTTTCACTCACTGCACAAACGCGGGGGCGCTTTTTATTTTTTTGCCGGTTTGCAAGTTGCCCTTGTTGGGAATTTCACTGAGGACTTTGGGGGCGATTCGAAATCCGTTGTCAATATTTAACTGATATTTGGGTAGTATCCCGGAACTGGAGCATTACGTGCTGGGGGGATAAAGCGGGGAGAGCGATTGTGAGTGGAGAACGCTGCGACCGTCGCGTTTGGCTGCACAGTATTGAATTTTTTCGCATTTACATTTTTAACGAGGAGGGTTGGGGGTTGGTATTGATTTTTTTGCCACTTTGACAGCTGCCTGGTGCCAGCGATGGCCAACAGAGGGCGTCGCTGACAGTTGCCAATTTCGCGGGGGATGAACAGCTGACTGGCGAAAAGCCGTTACCAGTGGAGACTTCCAATGGTAACACTCTACAGGGGTTGTAAATTGACCAAAAGGTACGGTAGGTGGCGCCACTTTCGAGTCAATCAGCTGGTGAAGTTCCCTGGGGTGTTCCACAAGTTATTATTAACCCATAAAGACGCTTTTTACTAAATAAATTTAATTCTATATACACCATATCTTCAGTAAATTTTCGCATGAATAAAGAATAATTCCTCCTCCTGAAAACCAATGTTAAAATTTCGAAAACTCATATCTTGTTCTGTTTCTATTTTTATCTAGGTTTCACACTACATGAACACATTTCTTGAGTTTTATTGCAATACATAAGTTCAATAACATTTACATTTCGCATTACATAAAAGCGTTTTAAATTATATTTGGTTGGTTGCTTGATAAAAATGCGACTAAAATTGTTGCGGTTTTATGGTAAGTGCTCTTTCACTATCACAATGAAATAAATTACATTGTTCGGATACAGTATAAAATAAATATATGCTTAAGTGTGTATACGCTACATGTAAAACAGTATCTAGTCGCATGATAGGTTAACCATATTATATGGCAAATACAGATACATATACAATCCTCTATCTATCATTACAAGACGCCAGATTTTTCTCTCATTTGGAATATGCGCGTGGCTTTTCAGTCTTTCAATAAATCCAAAAATCTAAACGTCAAAGCGTCCTAGTTATATCGCCTATATGTAAAGTGAGTTTCATAGACGTAAGATAGATATAAGTTTAGTTTTTATAGGTCTTAAGGTGTTCTAATTTCTGACTCATCTACTCTTAGAAGTATCTTCTTGTGGGCTTATCTCTGCGTATTGTCCTGCGGTTTTTGGATGCTAAATATTTATCTTATATTTATAAAACTCACTTTACACATTATTGAATAGTTAAGCTACATGTTGATTTTTGTCTGAGTTATATGTTTAAAATTTGGCTCTAGTTACCATTTCAAATTAGTTCGATGTTCGGTTTTCGAAGACGCGAATGGATCAGAATATGAGTGCACTCATGAGTGGTTCAACTAAGTGAATCATGCACAGGCTAGGCGTCTGAGTTAATTTAAATGAGGTAAGTTTGAAATGAGTATTAAATTCTTATCTCATTTTAATAAGATTTTTTCACCATTGACTACATTTGGATACCAAACAAATAATTTTCTACCTTTTTTAGTCAAACTACAAAATATTTAATTATCTATGCCTTAAATACTCATGTATTTTGGTCAAAAATTGCACAATATGGATTATACAGATATCAGTTTAAATAGAAAATTATCTATTTTTATTATTAAATTAAAATTGAATTAACAGACTAATCAAAATGATCGATGTCGATTCGACTTTTATTCTATTCCATATTTTGTTTCATACTCATTCAGTTAAAATAACATTTAGTTTAAAACCTCTATTAACTGAACATGCCAGATTGTCGATTGTATCGAGCTCCAAATCTATTTGATCATCACCATGGTGCACTCATGTTATTCTTGAGACGGATCTCGTTATGGTCTAGACAACTGTGACCTACAATCTGGTGGCCTCCGAAGTGGTCTGGACATCTCCTGTCCCGTGCACCTGCTGACTGGTGGTGGAGGTGCCCACATCAGTGGTAGGACGCGGCAGATGCGAGTAGTATCCCAACTGGCAGGAGTTCTGGTGGGACAGCTTCTGATTTTGACTGAGTTGGTACTGGGCCGCCTTAATGGCAGCCTGTTGCTGAGGCGTCAAGCAATCGCAAGCGGCCAACAGCTCCTCCGTGGACTTGGCCGTAATTGTTGTGGTTGTGGTGGTGGTCAGCTCGCCCACAAACTCGGTGGGCGGTGGGGCATAGTTCTCCACATCGCCATAAGTGGAGTACCTGCCGTACGGGTTCCTTCGCGGCATCGAGTGACGCTGCTGGGCAATCTGCATTTTTATGGCTGGCTTAACTGCCACAGTGTCAAGGTAACCGTAACCCACATTAAAGCCCGCCTTGTTGGCGAGATTGTCCCAGGATTTTGGTTTCTGGACATAGGCTATAGTGTTGGGATAGATCTGCTGCGGTTGCATTTGAGTAGTGGTCACATGATATCGTTGGTGGTAATCCCCCTGGTGATGATGATGATGGTGGTGTCCCTGGTGAGCTTGCTGCTGCTGTTGCTGTTGTGGATGCTGCTCGTGGGACTGCCTGGATTTTGTGGAGTGTTGTCGGGACTGAGCCGTCTCGCTTTTGGGATCCCAAAACAAAGTATCCGTACTTATGGATGTGGTATATGAAGCAGTGTCTCCTGTAGCAAACTCACTCGAGGTGCAGGAATGTAAGCTACAGTGGCTGGCTAAGCCGGATGCCAAGTCAAAGTAGCGGGATCGGGTGCTCCCACTTTGGGATTGCACCTGGCAGGGATTGTGCATCTGGTGGGGATAGTGATGGTGGTGCGGAACAGTCTGCATGGGCTGTTGCTGCTGTTGTTGTTGCTGCTGTTGTTGCTGCTGTTGTTGTTGCTGCTGCTGCTCATGGCTATGATGGTGATGATGATGATGGTGGTGATGTCCAGACCCTGCACCCCCGTTGGCATTGGGTGAGGCATGAGATGTGGACTTGGGTCTAACCCTCTGCTCCTTGCTCTCCACCCGCTCCCTGTCCCGATGTTTGTGCTTATGCGTGTGCTCCTTATGCTGCCGATGACGTCTTCTTGTTGGCACACAATGTGTATCGCAGCACGGACTGGCCAGGTCATAGGCATCCAAGCTCACGTTATCCGGCGCCGGAACTGCTGACTTCTCCTCCGACTTCCAGCGAAAGTGACCCAAGCAGGGATTGCACGAGTGTCCCACATGGCAATGCTTACCCGCGGACTTCTCTTTCTCTGGCTTTGGTGGCTTAGCAGGTGGCTTGTGCTTTTCACAGGTGCGAGGAGGTGGTGCGGGTGGCTTCACCGATCCACCTGTGGTGCTGTGATATTGGGTAGGAGCCGTTGTTGTGGGTTGAGTCATCGAATTTGCATCCACAGACTCGGTTCGCTGGAGGACATAGCGCTGTGCAGGTGGCTGGTGATCACTACTGCTCCGCTGAAGACCCAATCCGTCTACGAATTCTTCAGAGCTGCCGTGCGTGGGTCGCAGGACGTAGCGGTATGTGGGATCCAGGTAGTGGTAGGTGAGCATAAATTGAGCGGGAGGAGGTATGATTCCTGGACCACCCACCCCATGCTGGCGGGCCGCAATGTTGGGTACATCCTCGGTGGACAAAGCGGGTCGGTAGAAGCCAGCTTCACCAGCCACCTCTGTGGGTGATACTCCTTCCCCATCACTAGGCGAAGTATTCGCATTGGCCTTCTTACGCGCTGGCAAACTGTGTGTCTTCCACTTGCCCTCTAATAACTCACGCTCCCGGAGGTGTACCCTCTCCAGCTCGTTCATCTTTTGCTGCAACATGCTCTGCAGTTGGATGTAGCGCATGTGGAGATCCACCTGGGGAAACATGCGTTTATCAGAAATACATCTTACTTGTTAAATCTATATGTGTAAACTTTACCTTCCTCACACAGTCCTCGAAAAGCACTACCATCCGCATCCTAGTGTCGCATTGCTTGATGAACTCGACGATGGTCTTGTGGTCCGCCTTCTCCATATCTTTTCCGTTAATGGAGAGGATTACGTCGCCCTCACGCATGCCAGCTCGATAGGCCGGGCCTCCGTACTCCACGTAGTCCACGTATGTGATCATTTCCAGCTCCTCATCCCGTTTGTAGTGGATACCGTAGCTCTGCAGCGTGAACCCATACGAGTTGTTCTTCTTCTCAACGATTATGGTGCGACGTCTTCGGTCCTCATCCGGATTGGACGCCAGATATCGCTCCGATTTGTGGCGCCCCAGGATATGGGTAGAACGGGATATCTGGAATGTCATTAAATATTACAAGTGCATAATATGTAATGTTGTAATATGAAATTCCTTTTGCAAGAACGGCATTCTCTATAGCAATTCAAACCACATTGGTCATTATCTAGCTGTGCTCTCTATCTGTGAAAGGAATGTGTTGATTTGCGGTGAAAGTGAAAAGCTTGTATGCTAAACTATCGTTGGCACTTCCGGGTATTTGCACGTCTAGGCAATGTGGCACACCAAATAGCCGCCAGGTGTGGTGGTGCAAACCATCAAAATGATGTTTGCCAAGCCCATTCCTTCGTCCCTACTGTTCTTCCTGCTTTTATTGAAAGCATTTCTATGAATACAGGATCAAGCCCCCAGCAGGCAACACTTTCACTGCCCCCCGAAAGGAAAGCGGGTTAGATAGGGAAAAGCAAACCAACCCAGAATACAGGTGCGGACAAAATAATACCATCCAAGCCATTTCCACGGATTAACAAGTTGGTAATAGAATAAAACAAAAACAATATTTGTTAGGTTGTCACGCTTAAAGTTTTGGAAAAGTTCATGCTATACAGATACTATTTTAAGATTTATGACACCTATTTTTAGATGCAATTAACGCTTTTTTGTGCGGGCGTAATAACTGGCTTGAAAGGCTTTAGAACAGACCTCCCGCCGGATATAATGCCATCGGCAAGGAAGAGCAAATTGTGTGGCATTATGTACAGAAATACAGTGCTCGTTTTAAATGAAATTGTAAAGATATTCATTAAAAAAGAAATCGCGGAGAAGATGAGTTAGAAAACTAGAAAAAGTTAAAATGCAAGTGGTGCACGAATAATGGTTTCTGCCTTATGAAAGCTTTAATTCATTTGAGTATGTAAGTTAGTAAAACCTGTGCTTAGGTAAGCCGTAATAGCTACATTAATTTAATATTGTGCCTGATATCGTGACTTTAGTAGAAATAGTGGGTGAGCTCCCCATTTATGGTGCTGTAAATATGGCATGCTCGCAAACATGCCCCTTTCATTCAGTGACCCATAAATTAATCCAACTGGTTAATTTTTCAAATTGCCCGGGCCAAAGTCAAGGCCCTTCCAGGGACTAAGCTGCTCCCCGTGTGTACGATACATTTCAATATATGACTATTTCCGGGGCATTGAATTATTAACACTTGATCGACGACGGCGGTTGTTGGCGGATGTTGAGGTTGCCTGGCGAAGCGTAAACTATGCATAACGACCCGGCTGGTGTGTTAAACAGCTGTGGGGGCAACAAATGCACCGGGATGGGAGCTGTGTGGCGCAAACCACCCCCAAGAACACCCACTCAACAAGGCAGCCAGCAACCACCATACATCCCATAACACCCACCACCACCACCCACAAGACAAATTCAATTGAGCCAGCAATGCAGGACCTTGTCGCATTATTATGACTCAGTGCGGGGGACAATTGAATTCAGTTGGAGACGATTCCGACTAGCAGTTGGATACTTAGCCACTTGGACATACCTGCGCATACTCGATTTCCTCGTCACTGGCATCGAGACTCTTGTGGAACTTGAGCCTGCCCAAGCTGCCGGTGCCATTGACATAGTGCGACGCTTGCTGATGGCTCTGATGATAGAGGTGTTGCTGCTGGGACTGGGAATAGTGCTGGTGGGGATGTGGCTGCTCCTGCTGGCAGGCGGCGGCGATGAGGGAGCCCACAGAGGTGGCATTGGAGGCCGAGATGGACACCGCTGCCGCCGTGGTGGCCGCACTGCTGGCCGCCGTTGCAATGCTCTGGCAGCTGGTGCTCATGGGCTTGCTGGCCATCCTCCACTTATTGATTTCTTCACGCAGTCATAATTACAGGCGGATCATTCGAGCCGCTCAAATGAGACACCGACAGATACAGATACCGAAACACGGGTATCTTTCGCTGCAAAACCGGACAACCTTCACCACTGAAGTTCATACATCGACTGTGGCTGCTGCTGGATGACTGCAATTAGTCATGGCCATTCATAAAGTTCACTCCGAGATGCGTTTATCAGTGCTATATCGGTTCTGGGTAAAAGTTTTCCATATTCGAGTTCGGTTCGGTTTTGTTGTCGCGTGAGTCTGTTTCCGCTTGGTTTGTTCCACTTCCGTCGAAGCCTGCTGGCGTACTGAGCGCTGGAGGTGCCGAACGGAAGCGGGAGAACGCACGCAGAGCAGAGTGGTACTGCGGAGAGCACACTGCACCCACACGCACGGCCAGAAGGGAAAAGCGGTTAATATTTATGGCACATGTTGACTGCTGTATCGCTGAGACCCAACATTTTTGGGGTGGAGCGCATGCGCCTACTTTGCATGGCAGCCAGAGCACAAATAGCGGTTGAATGTTAACGGAAAGACACTAAATATTTAATATGACGTTTGAATTCTTGAAGATAGGAAGTCCCTTTACAGAATTATTAGTGGTCGACCTTTTTTGTCATTTCATTTCAAGTGAATGTGGTTCCCTTTATTTCTTTATTTATTCTGAGATTAGAATGCAAATATATTTTCATTTCCTAAGCCAAGCGTTTTCAAAATTGTATCTGTTAGGACCAAAAATCTTTTAACATTGCTGTAATTCGCTTGACCACTGTAAACTTTTAACATACCTCGTACATTTACATACGACAATTATCATATTAAAACGACTGTTTTTTTATTTTACAAATGTATTTATGTTTACAAATTGAACATTGCTACTCAGCCAACTCTCCGCCAGGCACCAACTGAAATTAATAAATTATATATGAAATTTAATAAAAACTACTTCGAAGAAGAGCACCCACCATTGTGATGTTGTTGCCGTTGAGCAGAATCTGATCCAGTTTTGTGATGCGGCGTCCATCGGGCGTATTCTCATACTCCGTAACGTCGTCTAAAAGCATATTCACAAAGTCATCGAATCCCAGGAGAGTGCCCACCATCTCCTTGTCGTTCTTCATGATAATGTGGATGCGGGAACCGATGCATTTGTCCACCAATTCTGAAGGGCATCACGAGAAGCCGGCAAAAGTTAGAAACTCTGGATTCTGGACTATGGAGACTGGTACCAGTTCTACGTACCCAATGGCATCAGGGTTGAGATGTTGGAGGGGGGTGGAACGGCAGTCATATTTTCGTATGATTTGTGTAATATTATTTACAATAATTGGAATTGCGCTAAAAACTTGTTAGCAGCGAGGTAAACAATGCGGAATACTGCGCAAAAACTGGCCACATCAAAAGTATCAGCTGTCAGTGCTGCAAAATCGTATGGTTAGAGCTAGCGTGCTTATAGCTAAACATTTAAAATAAATGTACACATTTGTTTTCGTTTAAAACTAATTAATTAATTAATTACATGCTCACTAAGACTTTAGGAATATTTAGGAATCGTTTTTGACAAAATTACCAAGATTAACTATTTTATCGCAAGAATTTAAAGAACAATTTGTCAGCAAGAGAGACCTCAAAACGTCCACGTGCCATCACTATTACCCAGATAGTAACGGATATTTTGCATTCCGTGCCACGGTCTTACCAATTTTACCTCATAATTCAAGATCAGGAGTTATATATCCAAAATCTTAATCTCGCGTCAGTGCTACCGTATGCTGGACATCTTTGACGCGGGGCAGTGTTGTGCCGGCGCCCACTGCTTACATAATGTCCATGTCGTTGGGCTCCAAGATCCGGAAATTGGTCACCAGCAGACGGCACTTCCTGCTTTTGCGCCGATCGCTGAACCAAGGTCAGTTGATTTGAATGCGCCACAACTTTTACATGATCATGTGATTGGGCGCTTTTGCAGATCTGACAACGGCACTGAGACCCTTCTACTTCGCGGTACATCCTGACTTCTTTGCCCAGCATCCAGAGCAGAGGAACACCAATGAGAACTCGCTGAAATTGCTGAGTGAGCATCTTGAGGCTTTGTATGAACGCAGACAGCGAAGCGGGGACACCCAAGTGCTCAAGTTCTATGTACGCACCAGTTTGGATGCTGACAAGCGAGACTCCTTCAAGCTCATCCAAATACGCACGGACTGGCAGAGTACCCGAGATCCCAAAACCTTCATTCAAGGACTTTTGGAGTCCTGCAACTTGTCCACGGAATATGTAAAGAACATTAAGGCCCAGCCTGAGCCGCCAAAGACCTCTGGCTTGGATTTTAAACCAAGCCAAGACTATCACAATGACATGGAGTTCGCCGAGTTTGAATCTCAGTTGAAGAATGTTGGTAGAAAACTTTAAAATTTAAAAAACCATTTAAATACTTATTTCCTTAATCCAGGAGCGTGCCAGTAAGCGTCCAGTGCTGACCACCTGGCTGGAGGAGAATGCCGGCACAGCCAAACAGCGCTCTAAGGAAACTTCGGATCTGCAGACCGAAATCGACAAGCTGAAAAAAGTGCTGGTAGAGAAGCTGGAGTTGCAAGATGCTCGTTACGAGTGCGGCTGGAACATTGAGCACTACCGTGGCTGTTTAAAGACCCTTGAGCGACTATCCAACACCCATTTGTTGGAAATGGCTCCCCTGAAAGGTCGCATAGTGGTTTTTGCTCCCTTTACGGGGATCAGTTTAGAAGGCCATGTGATGCTTTTTACCGGCGATGTGCTCAGTACCTGGATTGACTTCATCAAGAACATTCCGCACCACGATGCCTATTTAAAGGTAGTGCCCGTGTATGAACGAACACTGTCTCAGGTTCTACTGAACATCCAGATAGGTCGTCGCAAGTTCATGCCCAAACAACAGGCAAGTGGCTATGCAAGCTACCTCATGAAGGTCACCACTTCGCTCAGCGATTACCTGGGCAAACAAAAATATCCGTCGGAATGGCCGAAATCGCTGAAAGAGTTTACCATAGTGGTGGAATCAGAGGCAGGTCCTCTGATGGTAAGCCCCACGGGCCAGTTTATTACACCAGCCACCTGTCCGGGATCCATACTCGTAGACTTCATCAGCGTAAACCTGGAGCTGGCCAGGGAGCGTATGGATAAGTACGCTCAGGACAAGCACATCGAGCAGGAGCTGATGGACTCGTGCATAAAGCAGCTACAGCTGCAATCGCTGACCAAAGATGATGCCATAACCCCGGACAAAATGATAACATCCCTTAGAGATTTATCCCAGCTGCAGTTGAAAGAACTGCAGGGATGCAAGCTTCACATAACCCACTACTATTCGGTACTGACCGACGGCGTTGTGTGCATACCCTGGGATTTTCTGCAGAGGTAGTTGGATTTTCTCATGTGCCTTATTAGTCAAAATAAACATTGTAATAATTTATAGTTATTAAGGTTTGAAATCCCTTCTCACTTCCAGTTAAGCGGCATCACTGCAGTCTTCGAGGCTCCAGGTGCACTCTGCCTGATGAGCTGAAAACTGCGATGCATGTCTTGTGTAGACGTGATGCTCTTCGCCATCCCAGTGTAAAGGATCGCCACCGCACAGAACGGAGTTTTCAGTGGCAGCATCGTAAAAGGAAATCCCTCCATTTACATATACCACTCTCCACCAGTTAATGTTTGGCCGGCTGTAAACGTTTTTGGTAATCGAGTTGGTTGCATTGCTCGCAGTTGCAGTGGCTGGTTCCATGAGGATGTAGCGATTACGCCAGAAGGCACTATAAAAAGCAAATTGCGGCCGGCTGTCGTTACTGTGACCACGTTGGATGAAATAGGCAGCCTTCTTTGGATCTCGAGCGTTACTGCAGATGAGGTACGTCTGCGGGCATTCGTAAATATACGAATTTTCTTGAGTCCCATTCCGGATGCATACTTTTCGAGCGGTGTACAGCAGTTGCTCATCATTCGGAAGGTGTTCATAGATTTCCGATTGCAGGGAGTTTGTAACTTCTTTTTCAAATCCAGGCTGCGAAATCAAATTCCTGATGTTGCTCTGCAGGGCATTTTGCACTTCGGGATCTCCACGTTTGAGTTCCTGCCTGCTAAGTAATTGAAGATTAGCTTGAGCCAATTGCGTCAAACTAGCCGTAAAATTTCCCAGGCGCTGCACTACACTTAAAGGTGTTTCCAGGGCCAAAACAGCATCGTAGAGAACTTCCAGAATGTCTCTCAGATAATCAAAAGTGCTGAATGTTAGACGATTGACCAGAGAGTCCACCAATGGAAAAGTGGCTACTCGACTGGCAGTGTGAAATGGAGCTTCCAATAACTGGGCACTTCGATAGATGAAAGCCCGGTAAATATGATCCATCAGTTGGAGTGGGACGTCAGTGTGCACAGACAGCTGGTCATAAAATTCTAAAATCTTTAGGGGATCGTAAATCTGCTTGGTCTGCTGGAGCTCCTTCCACAGCGCTGTGTAAATAGCCTGCTTAAGCTCCAATGTCCTGGCTTGATTCGCTATTTGAAGGACTAGCCTACCCCGTTCCCAGTCACCTCCGACTTCAGAGCGAATTACTGACTCCAGATTGGAAGATGCAGGATTATCCTGGGCCACAGCAGATGCCTCATTTCGCCAGACATCGATGTGGTATAGCAACTCTTGAGCCGGAGCAGATGTGTTGAGAACCGTCAAGAGTTTGCTGCTGCTATTTTGCAAGTTCAAATCCAGGGCACCAGAGAGGCCAATGCCCATGAGAAGGACAAGCCAAGCGGATGAAGATGCCATTTTGGCTGTACTGGTTAGATGCGCTCGAAGGGCGATGCTTATATAGGTAAGTGGAGAATCGGTACTTATTTGTAGTTCAATCGGATATTTACATGGGGATTTGGTTGTTGACCCTTCTGCCAATAAATGCATACAACGTTTAATTGCATTTTGCACTTGCAGAGAAACTGATAAACACAATGATCATAAACGGTTAAGCGCGTACATATTCCAAAATTAAACGGGTGCTTTTTGTTAAAATAGCCGAAAAGGTGTTCTTAAAGCTGGTGATCTAAATTAGAAACAAATTTATGGAGGTGTTCATTATTATTAGTATTATACAAATTTTTATTTTTTTTTTAAATTAATTAAGTATAATTTGATTTTTTTTATTAGTTAATCGTTCTAAT
This sequence comes from Drosophila sechellia, assembly GCF_004382195.2. Classification (NCBI taxonomy): domain Eukaryota; kingdom Metazoa; phylum Arthropoda; class Insecta; order Diptera; family Drosophilidae; genus Drosophila; species Drosophila sechellia. Next base: position 5,978,432 of record NC_045951.1, on the reverse strand, counting down.
ATTATTATTAATTTATCAAAATGTATTCTTCGTTTTTTTTAAAATTTTTGCAAAAGTAAAATGTTACTAGAGTTTGTGAGGTTCGAAGCTGAATTTGATTTCCGGTTTAGAACCCGGGTTCTGTGACATTTTTCGTTATTTACACGCATATTACCTATCTGTTACCCTCATTATACCCGTTTCACGTAAACTAGATCTGTACTTTTCGTTTTTTGATATCTTTACTTTATTCATTGTTTGTAGAGGTGCATAGAATTTCTTATTTCTAGTATCACAAAAGTCTATAACAACACTTAGAGGCTATTTGATGCTAAAAATGCAAGGTAGAGCTATAGAATATTGGCTGCTATAAGTTACAATTAGCTACCTAGTCGTAGATCTTAGAGCTTTGTGGAGTTGCGTGACTTGGTCGATCTGCGCAGGATGCTAGATCTCAGTTCACCACCCGTTGAGGCATTCAGGGAGGCTCCAGTCTGGGATCCCCTCACAAAAGCCTGAGATCTGACCTCCTCCACGTCGGCGTTTCTCTTTTCATCCTCATCGCCGTCCACCTGTTTGGCCAGGCAGGGGAAGTCCCAAATGCTTTGACCACGTCCAAACTCCTCTCCGTCGCTAAGGGTTTGTGGCAGGACATGATTTAGGGTCTCCGGCAGTAGGAGCGCCAACAAGCCACCAATAATTCCTAAAATTCCAAGGATGATCAGTGGGAGGGCTTGGGAAATGTTGGCCAAATAAACCACAAATGGTGCTATGATGCTGGCCACATAACCCATGATGTGGATGAAGGCCACTGCCTGAGCCCTAACCACAGTAGGCAGGACCTCGGCCGCCCATTGCAAACCAATATTATAGCTGATGTTCACAAAGAACCGGCCCATGATGGCCAGGGCAGCGGAGTATATTCCCACAGGCACCACAGTGGCCAATAAGCTGAACACTCCACTAAGGACCATGGAGCTGCAGGCCAACCAACGGCGTCCAAACCGATCCAGGATCACCGTTAGCAGAGTATCAGCGGGCAGTTCCGTGAAACAGGCCAGGGTGAAGGTGAAGAAGATGTCCAAACCCAGTGATCCCACATTCCTCACATGTCCATCGAAGACTAGGGATATGGCCATCCAGATAACAATAAGCAGCAGAGTAGTTCGACGCAATCTTGGTGACTTGAAGAGATCCAGTACAGAGTATTTGCCATTCTGGGCCTCTTGCTCCTGCATCCTCTTACAGCTGTCCGTAAAGATTTGATATGTCTGAGGGGGCACCTGGCGCCCATTGCCTTTCTCAAGTTTCTTTAGAATTCCCACGGCCTTTTCCACTTTTCCCTGTGAGACCAACCAACGAGCTGATTCTGGTACCACAAATGGAGTGAATATAACCAAGAGCAGTGGAGCAGAGGTCACAATGGCCAGGAGTTTCCAATCTGCCAAAAAGTAGGCAATCCAGGGAAGAAGGCAGGCGGCGCCAGTGAAGAAGATAGCGATCGACATATTGGCCACAAAGGTGCGGTACTTGGGACCAACGTACTCGAGAACTGGGGAAAAATGAAACACAAACTTAGTATATCATTATTTTAGGAGTTAGCTGCTAATTCTATTTTAGAATGGATATTCATTATGTCAGACAGCTTTTAATCACTTCACAAAAAGAGGTTTATGTTTGTACATTTAGTTTCTGAAATCACGTGGTCACTTTCAGTATAACAAGTAACTTTCAGAAGAATAATTAACTGAAGGGTAGAGATTGTTAAAGAAGTGAATCATTGAAAATATTCACATTCTAATTTACGGCCAAGTACATAATATTTTTTGTTTTAAACGAAATTTGAAATAAATAATAATAATAGATTCAAGAACTCACCCAAAATGTACATCATTGTGAAGCAGTTGTCGAAGGCGAAGCCCACGAAGAATCGCATGATGGCGAACTCCCAGAAGTTGCTGACAAAGGCAGTGCCCACGCCGGCCAGGAGACCCATCATATTGGTGCCGATCAGGGCGGGAATACGACCAAACCGATCCGCCACCCAGCCAAAGAGCAGTCCTCCCACGATGGCGCCCAGGAAGAATATGGACTGGGCGTAGGTGGGCAAGGCGGCGTCATCGCACACCCAGTTCTGCTCGGTGGCCACTGTCGCGTAGGGTATCTCCGTGAAATTATATGACCAGCCGTGACGGCACTTGACCCGCGGCCACTGGGGATCGGCCATCACCTTGCCCTGGGCAAGTATCTCCGTATAGTTGACGTCGTACATGTAACAATTGTTGTACTCGCCATTGGTCATGGGTATGGAAAGCGCCAGTCTGAGAAAAGGAGGCGGGAAAAGGGGGTTATTTTTCGGTCAGTGCAATTAACTCATCCAGGGTCAGGCATGTGGAATTGTCTCCAGTTCTCAGACGCTTTAAGCCATGGCCAACACTTCTGCATTGAGCACACAAACAGCTAACAGAAGTACATACATCTTAGCATGAATGTATGTATGCGAGACAACTTAATTATCATGATCTTGAGCGGTACTCGAAAATGCGGTTGCGACTTAAACGTTTTCGGATACACTCTAACCGTCCATGTCTGCTCCATTTGGGCTGGTCTAAAGTGTTTGCATTTGGGGTATTAACAAGATTGATTGCTGTGCATTCGTGATAAATGTGGTAAAACGGGGGACTTACAAAATCATGCAATATTTAAAGTATTTAATTATTTCTTTTAACCAAAGTTATTAAAACAACTGCTAACTAAATTGATCAGTTAGTTTCTGATCAATCTCTCAGAATTCTCAGTTTCCAACTTAATTTCAAGACCAGAAGAGTGTCTTAAATTCGAACTGGCCGACTTTAGCCCATCGTTAAGTCGGCGGTCTCACATCATCGCGGCCACACAACATTAGTCTTGTTGATGATTGTTGTTGCTACCTGTGTTTAGTTGCTGCTACTACCTGCTGCGTTGTCGCAACGTTCACGCTGCGCTGCTGCTAATTAAACAATTTGGCCGGCCAACCTGCCTTATCTAACTGCCCCCCCGCGGTGGCAGACCATCCCACCACCCCACCACCCCACCACCCACTCCGTGGCGGAGGAAATCGGTCTCCTTGCCACTGAACCGATCGGTGGGCCATTCGGCCCGGCAATTATACAGATGAACGTTTTTCGCAGTAAGGTTCTGTGCCTTATTAAGCCGCCGCTCAGAGTGGAAAACCCAATCATGACCCAAGGTCGTCCCGACTGGCCGTTCTATGCCAACTTGGCTCTAATGACTCTGGTCAGAACACTCGTTTTTTTCGTTACATTTCATTCGTTTTCAATTTGAATCGCGCTGCATGCTTTAAGACTTTGCGAACACTTTATATATAATTTGACTAGTATGGAGAATCGAGAATTTTGGTAATGGGGGTTAGAGCGGCCAAATCTTTTCGCGTGGCCAGTTCTTTTAACGAGGCTTTATCCAGTTTGGTTAAGCTAATGCACACACATATACCTTTGCAGGCTTAACCGGTATTAGCCTTAGCCTTTCGATTCCAAGGTGATTGGTACTATTGGTTGTTAGTTATAAAGATCGATCAATTGCCTTTATTTGTGAAAGTTAAAACGGAACCGCATTTTTAAGATTGCCATTTACGCACAATTATAGTACTTCCGTATGGGGATTGTTTGAATAGATTGTGCAAAAGGGGTTCAGGAAAATAAGATAGATAATTGTGGTTAAGCAAATACAATTATTTGTTGTTATTTTTGATGAATTCTTCGAACTACTCGATCTCGATTAAGCCTTGAACTTTGGGGTATTTGAATCTTAGTTTATTTTGAGAAATAAAAAGTGCAAATTATGACTGATTATTATGAGTAATATTTTGTTGAATTACAATTCGATTGATGCATTGCAACTTTAACTTAACAATTTGAATTGGTTTGGAATAAGATTATTTTATTATCTGTTCGCTCTCTTTTGTTTATGACCCCTAAAACGATTAGTTAACTTGATAGCATTATTTATAACAACTTGATAACATGTTACTTTTAAAGCAATTATATCGAAGAATTGATTGGTCATTACCACATACCGTACCTGACTTTAATTTAGTAATTATTATTATTTAGCACCCACAGCTGTAGGCAATCGTAAGGTTTTGAAACACGTTGTCTAATAGATTCATGATCATTTGAATAGCCACAAAGTCTTCATTACAATTTAGCACTTGGGGCGACGTCTACGGCTACTGCAGTTTTGCAGGCAGTATAGCAGTTTTGCATATAGTATATTGTGCTGGCCACCTACGATCGACTACGGGTATTATTCACAACACATTTGAATATTTATGGCACACATAACGTGAATTAAGCGCTCAGCTGCGGATGCCATAACCGAACCATGGAGCCAAAGAAGCTCTTTCTTGTGTTTTTCCTTGACTTCGTGATTTTTCGAGGGAAAATCCCTGAGTGTTGCGAGATTTTCTTCAATCCGAACTTAACTCACCTGGCCTCCACATCCAAGCCATCCAACTCGGGCACATGACACCAATGCTGTTCGGGTATCAAGGTAAGGAATATTTGCGAGAAGTACACAAAGGCCACGAAGAACGAGAATGGGATCATGCAGATGAACAGTAGCTTCTGATATCGGCCAAACTCCCCGATCAGGGGGAGTATGTCATCAAAGTCCATGCTAGGTGGCAGCGAATCACTACCATTGCCACCGGCCACTTCCTGGCCCTTCTTGAAGCCACCCATGTCCAGCTGGAGTTCCTTGTTGCCACCGCCGCTTTTCCGGCGATGCAGCGTGTCTGCTCCACCTCCACCTTGTGGAGGCTCTTCGTGGGTAAATGCTTCATTAACGAAGTACGCTTGCTTGGCCTGGCCTTCCATAACTATTGACTTTAGGGGCACTGTGGTATTCCGCGACCTTGCCTTATGTGTGTCACTACAAGTGATTCAGAACTTGACCGAAACGGCGTAAAATAAAATTTGAAATCCAAATACTCGATCGAATTCGATTGCGGCGCACACGCGCGTTTCCGTTTCAAATCTGCAACTGACTGAGCACGCGCGCCAAATGCCGTTTTTATATGAGCTCGGCCAAGAAGCTCGGCTTTGGGGGTTTGGGGCTTGGGGTTTGAGACGCTGCACTTGCTGCCAAGAACAAGAAACCACCGGCAGCGAAAGTTTAGCAGCTGAGCAGCTGTTTGTTTGGTTCACACAGCTGGCAAACCGGTTCGTTTCGTATCGGAACGGATCGGTATTCTGAATCGGCTGTGAATCGGCCGGGGATACAGAACCCAGGCGAGCCCCAAACGATCATATCGGATGCCTGATCTTACGGCGGCATTTTGTGTTAAGAGCTCTTGGCTGCTTATTTTTAAGCCTGCCGAACGATCCATGACTCCCAGAAGTTCGGAAGGTGCCCGTGCACATATTTTGGGCCCAGCTGGGTCCAGATTTTTATTAATAACCCCCACAAGTGGTAGAATGCCCGTGATTCATGCCAAAGCCACTCGGCGAGATTGAGGAACTAAGCAAAAAGAATTTGTTATTGGTTATATTTATAAATACGTCACGGCCCATTCATAAATTGAGCAGCGAGGGTAGTAAACTCCACAACGGATAAAGCCATCTAACAAAACGAGTTAGAGACCGATGATCGAGCGAGGTGGGGGGATTAGCCTTCAAGGACATGACGTCAATTTATTTATATATCCATCAACAATTAAGAAGTTATTATTGTACGTCTTTTAGTAGTTTACCCTACAAATTAACATATTTACTTGAGATTTATTTGTGAATAGCTTGAAAAACAAAAATTAACAAGACCTTTTCTTTTGTAGAAACAATCTAGGTTATACCAAAATAATATTGAAAGTTTGTTTATTAATTAACAGCTTTGTAATACGAATTTCATCATTTGCTGATATTAGGATAGTACTTTTCCATTGCGAATTTATATTTGTTTTTGGAAAATTTATATAATTTTTGGGTTCGATATATTTTTTTGTATTGATTAACATCTATAAAATAATAGCGTAGTGCATTAAACAATAAATTCTTATCCGAATTTCACAAAGGTTTGAAAAAAAAAACAGTTAACAATGGAAAATTACTTTTCCACTAAGACATTTTGATTTTGTTATTAATTAACATATATATTTAAAATGATAAGATAAATATTATTACTATTTCGAGAAAGCTCCTTGTGATTTTAATCAAACGAATTTCACAAAAGTTCGAAAATTTCACAAACAAACTCATAACATTTTCCAGTAAAAGTACTTTCATATTTACGATTGTAGCTTATCTTATTTATTATCATCTTCGTCTTATTAGGACTACTTGTTCCTCCTTCCAAAACTGACAATCATCATTATTCCTTTTCGAGACACACTTTTGAAAGATTTACACATCAAATTAATTTTGAACTCATTCGATTTGAATTCTGCATATGATTATTTTGTTTTTGTGTAAGAGTGCGTGCATGCAATTAGACGGATACATATATTTCATTCAGAGCTTAACTGTTAAATTAATATTTGGATGTGTTTATGCCTTTTTATCTTATTTATTTACAAATGTTCGTGTTTTCAATTTAAGATATTTAAGATGTTACATGCCGGGGGCGGCGGCGCATGTATGCATTTATATTAATTATGAAGTCGCACCCATATCAAATAATTTCGCTTCTCATTACAACTGCACTCGAAAATATTGTTCTCTTGACCGCTGCTGCTTTAAACCAGTTTAATCCCGCCTTATAAATTACATTATTATTATACACTTGCTAAGTGTATGTAACATAAATAAGATTAGCCATTTGCCATGCATTTGAATTAAGATATTTTTATCATGTGTGGATATGTGGAGCATCAATGAAATTGGATCAACAGCCGTTGAAGTGCAGCGGTTTCCAAACTTGATGATTAAAAATTAAGCATATTTTTGTTTGTTCATACTCGATATACATCCTAAAGATATTCTCCTTTGGATTTTATGAACTTCCTAGTGTATTTAAGTGTTCGACCACCCTCTGAAACGAGCTTCACACCCAGTTTGATTTGGATTCAGTTGGCTATGTGTTTTTGTTACAGTTTAAAAGTTTGCTACGCATTTAATGTTTTAATTAGTTCTGCCTGTGGTGGGCCTGCTTCAAGGACTTTTGCCATTTATTATTGCCAATTTGCTAAATGTATCTATCAACGATTGTTGCGGAGCTAATAGAACGGCTATGTTTCAGATTTATAACGAGATAGTGTCATATGGGTAATTCGGTTTTATGTGTGCCTACCTGGGCACTTGACAGGTGTCGTTTGAGTTGTATAATTTTTAGAAAGCTGTGCTAATTAAATGGGTAAATCTGTCCTTCTATGGGAAACGGTACGGGGGTTCTGTGTGGCTCTTCTCTGTGAACTTGTGGCCAGTTAGACTTCGTCTCGGCCAGATTGTTGTGACGTCTTTTGTTTGGGCCCGCTCAACTTTAAGACGACCTTCAGTTGAGCAAACAAAAATTGTTGCATTAAATCCATTTCCGCTTTGATTCATGTCTCGCTTAGTTCTCAGCTTTTGTTTCAGCTGTTTTTTTTTTTTACTTATTTTATTTCCATTTGATTCCATAAGTATCATGCTTTAATTAAGTTTGGAAGTTGTTTTGAAAATACCGAACCTTTTAATTGAATTGAGGGAAGTGCATCGGCTGTTATGACATCATAATGAGTCGGCAGGAAGCTCACACGTACGATCGGACTGTTTACTCATATCATAGGCACATCGCAGTTTAAACTGGCAGAACTATGAATGTGGGCTCTATGAGTTATGCAATTAAATCACAAAACCCCTTTGCTAATCGATGTCAGCGGTTTTGCTATCGCCGCCAATACAAGTGTTACAGATAAGCTCTAGCACAGATAATACAATTACATTATTCATAGAGTATAACATTTCAAAGGTGAATTTGCTTTGTTTTAGTAAAATATTCAGCAGGGAATGATATTCAAGAAATTATTATTATAAGACTTATTTAAAGTCTTAACGTAATAATACTTTCAGAAAACATATAATTTACCATCGTTAAATGGTTAATTGCCTTTGGTTTGTCATCACTGCTATAGATAAGCCTACTGCGAACTGATTAATTTGCTCATGATTGGGTTTTATTGCCAATATGGGCCAAAACGATTCACACTTCTTGGTTTGCTTGCCCTGCTTATCGCTTGGAATATCGGTAGCATCGGCTCTATCAGTAGTGGCCAATATACGATAATAAATCACCTCGGCTAACTCCAGCCGGGTTAATTCACCAAAGATTACCGATGAATTATGATACCCACGCTTCCTTTAAAATCCGTATAAAAGTGCCCGAGCTCTTGGCCACAACTAAAGTTCAAAATGAAATTCGCCTGCGCTACGGTTGTGCTCTTGGCCACCATCCTTGGGGCCCAGGCTGTGGACTGGAAGTCGGTCAAGAACCTGAACATCGAGACCCCGATGCCCAAGGTCCATGGCGAGACCCTGCCCAGCGGAAGGATTACCGGAGGTCAGATCGCAGAGCCCAACCAGTTCCCCTACCAGGTGGGACTACTGCTGTACATCAATGGAGGAGCTGTCTGGTGCGGAGGCACCATCATCAGCGACCGCTGGATCATCACCGCCGCCCATTGCACGGACAGCCTGACCACCGGAGTGGATGTCTACCTGGGCGCCCACGACCGCACCAATGCCAAGGAGGAGGGCCAGCAGATCATCTTCGTGGAGACGAAGAATGTGATCGTGCACGAGGAGTGGATCGCAGAGACCATCACCAACGACATTTCCCTGATCAAGTTGCCAGTGCCCATTGAGTTCAACAGTGAGTGTTTTGTTACTCGTTTTTATTGCAGAAATTCTCAATTAACTAATATACTATACAGAGTACATCCAGCCCGCCAAGCTGCCCGTGAAATCCGACAGCTACAGCACCTACGGCGGAGAGAATGCCATTGCCTCCGGATGGGGCAAGATCAGCGACTGTAAGTGACCCTTAGCCCCTAGTAAAAATGAATTACAATTTTATAACTACTAGAGAAAGTTGAGCTCTATTAACGCAACCAGCAAGCTTGGCACTCGAAAAACAAGTAGTGAGTGTTAGTTTTGAGCGGTCTTAGAATAGGCTAATAAATCATTCCTAATACTAAATACTAAAATATGTGAAACAAACCAAAATTATTCTAGAAAGTGACTAAAGTTATCAGGAAATTATATTTTTGGTATTTTATTTTATTTTATGCAATTTACGATAGAAAAAACCCAATTTCACACCTTTTATTCCCTTTGGCCAATCTTAAATCTCTTCGGAAAGGCCACTTAAAATTTATTATCAAAATTCAATTTTTATGGACTCTTAATCTGCTTTTGTTATTATTTCGCAACATAGTTTTTACACTTTATTCATATTCCTTTGTTAGTTTAATATTCTATTATTTATTTATAAACAAGCTTAATGAGTTCCTATAACTATCTTAGAACAGTTCTAAACTATTTTTCCTTACTTTCCACCCAGCTGCTACCGGAGCCACCGACATTCTGCAGTTCATCAGAGTCCCCATTATGAACAACAGCGGCTGCTCTCCCTGGTACTTCGGCCTGGTTGCCGCCAGCAACATCTGCATCAAGACCACCGGCGGAACCTCCACCTGCAACGGCGACTCCGGCGGCCCTCTGGTCCTGGATGACGGCAGCAACACCCTGATTGGAGCCACCTCCTTCGGCATTGCCCTCGGCTGCGAGGTGGGATGGCCCGGTGTGTTCACCCGTATCACTTACTACCTCGACTGGATCCAAGAGAAGACTGGTGTGGTCAACTACGGCAATTAAGCGTTGATTTTGATCTTAAAATAAACGTTTATTTTTGGGTTACAAGAAATAGAACTCGTTTTCGGAGTGTGGGCGTGATCGTGTTCGTGGTCTGACATCCTCGGAGATGTCCTCATCTGAAGCGGGTCTCGGATGGAAATCTAGTTCGTCGGGCACATCGTCTTCCAACTGCTCCTCCGTTTCCAAGCGTCGACTTTGACGTGGTTTTCCATATTCCCTTACATACTGATCGAAGAATATTGCCTCCGTGGTATCCTGGTGGGCACTAACACCAGTTTCATCGCTGATCCAATCCAAATATGAGGCAACTTTGGTGAAGGCCGCTGGATAGCCTCGATCGCAACCGTATATGCTGCCAAAAGATGTAATTCCCACCAGGACTCTCTTCTTCGAGTGCCTCCTTTGGAGAACCAAAGGTCCTCCCGAATCCCCATTGCAAGTTGAACGCGCATTCCTTCCACTGGTGCATATATTTGTACCTCGATAGGATAGCGGGAAGTTGGACTTGCAAGTCCGTCCATCGATTATCTGCAGCTGGACGTAGCGCAGCACATTGCTGATCGCATGGACTCCAGTGGCATAGCGACCCCAACCGGATGCGATGGCCAGTTTGTTTTTAAAACTGCGGTACTCGTAGTGCCTCTTCGGCAATTGAATGGGATGAATGCGCTCTAAAATGGTGTATATATTTTAAGGATAGGTAGTTTACTTTGTTTAGGAACTTTTCTCCAGAACTCACCATTAAAGCTGACGGCATGAGGCAGTCTTACCAGAGCAATGTCATCCTTCAATCTCTTTGGATTCCAGGTGGGGTAGATTTGGAAGTTTTCGCTAGGCACCATCAGTCGAACTTGACCCTTCTCCTTGGCGTTCTTGATCTCATTGGCGCCCAAGAAAACCAGGGCCCTCTTCGCCCTGCATAATGGAGAACCTTAAGATGATTGGATCGTTAGTATTTCCTGTGGTCACTTACATATCAACACAGTGAGCCGCGGTGATGACATGCTTATCAGAGATCAGGGAGCCACCACACCAGTATAGACCCTTAGGTCTTTGAAGCAGCATTCCCACCTGATAGGGAAAACAGTGGGGATTGCCCACATCACCGCCAAAGATGCGATCCATCGCCATCGCGCCCTCGGGCAGCATCTTCTCTATCAGTGGCGTGGTCTCCAAATTGAGAACCAGTGGCTCCCGATCGTCCTCTTCGCTGAAAGCGCTCATCTCCCTGCCCATTCCCAACCCCTTCATGTGTCGATTGTCCACGTTGCTGGCACTCATTTCCGCATCGTGCTCCAGGGAACCGGATGAGGATGCTGAGGAGGAAAATGGGGAGGACGAGGAAGTGGAGAGACCCGCGGGGCCCGGGTACATGGACACCAGGTACATCGGCTTAACCTGCTGCCAGTCCAACGCGATGCAGTGCATCGTTAGCCATGTCAGCCAAATGAGCAGCAGCAGCGTGGCACTTGCACTTGCAGATTGTTTTGACATTGGCTTGGTCGCTTTTTTCGCACACGCATTTAATTTTTAATTGCGAGTGCAATTGGTGGCACTTATGTTGATTCGACTGCTTTCACTGCTAACTGTGTTTCCTTTGCATGGTTTCCTGTTTAGCTGAATGCCTGGATTCTAAAACTGCTTACTTCCGGGACCTTCAGCGTTTATAGGAATACTAAAGTACGAGGGGGTAGAACTTCGTGGAGGCTTGCTTTCGTACTAGTTTTGGCGAATATTCTAATAAGATTTTCCTATTTCAGTTTCTCAATAGATTATATGTATTCTAATTTTTTAAATTATAAATAATAAGATAATAATCTTTTTTTTACCGCTTAAAAATTTTAAAAAGGTTTTTGTTATTGAAATAGAGATTTCTTAAGAATTTGTTCCTGTCTGGTCAGTTTGTCTTAACACTTTTTTGTGTATGTGTGTGTAATTAATCAATTAATTATTTTTATTTTTATTCCGCTTTACTCCTTTTAATAAAGCTTTTGGAGGCGTTAACCTTGGTACAGGTTTTCTCTAGGGATTTGAGGAGGTGAAACTGAAATCCCTTGAACTGCTTGTTATCCTGCTTCCTAATAGTCTTGTGCTGCTTATTCCGTTCTATCCACTGCTTCCTTGACAGTTGAAACTGCTTTTCCTTCGCCAGCTGGACTTCCTGACTTCCTGACTTCCTTTGCTTCCTCTTGTAACCCACTTCCGCGCCGCTCGCCTCCTGCCGCCACTGGTCACTTTTGTTTTCCCCTTTTCGCAAAGCCGTTACGCTGGTTACTGAAATCGCAACGCGCGTCGTAACCTCCAGTCGCCAGTACTGCTTTCTCCGCGTCTATTTAGCCACTGCGCCGGCGCGCAGGTTGCAAGCATTTTTATAAACTCTTTTGCCAGCAGCGCTGAAATTGCGCGCCGCCTTAATTATTTCATCTATTTGGCTGCATTTCAGCTGGCCGCGCACAAATGCAGTTGCATCAATTTGGATAAATTTGCCATTGAATAATGCGCCTGTCAATCGACTAGCACTCTTCATTATTTGCATCTGATTCGTCTCCTCTTTTCATTGAGGAACTGTCATTTTTCGCAGTCGGAATCCGCCCTTTGGCTCGATCGGGGGTCCGCATTTTAGTCGCAAAATGGAAATATGTGCCGCATAGATTACATTTCACCGTGGATCTCGGGCCTGTGTTTGTGGTTTTGCCATTTAAATTGAATGCGGAGCTGTAACTCTAGTTATCCGCCCGCTTTGGCGCTATTACATCACTCCCCACTTCACTCACTTCTCGCTTTAACTCCATCTTCATTATGCATTTGCGATCGTGTTTTATATATTTTTTCTTTTCTCTTGGTGTCTGCGAAGACACAGTCTTCCATTGAGAAAAGAGCTCCAGTGGTTTGTTGTAAGTGAAACGACAACTGGAGCTGTTATAGTTTTACTATTTGCAATCCGCCTTTGCTCCATCTTCAGACTAAGTTGGGATATTATTTGGTCGTACAGTCAACCCTCTGTTCAATTCGATTTGGATTCCAGTTATCATTTTAGAAAAAAAATAAAATAATTATAATAAGATTGTAATATGTAAAGAGGTATACTTATGATTTAATGCACCTTATTGATTTAAATACCAGATGAAGTTTTCTGTTACAAATTAAATATTAAAATTCCATAAATTTTCCAAATATAGTTTCTAAAGACAGCATTGATTTCAAGTCTGGTTTTTAAAAAGTATTCAAGTTCGCCAAGCTTGACTGTGCTATTTGTCTTCAGCAACCACAGTGGCTTCAACTTGATGGTACGACTTTGATTCAAATTAAGCCGTCTACTGGGACTGCAGACCTCAAGGTTATTGCCAGGGCAGATGTGGCAGGTTCAAGGGAAGTGGCATGAGCTGGGTTTGGTATGGGATTGGGGGCGGACACCTGTCTGCGGCTCATAGACAAATTAACAGTTTTCCATTCGATTGCATGCAGCACTGCAATGGCATGCGCAGAATTCTTAGCAGGAAATGAAGTGCAGCATAAAATATGCATGTGTTGTTAATTAAATTAATTCGTGCACCGCCTGCCGCTGGCTGAGATAATCAGCTTTATTTGGTGTTGAAAGTATTTCTGTTACCCGGCTGGCCATTGTTGTCGATTTAGGAAATTACTGCGGTCTGTGTGCCTAGCCAAGCAAATAAATCAAATCGTCTCGCGCTCGCCGATGATGTGATATGTTCAAATCGAATCGAATTGAGGTAAATCAGATCGGGATTGGATCGAAATGAAGCCGAATGTAATGAGGCTGTAACAACAGTGAGGCACAACAGCTTGATTATGCAAATGCAACAGCAAATGCACCACAACACAGAGCGCCACTGCACCACAGCACCGCCACCCACCTCCCCCTCGTTAGGCGACGGTGCAGTTCAATATCGTGCGGTGGTGCGTCTATATCTATATCTATACGTAAATATTTGCTGCATAATCGCTCCCGTTGCATGTTGCACTTATTAATAATGGGCGCGTTTTTGTTACTGCATTTTATTGCACTTGCTAATCACGCGGCGGCCGTTAAATAATTTAGCTTGAACGCCACCCGGCTCGCACAATTCGTCCAGGATTTTGGCCACCTTGGTGCGTTTCGCTTCCGTTTCGCATTCGAATTGGTTTTATTTATTAGTTTATTTTAGTGTTCCTCGTTACCGCCCCAAATCGGCCTTTATAGCTAATTATATCACTAAATTGGCACTTCGGTTTCAGCAGGAATTTGGGGAACTGATAACTGGACCTCAAATTAATACCACAGAAACGTCTAGAACTAAATTATAAAGAAATCTCAAAAAACGATTTTATTTTTTGTCCAATAAATTATATAACATAAAACATATTCATTACTTAAAAATTAATTCATTGTGAGTCCCACAGTGTTCAAAAAGATAAAAGATCTCTCTCCAGTGATCGCACAGGATTTTCCGAACGACAGTGGATGGATATATATTTTCAACTTTTATTTATTATCTTAATGGCTAGGCACAGAATCGTATTCTATGGCTGGATAATTAGCTCTAGGTATAGCTCTTATTTTCTTTTCTTCTACATGCTATTTACACTCATATATAACTTTTATGGGGTTTAAGACTAAGGTGAGAAGTTAACCAAACGAACGTAAATCCTAACTTCATAATTGGTAATCAGTACATTTATTTTTGGGCACTATTAGCTAGTTTTAATGCAATGCAGATTAATGTGGGTATGCGTATTTGATGGATCATTCAGTCTCTCTACTCAAAGCCCGCCGGTTGCATGAGGAACTGGTGCTGGCTGCTCATTGTCGGCAGCTGTATGTCTTCCATGGTCATGGATGTCTTGGGGATGTCGATGGTCTCCGCCGATCCTCCCGCCTCTCCATCATCACCCTCCAGCATGGCACTGTCGAAGCTCTTATTCAAACGATCGTGGAACTCGGTCATGGAGATTTTTTTGAGTGCGAAGCGCTTGCCAAAGGTCTTCTTCACCTTCTGGCGGCGTCTCTTCGACAGGATTTTGTTCTTGTTCAGGCCATCGCTGAAGGATATTGCGCGGCGGAGTTTGCGACCCCACACCTTGACTACCTTCACTTGGCTGCTGATGGAGCACTCCTCGCTGTCGTCCTCTGCATCGGCGGCATTCTCATCGCTGGGTTCCTCAAAGATTGTCTCCAGATTGGTGGGCGTGAACTTTCTCATGCGCTTGTTGGTGTAGATCTTTTCGATGCTCTTAAGGGTTTGGGCATTTGTGTTCAGCTCTTTTCGTTGCTTCTTTTTGATGGGTTTCATGATGGCGCTGCAGATCCGGTTAAAGTTGTCCTTGGACACCCTGGCGGGCATCCTGCGACGAGCCACGCCCGCCCGAGCTCCGAAAGTGGAACTACGTCTGGAGGATCCACTGATGCAATCACTGTCATCATCGTTGTCCTCGCAGCGACTCAATTGCGAGTCCACATCGTCGGAGTCTTGCGATTCACTGCTGACATTGTCATCGGATTCGGGTGCAGCTATGGGCTCGGATGTGTCCTGCATCTCCTCCATGTCCGACAAGGCCATCTTCTTTAGTTGCCACGAGAAATTCGAGTTAGTGGGTGACCTGAAGTATGGATTTTAGTGCTAGTTTCAGATAGACATTACTCTAAAGGCCTACCTGTTGTCTTTAGCTTGAAACGTGATCTGGGCAAAGTCGTAGACTATGTTATCCATTATATTTGCCGTTGTATTTTAGAAATCATATCTAACAGTAAAAAAAAAAAAACGGAATGCATACATACTAGTTATCTTTTTTGATAAAAGGTGTATTCCTTGTATCCTAGCTCAAAGATATCAGTTGAAGCCATCGGAACTGCTCAGTAACTTGAGTTAGAAATCTTGGAAGACATAGATTACCTATAGTTTACTAACCTCTGCAAAATAGCTCATTTCCTTGTTGTAAACCCCTTTTTTCTGCAGGCGTCTGTATGACAATACAGATGTTTGTCACTCCAGGGGGTATTTTATCCACAAATTCCTATTTTTAGGCAAAATATATCGCTGTCAAATAGGGTTTTTCCGAAATCTGGGTTTAACTATATGCAATGATGCTGGAAACTCCTATTTTGCATTTAATTTAATGACAGAATTACAACTTTTGTGTTCTTTTTGTAAAATAAACAGCTTGGATTAGAGCTGGTTCAACCACTCATAATAGTATCGATAGATAGTGTACTTGTGTTCAGCCAACAGCGATAGTTCCGGATAAGTGAGAAGTTATCGATTGCCTTGTGGCAAGGCCTAATGGGTTGGTGAATTCGCTTATTGAAAGAGTGGTAGCACTGCTTGTAAGCTGCCGTTGCATTGTAAATGTAAATGTACTTTTATTATAAAAAGAAAGGCTGCTATTGTTTTATTTATCAAAGAGTTCAAAAGTGGAACGTAAATGTATTTATTTGTTTTTTAAAACGAAATAAAGTATATTCTCGTTTAGCATAATAAAGCAAATATATTTTATTGTCATAATAAATCCAAACTTGACAAGCCTCCTTTGATAATGGCCACATTTAAATCTTATCGAAAGTGCCAATTTCCATTGGAAAGATTTCCTCAAGTTGACTAACTCCGCAAACAAAAAACATGAACAGTGGTTATCGGAGAGTTGTAAATTATGTTCCCAGGGGATATTTCGTTTCCGGTTGAAAAAAGAGCTATAAATGTGGCGACTTTGCTTGTTTGCATTTATTAAGTGTGCTAAACTTAAGGAACATGAAGGTGTTAGCGGTCCTGCTTCTGGGGGTGATTGCCTCCGCCACGGCGTTCGAGAAGCCGGTTTTCTGGAAGGATGTGCCCGTGGGCAAGGCCTCGATCGAGGGTAGGATCACCATGGGATATCCTGCCTACGAGGGCAAGGTACCCTACATTGTCGGCTTGGGCTTCAGCAAGAACGGTGGAGGCACCTGGTGCGGCGGCTCCATCATCGGCAACACCTGGGTGATGACCGCCAAGCATTGTACCGATGGTATGGAATCGGTGACCATCTACTACGGAGCCCTCTGGCGCTTGCAGGCACAGTACACCCACTGGGTGGGACGTGGCGACTTCATTGAGCACGGATCTGGAGACATCTCCCTCATCCGCACTCCTCACGTGGACTTCTGGTCGCTGGTCAACAAGGTGGAGCTCCCCAGGTACGACGATCGCTACAACAACTACCAAGGCTGGTGGGCTCTGGTCTCCGGATGGGGCAAGACCTCCGATGAGGGCGGCGTCTCCGAGTACCTGAACTGCGTCGATGTCCAGATTGGCGAGAACTCCGTGTGCGAGAACTACTACGGCAGCTTCTCCGGCGACCTGATCTGCATCCCCACTCCCGAGAACAAGGGCACCTGCAGCGGCGACTCCGGTGGCCCACTGGTCATCCACGACGGCAACCGCCAGGTGGGCATCGTGTCCTTCGGCTCCTCCGCCGGCTGCCTCTCCAACGGTCCCAAGGGTATGGTGCGCGTCACCAGTTACCTGGACTGGATCCGCGACCACACTGGCATCTCTTACTAAATAAATGATTTAATAAAATAAAGCAATTATAAAAAAAACCCCCTGAAAGTATGATATTAATAGAGAAGAATAGTAAAAAAGAAAATAGTCAAATGCCAATATTTTCTGGAATCTTAAATATATGATCATTTTGTTTTTCAGGATAGAGTTTAGTTAGCTCAAGGAAGTAGTTTAAACTTAGACAGAAACAGCAAAATGTAATGTCCTATAAAAAATTTGTTAAAGAATAACAAAGGATTTGGGTGCACAATTTTATTTCGTTTAATTTCTCAAAATGGCGAACTTTATTAGTAAAAAATGCCAGTATGGTCGCGAATCCAGTCCAAGTAACCGGTCACTCGGGTCAATCCCTTGGGGCTGTTGGACAGGCATCCCTCGGCGGAGCCGAAGGACACAATGCCCACCTGACGATAGCCGTCGTGGAGGACGAGTGGTCCGCCAGAGTCGCCGCTGCAGGAGCCCTTGTTCTCGGGAGTGGCATAGCACAGGTGGTTGGAAGTGATGAAGTGGCTGCCGTAGTAGTCCAGGCAGACACTGTTGTCCGATATCTGGATGTCCACGCAGTTGAGGTAATCGGTCATCCCGCTGCTATCAGAGGAAGATCCCCAACCGGAGAGCAAGGCCCACCAGCCGTAAAAGTTGTTGTAGCGATCGTCGTATCTGGGCAGCTCCACCTTGTTGACCAGCGCCCAGAAGTCCACGTGGGGAGTGCGGATCAGGGCGATGTCGTTGTGCAAGTTACCGGTGTCGTACTCCGGATGCGTAATGAGATCCGATGAAACGTGGGTGAACTGCGGCTGGTGGCGCCACACAGCTCCGTAGCTGATGGGCACGTAACTGGCTCCGTAGGTGCAGTGGGCCGCAGTGAGAACCCATTCGTGGCCAATGATGGAGCCTCCGCAGTTCCAGCCACCGCCGTTTCCATTATCGAAGCGCAGAGCTACAATGTAGGGCACTTTTCCTTCGTAAGCAGGATATCCATTGGTAATACGTCCGTTAATCTTCTTGCCAGCGGGCATGTCCTTCACGGGAACAGGCTTTTCAAGGGCCGCCACCAAGGCGAAAGCCGAAAACAGCAAAACTCCACGAACTTTCATCGCTCAATGATTTTTACACTTAAAACAATGCCACTTGCGGCACTTCTTTATATAGGCTGCCAAATGAGTGGTATCTATTGGCTCTACATATTCGTAATTAGTTGGTTCGAAGATTTACAATCTGCTTTCATATTCGATTACTTCGGTTTCCAGCAATAATTGTCATCCAACCTAAGTAACTTTGTGTATAGAATTTCAATATAGAAGCTACAAAAACGATGAACTTTGCATATTTTTTCCTGTTTCTGCCACTGTTGTCTAGAAGGCTGTTATATTGTTATTTATGATTGTAATTTAAGAAATCAAAAGGAATAACTACAAATTAAATTATTTTTAAAGCTAGAAAGTATACTACATATGGAATCGGTACTTCTGCTAAGTTAACTTATAAAACTGCCATGGTTTTCCCAGAATTAAGAGTTTTGGTTTTAGTCATTAATCGTTTTTATTCATGCTGTAATTAGTAGGAGAGGCCGGTGTTTTCCTTGATCCAGTTCAAGTAGCTGGTCACACGGGTGAAGCCAGCAGGGGCACCGGACTCACAACCAGCGCTGGACACGAAGGAAGTGACACCGATGAGGTATTTCTCGCTGGCCAGGACCAGTGGGCCGCCGGAGTCGCCGTTGCAGGTGGACACCTTGTTGGGGGTGGCAACGCAGATCACGTTGTTGGTGGCGACCAGAGAGCCATAAGTGCTCTGGCACACGGAGACGGACACAACCTCGAAGACTTCGTACTGCAGAGTGTTAGCGACTCTGGTGGTGGAATCGGAGGTCTTGCCCCATCCGGAGGCAATAGCCTGCTGTCCAGCGTAAGTGGAGTAGGTACCGGCGATGGCGGGCAGCGCAATCTTGTTAATGGAGGCGGTGAAGGAAATCGTTGGGGTTTTGATCAGGGAAATGTCGTTCCTCAATACAATCGAGTTGTAGCTGGCGTGCTGAACGAAGTTAGCTGCGGCAACAGTCTGGACCAGCTGGGCATTAGTACGCACGGTGGCTCCGTAGTAGAGGGTCACAGCGGAGGCACTGAGAGATATACATTATAATTTAAAACATTTTGTGGGTAAATATATAAGTTAACTCACCCAGAAGTGCAGTGAGCAGCAGTAAGAACCCAGGTGTTGTCGATGAGGGAACCACCGCACCACCAGCTGCCGCTGGAGCTGGCGAAGCTGAGTCCCACCTGGTAGGGGAACTGGCCAGCAGTGGCGGTCTTGCCGTTGGTGATGCGACCCTCGATCTTGGTCACGGCGGGCAGATCACGGGGGTGGATCGGCACCTGCTGGGGCAGCAGACCGGCGGAGGCGGTGGCCAGAGCCAGGGCGAAGACTACGAGCACTTTCATGATGGTCGGAGAACGAATGATTCTTTGCCGGCCACTGCAGCACTTTTATACCAACTAATTGGGCGGCTTATCATTGGCCGTGCCTCTTGTATTCTGACCAAGTCACTTCTGTTTATTCGCGTGAAATTGCTTATCAGTGGTGGGTTTTCGTCCGGTTTTCGATTTTATTTCTTTCTTTTATTGATGCCGGCCAAAAAGGATGTAGTCCCACTTATCGGCTTTGATTGACCCAAGCCAAAAAAAAAATAGTATCTGCTGTTATCGGACTTGTGGGACACCGGTGAGATTACACACCGCAGGCTTTCAATTAAACGCACTTCACAAGTGAACTGGCGGCAAACGTCGTCCACTCGAATGATAAGTGCTAAGTGATAAGCATAGATTTCGCTAAATGACGGCAGTGATATTTTGCCAAACGAACGACTTTGGCTGACTTTTGCTCTGCTTTAAGATATAAACGTATATTTATAGCTGGGAAAACCAGCTAAGCGAAATCGGTTTAATCGAAATATTTGATTATTTTCGGGAGCCATCGATCAGAAATGGTTTTCGGCAACACTCACCACAGTGAAGTGGCTGAAATACCCAGTGATTATCTGATGGCCGGGCCCAAATCGTATTACGCAGCGGTATGCCAAACTTGCCAACTCATTCGAGTGGGCGGGCGGTCAAAGGCGACAGTGGCAAGTTGAATCTGGGAAATTGAAATCAAATCGCCTTACGTGTCGGGCATGCAAAAGCATACTGGATTTTGAGAGCGGTCTCCGGAACAGAATCCTGCAGGACATTAGCACATAAAAACAATTCATTGCCTTTCATGCTGACACATGTAGTGTGTAGTTGCTGTCGGGTAGTGACTTTTGTGGGCCACTGTGCGTGTCTGGGCCATAAATGCCAAGCATAAAATAGATTTCATCCTAAAGGAGCAGCGAACACTTGGCCTGAAGAATTTTTCATTTATTTAATCCTTATATTAACTGCATTTTATTGATTTTCCTCTGCCGTTCGTTTTGTTTGCCCTGCACTGCTGAGCGTTTTTATGGTTGCTTCTTTCGCTGATTGCGGAAAATTTCGCTGCTTTTGTCTCAGATTCTCTGGAGGAACAAAGGAAACTAATTTTCCTGAAATATTTGCTCTCACTGTTTGTGGAGCAGCAGTTTTAAAGCAGCCCAAAAATAAAAAATGGTCGCACTTTAAATTGCTGGCAGAGACGTATGTGGTACACTTAGATATAAATGTATATTACGTATACGTAATGCGCTCACCCAACACACACGATTATTAGACGCATTTCCGGCTGCGACAACGACAGCCTGAACAACAATGTCCAGTCCTCTCGGATAAAAGGAGCACTCGACTTACCCAACCAGTTGCGTAGATGGGGGGCGAGTAAGAAAAGGACCCGAATATTTATCAGGAATGGCTACGCCTCTGGTTCAAGTGGATTTGAACACAGTTGGGGTAAAAATAATAGCAAGCCAGAAAGCATAGTAATAAATATACATATTAACTTATATTTTGAGACACGTTTTCACGTTAAATATTTTCATATTTTTACAAATATTTTAAAATTTATAAAATCTCGAGAAAAGATCCTAGCACTTTTGTTGCTAAAATTATTATACTTAGATAAAATGGGCTTCGATGTCTTTTTAATAATTCAAAGAACTATGAAAATTTAGCAGATATCTTGTTGCTAAAATTCCGAACCCAATTATATAATATGTGTGTAAAAGTCCTTAGGAAGGCATTTGAAATGTCCCCCAGCGTGCGCGCTCCTTTGACGAGGAAAAGGAAAAGGACGAGACGACGACGACGACAAACAGGATTGCAGCAATAAAATTTCGACAAGTGAACAACAAATGATAAACGAAGCAGCAGCTTGGGATAAAAAGCAGCAGCGGCAGCGAAGGGAGCAGTTCCCGGAGAGGTCAGTCAGTTGGTTCTGTTGGGGAGCACTTAAAATGCTGGTGGCTGGCCAAGGACTCCGTCCGGCTCACTTCAACCGGGCTTGGCCCTCTCCGGGACGACCATCTAATGTGAGCCGCATCGATTACGCTTCCACTGGCACTCGGATTGTGTGTTTTGGCTGTCGCTATTCCCCCAATCCAATAATGTTGAAACAGGCACTTGGAGAAATATAAATAAATGCCCTGTTAACGTATACTTAAAACGATTTCAAGGTCCTATTGAAAACACAAAAACTGAAACACTTGTATAAACCATATATAAAATTCTTGTTATAAACCATCTTAATTGGCATAATAAGTGTATAAGTATGAGAATCTGAAGGATATTGCTATTTGACGAGCTTAGGATCATTATGATTGCTTTACTATATTTGTTAATAATTTCATTTCGAACTTTCGGGCAGTGCAGCAAATATCGTTCAGCTAAGTTTTTTGTATTAAATTGTGATGAAAATGTCGCTGTGCCTGCGGTCAGCTCAAGAAATCCGTCTCCGGCTCCTTGTTGACCAGAATTAATGACAACTGTCTGGCCCAGCTGACCCGCCCAAACTGTTCTCATCTTGGTCCTGTCGCAGATGACTTATCACAGGGAACTATGTCTATTCTCAGCTATAATTCAAATTGCTTTTCGGGATGTCAACAGCAGCCGCCTCATTAATCATGCCTCCCGGAATAGTCATAGTCTCACATTGCGTATGAGTAATGTGCTTGCCAGCCACCTTTTTTGCAGGTTCCCAAACATGCCAAGCAACTTATCGCCTCATTTTATATCATCCCATTTTCAAGATGTTACTCAAACCTCTGGGTAAAATGCATTGCAAAAGTTTGCCATCGAATTTTTTTTTTTTCAAAATGCAATTTGCTGGTGCAGTTTTGCTTGGTAAGTAGAGATGTTAGAGTGACTCACGTTTGAAGGGAGCACCCTTCCCTCAATTTTGTGAACTAAGTTAACCCAGGACTTAGCAGGTCCTGGGACTTGGTCAAAGTTTTGTGTTGCACTTTGTCAACTCGTTTTTAATGCGCGATGTATTGAAAAAGTTTGATTAGGGAGCAGCTGGCAGACTGAGGAGCTCTTTCCAGGAGGAGCTCTTTCCCACCAGAAAACTTGATAAAAAGGCGAGCTTAGCGGCGAATGGATGACGAGAAGTGGTGGTGGGCATTGCACATACGCCCTGTTGTCCCGATACCATGACCAACTGTCAATATTCTGACACAAATCCGGCGAATAGACGACAAACACAAGTGGCCACCATTATATTTTACGCGCAGGGATCAAAAATGTGTATGCATAAATATCGACTTGGCTTGGCAAATATTTGAGAAAAACGCACAGCGAGGACAATTTTAGCTTCCTCTGTGATTTTCTATCAATAAGCTGACGGCATCGCATCGACTTTTGCATATGAGAAGGCTCAGCCTTTTTCCAGCTCGAAATATATAAATATAAATTCCTGCCATGCAAACAAATCCTTTTCGATAGATTGCTTTTGGCTGGGTTCCTTTTTTTTCGCCACCGTCGCTTTTTATTATTGTGTGCCAACGCCAGGGATTTTTGTCTACTATGACAATTGGATTTTCACGGAGTGAAAGACGTTGTTGGGTGGATGTTTCGAGGCGAAACAAGTAGGTGTCCCCATCGGAGGTGGTACTTGTCTGCTTATTGGCATTGGCACATTGGGGTATCAAAAAAAAAAAGAGAGGAAGAAAAGGAAAAAATGATTCCGCTCGGCCCGTATCAATGACTTGTGAATACTCACTGTGAATTCATCCTATTGTTCCCGGCATTCTTGGCATTGAATATTGCAACTTCCTTTGTGTAGTTGCAGTGTCTTGTCTGCCAGAATTTGAATGCAGTCTGCTATTTTGGTCGGTGGGATGTGGGGAGATAGAATAGTTAATATCCTGTGCAGATTGTTCATTCAGTCGGGAATCCCCTTTGTTGGGACTTCATTAATGCCTCGAATTTATGCGATCCTCTTTTGATATATCTCCGCATTCCGCTTGACGTAATGTTTGGCTCTTGTTTGTGTCGGAAAATATATAACAACTCATCAAATTTTAGCATGCAAATATTTATATGAATATGCAGCTGGGTCTGGCAAATGCTTTATGGCTTATAAACATTTCGTTTGCCAATATATTTTTTGGTTTTTGCCCTGGCTCGTGCCGCACTTGCTCTTGTTGTAATTTCGGTTTATTGTTTTCTATATATTTTTCTGCTTGAACGCACTAAAAGCCACTCCACTGCCAGTCAACCATTCAATCCACCTTCCTCTGGACGGGTTCCTCCCATATTTCCTCCTCGATGCCGGCATTTGTTTGTTTTATGTCTTTATTTTGTGCCCTGCCGGAGGAGCAAAGTATTATTATTTTTTGCCCTACTCCAGCTGCCGTCGCTCTCCTTTTTTACTGAGTGATGGCTCTAGGTAATGCCAGGATATCAGATACTCGCACCAGATACCAGGATGCTAGGATGGAGGCATGGGGATTTCGGTGAGTGCTCTCTGAGCGGCTTTGCATATGGCCGTGAGTGTGTGGACTATATACTTGATATGTGCGCAGCTTTTGGGAAAATTGCCGAGACCCGGAGATGTTTCAATTATTGTTACCGCTTGTTGGTTGGCCCAAAAGCAAACGCACTTCCTTAAGTATTCCTCGAGTTCCATATATAGCCAAAAAGTAAGCCATTAACTTTTGCCGTCAATCAATTGTCACTCTCAAAGGGGAAAACAAACGGCAGGAAAAAAAGCAACAGGAAAACAAAAGGCACGAGACCATGACAAGACATTTTACTTCCATGCGAATGAAATGAAATCAAGAGGAAAAGGGAAGTCTGCTTTCGACAGATGAAATTGTTGACTAAGGATTGCTCTTACAGGCGAATTCTTTGGCTTAATTACTCAAAAAACTAAGAATGCTTAGATACTAACGAAATTGTAGTTATTTTTATCTGTCGGAAAGTTACAACCAAAGCTGATAAGAGGCGTTTTTGTGACTAGTATGTCACAATCTAATAATCTAAACATTTAAGGTATTTGGTGAGGTGAAGATACCCTCTCTTCTTTTCAATAGGCTTACAGGAAGATCTTTTCACCATTGACATTAACTTTTATCGTAAAAGAATAGGTTTTAATGTGTTAAAATTAAAAACTATCTTAGCACTTGAGGCATTTGAATGAATTGCATAAAAACACAAGCTATCTTATCATGTTATCAGATGATTCGTAAAATGACTTTTTCATTTAGAATAGATAGAAAAATCAAAATATAAGCCAGTTGTTTTGGGCAATTGAATGGCTTTAAACTAATTTAGAAATCTACGGCGTTCCTAGTTCATCAAGCGAACCCACTTTTACCAGAACAAGTATCGCCACTCCATCACAAGTCAAGCCAAAACTCTTTGTCTCCGGGTCCGAACAAAAAACCAGCGAACTTTGCCGTCAAGTCATTGTGGTGGATGCTGAGTGAACTTGTTTTCGGGCGTTGGTGGTTCAAGTGGAGCCACCAGCAGAGCCACACCAAGACCCAAGTGTTGTTTGGATTTCATTATACAATTATCTTGTTACCAGAAATAATGGTGTCGAGCCGGGCAACATGCCAAAAGCATTCAATGAGCGCGATGCGCACTCCACTTACCCCTGCCGCTGTGTGATCTCGGTGGGTGGTTGGACTGTCAGTCAGTCATTCACTCAGTCAGTTAGCCCATACCCACACCCAACCCAGCCCAACCCAATCCCTGCCAGATTCACACACACACACATGTGGGGTAGCCGGATGTTGAGCGCGTTAGGAAAAGCAGGAAGTCATTAGCCGAAAAAACTCTGCTGATGGCGGTTCCAACTGGGGTTGCAAGGAGCCAGTAATGCGATAAATAAATGAAAATGTTTGAGTTAAATGAATTAAGTGTGTGATAGATACTCTGCCAGTGTGTGTGTGTGCCTCTTGGTTTCGGCATGGGGCTTTTTTGCTAGAAACACTTTCGGTGTTGTCCTGTCATCGCAAGTGACTTGGGGTTGTTAAGTGCTGGAGCAATATTAATTGTTTGGCGCTTAATTAGCCGAACATCATTCAAAGTGTCTCAGGCACACGGCCAACTAAGGGGTTAAGAAAGTGCCAGTCAAAGTTGCGCTTAAGTTAAATTATTTCTTCGACTATAACATAAAAATCATCAAGGCAGAAGTTTATAGTCATCCTAGTTTTCCTAAAGTGGTTACCCAGAAATGCCAAGCAATGCGGTTAAGAACACATCAATCAACGCGTAACCAAAGTTATTTAATATGTTTTAATGTCACGTATCCTTCAAAGGTAACCGCATGTATAATGAAAGGCAATTATTTCATTAATTTGTTGGCCAGTTAGTTTAAACATTGGTGTACATTTATACTTAATATCAATTTCATTAAGGAAGGGCTGAAGTCTCCGCTTCTGTTCTTAATTAACTTATCTCTCTGATTGTTAGTCATGTTGGAAATGACCATTCATCATCAACATTATTATGGCTGAAACTATTAGAAGTCATGGTCATTTTCGCTATGTGCTGACCCCGAAATGCTGAGCTTGGAAATCGGGAACGTCTGCTCTGCTTTTTTGATTTTTTCGGTTGGCCAATTTCGACTCCATTTAATTAATTATGTAGCCGACTCATGGCCCCGCCAAAAATCGTTAATTAAGTTGATTGCTTTGAATTGGCTGGCATTTATTAGCCAGGATTGCGTTGTTGACTCCCCGGTCGAAAAGTCCTTTCGCCCCACCCGTTTTATTTGGCCATAATTGATGAGCTGACAGTACGTTAATTGATTTTGCTCTGCGCTTAGAGCTCGTCCCTATACGATGCGAGAATTGATTTTATTAGCTGCCACATGAAACGGACCTAAATATTTAATTGGTGCGAACCGGGTCAGAGGTCAAGAGGAAGTCGCACTGATATCAATAAACAAATTCGACTTTGATTGTCACACTCACCGGAATTGTGAAGATCGAACAATTATTATTAGATCCATTATAAGTATCATTGGACCAATTAATAAACTGCCATAATCCACGAGGAAGATCGCGCCAACGGCAATCTCAGCCTGACCTGCGACCTGCGCTCAGAGTCGGCCTGCTCGCTGTCCACCTGCTCGGACATGTTGCGCGGTCAGGGAGCGGCAATAGTTCCCGACACCGGACTAGGCGCAGGTCAGCCACAAAACCAGCAGATCCTGAAAAACTATGTGCCACCGCTGCCCTCGTTCAAGTCGAAGGTGTTCAACGCTGAGATGATCAAGATCAACATACCCAAACCAGAACTGAGGCCACCCTTGCCGAAGGTTTCGATAGCGCCACCAACCTCTTCGCTGGCGAGTCTAACTGAAATTTTGAATTAATTTATTATTTTATCTGCTACATAAAGACTTAAAGAAATATGTCATCTGTGAATGACCGCCGGCTGGAAAAATTGATAACCAATAGAGCGAATCAAACAAAACCACTTGACCGACTGAATGCCATTGGAAGCCAACAGAAATGGCCAAAACAAAGTTGACTTCAATCAGCAGGGAAGTGAAGTTTGTGGCCAAGAAGGAGACGAAGTTCAATCAGAGCATTGCGACTGGCAAAAGTGGATTTTAAATAAAAAACTTTGGCCATAAACACTCGTTGTCCGCTTTCCGGGTTGACAATATAACTAACTTTGCCCACATATGCACACACACCCATAGCCATAGTAACTTCTGCGTTTTTTATTTCGGCTGACTATGTATGATATTTTGTCATATCTAAACCACAGAATACGAGTGCAGGAAACTTTTTGTGCTGTCATAAATTTCCGCAATGCAAACATTTATCAGCCCGACTGGACGGACCCCTTAACCCTCGGCTGGGGGTGGAGGGTGATCGGGATCTGGTTTTTGGTTCCAGTTTCTGTCTCCGTCTCTACTTTTTGTCGCTTTGCCGGCTGGCTCGTGTTGAGTAAATGCTTTTTATGCGGAACCGCAGGACCATCTGGTCCGGACTGGATTTTGGCCACCACCTGCCATCCTTTTGAGATGGGAGGAACCTACACTGTTAGAAACTCGTATGAGAAAGTTCTGGAATTACATTTAATGGGCTGCGTGTAAAAGGCGATACATATATGGCAACAACTTTCGTTATTTCTTTAAATGCCTCGTAATAACTCAACTGTTGACATATTGTCTGCGTTTTTTTTTTCAACCTTCACTTGAGCAAAACTTTTCCTCATTGAATTTTATTCATCTGCTTGCAAACTTTTTAGCTTTTATTGTGTCGCTTGGCAATTTAATGAATTTTAATGAGAACTTGGCTTGGCCCTGCATTCAATTTTATTTGTTTGTTATATGATGATTTTTGATTTTAGACAAAAGTATAAGTACAAGACGATATAGATTGTTACTATAACCGACGACCCTCCCCCTATAGAGGTATAAATCTTTTGAATTTTTTAGAAATGATTTTTATTTTTAAGCGAAATTGTAGTTCCTGACTCCTTCCTAGATACCAGTCTTAGTATTGATCCAGTCCAAGTAGCTGGTCACACGAGTGAAGGCAACGGGGTAGCCCTTCTCGCAACCGGCAGCGGCACCGAATGAGGTCAGACCGATCTGCTCGTTGGACGACTTGAGGACCAGAAGACCGCCGGAGTCACCGTTGCAGGTGGACTTGGAGCTACCGGTCCCGACGCAGAGGGTTGAGGCGGTAACGACCGAGGTGCCGTAGGTTTGGGAGCACTTTGAGTTGGCGATCACAGTCAGGTCGACATACTGAAGATTGGTAGCCACTCTACTGAAGGCGTCACTGGTGCGTCCCCATCCGGAGGCGACAGCGACGTCACCGACGAAGGTCGAGTAGGAGTTGGCGATGCTCGGCAGCTTGACGGCGGAGATCCTGCTGCTGGAGGAGGTGGCGGGGATCTTGATCAGGGAGATGTCGTTGCGCAGGTTAGCGCTGTTCCAACCGGAGTGGATGATGATGTCGGATCTGGGCACGGTGTGGGTGATCTCGGCGGAGGTGCGCACGGTCGCGCCCAAGTAGACGGTCACGGATCACACGGTCACACGGTCGCCAAAATTACTTTCCCAATCCAAGAGTATTAATCCCGATACGTATCTAATCAGGGCTATGAGCCTCGAGTGAATTTCTAGATCGGGTCGCTGCGATGCCAAATGCCTAGCATGGGGTTGCTAATTAATTTGATTAGTTTTACACATACGCGATATATACATAACTATATAGTGCAATAAAAAATTGGCAAAGGTTTGCTTTGCTCTTCAGCGTATCTTAAAATTCCCATGGTAGTCTAGTGCTATCTTATCGCCTGTCTATAGGGTGAGAAGCAGTAAGCCCACAGTTTAGTTGGGTTTGTTTACCTTCTATAAAGGTCAAGGAGTGGGTCGTGAGTTGGTCAAGACTGCTTAAACTTCATAGGAAAGGAAATAATACCGCCGTCTAACAATCGCGTATCTGGATTCTCTTCTATTACAAACACGCAAATTTCAGTTGTTTTCGCAACCGCAGCCTTCTTTATCAGCGAATGCCGCGTGATTTTATGACGCGTTCAACCGACCACATAACTGCGGTTAATAGCCAATTCAGATGGCCAATTGAAGGCGATTAGTGGGAGGAGGCGCTGCGGTCTGTACCCAATATGCCCTAACCAAAAACGGACATTCAACCCAATGATTTCAATTTCACTGGCGATTCATCAGCAATTTCCATGGAAATCTTATTTTTCTTTTGTGCCCTTATTGAGCTCCCCAAATTGACTTGGTCTGCTGCTGTAATGCCGAAATGTTTATTGTTATTTATCGGCAACAATTTCCATTCAAGGGAAAACATCCACCCATAAAATGGACCATTTGCACCTTCCCTTCTCGACAGAAGAACCTGTTTCGGTTTCATTGCTCAAATTGGTTTTATTGTCTGGACCGACTATATTGTTTAGCAATTAATGGGCTGCAATTTGGCGTTAATTGCATTTAGTTGGTCATTGCCGTTTGCTGTCGGATCCATGGCAAATATGCGGTTATCCTGGTGTAGACAGTGGGCCCTCCTACCTCGCATCCTTCGGCACTGCCGAACGAGGTGACCCCAATAAGGTAGCTGACATTGCTCCAGTGGTACACCACGGGGCCACCGGAGTCGCCATTGCAGGCACCACGTCCATTGCTTCCATCGGTGCACAGGTGACGTCGGTGGCTAACCAATCCTGGCAGGAAATAGCAGATGCAGCGTTCCTGATCGATCACCTCCGCATCCAAGTACTGTAGAAGTCGCGTCCGTTTGTCGGTTGAATCTCCTAGATAACCCCAGCCAGATAGGGTCACCACTTTGCCTACCAGAAAGTTCTGATGCATGAACTCCCCAGCCAACTCAATGGGCTGCACTTGTTCTGAAGTTCTGACTTTTCTTGGCAGTCGTATTAAAGCCAAGTCACTATATCCCCCAAAGCCCAAGTAATCAGGATAAATTATAAAATCTCTATGCGTGACTTGTAACTCCTCCACGGAGTCTTCTACATCGGCAAATACGGTGGCGCCCGTGTAAATCTTTGCAGCTATGGCGTCGGTCAAACAATGGGCTGCAGTCAAAATAAACTGAAGAGTGATAAGGGAACCACCGCATTTGACCAGATCTGCGCCACTCAGCTGAATCACCAGACCCACTTGATAGGGAAACATGCCGCGCGTGGCCAATTCTCCGCCAGCTATTCGAGTTCTTACGGCAGCGGTTTGATTACCTTCCGTCTCGAATTTTTCGCAGCGAAGTCGAAAGTTCTCGTAGCCAAGCTGCCAACGTCTCTCCATTATTGCATCATCATCGTCCGGAGACTCCTCTTTGGGGTGCTCAAAACTATACAGCCAAGGCTCACTTGATTTAACTAGTGTGGATGATAGAAGTAGCAGGAAGAAAGTACTTATAGCCTGGTATTGCGTCATCCTATCACTACGGAATTAAAAAAATAATATGGGGAATACCCTGTTATTGCATTCTATACTATATCTTTTAAATGTAATATTCCTTTTTCTGATCAGCTTCATAGAATAGCCCTTGAATATGTGAATAGGAAACTCTATTCATTATGTTCAATGAAATTTATGAATGAATTGCCATATTATTTACATGTAATATATATATATCTGATGTTCCTCGTAATGAGTTAGTCCAAGTTCAGGTCTGAGTGGTCTCTTCACGTGAAGTACTGGGCTTGTTGTTGTTTTAGCTGGTGTTTTTATAGTCAGCGATTGTGGCATCGACATTGCGTCATCGACTTGGTTGCGGCACGTGTCCGCATCGTTTGTTAATTGAATTTGCTTGGGCCGAGTGCAAATTATACGGAGACGGGAGGAGCAGCAGATGTTTGGCATTCAATTCCTCCAGCTACCGTGTAATTGCCGCACGTTTTGGCGATTATGTTGCCTTCGTCCCCCTTTGGCATACTGCAGTTCCCTTAATTGCTTTCGAGCCCCCAATTTTCCGGGTCTTCAATTGCACGATTTCAGTCTTAGCCCCCAACATTGGCCAGAATGTCTGGGTCGGGGTCTCTGTATTTATTGACTGTCGTTCTATCAACGCTTAGTTTATTACTTGTTTAATTTACTGCACGCCTTCGCCTGCATTTCGACACATTAAAGGCCATTGATAATTTTCCTGCAGTTGAATGGCTTTGGGGTTTTACAATCCAAGGCCCCATTTTCGTCACCGATCATAAAGTACCCACTTTAGCGATATCAAGAGCCATAAGTGTATTTAGTTTGTATATAAGAGTTATTATGAAATCTGAATTATTAAACGGTTAGAGAGTAGATCTCAATCTCTAGACATTATTTAAAAGGCTGAATCATGTATAAATCATGACTATGGTTTTATTTATAAAAATATTTTGCAGGTTTCATATTTCGTACTTCATCACTTAGATACCGGAAATTCCCTTAATCCAATCGCGGAAGTAAGTGATACGGGTGAAAGCAACTGGTGCGCCAGACTCGCAACCATCAGCGGATCCAAAGGAGGTGGCACCGATGAGGACACCATCGAGAGCCAATGGGCCGCCGGAATCACCCTGGCAGGTGGAGGACTTGTTGGGGGTGGCAACGCAGAGGACCCTGCTGGTCACGATCATGCTTCCGAAGGTTTTCTGGCACAAGGCGTTGGAGATGATGGTAAGGTCGACGTACTGCAGATCGCGAGCCACGGCGGTGGCGCTGTCGGAGGTGAGACCCCATCCGGAGGCAACAGCGGTCTTTCCCTCGTAGGTGGAGTATCTGCTGGAGATGGCGGGCAGGTTGATCTTGTTCACGGAAGCCGAGAAGGACACGGACGAGGTCTGGATCAGCGAGATGTCGTTGCGGACGGTCAGAGCCATGTAGTTCTCGTGCTGCCTGAACTTCGAGGCGCTGACGATTTGGGTGAACTCGGGGCGAGTACGGACAGTGGCACCGTAGTAGATGGTCACGGAAGCGGCCCTACATGGGAAATACTCTCATTAGTTCTGTTTTTTGTAGGACGGAAAATGCACTTACCCGTCGGTACAGTGAGCAGCAGTCAGCACCCACTTGTTGCCGATGATGGAGCCACCGCACCACCAACTGCTAGCAGAGCTGGAGAAACTAAGTCCCACCTGGTAGGGGAACTGGCCGGCAACGGCGTCCTTGCCGTTGGTGATGCGACCGGTGATGGATTGGGTCGAGACCCTGTCGCGGGGATGCACAGGGGCGACATTGGGCAGGAGCCCAGCGGAGGCGGAGGCCAGAGCCAGAACCAAAACTACGAAAACCTTCATGCTGATGATTGCTCAAATTATGAGTGATTTTACCTTTCCAACGCGGCCCCTTTTATACCCAGCCAGAGGAATCTTATCTGCATAGATAGCTGGGCAAGTCCACTTAAATGTTCTGATTAAGTGTCGCAAAAAATTATTTTGGTTTATTTTATGGCGCTTTTGTAAAAGTATTCTGCTTGATAAGATATTAATGTAGCTACTGGCATTTATTTCTTTATCACAAATTAAGGACTTTCAAATTGTGCGAATAAAAGATAATTACTTTGGTAGCATTACCACTCAATAATAGTGTGCTTTTGTTTTGCTAGTTTGGTTCAAAACAATTATTTATTACTTATCAATATTTCTTTATCTTAACTGCCTATTTACGACGTGCCTTATAAAGTAAGCCATAAATATTGGGACTTTATAAAAAAATCCAATAGCAAACAATTGCTTTTATTTTATTTAATTCTTGGTAAATTGAAAACGATATTGCCCTAATGATGTAAGGTACAGTTGTCTTATGACCTTATAAGCCTATTAAATGGTTAAAGATTTACAGTTCTGTTGTTACCCTGCTGATTGAAAGACAATATAAAATGATCCTCAATACCAGAAATTGCTCACTCTTTAAAGTGTATTCGATCCAGATGAAGGTTTTTGTAGTCTTGTTCTTGGCAATTGCCACCGTTTCTGGTGATGTCCTGCCCCAGGACACTCCAGAACATCCCCGTGATAGCGTAGCTGTTCGGTCCATAGATGGTCGCATTACCAATGGAAACAAGGCAGCTGCTAACCAGTTTCCCTACCAGGTGGGACTCAGTTTTAAGGGATCGGCTGGCAGTTGGTGGTGCGGTGGTTCAATAATAGCGAATACATGGGTTCTAACTGCTGCCCATTGCACCAAAGGGTGAGTAACTTTTCTAAAAATCGATAATGGAATTCCAAACTTAAGATTTACTCGGTTAGAGCCACATCCGTGACCATCTACTATGGATCCACCGTTCGCACCAGTGCCAAACTAAAGAAAACGGTCTCCAGCTCCAAGTTTGTGCAGCATGCCAGCTACAATGCGGCCACTTTGCGCAACGACATCTCCCTGATCAAGACTCCATCCGTGACTTTTACGGCTTCCATAAATAAGATTGCCCTGCCCGCCATTGCCAGCAGTTACTCCACCTACGCCGGACAGACTGCAGTGGCTTCCGGATGGGGCAGGACCTCCGATTCCAGCACTGCCGTTGCCGCGAACCTTCAATACGCAGAATTTCAGGTCATTACCAATGCTGTGTGTCAGCAGACCTATGGGTCATCTGTGGTTACCAGTGGAGTGATCTGCGTGTCCTCAATCAACAAGAAGTCGACCTGTCAGGGCGATTCCGGCGGTCCATTGGCTGTGAACAATAGACTAATTGGTGTGACCTCGTTTGTGTCCTCCAAGGGATGTGAGAAAAATGCGCCTGCTGGTTTCACTCGCGTCACCAGCTATCTGGATTGGATCAAGAACCAGTCCGGCGTGTTTTATTAGCCAAAATCAGCCAAACAGTCCAGTTTTCATATTCCTGAAAAGAATTGCCTATTTTTGAATGAACTCAACTGCGCAATCCGAATTGTAACTGATTATGTTTTTTATGTTGGACATACCCCTATCTTGTTCTTATCTAAAACAAATATGTTGAGTATTAATTACGTAATAAGGAACCTTTTTATTCATTGCATACAAACAAATACCAAGCATTTTAGAAAGTTATTTTATTATTGTGGAAAATATTACAATATGGGATATGTCCCTTAAGCGAAAACTTCGGAGTTCGCCTTGATCCAGTCCAAGTAGCTGGTCACGCGAGTAAAAGCAGCTGGCTCGCCAACCTGGCAGCCATCGGGTGAGCCAAAGGAAGTGATTCCTATTAGAGTTCCGTTCAAGGCAAGGGGGCCGCCAGAATCACCCTGACAGGTCGATGTTCCCTTGGGAGTGGCAACGCAATTGACCTTGCTGGTCACAATTAGGCTATTGAAGGCCTTTTGGCACACGGAGTTCTCAATAACAGTCAGTTTGGTGTACTGCAGGTCCTTAGCCACGCCGGTTTCGCAGTCCGAGATCCTGCCCCATCCGGAGGTAACAGCGGTTTGGCCCACGTAGGTGGAGTAGTTCGTGGCGATGGCGGGGAGGGAGATCTTGTTGACGGAGGCCGAGAAGGTTACGGATGGGGTCTTGATCAGGGAGATATCGTTGCGCACAGTCAGGGAAACATTGTTGGCGTGCTATATCCAGTCGGAGCTGGAAACGGTGTGGGTGAACTGCGGCTTGGTACGGACGGTAGCTCCGTAGTAGATGGTCACGGAGGAGGCACTGAAAAACACAAAAAAAACACAAAAACACAAAAAAATTCTAAATTTCACGGATTGGTCATTTCAGCTTACCCTTTGGTGCAGTGCGCTGCAGTCAGAACCCAGGAGTTGTCGATGATGGAGCCATCACACCACCAACTGCCCTCCGCTCCAATGAAGCTGAGTCCCACCTGGTAGGGGAACTGGTCCGGCACAGCGTTCTTGCCGTTGGTAATGCGACCAGTAATAGATGGTGTCGATGTCCTGCCACGAGGACGCACAGGCAGAGATTGAGGCACAAGTCCAGCGGACACGGAGGCAAGAGCCAAGGCCAAAACTATGAAAACCTTCATGGTGATCAATACCAGTCTTATATCGTCTTATCTTCATCAGTCCATGGGAAAAGCCCTTACCTGTGTGGGGAAAATCCCTATCAGCTAAATCCATTCGTTGACGTATTGCAGTATGAGTGAACTTAATAAATATTGGTGTACTATGCATTTGATAGCATTAACTTATCCTTATAACACTTAATTTTTATGAAGTCAAGGTTAGGCAAGGGCTTTTCACCAAACAAGGAGATTAAGACCATAATTCAAAGTCGAATTAGTTTAATTGGGATTCGCACAAGGTGTAATAATGATAAGAATCTTGGATGGTGTATAAAAGCCTCAATTATCAGAAGCAAGACATTCATAAACCGTACAACGATCAGTATGAAGGTCCTCGTAGTTTTGGTTCTGGCCATCGCCGCTGCATCCGCTGGGCTCCTGCCCCAGATCGCGCCTGTGCATCCTCGAGACAGGATCAGAAAACCAACCATCAATGGACGCATAACAAACGGAAAGAATGCAGTTGAGAATCAGTTCCCCTACCAAGTGGGACTCAGCTTCATCGGGATGAAGGGAAGCTGGTGGTGCGGCGGCTCCATCATCGACAACTCCTGGGTGCTCACCGCTGCTCATTGTACTGCCGGGTAAGATTTCTTTGCTATAATTCAGGGAATGACGAAGTCATTTGGAATACCCTTTTTCCTCCAGTGCCTCATATGTAACCGTCTACTATGGAGCGACCGTCCGATCTAGTCCCCAGTTCACCCAGACTGTCTCCAAGTCCGACTGGATCCAGCATGCCAACTATATTTCCAAGACTGTCAGTAACGACATTGCCCTGATCAAGACTTCACCCGTGTCCTTCTCGGCTTCCGTGAACAAGATCAACGCCATCGCCAGTAGCTACTCCACCTACGTGGGAGAGACCGCAGTTGCCTCCGGTTGGGGAAGGACCGCCGATACGGAAAGCTACCAAGAATCTGCAGTTCGCTGACCTGACCGCTATTCCCAACTCCGTGTGCCAGAAGACCTACGGATATTTGGTGGTCACCAGCAAGGTTATCTGCGTCGACACATCCAATGCCATCTCCACCTGCCAGGGTGATTCTGGTGGTCCCTTGGCTCTGGATGGTACTCTTATTGGAATTACTTCCTTTGGAGCTGAGGACGGCTGTGAGATTGGTCTTCCAGCTGCTTTTACCAGGGTAAAAGGATTGGATCCAGGACAATTCCGGCATCGTTGCTTAGAAGAGATAAAAAACTATAATTGTATAATGAAAAAATACCAATTAAATGTTTAATTTGATTTGCAAGCTAAAATGATTTTCATGCCAAAATTGATTATTTTTCTACAACAAATCTACTAATTACGCTTACCAGGGGTAAGTCCCCTGTCAAACGATTAAGTTTCCGGAACTGGTGGGCTTATCAAGTAGAAAGCTAAAATCCGTATCAATAAAAATCTGTATTGGTTATCAATTGGATTGTGAAATTTCAAGTGGGTAATACCTGAATTAATGTTAGTTTGCAGCTATACGATTTTATTATACAAGTTACACTTTTCTTTGAATTGTTTTACAAACTTATATAATACAGTATTGGCTAGACTGATATTTCTTGTGTTCTCCATTTGCAAACGGAAATGGCCGCCGAGCACTTCAGTATTGTTTGACTTCCATCCAATGGCGGCCGCATCATCGAACTTTTGTTTGCTTTTTGTTCAATTTTTATTAGATACCATTTGTTTGCGTGCCTTGACTGTTTTGCTACTTGAGCCGAAGCTCCGAGGTTCGAGCTCTGTTTTTATGTTTATGCGGAAATCTGCAGATATTGTGTCAATATCAATAAAATTAGATTAGTATCGACGAGGACGACGCCGACAAACAAGCAACCGAAGTGTGGCAGGCAACAAATAAAGTCCCTTTCCCTTCGCCTGCCGCCCACTTCCGTCCTTAAGCCAATTTCATGTGTTGTGGGCTGCTTCCGTTTTCGGGCTCACTTTCGGCCCACTTCCTTTGGCTGTGTGTGAGTGGGTGGGTGGGTGTGTGTATGTGACAACTGTTTAAATGCCTTGAAATTGTTGCAATTTTGATCCGTCCCAATTGGGTAAAGTTTTCGGTGGGCACAAAAGCATAGGGCCCCACTTAATCTCAGTTAATTTTCTTAATGGAAAAGTTTTTCTCAGTTCCTTTCATTCATTTTCTCCCTTTTGACTAGGCTCAAAAATTGCTTTTCACTTAATTCTCGTTTCGGGGGTGGTGGTGAATTTTTATGCAGCAACCCAATTTTCATAATGCGCAAATTAGAAAAGTTTTTCGCTTCAAGTTTGCTCTGCGAATTTCTCCTATTGAATTTGCGCTCAACTTAAAGCTGTTTTCCCCTATTGATTTCGCATTCAAAACATTTACGTGGCATTATTGCTGGCTTTTCATTTTCACACTACCCCGCAACAATAAACAACATGAACAATTGTGTCTCCATTTCTCATCTGGTAGCGTAATCTTTTATATAAACACAGCCCTGGCGCTCCAACACTTTCCACTCGATGTCCAACTAAGAAAAACATTTGCACAAGGAGCGAATGGCGAATGGCGGGAAAAGCCGGAAAAGTCTGGCAGTGGAAAAGGGAGGTCTTCACTCCGCGCCGACTGAATCACGTGACGAATGATTGAGTGCACTTCTGTGTGCGCTTTTTCACTTAAAATGTGCGATTTCAATCACTAAAAGCAAAGGTACACATCGGAAAATCGAATCAGCCATGGCTGATGGAGTTTCTGGAGTGCTTGGCGCACCGGTTTTTTTCCAGTCGAAGAACCATTAACCGCAAGGTGGGCAAAAACAAAAGACATTCGCAGTGCATTCAAAACCGGAAGAGGAAGTTGGCAATAAAAACGCTGAAACAAGTTATGTGCAAAATGTCCGGGACACGTGATGGACTTTTCACCTAAAAAAAAAAGGAAAGGAAATACGAGGAGTTAGAATGCCTGAGGACCTCCGCTAAACATTCCGCACATCAAAAACGACGCGCCACTTAACAAATCCCAAGTTGTCGTTGCGTGCCACGTGACTGGCATACAAAGCGGCCAAAGGACTCCTGGCAGGACCCGAAAACAATAGCTCTGCTTTGGTCCGCCGGAATGTTCTTGGACCGCTCGTTACTTTATGGGGCCAGCCGGCAAAACGCTTTCACGCACGCCCACCCACGCCGCCGCCCCTCTTGTCCAGCTGGCGACCTGCCGCGCTTAATTTCCGCTTGTAATGGACGCACGATAAATCCTGGCAAGCGTTTCCGAATCTTTAGGACTTTCCTCACGCGGCACGCAATCGAAATATATATTTTAGAGACTGCCGACCCCCTCACTTGGACTGCTTGTTGCACTCGCCAAGTTTATAAGTTTTATTAAATTTGTAGTATCTCAGTTGGGGCCTGGGGAAAGTATGAGCCGTCTTGGTATTTCAATATATTAAAACAACTTTTAGCTTGAATATTAAATAAATAGAAGAGGTTTTAGGAAATACAAGATAGTACTAAGATATAGAGAAGAAATTGTAGTTCTTTATTAATCTTCCACCTTACTTTAACATTTCCTAAATTCAGGGTCTGCAACTAGAACCCCTCCCCCTGACCAACATTTAGAGACCCATCCTATTCGGTGATTTCAAATCGAAAATCCTTTTACCTTGCAACCGCAATGTGCCAATTGCCAGGGCCATTTTTATTGCCGCCCGTCGTTAGTCAAAGGCTAAAGTCGGTAACAACTATTGCCTGTCTCGTTGGTAGCCCCCCCCTAAATCCTCGCCATCCCCTTCGAATTTGCACCTTAGTTAGCCCACTTGTGCGTGTCGCCTAAGCCGGCGATAAGGTGAGCACATTTGGAAGGACGAACCGAACCAAAACGAACCAAACCCCTTCGATCCTGAGTCCTGGATCCGTGAGTATCCCGCTTTCGCTACGTGCCATTCTTTGCGGCTGCGATAAATTGCTATTGGTTTGCAGTTGGGCCAAAAGGTAAAGCTGCTAATTTATTAGCCAAAGCGACAAACAAAGCATAAATAAGCACGGGTTTGGGTTTGCAGTCGTGTATCTGCAGTTGCGGCTGTAACCATCCGTCCATCTGACCTTAAACATTCGATTTGCTCATGGCCATTTCGGCTTTAATGTGTGTGAAAGTGGCATATAAATTTCAATGGGGCGTAAGGATCCGCTAAGCTCTTGGCTTTCCAGGCATGTGCCACGCCCACCCTTGGGGGGCTCATCTTGTCACTGTGTGTGTGCCCGTATGTGTGTGTGTGTGAGCCAAACAATGGGAAAGCGACAACGCATATTCAATAATGTCGCTTTCAACTTTTATGCTTGCAAAATGCAAAAATCTGCAGTCAGAGGAATGGAAAGCGGACACAGATAGTAAGTGGGCTAAACACATTCATGCATTTTACAATGCTGCCAAGGCCCGTCGGACTAAAGTTCTTGGTTGTGAACAATAGAAAAGCGAATTAAACAAAAAAGCCAGGCCAGCGGCAGCATTCACATAAGTATATGTTTCTATGGGCACTTGAAGAAATTTCCACGAAAAATGGCAAATATATATTTATAAAATATGCATGCAATTATAACTAGAAAATAATTCTTATTAAAACCGAATTTTGATAAATCTAAATATGTTGCAGTTTTTGTAAATTTAATATTAATATTCACCTTTTTGGTAGTGTGATTTTAAATTTGGCTTTCCTTTTTTAGTATGCCTGCCACCGTTTGTGGGTGTAGATGTGTGCCACAACAATAAGCAGAAAGGCAGCAGCTGCAACAATGGCGAACAGCAAAAATGAATGCGAGTGCGAATCCAAGGGAATGCGGAGCAGGCTCTGCAAGTCCTCCACTGTTGCTTTTACTGGCTTTTGTTTGCCCCACCACCTCCGACCTGCCACGCCCCTCCCCCAAACATCCTCCTTGTTATCCAACGCCTCTTTTGGCACCACTCGCCCCCTCCTTTGTCACTGCTACATTAGCCACCATAGTGCATTAATGTTGCATGCTGAGCATGTGTGTATGACTCTAGATGGGCTGGCTTTACTTGGCTTGCGACTCGCAAATAAATGTGGAGCATGCTAAACAGGATCTGATCCGACTTCGATATCTGATGTGCATAAATGCTGGCCAAATGGATAATCGGTGCCAGTCACGGGGCTGCTGAAATTTGAAGAGGCTATAACTTAAATTCAACTCAGTTTTCAAGATATATATAAGAATAATATCCAATGAAAAATTCCCGCAGATATAGGGCACTGCTTGCCTCGGCTTTGCATCCACTGCTCCCACTTTATGTCCTTTGTTTTATTTTCTTGTATTTTGCACTTTTTCGTGCCTTTTCCACAGCAGCACTTACATCGAACTGATCGAACTGCGCCGGCAAAGTGTGTGATTTGGAAAAGTTTCAAGTGGCAGGGCAGCCGTCACAACTCTCTGGCAACTGCAGATTCGCATCCCGCACCACTCGAAAAATGTGGAATCCTGGTCAATAGCATGCAATTTGGGTTAGGCAAACAGGCAAACAAGAGGGGTTCGGGTAGGGGCGGGCACGGGTTCGGGTCCGGGTCCGGGTGTGGCCAAACATTATGGCATAATCAGCAGGGAACTCATCCACAGGCAGCGTTACTGCGAGTGGGCCACGTTCGCGTCTGCTGCATTCAATTGGCCAACGGCGCTGGGCGAACTCTGTCTGCCAATTGGCCAAAAATGCCACAAAAACATATTTGGCAACGCAGCAACGTCAGCATCAGGACAATGTTGATGTTGATGTTGATTTTGGACATGAGAGCCAGCTGCAGCAGCAGTAGCAGCAGCATCAGCACCAGCAACCGGAGTTTGGGCCATAAAATCAGGCAGTCAATGAGCCAAATAGCCGAAATGGCTGTTATTGTTATTGCCGCAGCCCGGCAAATTAATGAGGTGTCCTATTCGGCCATCAACTCCATGCATAATCGAACTA
Source organism: Drosophila sechellia (assembly GCF_004382195.2). Taxonomy (NCBI): domain Eukaryota; kingdom Metazoa; phylum Arthropoda; class Insecta; order Diptera; family Drosophilidae; genus Drosophila; species Drosophila sechellia. Next base: position 5,937,259 of record NC_045951.1, on the reverse strand, counting down.
GGACTCTAGGCTCTCGACTGCAGTTTTGTAATTGAGCCTGTCACTTGTGGGAGGAGCAGGATTTTCCCCAAAGCGTTCAGAATTGTGCACATAGCTCACGGACATTAATTGGGCGAGGCTTTAAAATGTGAAACAAAAATGTTTGGCTAGTGGATCTTAATTAAATCTAATTCCCTTTACAGAATTTCAAATGTATTTTTTTGAAATATACCATTTTTCCTTGGTGAGATAGCAGCAGCAGCTTTAAACACTTTACTTTCCTGTTCTCTTGACAACTTTTTTTTTAGGATGTTAAAATAAAGCCGCCATGAAAGTGCAGGCAGGCACTATAATCCCGACATAATGTTTAGCATTCTTGTAGTCGTTTTTCATTCCCGACAGTCCCCAGACAATATTTGCATGAAAACTGTTACTGACACTTAAACATATTCCTGCCAAAAAAAAAAAGGAAATGGAGGCTAAGAGAGGGAAAACTTTTTGTCGCTGTCGCTTCCTTTTTATTGTTTTCTGTAATTTTTCGTTGGCTGGCATTGTTGGAGTTTTAATGACGAGCAGGACTGGCAATTGTAGCCTTAATGTCAGCCAAGGCGACAACGTAGACACAGGATGTACGAAACTCTTGGCCCTCTCTGTTGCCGACTTTTTAAGTTTACATTTTTATGCGAATCTCTGGGTCCGACTGCCAAAGATACTTAAAATGCAAGCCCAACAAGTTTTGGACAGGATTGGGATAATGGTTTTCATTTCCAAGCTGGCTCCAGGCACTGAAACCCATTTGAGAATGGTAATCCTGAAAAGTTCCTTTACCTCGGAGTCATAAAGCACTTATTGCTCATACGCCATGTGTTACGCTTTCCAGTGAGGGAAAAAACTTTCAAGGCATTCGCAAACACTCTCACTCTCGGCGGTGTCACAAACATTTTTAATTAGCCTAATGAAAAAGTTGAGACGAAAAGAAAATCCTCTTTTATACTTCTATTATAATATCTGCTGTGGGTTCGGTGGTTCCATTACAAAAGACTATTCGCTGACAAATGAAGAAAACGCAGCGCAAATAAGCAAATCTATAATTCTCCCCATTGTGCAGCTGAAAATGCAAAGGGAAAAGGTTTTCCGAGCTGTAGAACAAAGTAGGACGACTAATGAAAAGCGCTTGTAGCAAGAGAGCAAAAATTCAGGGTAAATATAGGGAAAAATCTTTTTCGCCATATTTGCCATCGAGAATGTTCAATTAAAAAACTTTTACCATGCAAGGGCAGCAGACGAATGCCTAAGCCACTTACAAATTATAAGCTTCCCGTCCCAAACAGCAGCCCTCTCGCCGTATATAATTGATTTTCGACGTCTTCTGTTTGTTGTTCCACTCGACCACTTTGGCTTATTTAATATTTAAGAGGCAAATTGTCAAAAACATCCAACTGAATGACAGGCCATCCCCGCAGATTTCTTCCCCCGTTCTGCTCCTGCCAGTTTGTTTGTGCCACAATAATTGACAAATAAAGTGAAAAAGCAGTGAAAAGTTCTCTCCAAGTCTTTTCCTCATGAATACTTCAGGCCTGAAGTCTACGATTTGGCGGGTGTGGGCGGTCTGGTGACAACTTCTTTGGCAATTTTCGAATTATTTAAATGACAGCCATTTCTTTTTTATTTGGCCTTTACTTTTATTTCATTTACGCGCGCCTTCGTGTGTAGCGATGCCGATAATTGCAACAAAGGAAAAGTTTCCACCAGAAAAGTAGACAACACTTTGACAACGAACACGAGAATGTGGCTGTGGATAGGGGAAAAATGGGGAAAATCGCCGTTGGCCAGAAAGTTTTCCATTGCGAAGATTTGCCACAACTGAAGCAAGAAAAGCAAAAAATGTGTTCGGGATAGCTGCAATTAAAAAAGGGATTACGATCCTGGCCAGACTTTCGATTTGCTCCTTTATCTGCCACCACCCGCCTGCTGGCTTCCTTCCTTCCTTCCGGCCTTGATTTTCTTTTCGCTTTTCGATTAAAAGTTTAGCAAATTAAAATTGTATAATGACGGTGATTAGGCCAACAACAAACGATCTGCTGCAGCACAATGTAGCCCAATCGCGTTGAAGGCGGCTTTAAAGAGCATTGAATGCGAAATTGTGTCGCCAACAAATAATTAACGTGCGAAAATTCATTTCAGATGCCAGCTGCCAGTGCACAAAAATTTGCATAATGAGTGAGTGAGAGAGGAGAAATGGATTGTTATTACTCGTGTTCAGTGTTTTCTTTTTTATTGTTTCTCTGCGTTTTTTTTTATTATAAATTAAACAACTTTATTTACTCAATTATGTTACGGTAGTGAATTATTTACATTTTTGGGTCGTTTTTCGGTTCGTGTCTGTTTTGCTTACATTTAAATATGCATTTCAATTTGGTATATATTTATTTATGCTTAACAGTGGGAAGCAGCAACAACATTTAACATAGAGTTTTCCTTACATGGAATATTATATAATTTTTTGAATTATATTTATAGGCTTGCAGTTGAAAGTGCTGAAAGAAAATTGAAAAACAAACACTCATGACTGACCAATTTTTTGGTCAAATTATTCAAATTTAAAAATAACAATTTATAATGTCCACTTAAGTGTTCGAATAACCATTGAATTTGCAAAAGTCCCCGACTTTTCTATAACTTTAAGCACTTTTCCACCATTTTAATGGCTACATATCGTCAATGCACCAAACAAATGGGGACAACCAAAAACCGAACTAAACTAAACTAAACTAGAGATACTTTCACCATTTATCAGCTAGGCGTTTCATTTGCAGTGTCTGTGTTTTTCTTTTTCATAGAGTATCACATTTTCTCGGTATCGGTTCGATTCAAGCAAAACTATTTTGCCGCACCAGAACTTAAATGTAATTTTGTGCTACCAGTTGATCGATTTCCTCCATTAGCTACTGCTGCTGCTCCGTCTCCATGTTCTTGGCTCGCAGATACTTCAGCAGCATCTGCAGCGAATCGTAGGTATCGAAGTCGTCGAGATTCCGCCGCGAGGATGACATGTTGGTGGGACGGGGCATGGCCAGTGGGACGGGCAGCAGTTCGGGCATCACCGAGTGGTGGGTGATCAGGGCCTTCAGGCTGGAGAACTCCTTGCGAAAGCCCTGAAAATACGCCAAAGAATTCCAGGTTGATGGAATGTAAATATATTGACGAATTAATGAGAAAATTCCAGCTATCTCACCTTGATTTTGTAACCTCTTGGGGATCGTAGGATTATGTAGTTTGCTATTTTGGGCCCAGGTGGCGAGGGTACGCGCAGTGTCAGTGCATAGCATCCTGGCTTGGAGCTGCTCTTCCGCACGAGAAACGCACCTGGGCTCTTGCTTTGCAGGACCTCAACGGCTATGTCCCTGGAAATGCCCGCCTGGTACCAGCAGGCATCCTTCAGCTCGAGATCCTCCTCATCGGAACCCACATTTCCGAATGCGTTGGCCAAACTGCTGCACCGCTGGCCACCGGCACCCTGGTTCATCCGCAGGCGATTGGCAAAGATTTTCGGACTGGAATTGGCTAGAAAAATATAAGAAAATTTGGTAATGAGTTTAACAATCATATTATGTTAATCTGTTCAAACAAAAACTTTATCCATAAATGTAGGGATATAGATGCTAGAACAAATCACTTACCGCTGCTCGTTTCCCTTAAGTAGCGCTTCTTCAGGTTGAACTCGTTATTGTCGTTCAGGTTAACGTTGTCCAGCATCGGGATGGCTGTCAAGGATTGGCGGCACGAGTCACCGAACTTGCTGTCGATGTAGGAGTCCTCGTTGATGTAGCCATTCGAGTACACCGGCTGGATGTCCAGCGGCGCGCTCAAAGGGGTCATGTCGCCCACTAGTGGGCGTGACTCCTCGTTTTGGCGCAGCAAACCCATTGTCAAGCGTTTGACCTACAGAGAAAGAAATCATAGATATAAGAATCAAATACGTTTTTATTTCAGCATTCTAACATTCCTTCATTTATTTTTACATTTTTGCCTTCACTAAAGCCAAACTCTCCATTAAAGAGTCATATGTTTTTTCAAGTGTAGACCCAAATCCACTTAAAGTTTAACGAAATCCGCCGAAAAAAGGGATCAAAGACGATGGCAAAGCGTTCAAGTGGCAACAAAATTAACTACAATTTAAACACCTTGTAAGCCAACAAGGATCAGCAAAGGATGCTGCAGTCAAGGGCAACGGCTGGGCGGCATGGGCGTGGGCGTCGACCGTGTGAGGTGGGTGGAGAGGGCGTGGCCCGCAGCCACAGACGGAGGCGGAGCAGAAAAAAGGCAAGAATTTATTACCGAGAACCGCAGCGAGACAAAATGCTGGCAAAATGCGCCGCGCCACAAAAGGCGGACTGCGAACTGCAGGCGAAACTTTTTTCGGGTGTGCACTTAAACAGGAAACGGATGCTTGGACTAGGCATTACCGGTGGGTGAAATGCGAGATGGTTGGGTGGAGGTGGCGGGGCTCTGGAAAAAAGCGAAGAAAGAGTGCAAAGTGCACAAGGAACAGAGAAAGGCGCATAAATTCGTGGCAGACTCTCGTGTCGCCTACTCTACCCCCACTCCGAGTCCCTTTATGGTACATTGCCACCGTCTAAAATGTTGCATAGCAAATGGCGGCCCTGGCATTCTAGGCGGAAATGTGCCGCAGGACTCCGGACTAAGGACCAGTAGCAATGGCAGTGGCTGCAAAAAGAATGGCGAACTATAGTATGTAGAGCAAGTGTTGAGTTGTGGTCGGGAAATTACCAATCGACTGGGTAATGCCCTTGTAAATGCAAACTTTAAGAGTGAACTGAGTGAAAATGCATAATAAAAGTGCTTCAAGGAGTAAATCCATTCATAAACATAACTTTATATTTTGAAATACCTGAAAAACAAAAGGTATTTTCAATAAACTGTACGTTTTAGGGTATTCTACTATACGCTCTCTTTTCAGTGGGTAACTAATGATAAAACCAGCGGCCGGCGATAATTCAGATGCACTTGTGCGCCCATGTTGAGATCGTGTTATCCTTGCCCCTTCGCCGGCATTTCGTCCTGCTTTTCGGGGTCAGTGGCTTTGAAAAAGTCTGCTGGCGCTTGTAGAATAGTTGTCCGCCCGAAACTAGACTACAGTCTAGTTGGTAGCCTCGCTTATTTTCCGCCACCCAGCCCCATTTTTTGTGGCATAATTTAAGGCGACATTGACAATGAGACGGTGGCTGGCGGAGGGTTATCCTTGCTACCTGCTTTTCCTGCTCTGACGGCAATTGTTTGCCCATTGCTGCATAATTTGGAAAAAAAGTGTGCTCCTTATGCGAAGAAGAGAGATGAAGGCCCCATTGTTTGCATATTTCACGGTGCATTGCTCACTGATTTTCGGCCATGTTTTCGTGGGCATGTATTTATATTGTTGAAGTTCAGTTCTTTTTTCATCCTGTGTATTAAAAAATGGGGGCCTGTTTCAGGTGCTTACATTGCGTGGCAGCTTGTTCCCTTGCCCCATTTTCTTTTATATTTACTTTTCAGCTTTTGCTCATTTCTTTCCTTAATTTCAGACTAAATATCTTGGCTTTTTGTTCCCCGACTACACTAATTACCCTGCTCGTTTAATGAACTGCCAGCTAGCTGGACATTAGTGGCAGCTGTTGCAAAGCCAAAAGAGGCGGCACGTGCTCGACCTCCCCGCCCCCGATACCAAAAAAATAAAAAGGCAACAACGAACACTTGCCGCAAAATGCTCAACATTTATGCAAATTTAATAAACTGACTTGCCAAAGGATAAGGAGCCAAAAACGGGGCTAAATAAAAGGGCAAAGCGAAAGTCGAGCGAGTTTAAATCAAATACACCAACTGGCGGTGGGCGTGTGTGTATGTTTGTTTTCCCTGTGTGCTGATGTAGATGGGTGGGCGTGGCCCACAAAATATTATTTATGACATTCGAGTTGAAAATATATTCCGTGCACACATGATACATGGGTAGGCGTGACGCAGCCGGATCGCAGTACGGAGTCAAACCAAGTCAAACCCAGGGTCCAGCCGCATGTGGCAGCTGATAGCTGTCGCTCAGAGTGGGTGAGTGGTGCACTTAAATAAAAAGTGCCCAACGAGAGCTATTATTGATTAGGTAATCAAGTGTCTTCTTAAACAAAAATAAAGTAGCTTGATCCAAGGTTTTGAGAAGTGGTTTCATAGCATTCTATAGTTTAGTAATGATAGTTTTAATGACTTTCACATCCATATAAGAAATTTTCTCGCAGTGTAGCAAGGAGAATGGGTAGTCAGGTCTCGTTTGCCGTTGCAGCTGCAGTTGCTAAACAAACATTTAGCGGCGCCGAGTCAACAGCATCGATGCATCAACGCCAGCGGAGAGCAGAGCGCCCTGACAGACAGTACGTCATTTCCGTCTAAGTCGGATGTCAGTGGTGTAGGAAGAGGGGCAGGATGTATAAGTGGTGGAGGGATGGGAGTTCGGGGTGGAGCAGCAGGACGAGTGATGCCATGGACAAGGATATGCGGGTGATGTGGCACTCAGACTGAGACTCCGATTCAGACAACCGACAGCAAACTGCATAATGTGGCAACGCATTTGTCTTTGACTCCTGCCACAAGAACGACCCCCCTACCACCCCCCGCCTTACACCCACGCCCATGTCGGGGGTCGCATGTGCAGCAGTTGCCTGCTGCTTTATTTTGCTTATCTGAAATTGAATCAGCCAGCCAAGCAGACGACGACGTCGACGACGGCTATGGCAAGTTGCCTGTTGGGCACAATTAGGGAAGCATTACGCCCCTCTGCAAACGCCCCCGACCCCTCCCCAGCCCACACATCACATTTCTGTCCCGCCCATGGGGGAAGCAAAAATTAATTTGCTTATCGGGCCGCACCCTGCAACAGAATGATGTTATTGACAGGCAGCAGCATGTCGAACCACAAAAAAGGGGGCTCAAAAATAAAGAACTATGCAAAACAAAAGGATATGCCTGCCGTACCATGCGGCGTATGCGTGTTATTTGCTGTTGCCGGCGAAAAATGTTTATAGCCGAAATTGATTTATTGACAAAACAAGGGAAGCGCGCGCTGCACAGGAATATGAAAAATACCAAAAGCGAAAGCACAAACCCTTTTCTTTTTTTTTTCTCTTGCGTTTCTTTGTTTTCCGACCTCGAACATATGCGGAATGTATTGGGGGTGGTAGTATGGCTATATATATGGCTACGGTGCTTGTATTGACAATATTTATGGTTTACCATTAGGGCCAACTGATTGCTTTTCGCTTTCGATACGATTTCAATTTCTCAGAGTGTTTCAGAGCTCGTTGCTGTTGGTGTCGTGCGCCGGATTCGGATTCCCATTGATGTTTCAGTTTCGGTGTGTGACTTGGCCTTGATTCGATTGATTTTTAGTTGCATCGAACTGGGGGTAAGCCCCTCACCATCGAGTCGGAGGCCATTAGTTTACAGACGTAATCACCATAATGCGCAATCGAGTCGCATTGCTGCCATAAATAAGACAAACACATAACGTATACGCAGCGTGGTCGAGTGCCAGCGAGTCTCTCTCGTATGAATAAGCTCGCACGTACTTATCGCATAGACTATGCTCGACTGAGCACAGCTGCCTCGACTCCATATCTATATATATATAAATATATAGAAAGGGGAACTCACACACGGGCATGAATATTTAAGGCGTTGAATTTATGAAAACAACGTTCCGCTGGTAGAGGAAAAGGCTAAAGTTTTGCATTGCAAAACTTCTGCCTCGATCTCGCCCATCACGTGACAAAGAACACGGGCGAAACATTTGATAAACATTTCGCATGTGGGCAGCCCTTCCACTCCTTCTACGTGTTATGACAAAGACAAAAAACTTGAAACGGAAAAGCCGAAAAAAATCCAGCAGGCAATCCAGCAAATGGTCCGTAAGGACCTCGAGCATTGTGGGTCCCAACTTGTCTAAACTTTTTCGCCTTAAAAGGCAGCTTAGCTACCGCGTGCGGGAATACTGTCTGCCAATAATTCATAACAACGCGTTGAAAATTCAGAAGACATTTGGGCCACTCCTTCTGCATGGGGAAAATGGAAAACCAATATACGAGGTCCAAGTGTTGGCGCACCCTTATCAAAGTCAAACTCATCAAATATGTTTGATCTTCTAATGCAGGGCAAAATATTTGCCATCTTTTGGCAGGAAAATCTCTTGAATAATCCTTACACTACGCAGAAATTCCAGCTCTTCGAATGTCCCTTTATCACTCATACAATTTTTCAGGATGTTTCCTATTGTCCTTCTGGTATGTTATCTTAATGCTTAATTCTATTCTATTGGGTTTATGGTTTTTATAGTTTTTACTCACCAAAGGAGGCTTGTCTGCCAATCGCTTGCAGCTGTTTAGTTCAGTGGGCGAATTGTCCTCGTCGGAGCTCGGTGTTTGGGCCACCTTCTCGTTGTCATTGCAACTAAATAAGGAGTTATTAAAATTCTTATTAGTTATGTATAACGTTGGCGGAAAAATAGAGGCTCTGATTAAAATAGAAATATTTAAGTAAAGTCTTCGATTTATACACCGCCTAACAAGTGCAAGTTACTTTAGACTTAAATATTTTTTCTAATCACTTCATTATTTAATATATATATATAGTTATATAGTTCTGTGTTTATTGAAGTGTTCTCGGTGTCGTGTGCTTTTTAATGAATGTGATTAAAGCATTGAGTGGAGGGTTCTACATACACGAATCGCCTTGAAAACTACTCACTTGAGATTCGCGTGCGTGAAGAGTTGCAGTGGGCGGCGTCGTCCTAGACTCGCTGGCGAAGGGGGCGTGGCCAGACTAGTCTTGCGGCTAATTGTGGCGAGTGGTGATCTTAAAACGGCCGGATTTGCCACTCCAGCTGGCTGGCGATTGCTGCAGGATGAGGATCGAAAGCGAGCTCCTGCGCCAGTTAAAACGGCAGCCAAGTTGGCAGCTATGCGGTTGTCGAATCGGTTGAAATACGAATTGGAGTTTGTATTGGAGTTCGAGTTGGGGTTCTGATTCAAATTCCGATTTATATTTGCGTTTGAATTCGAGTTGGAATTGGAATTGGAATTGTCCGCCGTGGGCGAGGAGTTGTTGCTGCTGCTGGTGCTGCCATTTCTGTTGCTCATGGCCACCGATGCTGCCGCTGTGCTCGCGGTCGTCGATGTAGCTCCTGCTATTATTGTGCTGCTGGCGCTGGCCTGGTCATAATCCAAATTATTGTTGGTTATCATTGTGGCGGTCTCGCTTTTGGGCATTAACTTTTGGCAGCGGGTGTTACTGACCGACGCTCTGAATTATGTGCGCATATAAAAAGCGCTGCGGGCGGCTTTTGTCGCACTGCGTGAGCCCGCCAGGACAATTCAGGGCATCAGCAGCGAGTTCCAGTCACCACCAGGACGAAGCTCGGCGCGGCCTTTTATTAAATTTGACTAGAGTGGGTGGCAAGTGGGTGGCGTGTGGGTGGTTGGCCAGCCGCAGGGGTTCACTTGCTCTTGCCGTTGCTGTTGCTGTTGCTCCACTCGGAATGACTACAGGACGAAGGACCATGAACGACGACGATTCGCAGATTTAAACACAGAATTAATTCAAGCAGAAATTGGCAACGCAGGATGGGTATGGTTTTCGAGGGGGGGTAGTCGCACAAAAACCAAAAAAAAAAAAAAATCGAAAGCGTGAAGCATAAACAAAAACGGCAAGTGAAAACGCAAATGAAAACGCATAGCGCAGAGAAATATTGAGGGGGAAAGCCACAAAAATGCACATAAATAGGGATAGGAAAATGGGGAGTGGGTGGTTTAGGTGGGGCGGGGTGGCGGGTATTACAAGGGGGATTTATCAGCCAAGGGTCGCAGCCATGACGTCACACCATAAAGCGCATAAATAGCAGGATTCGCAGGATGTTCATGAACATGGTGATGATGATGATGGTGTTGTTGAAATGTTTTTGTTCGGTGGTTGTTGTGATTGTAAGGGAATACATGATTCCCATATTGTAGTGGTTGTTGTTTTTATATTTTTGTTTTGGTTTTACGTTTCCCATTTTATGCGATTTTCGATTACACAACGATTTTCCACATTTCACATTTTGCAGTTGCAAGGGTATTTTTTTTTTCGCCAATTAGTTGCCAATTTTGCGCATAAGTTCGATGCCAATTTCGATTCGTTTGGTTATCATGTTTAAAGGCCAAATTTCATGTAAATAAAAATGGAGAAGGAATATGCCAATTTTGTAGAATGTTTTTTGTTGTGCGCTTTTCAAATTTGCATTGAAAACTGCTGGGGAAAAGCGAAAGCAATATTGCAGAATCAATTTTTTAACATCCGGTTTAAATTTTTCGATGCAGTCCGAAAGCGAGTTTTCAATGCAAATCCGTGGCTAGTTTTTCACATTTTCATTTTCTATCCGGTTTTTGCTCTACTTCTCGTATTGATTTACTCACATTGGTTGGGGGGCAACCAAACTTTTCATTGGGCTTTCCTCCAGTCGGCCACGTTCACAGATGCAAGTTGAGTCCGTTCATGAGCTGCAAGTAAGGCAGAAGGAAGATTTTGATTTAATTAAAATCAACTTAAAGCAGCGCCCAAGTGTAAGCACATGTGTGGCTATGTGTGTGTGTTTGAGCGAGCCTGTTCTATGGCAATCATTAGACGCTCATAGTCAACACCTCATTAGGCGACTAATCAAGCGTGAGCTGGGCACGAAATAACAACCAGTTCAGTCCACTGGCAACAGATTAAAGGAGCCCCGTGGCGCCCAGGATCAGCAGGAGGAGAGCCTGGAGGAGGAACACGGAACACGGAACAAGGCGCCAAGCCACAGACACTAAACAAAACCAAAGCAAATCATCAAGATTGCAGTGGGCGACGGAGCCAAATTCCAGCTGGAGATGAGAGCGTTTTAGCCCCAAGAGCCCAGGACAAGCTCGAAACTAAATTACTGCACGGAAAATAAATCTAAAAAATGCTTTACAATTGCAGAAATGGAAGGTATTTCCAATTTCCAATTCCCAATAATGTTAAATAATAACCTAATGAATCTGATTTCATGATTTTGTTTACTAAGGAAAGAGATATAAATTAATATTAGATATTACGCAGATTTTTTCTCTGTGCACTGCTCGCTGGCCGGGCAATGAAGTAAACACGGAGACGATGCCGCAAATAAAACGCACAGATTAAAGGATGCCCGGGTGAAATGTCTTCTTAATTACTTCGTGGAGTCCAGGGCCTGAGACTGCGAAGGATAAACAAGCCGTGCTGGAGTTGTTGGCCGGGAAAAAGGATCTGCCGGCTGCATGGGTGGGTGGTTGAGTGAGGCGTAATTGAGAAGTCGCCGGGCTGGGACTCCGAATGGGGATTGGTTCGGGTTGTGCTATAGGGTTCCTGCGTCTGCAGCGCAGTTTAAGCGGAAGTAATTTAATTAATTACAAATGAAACGGAAACACGAGCAAAACGAAGGCGACGGCCATTCCGGCTATTTCCTTTCAGAATGCATCGTGTGTCGATTGGGGCAAGTCCGTAAAACAGGAACAACCAGAAAACACAACGAACAACAACAAGTGCCACCCCTCCCAATTCGGTTTTTCTTTATTTTAGCATACGACCAAACTGGGAGAGGCCTAAGCGTTTTCCAAAACAACAGCGGAAAAATTAAGGGACCAGACCTCCAGCCTTCCCAGCAGAGCAATTAAATTTTTCTATGCCCCAAGACCGCAAACTATTCGATGTTAGAGTGCACATAGAGAAATTCCTTTGCCTAGTTATGATTTCGATGTTTATGTATTTATTTTTTTTTATGTTTTTGCTGTAGAGCTGAAACTCTGTGATCTATAGATGTATAAATAACAAAATATTGTACAGAATGGTAAGCTCTTATTTATTTAAATGCCTGCTGTATTTGCCTATTATTTAGTTCAGTGTATACGCACACACATTGTGAGCGCACGCACACATTGGCACACGCATTAAGCACAGCTCATTTGCATTGCGGTTTTAATTGGCAGAGGAACGCGGACGAGGGGAGCGGGGATACCGGGCTATTACCTCTGAACCCAGTCTGCTTGGTTCGCTGGCAGGGCTTACAAGGATAATGAAAACAATTTAACGACTCTCCCGACAATTCACTGGAGCTGGGGACAGACGGCAAACGAATCCTGGTTAAACAAATCTTGAATCCTTTTTGCCGCCTCTTGCATTTGCGTTTGCCATTAATTTTTATCACCACCGCTTTCTGCCAACTGCCCAACTGAATTTTGCGTGTCTGCGCACAATATTTTCAGATATTTTTTGACATGTTAATGAAAATATTTTCCGTAGCAATACGAAAAGCAGAGCAAAAAATAATAAAAAGGCAGTTAGCAGAGCGGACAGGCGAGCTGAGTGATGAATCCTTTATCCGCTCACTGGCTTAATATTATTTTAACGAAGCGGATTCCCGCGGAGCATGATCACTGGAATGAGGGTCACTTTTAAGCCCTGCTGATGGCCAGTAATTAAATGCTTGACATGCCTTTGGGTGTGAGGTTTGGCGGGGCGAGGATTAGCGCCACTAAGAGGATGTCTCGACGGAGTGAAAATCCTGAACATAACCGAGTGCGAAAGTGAAAAATTAATGACGAAGTCCTTCAGAGGTCCACGCCACTCATTTCTCGCAGTGCAGCCCGAGAGGTAAATTAACGCCAACGCTGGCTTTATAATTATGGCATGTAGCTTAGACGATTGTTGAGCTACAGCCGTCATTTTGAGTTTAAGGGAGAGTGGGATTGCTATTAAAGCAAATCTGAAGGAATATCAATTTCAAGGGTATTTAATATAAAATATGCCATTCAGACTCAAGACCATTATTTCGTAATTTCCTAAATTCGGTTCTTGACTAACTGGAATTAACAGTTTATTATAGCGTGAATTGCATCCTGTTGCTCCTGTTTATCCTCCCCCGCCCTTTACATTAAATATTTACAAGTTCTCAATTTGCCTAAGTGAGCATCGTAACGCAACAAAGCCGTAATAAAATCAACAAGCCTAAGCAAAAATATTTGTTTGCCCGTAAAATAAGAGGAGAGACCGCGGAAAAAGGCAAACAGCAGACAGGATAAGAGCGCAGAGTTGTTCGCAAATTAAAAGAAATCAAAATCATATGAGAATTTTCAAGTGATTGCCGCGCGAGTCCTTGTTCGCATTTTTTCCTCACTGCCAGGAAGCAGGGCAACATAAACAAGCAATTTAACAGGCACTCACACACACACCCTCACATCCCCCAGAACACCACACATCCTTAAGGATCCGTCGCCAGTTGGCAAACAAACGAAGCGTTCAGGCGAAAAAAGCCAGCGGAGAAGGAAAAAAAGTCGGGTAGCCTCGAAACAAGCAAAGCGTTTTATACGCCGACATCGGTGTGCTAGTGTGGCTCCCAGTGTGTCCATGTGTGTGTGTGTGTGGCACCGCAGATTTCTCTCACCATCACACATAGCAACACACCCGCTCTTGCACACACACACACACACGTGCCAGCCGCAGCCTTAAAGTATGCCGCAAGTTTTGCCGCTCTTTGTTAATGAAATTTTAATCAAGCTGGAAGCGAAAAGGAGTTTGCCAAGCAAGTTTGGCGAGCACACATGCCGCACTCCTTTGCTGCGGCTCCTTTTAAAGAGAATTTCCCTTTTATGCTCCGCCAAATAGCCGGCAGCTTCATTAGAGACGCCTCGGTCCACGCTGCGTATGCGTAATAATTTATTTAAAATGCAATTCGTTTATGCCAGACATTAATCATTCCGGCGAATGCGATAAGACATCGAGTAAGTCACGTTCCGAGGTCGGCTGCATTTATTAACAATTTACGTCATAAATAAAATTGAAAAACATTCATAATGTCAATGGCGGCGAACGCAGAGAACGAGTGAAAAGTGAGTGAAAGACGTGAGAGCATGAACTGATGGCAATTTCATAAATTACACCCAGTTGTGGATGGATGAGGGAGGGAAGAGGCGGCGTGGATGAGCGGCTGGTTTACATAAATTAGACAACAAATTTCCCAGGAAAATGGGAACAACGCGCTGGCAAAAGGTAAATCACAAGGCGGCCCCAAAAATGACAACATTAAAAGCAGCCAGGTGGGGCAACGTACTCCTAAATGGACACTGTAAGAAAATCCAGTATACAGTCTATTGGACTCATCTATTGATGTACAACTTTCTCTTTACTTTTTTCCCAGTGATAAATTTGCGAAAAAACTTTTACTTAGAACCTTAATTCCCTGCCCATTTTTTCGTGGTATCAGGACGAGTTGTTTAACATATTTCTGTTTTGCTCTGGCTGTTACGCCTTTTCCTGGCCGAATTCTAGTGAATAATGTTCGCTTAGCACGGCAAATAATTATTTCTCGCTTACTGCCAACTGGCATGCTATTTGGCAAGGGCTTTAAGGATAGCTTGCGGTCCTTTTCGCCCGCCCATCGCCACCCACTTGGCAAGCCCCCCGTTTTGGGTCTCCACTTCATTATGTGAATTTTGAAATTGTTTTTTCTTTTCTTTTTGCCTCCTCACTGTTGTTTCATTGTGTTTTTTGCTGCGGGGCACAAAAACACCAAATATAAAAAAAGAGACTGAAAAAGAAATGCCAACACGTTGGCTTGGCTGAGCAACCCCTCAAAAAGGTGTTGAGTTGAGCTAAATTACAAAAAATTGCTGCTGTTGTTTGTGTGCATTTTTCTTTAATGATTTGAATATGCAAAGCGCGCCGAACGAAGCGAATGAAAAGAATTTTAATTAGTTTTGGGAATGTTTTTCGGTGCAATTAAAGCCAAATGCCAGCCAATGCAATAAACAAAACAATTATTATTCTCGGATATTTGGCATTCGAAATTCTCCATACTTTGGCTTATGAAGGCAAAAATGATTGGTATGCCTGGTGCACAATGGTTGGTTAAATGCTAAACTGTTTTCAAAAATAAAAACAGCAACAAAATATGCATGGCGCAGCGAATCGATTTGAGAAATCCGCATCGAATTGGCAAACAGCATAGAATTTTTCCTTTAGGAAATGCCGGAGAAAAACAAACCAGGCCAAGATGGCAATAAGGAACAGAAAATGTCCGTTCACAAGGATTCCTCTACCTTGCTTTAAAAGGACAAGGAGAAACTATTTTATATATGTATTCGAACAACGGAATAATTCGACTACCTTTCGTCCGATGTCTGGCCAATGTCCCATGACGTCCTCCTCCCCTCGAAAGCAATAAATGTTCAAATCAATTGAAACGTTTTGCCAAAGCCTCACAGCCAGTGTGAATCCACCCCCGATATAAATCGAAGGAGCTGGGAATGGATTCCTGGACAGCTTAAGGCGGCGATTTGGTTAGCCTTCAAACAACAGAAAATCGATAAGGGATGCCAAGGAATGTCAACTTGTTTTGAACTAGTCAGTCAGGCAGGCGGGCAGGCCCAAGGAAACCAGATCCTGTCCCACATTTGAGAGCAGAGCCGGAATTGGATAGTAGTCTATACTACACTATATACGTATTTCTGGTCCACAAATCGACAGAAGTCGACGGCAATAAAACGCCATTTGGTCATAAAAATAGTCGAACGTTGCTGGGTCAAAGTGAATGCGACAACTGCCCCAAGGGGAGGCAGTGGAGTTTGGCAAATGCCCCGAGGAGCAGGGGTTCCTGGATCCTGTCTGCCAGGGCAAATTACGAATTTTGCATATTGCCTTTCTTCGTTTGCCTTCTCTCTGTTGGCCGGCTGTTCCCTTGCCCCTTTGGCCCATTAGTCATTTTGGTGCCGGGCGAGTTTGGCCAGAGACTACGACTACGGCTTGGTGTGTCGCCACTTTGCAGGATGAATGACCCCGTCATAGTTGCTGCCACTATTCCGCCAGCCAATCCACTCCGCATCACCCCGCCTCGGCTGGCGGAAATTGCGCACACGTCACAGGGCGGCAAATTTTCATATAACCGTCGTCAATTTTCCTACTCCTTTTCTCAAAAATAGAGAAATATCGAATGCATATTCGCATTTTTTAAAGGTGAGATGAACTTGGTTCATTTCATTAAATATATATTTTAATCTGCACCATGCACAAATGCAATGGTGATACATTCTGGCTTAGTTACGTATTTTTACGACTGATTTTTTTTGCTGATTTAACGCTTTTGAAATGATTCCTGTCGTTAATTAAATATTTGTTTTAAACACTTCACTGCCCACCGTGTTTAACCCTTGTGCCTTTCTGCATCGCATAAATTCACGTTTAATTGATTTTCGCAACCGAATGCATCAAAAATTCATGCGTGTGCAATTAATGACATTACTGGAGCTCTTGGCCAGAACGAGGTATTTTTTATTCAATAAATTATAGTCATTATCATTATTAAGCAGCATGAGGGGCTCTCTTCAAAATGCCGAGCATTACCGTAATGCGTGCTCTACTTAATTTTTAATCAAAATGAATGCCATGAAATTGGCATAAAAACTAAAATTTCATTTCATTAAATGTGTGGAAACATTCGGAAGATTGTGATTTTTAGACAAGTGCATTGTCGAAATCTCTTCAAAAGTTTGTGCATTTCGGATTAAGAATAGATTTATTTGGTTCTTTTTTTTGCCTTTGCCTTTAAGTGGGTCTCTTTCCAATCACCTGCCACTCCCACACCATTTCCGCCCTTTTACCCATACCTACTCACATTTATCCACATGTAGGTCAAAAATGGCTGAGCACAAGCAAAAGCGTTGCATACCTTTGGGCTGTCAATTTATTTTTCGCGCTTCGCATGCTCTTGGGCCATGTTTTTCCGATTCTCCCGCGCCTGTTTTTGCGTCCTTGAAATTTATGCGTTCGACGCAAGCGAAGCGCCAAGTGTTGAGAACATCGGAGATAGGCACAAGTGCCACATGGCATGTAATGCGCTCATTATGCTGCTGTACCTACACGAATATATACATACGTATACGTATATGTATCTACATATAGATGGATGCCACATGCAAAGGATGCCTACCGCATTTCGCCCTTGGAACTGGGCCAATGTGAACGGCATTGTCTTTTGGGTCGCCTCCGCCGGAGAGATAATAACAACAAATTATTACACTTGCCGAGGGACCTCTATGGTGGAGCAATGGGATGGGGAGCAGAGGTCTTTACTGGGGTAACTAAATTAAGCATATCGTTGATAACTCAACGCAGATCGGACGGCATGCGATAAGGCATAGTCCTTTATCCTGGCTGGCTCTTTGCCAGCTCATGCCCTTGGTTGAAACTGGGTGGGAGGCCTTCATCTCTGCACTGCAAAATTTTTGCAGATTCTGTTTGCAATTCAAACAGAATGTATATAACATCAAATCATTTCAGTTTAGAGCAAATGTAAACATAATATTTAATTTACATATCATAGTTATACAAAAAGTTCCAGTTATCAAATAAGTTGGCGAACATGATTCAGTTAAGAATGCTCTGCCTTATTTGTTAAAAAACACAACTTTGTCGGAGACGAAACACAGCAAAATTTTCCATACAACACAAATCTTTCCATACAACAAAAAAATTTCCATACAAAATACGAAATTTTCCATACAAATACAATGCAGAAGCGTAAACGCCGCTTCCTAGAAAAAGGGCAAAACTTGATGATGTTGCGAACGCTCCGATTGGAAAAAGCAAAAAAGGCTGAGCAGCAGAAAGAGCTAACTATTAACAATGCTTTAACCAAATGCAAATTAACCTCCTCGGAAGTTGTTCCCGACATCAATAATTTACTTAAGAACAATACGATAGGAAACCTGGTGGAGTCCCTTGGCCACGGAAATAGGAACAAAATTCGGGCCAACGCCGCAGATGCTTTAGCTCACATAGCCAGTGGCTCATCGGAGCACTCAAATTTAGTGGGTTCTATATTATTTTCTAGCTTATTGCTATAACTATCCTATTATAATTAAACTCTTGCAGATTGCGAAGGCTGGTGCCGTGCCACGATTGATTCGCCTTATTCAGTCACCCGATCTTGAAGTCTCGGAAATGGGTATATTGTGCTTGGGGAATCTCTTGCACTTTGCTCCGAACCTCCGTGACTTTATGATAACAAACAGAGTTGTGCAAAAGCTGATATCTATTATTCAGGCTAAAAGAACTTGCACTTTAATGTTGAGTCATGTAACCTGGGTTCTAAGAAAACTGTGCATAAGCTCGCCAACATCGCGACCTGATAATGTAGATGAGATCGCTCAGGCATTGAACGTTCTATTGTACAACCCAGAGGACAAAATTCTGGAAGACGCACTTATGGCAGTGCGTAATTTGGCTCATGAAAATGAAACGATTCCTATGCTACTTGACTTAGGAGTTGTACCCAGGATCATATACTTGCTGGAGCATCCGAACGTCTTGGTTCAGAACGCCGCTCTGCAAGCCCTAATAAATATAGCAAGTGGATCCGAAGAGCAGATTCAAGAGTTGCTCAACAATAATCTTTTGCCCCATTTATCGGCTCTGATGTCCAATAGTGATCCAGATATTCGCTGTCATGTTCTGAGGATTTTGCAAAACGTCGCTGACGGAAATACGTTCCAAAGGCAGGCCATTATGAATGCAGGTCTCCTGCATAAAACACTGGAGTGCCTAAAAGGTGATGCGATTCCATTAAAATCTGCAGCTGCCTTGACAATCAGCACGCTGGCTATCGATAAGGACAAGAATCTTCTGTACTACCTTATGAGACAGGGAGTAATTCCAGAGCTCTGCAATTTACTCTTGAGCCAGGAAACAGACATCATATATAATGTGCTCGATATGCTGAGCACCATGCTAGATGTGGACCCATCTTTCTTGGCAGAGGTGTCCGGCATCATCGAATGGAGTGGGGCTCTAAACAAAATCAGGATGCTCCAAAGCAACGAACAAGAGGAAATCGCCGTAGTGGCACGTAAAATCATTAGTAATTACTTTCCCGACAAACCAGGCATCGCAACTAAATTCTAATGTGTTTTTATATGAATTCACATGAATCATACCTTTGTACTTTTCCATCCAAATACCAAAAATTTTACTATATAAAATGATTTTATATTGAGTATAAGTATAATATAAAATGATTTCGACAACAAACTCTTTTAGTACGGCCATGGCCTTGAAAAGAGATGCTTAAATACTGACCGCAAAAGAATCTTTTTTATATGTATATTATTTTTTGTGTAGGTTCCGTCTCAATTGCACTTCCTCATGAAAAACAAGTTTCGTGCGAAAGCCAGATTATTGCAATCATAAATTTTTATGATTTTCCCATTGGTTGCAACTCGGGGCAAGAGGGTGGAAAGTGTGGGCGGGAAAAGCGTTCCGAGTTGCGAGGGCGGCGTGGGAAAAGTGCTCGCATACCGCACCGAATTTTATGTGTATTTAATAGCCTTGCAGATATGATGCAGAAAGTTATTATACCCAGCACGGCCAAGTCCTTCCATTCCCGAAGCAATGCTGTAGGAAACCGATAAAGAAGGGGAAAATAAGCTATATATACTTATATCAGCGGCCTGAGTTTGTTTTTTTGGCGGCCATTAAAATGAAATTTAATATAAACTTAGCGCCAAATGACGAAGGCTGTAAAAAGCATATTGACATTGCCACAAGATCAAGCCATCCCATCCATCAATCAATCAATCAGGCCTGACACCAGCTGTGGCAGCCGCAAAAATGTATCCACAGGACTCTGGTGGCAGGTAGTAATGATGCAAAAAATGTAATCTAATCCAATTACTCAACACTGGCAAACAAGGGGGGCAAGGATTCCAGACCGGGCGCTAATGGACGAGTCCCCAAACATGTCGGATATCACATGTCTACAGGAAAGTTAAATAACCGAGGGCAATCGCAAAGTATCAATAGCCAGGAAGAAAGAGTGCGGATATGGACAAAGCCACAGGGCTCAACCCCAACTAACCAAACGAATGCGTTTGATTATTAACCAACAAAAGGCCGGGTGGTGGTAAGAGTGCAAATCCTGGCCCAAAACGAAGGAAAAGAAATTGAAATTCATGCGCATTCGAAGGGTTCTTCCTATGCTTTTGTTAAGGCCACGGGGCTTACAAGATGGAATATCTTGTTGGGCTGGGCTTGTGGCCCCCATTGCCTTCTATTGACGAAATTATCATTTCTGTTGCTTCAATAAAACGACAGGCCCGAAACTAATATGGTTTCATCTTTACCCCCCCAAAAGAAGCAGACTTAGGCATGAAATTGAAAATGTAACAAAGAGAAAAGTGAGAGGAAAATTGGAAGGGAGGAATATGTTAGGCTGATTGGATGGTGAAACCTCCGATGATGGTGATGAGGTGACATAGGGAGGAAAATCGCAAAGTCTGCAAATGAATTTAGGCAATACTTTTATGCCAGCCTACCACCGATTTATCGAGGATTTCATTTCACTTTGCCCAACCAAACACCTTCAACTTTCACTCCTGGCCATCGAATGGCAATTATGCCCGCCCATAGTTCAAATATTTGCCAGTATTTCACCATCGAAAACCGATGCCTGATGCTGACACCGAATCGGATGCCCAAGCGCCGAACCGATTATGCAAATTTGTCCGGGTTAACGATTTCATTAAATGCCAGAACCGGCCACGCCTTATCACCCAACTGCCCCTGCGGTCTGGCCAACTAATTTCAATATCATCCACCGCCTCCAGGAGCTTGCATTAATTCTCACATTTAGCCCACAAGCCGCAGGAGGCGTGTCCTTGCTGATAAACAGGCACATCGGAGCTTCCGTTTAGTCTGCCAACTCTGGACTCATAACAAATCCCCCGGCCTCGACCTGCAGCACACAGGATGTCCTGGATAGAAGGTAAACCGGGCGGACACATGGGCGCAAAACTGAGCGACAACCCAGCATCCAAGGGGTCAATTTGGAGCGTATCAAAAAGGGACAACAGTTTTATAAACTAGAGTTTTGCAAGCTTAGTCCAAGGAAATCCCAAAGGGCGGGGGAAGCGACTAAGGAACTCTGTCTGGCCAGCATATTTATAAACACATTAAAAACGCTTCACTGGGAAGCACTGGGCAGGATATGGGAACTTGATGAGTTATCAGTTGGGAGTGCTGGGAAAAGGTGATAACGAAATTATATACACAATTCAAAAAAGTCTAAGCATATATTAAAACAAATCAAAAACAATTGAATTATAAAAGTTTGAACTGAATTTCAAGCCTTTAATATGCAATTATTTAAAAGAGAAATTTAAGGAGAAATTTTCGCTCAGTGTGCAACTAAAACTTCCATCCTCCTTCCCCCGAAAATTAACAGAAAACAAGTCAAAGTCAATGTTTGTATATGTGATGTGCTGGTTGTGGGCAAAATCCCACAGCATGTTGAAAAATGTCAGTTACACATGAGACTGGCAGGGACCTCAAACCTCAAGAACCTCAGCAGTCAAGCCACTGGAGTGGAGTGTAGGCAAAGGACCTCGGGCTGGGGTGCCGATCCGAGGAGCCAGTGATGAGGAATTGCTGCTACTTGCAGCTGACGGTTGTTAAGCTTGTCAACATGAAGCGACAGTAAGTCGCAATGGGACCAGGAGGCGAATAGAGCCAGGTCCTGGCGTAACAATTGAGGCTACCCCATATGCAGTTTATCCCCCAAGTCCTGGGATACCTATTCCCCAAAGCTCCCCTACTTTTCCAGGTCAAGCCACATTTGACCCCGTTTTTATCTGAAAGTCAACAGTTTAAATGGCATTTAACATTTTATGGCGCGGGGGAGAGCATAGCGATTTGTAACCTTCATGTTAATACTGCAAGCCAAGTTATTTATGTAAATTACTGGCAACTGCAATGCCAACTGCTCCAGAGGATGCTGGCCAAGCTAAGGACTCCTTAACTCCCAGCGTTCATGTTTTATAATTAAGTCAGTAATTTAAGAGTGTCGGGCAAGAGAAACTTTTTTCGCTTGCAGCTTTACTCGACTGCATTCCTTGTGGCTTGCAATTTGGTTGGAAAACTTTTCGCCGTTCGTCCCTCCCTCGCATCTAAATATGGAGAAAAACCGGGACAGAGAAAAGCCGTGCGAAAAAGCGGAAATGTTAACAACTACTTTGACATTTGCCATGACTGCGGGAGCGACTTTTCCGGGGTGTTTGTTTGCAAGTTGAAATTACTTAAGTGCCAGCGCGACGAGGCGTGTGAATGCTGCCGAATCGAGTGCTCAATCTTCATTCTGCAGTCCAAAGTCACCAGTCCCGACTGAATAAATGAGTTAGAGAGTGACTGAAATGGCTGAAACGGAGCTTAACTTCGAGCCTGGCTCATAAATTAATGTCATTGCATTAAAGCGTATTGGGGCAGCTCAGTTGCAGTGCCAGACGCATTCGGAGTGTTTTCCCGAATTAAAATAAAAATAAAAATGAAAACTGTGCTGCAGTGTCGAGAGTAACACAAGTTACACAGGCCCAGATGCAGCGAAGTGTGAAGGACAAAAGGCTACAATACGCAGAGTAAAACAGGCTAGAAGGATCAGGATGAGACTTCCACATATCCTCTTTTCGAGGATTTAAATTAAGTTTTGATTATGTTAAAATGATATGGATGCTAGCATTCATTCAAGTGAAAACCGTTAGTATATTACTATCTGTGATTATCCGAGTACTATCATCATGCTGGATCCAAAGGATACTCCTGTGTTTAAAAAGAACTGAGCACAAAAAGAAAGCAGGCTTAAACTGCAGAAAAAAAAGGATGAACCCCTAACGAACTACAAATACTCTTATGCTGTCTGGAGACCTGGAAAGCGTTTTATTTTCCAACGAAAAAAAATGTTTTTTCTGTCGGAAGTAGTTTCTGCAGAAAGTTGGCCGGAATGTCCTGCCATCTTGACTGCAAAGCGCTTGCCTGAAAAGGAAGCCATGTCAGAGTATAACAATGTTAGTTAAATTTCGAAGCAACATTTGTTTTGTGCCAGCCTGGAAAATAAAATAGAGGTACTGACACAGTGAGAAAGGCGGCAAGAGTTGGCAACTCGAGTGCATGCATAGTGCATAAGTCAGTCAGTTGCCTGGGCCAACATGCGAAGTCGGGGTATTCGTAGTCCTGGCATGACTTTTAGACTTATTGTTCGTTGACTTTTTGGCAGCACTCGAGTTGCCTCTTTCATTTTCATGCTCACACTTGAAAATGAATATCCAAGAAAACCAGTCCTGTTTTGCTCGTGATAGAAAAATATATTTCATAAACTGTTGCAAGTTATTAAAACGTCAGTCACACTGCTTTGCGTACCTGCTGCGAACTCTGTTTTGATTTTCTTTGTTGCAGCAGATTCATCTTCAGTTTATCTTCGCCCATTTCCTTTAGCCAGACTGCGACCAGACCATGGCTCGTAATATATCCTCAAGGTATGCATTAATTACAAGGATCGTAAAAGCCGGCAATGGGAAACCTGCGCCTTGCAATGCCAGCAGACACGAACTAAAACCTCCAGAGATCCCGACTCCGTTTTACTTTGTGTTACTTTCTGCATTTTACGGCCAGACGGAGTTGGAGGTCCTTGAGTGTAGATATCTACATATATACACTCCCTGCTCGTTCCCTTTATGACATTCCATTGTTTCGGCTCTGTAATCAGGCGGCAAATTTCGAGTGCATAGTTTATATGCCTCCCCGCCGAAATATTTGTCTCCAGCTGCAAAGGGCTTTTCATAAATTGCTCCTTTAAAATCCCGCCAAAGGGATGGGTGGCAAACAAATGACGAACTCATGTTGAAGGCTCATTTGTTTTATGACTGACGCTTAGGCAGGCAGCTGATGTCCCTATCTACTACTTTGCGTCCTGTCCCTTTCGCACTCCGGGTGTCCCAGTTATTTGACACGCTTTTTTGCAGTCCTATCAGTTGCTCCTCAGCTGCCATTCATTACTGGGATGCAGGAGAACAGGGGGATTTACTGTATCGACCCCACGCCGCACACACTAGAATACTTATAAGCAGTCAGGCATCTATAGCATGAATTTTCACATGCAATTTAAATAGTCGCACATCCCAAGATATAACATATATGAGGAGTTATAAATACTAATTTCACGATTTTTATGTATGATTTGTGTTTTCTTTGAAACCCTATTACTATTTTAATGTTACAAGGAAACTGGACTTATTGCAGCCTTCCTGCGTGCATTTGTATGCAAATTATAATTGCCTACTTTTCGGTGCTGACTAAAAACGAAATCTTCAAAAGGCAGCCTTGCGGCTGCTTTATCAACTTTATTATGCCAGCGCCAAAAGTGGCAAAATTAACAACAACAGCGTGGTTGAAACGGTGGGGGAATGGCCATAAAGCAGCCTCTCTTTTGGCCCTTAAGACAGGACTCAACTGCAGGCCGCGACCGTTTTACGACTCACACACACAAACACTCCTGAAAACAGTTTCAATGTCTGATGCTTCCTTTGCTATGTGTGTGTGTGTGTGTGGGAGCACGCTGTGCTCCTTATTTATCTCGCTTTTGTTTGGCCCCGTTCAACCAGCCGCTGCCCTCCTTTCCACCACCGTCCTCGAAAAAGAGTGTCTTACTTTGCTCGGCTTTCTCGCTTTTTTCGCTACTTTGGCAACTCCCAGGACGATTTTGTGTGCCTGCTTAGCGCGTACGTGTACGTAGTTGTGAGTGTGTCTGTGAGTGAGTGAGTCTGCATTCTGTGCCCGTGTGTGGGTGAGTATCTCTGCGAAGTGCGTGTTCGCCAACACTCGTGGCTGCGCGCCTGTTCCGAAATATGCTCCGTGTGTGGGTGTATCGCACACAGACACAAGCCCACAGATGCGATGCTGTGAATATGCATGTGTATGTGTGAGCCATGTTGCTGGCAACATTGAAAAGGCAATTTTGGGACTCAAATGTTGCCTAGCCGCTTGAAGTGCTGCCGAGTGTTTTGATAGCGGGCCAACTAAGCCCCAGAGATTTTACTCATATGCACACATCATCTCGGCAATTTTAAGCGGCTTACGACGACGATGATGCCGTCGCAGAATTTTCATTACTAAGCCAAAGGTGAATACCTCATACTCCGAATCATCCGCACAGAACGTTCGCCATTCTCCTCAAGTGCGCAGTCAACTTCAAAAGGCTGGCAAATTCTATGGTCTAGCGAAGGAGTCTTGAGGCAAACATAGATCAAATCTTATCGGGAATCATTTTATGAGCAAAATTAATACGCTTCAAGCCAACTCAAGCGGCTGGAGCGACTGGCAAATTTGTAGACGTTTTGTTGTTGCCCAGGCAACTTGAACATCCCCATCCTCGACGAAAGGCAACAATATAATGAGCCAGAGCAGGTGGCAGGAGTGCTATCAAAAGATTGATACAAAAAGATACTTTGGCACTCGAAAAAAATAATTCCTTTTAGGATAATATAAATAAAGTATATCCACTGAATTGCACTCCTTGCAGTGTTGTGTTTCTTTCAATTCTTAGATGTTTATTTAGGAAATCATTTTTCCTCAAAATCCATATAAAACATGAAGTTCTGAATTTATGTAATTATTCTCGCAGTGTAATAACGGGCTCACGGGCAACGACATCGTCATGGAAATTCTTCATTAACTCAACTCGGGCGCTGAGAGAAAAGAAGTTTATGTTATTAAGAACATGGAGGCGTGGGCGGAGAATGATGGCAATGGTTACTATCCGTGGCGGATGGGGCGTGGCTAGGCTGTGAAGGAGGCAGCCGGAGCAGCAGCTGTTGTTGTAGTAAAATGTGTGTTTTACTTGACAAGAAAGAGATAACGGTAAATGAATATGCAGCAATTTGCACGCCCACATAATGAGTAGGGCGATGGGGGACGGAGTGCGGCATGGAGGGGGGAAGCGGTAAGAATACCGCCGGCGGGCAGAGACTGAAATAATAACAGCAGCAGAAAAGCAACAGCATCAGCCGCTAAACAAAAGTCGATAAACATAAACCAGCCAACGCAGACAAGCGCTGATAAGTGTGCTACACTTTCCACAGGAAACGGAAGGCGTGGGCGTGCATGTGTTGCTTGTGTTTGTGTGCGGGTGTGTGTGAGAGAGGCAAAAGTAAATTAAAACGATTTTAATTACGGTTGCCAAGACGATGAATGAAAATGTCAACGATGCCGGGCGACAGCAGGTGGGCGTGGCGTAGGCGTTCAAGGAGTGAAAGAGTGCGGAAAAATGAGACAACTCCTAAAAGCCTTTCGTTGTACCGCTTGCTGAGCAGCTGTGTGAATTATGGCACATGTACAAGGCGCTTATGCACCGAAAAAAACGAAGATCATTTAATAAGTTTCAGCAGTGATTTAAGCTACTATTTTGGTCTTCAAAATGCTTTTTAAAACAGTACACCTTAGGCCAACATAAACGTTTTGAATAACAACTCATAGGTTGCCTTAAAATAAATCTTCAATTTTATAACGACATTTATTAAATGAATTGCAAAACTTAAATTTATTCATTTCCTGTATAAAAAATTAAGTCCCTTCTGTATAGTTTATCAAATCTGTATATGACAACTCTTTTTCATTCGTGTACGTATGTGCCAGTGAGTGGAATAAAAGCAGATTTTCATTTATACTCTGTTTTGTTGTCTTTAGCTACTTGACAAGAGCCAGAAGCCAAATTCACTGCCAAGAGCAACACCAGCAAACTTTAACAAATAAACGGGTTTTCAGGAAAAAGGGGGAAAATGGGGGAAAAATAGAAGTAGGAGCAGCAGTCGCTTCTAGCTCAAACAAACAAGCTCCATTTTTATGAGGCTCTTTTGTCTGAGGCAGCTATTCCGTCTTTTTTCCCCTTACTTTTTTATACCTTATTAACGCTCGCTCACTCGCTTGTTGAAAATGAAAAGTTTTCGTGGCGGGCGTGAAATTTTTTTTACCCACAGCCGAAAAAAACAAGATGGAATGCTGAAAAGCCACCGAAAAAAAGGAGAGCAGAAACCATGGCTTGCTGATTAACTTGACACGGCCAAGAGCGGCGAGGGAAAAGTGTCGCGGAAAAGCGGTGGATGGTGAGGTGAAAAATTCGCGGTTCGTATGCAGCTGACAGGCAGCACCTGTCGCCGCTGCGGAAGTGAATACGAATGCGACTGCGGCCAACAAACCGCCGCTTGACATTTCCTTGGCGACGCTTTTCAAGGAAAATGTTGCTGGTTTGGCGAGGGGATCGGAAAAACGTGGTGGGCGTTGGGCGGTGGAAGGACGCTGCGGTTGTGTATCTTATTTTGTGACTGCATTTAAGTGCATTTTTATGCCACAGATTTAAGTGTAAGCCAGTGGATTGCCAAAGTTTGTCCAGGGGTTTATCTTCATTAATTTCCGCAGTGCTTTTTAATGCAGCTGAACTTCGTATTAACCCCAAAAGTGTACTGTGGCAAGTAATTCGACTTGGGCACTTCCTTATAATCGTGCCATAAAATCGACAACAGTTTTTAACAGGCGCGTTCTGATTGAAATCCTTCTTTTCAACTGCTAGCATTGCTTTAAGTTTTACGATAAAAAAATCATAAAATAGGTATTTCCAACACGCTTTAATAAAAGTAAAAGGTATGTTCTTAAAATCTCATTGCTGAATTCAGAGTAAACCAAAATGGTTCTTTAATAAAAATGGTCTTTAAATGCAGGGTTTCAGGAGCAGTACATACCATTAAAATGGTGTAGTTTTATATTACTTTATTCACACCGAAACGTTTTTCTCAGGCATGCTCGCGTGCATTTCAACGCCCCGAGGAATTTAAAGTTTTTCGGAAAAGCTGAAACACTTCACTCCAAACATGTTGACAGCTTAACAGGAAGTCTGCCCCAAGAAGTACGACGACACCCCGAAAAAAGTTGATTCCTATCCTTGCAGCCCGTTACACCCCCATTTGCCGCTGATAACTTTAAGCCGAACGAGGCCAGAAAGTGTAACAGCTTTCGTGGCAAAAGTTTGCAATGCATTTTGATGTGCAGCCAAAGTGCCAAAAGGTGGCAAAATGCAGGGGGGGAAACTCTCTGCGAATAATTATATAGAGAAGATGAAAGGCCCGGAGGCAGCAAAGCGAAACAAGAGCCTATGCAATCCTTTCAAGTCAAGGCTACTGACCTTTTTAACACTGTTTGTCAAGGACTCAAAGGGCGGACTTTGATCCCAACAAAAGGTATAAAATAAACCCAAATTGACCAACAAACCAGAGTTATAAATCCAAAGAATATTTAGGATGTGGAGCCAATAATGAAATTTGTCGTGTCCCACTCACCTTGGTATCAATTTTTGGCGGCAATTTTCGTTATGTTCACGACCTTTGTTTGCGTTTTCGTCTTATTGCCACAATAATCCAAAGGAAAACTGGGCAAGTTTTCGCATAAAATTCAATTACGATTGTGAACTCATAAATCGCAACACTTGGCCGCGTTTTACGATTACGCCTTTTGATTTCAAGCACGGAAAGTGTGAAACTTTTTTGGTTAACGCGGCTACTTTGTTATCACTGTTATCGGGCCACGACTCCGGCAATAAAATTACCCCGTCGCGTCGTTAAAAGTTAAACGACCCTTTGTGCTAAACTGGGGGATTTGTTAAGTTTTTATGACTTTCGACGAATTTCGGACAATGTTGAAGTTTTGGGGATCTGCCAGTTGTAAACGGTTAGCTGCCTTTTTGGGGCAACCTTTGCAGTTGAAAGCGCGCAAGGAACTGTTTATCCTGGCCCCATGTGCTGGCATTTTTGTGCTGAGCCCGAAACTTGGTATCCTGCCACGAAACTTGGCATCCACAACAGCGCATGCGCTGGATTTCCTCGGAAAGTGAATGTCTGGAGTGGGGCAGGACCTTTCCAGTCTGCATTCAACTGGTGGTTGGCTTGCCAATCGAAGCCTCAAAGGTCTGCCATATGTGCATGGTTGTCGTAACAACTTGATTTTCTCAGAAGCTAAAGGTTTCTCATTTCCTACAGCCATGAATTTGATAACATTTTATTACGATTTTTGCCGGTGGCAACCTTTGATGCGCCCGAACATCCACTAGTTAGAAATCCGAGGCTGATCTAATTATGCGACCGTTTAGCAGTGCATACTTTTCAGGGATTTAAAAGAGGGCCGGTAAACATCTGAAAAGGAGAAAGGACCGTCGAATGACATTAAGGCAAATCCGCTTACAGATTCGGCGATGAGATGAAGATACGGAGGGTCGTCCATTGTTTATGCAAGCGCATTAAGCTGAGGCTTAGCTAAGGATACACTGACTACTCGGCATGGAGATGGAGATGGGCAGATGCGGATACTGAGATACAGAGCTATAGAGATACACATACGGATTTAGATACAGTAGCCCAGCTCACACCCACAAACAGCAGCTACATGTTGCGGTTTTGCGAGCAGTAGATTGACCCGGCCAAGAAGCCCAAACAAAACCGCATGTTGCAGGGCGTGGCGGCATCTTAAAGCAGTCCACATCCAGCTGCAACAGTTGAAACTGAACACTCAAAACGCACCGATGAAGAACCTATGGGTAAATCGAAAAGTCAGCGATGCGAAGTTGAACTCATTAACGGCAGTGAGTGGAAAGTCGTTGTCATGTAATCCAATGCCGTGAACCAAATTGGAATCTCGTATTTCTCATAGAAACGCGGTGATACGTGCACACGTATAAAAAGGACTAATAAAAGGAGGAAAAATCAACTAAGAAAAATGGAAACTCTCGCGGATTTTTCGTGATTTTCCGTCTGCAAGCGCCGGCGTGCAATCTTCTTTTTATATGCCATCCATTTTATTGTTTATTTACAGCATTGTTTAGCAGCATATATCCGCGTGTATATATACATAGATACTAGTATACCCAAGTCAGCGTTGATTTAATGGCTGTAAATTGAAATGGAATACGCGAAAAATGGGAAAAAATGTTAGGACAGGTGAGCTGAGTTGATTTGGCAGAAATATATTTATTGAAAAAGTTGTCAGAAAAGAATTTAAAAGAATAAAACTTTTCCGATTGAAATTTTCATTTCACAGTTGTACGCCGGCTTACGTCAAACATTTTCCATCCTTTTTAGAATTTATAATATATTTTAAAGGCCTAAAAAGGCTTATTTCTTGCATATTTCACGAAGAGAAAGGGGAAACAGCTGGTTAAGAAAAGTTCCCTACAAATTTATCTATCGGCTTTTATCCTTTGCCTAACCATTTAAAGGAAACCCAACTTCTGGTTGCCAATTTCTGTTTATCTTTCTTGTATCTTTTCCTCGTTTTGCTTACATTACGAGCGGAAATTTGATTTGTTTCTGATAAATGCCATTTATTTTACTTGTTTAAGTCCTCCCACTCGCTCGCCCCTAACTTTCCATGAAATTCAATTGCCAAATTGATTCAACTTTTTCCCCTAGCTGCAAAAAGCCATGGAGCTTCGCGTTGAGCCGCAGATAATTGAATGATTTGAATTTTTATATTGAATTTGGCTTTATACATAGCTGAACACGCCCATTTTTCATTTAACGCCCGCCACCCGGCCTTTCATCATATTTGGCAGTTTGGCAGTGCGAAATTTTTGTTCATCGTGTTGCGTGGGATTTTTCTATTAAAATGGAAATTGTAGGCGAATTGGAAAATTGCTTATCAATTGACGGGGGGCATATGCTTCAAGGATCAAACGGAGGCTAAAATTGATTTCCCTAGCCGCCTCCATTTTCCGATGACCCCGCGCACCCACGCCCCGTTTATGCTGCAATTAAGTATAAAATTAAGTTTTTCCCGTGCCATCGAGCTTAATTGAGTTGTATGTGTGGATTTCATTCCCATGGAATTGGGGTGAATCCCTCTTGGAATTTAATTTAATCCACTGAAGCGTTACGCCGCCAGAAAATGCATGGCGAATTTTTTTCCGAATATTGCGCTGCCTGCCTTCTTTTAATTGTTTGTTCATGGGAATTAAAGACAACTGCCCGCATGGTGATGTAACCATATCGAAGGAGGGTGCACATATATACTTAATGATCTCCCCAAGCCGACTGAGTGTCTAAGAGAGCTCCTTTCTAGCAGACATGAAAAGGAAACCCTTGGCTGGCTAATGGCAAGGTGCACTCGAGCTCCTTTGTTGCCAAAGAACAAAAAACACAACTATTACTTATTGGTTCGTGGAATGCAACTAGAACGGCATAGAAGCCCTCTCAAGTGCCACTCCACATTTCGACCTTTGTTTCGCAATCGAGTTTCGATTCAAAAGCAATACAAACACGCACTGCGGGTGCCACTTCACCCGGTCGAAATGGGAATAGGAATGGAATTGGAAATGGAAATGGTATTCCTTCAGCTAGAATCGTTTGAGAAACTGCGTCACCATAAATTGTAATTACCCAGAATTCACGCGACCCACAGTCTCAAAAAGAGAAACAAATATAAAGTGTCAAGGGGCGTTTGCAGCGACACTTCGCCGACCCCTCCCCCCTTTTTTTATGCCGCCCGCTGGTACCAGGTACCGCCCGTCGACTAACGGTCTATATCTACGTGCTTGTCTAGCGGTGGACTATACCGAGCGGCGATAGTTATATATATATAGATAGATATAGATAGATATGATAAAGTGCTATACAATAATAAGAGCATATCATATTAATATCAATATTATATAAAATTCAACATTAAGAGCTTCAAAACAGTTGTATGAACTTTTTAAATTTAAGATCCTTGTTCCGTTTTTCTGCGTAGTAACCATGCCCATCACTATCATATCCCTAACCATCACATATGTGTCGCATAACCTGAAGACGTTTACAAATGAATTAGGCCAGTCCATTGCAAAGACGGCAGTTTAGGGCGCAGGCGCACAGCTTGAGGTCGTGGCAGAAACACAAAGCGAAGACTTCATGGCAGACACAGTGACGCAAACCACATGCTGACTTTTTTCAATTCTCCACGGCTACCCCATACCCATTAAAATCGAATTCAAGATGAGAAGAGCTGGCAACCAGCAAAGGCATTCCTAATGCAAAACGTGTGGCGACGACACTGGCCCACGTTCGCATGTGTTTGTCAGCTGTCCGTCTTTGTGGCAAGAAAGAACGCATCTCATAACATACAGCCCGCAAGAAATGGTTTTAAATTAATAGGAAAACACCATCGCTGACAGTAAGTCAGAAGTGTGACATACTTTTAATGTGATTACGAGTCAAAACTTGCGACGAATGCTGATGGGATTACACAGCCAGCGCCACCAAAAGCCAATTAGTTTTTCCCCCATGTGTGCAGCCCATCGATGATGGAATTACATTGTGTCAGAGAAGAGAAACAATCACAGAGTGCGGATTCTCGCTCCCCTTTCCTTTTCCAAATGCAATCCCATAAACGACTGCCACTTTCAGTGCTCACATTGTAAAATGCATTTAAATGCCACCTTTGTGCTTTTTACCTTGGGGATAAACTCAGTTAGCAAAGTCCATATCAATAATTCCGAACTTGCGGCGAACATAAAAGTCAAGAACTTAATTTCCAGCTGCTGTCACTTTAAAAACACAATATTCGGTTTTATGACTTCTTCGTTTGGCAAGAGACCAGGAACAACTTTTCAATATCCGAGGCCATATCCGGTCGGGCTATAACCAACCACTCACACCGACAAACACAGATGGCGGTCGGCTGGCACTTTGTTGGCTTTGTGTAAAGTCGCAGCTTAAAACAAATAAAATGCGAATGAAAATGTATTTTATGCATGTTGATGCTGTCCTCGTCGCCGTCGAGTGAATTGTTTTTGCAGTGACAACAGTGAGACAAACGCATGCACACGCACAGCAGCAGCACAGTTTCACCTGCACACACAAGTGAATGTGTATGCAGCACCAATACACACACAGGCCACAAGGATCCTAAGAGGCACACGTGATGTTTGCCCGCCCGCAACTGCAACAAAAAGCGAGCTGCTGCCGCTCTAAACTACTTAGCTCTTAAGGAAGTGCCACAGTGGCTACGAAGTGGCTAAACCCAAGGCGATTTGGCTTAATTCGCAGAAGGGCTCAGCCGAAAAGTAGTTAGTTAAATAGATTAGTTTAAGACGAACACAAACATACGAGTTGTCGATGAAAACAAAGCAGTTTGGCTACCATAATATTGATTTTCCGTTTAATATTTCCCAGAATTTGCATATGTAAAATAGTAACGTATTGAATTACACTTTCTTAATACTAGGCACAAAAACAAATGTGAAGTACATTTCGTTGGAAAAGTTATCAATATTTCCAAAACCGATCTTAAAGTATCTTTCAGCACTTGAACCACAGTGCGGAGCTCGTATCTGAAGCTTATCAGGTATCCGTAAGATCTATTTGTGGTTTTCTTGCGTTTGGTTTGGTTTAGTTTCAGTTTCTGTTTGGTTTCGTGTGCCTGGGTTTGTTTATTTGCTAGCTTGGAGCATCACAGACGTAGACAGAGCCGTTGCTTTTCCTCGGCGTTTACATTTGCCCAAGTTGGGCAAATAAAGTCGTTAAGCGGAAGCTGGGAAAGATCAGAGGGGCGAGATACGAGCGACATGGTAACCAAGTAGCAACTTGCATTATCTCGATGGTCATGGCCATGTGATGTTCCCTCCTCGTCCTCCTGGCGCTTTTTCCAGTTAATGCTGCCAATTCCGGTAGCAGCATACAACTGACATGATAAACAAGCTAAACATGCCAAAAGTGTCCTCGGCACTAGCCCAACTACTAAGGCTACACAGAGAAAAAAAGGAAATTAAGTCATTAATTCTCTGACCCTCTGCCATTTTCACCTATATTTCGCATTTTTTTTGTGAATTTCAAGCCTAGTTTTCTGTAGATATGATATATATATAGATCACAAGCTCATATAGATCATTGTAAGATTAATATATATTTTTCTCTCTATATGAAAATCCTGCCCGTTCCTTGTCCTTCGCCTGACAGCTCTTTTTTCCTGTCTGTCGGTGTTGTGCACATTTATCCTGTCCCTGCTAGTGACACCTTCTTTGTCCCCCCGCGTTTTGTCTGCATGTCACTCTTCATTCGCCGGCCCCACCTCCTTCCACTTTCTCCACTCGCCTTTCTCTAATGCTCCCTTCCTTCCATATGAAATTCAAAGCAACTGCTTGCATGTCCCCCTCGATATTTTCCACCCACACATTTGCTTAAAACGTGGAAATTGATTTTCTATTTTGTTGCTGGCGAGTTTTCCTTTCGGTTCGCTCGCCGTTTTTCCCTCTGCAGCGATTGTCAGTGTCAGCTACACGTGATTGAGTCTTATCTTTAGTTTTGTCACTTCAACGCTGGCAGCTACTTTAAATGTCAGCACTCGATGGAAAACCAGGAGCTGTGGAAACTCCCCCCAGTGTTCATCTGAGTCCATTTACCAACCAACACGTGCTGTTTTGGCGAATTTCCCGTTCCCGTTGAGGCAAGAGGGCTTGTCCTATCCCTACTACTGGTGTGTCAAAAGGGCTTACAAGGCGCGTGTGCTGCAGTTGTGGATTCGAAAGGGTGAACAGATAGGGTCCCCTCTTTGTTAAGTGCAACACATGTTGGCACTTTGTTTTGGGACTTGCTTTAGAGCTTGTTTAAGCCATTCCGATAATTCTGTAAAGGATGTGTCGCCGACAAAGACAGTGCATAAATTACCTGTAGAACTTCCGGTAAGAAGGTAATGAAATTATGAGCAACAAAGACAAGTTTTAGTCAAGAGACATTTAATATTTTATGCATTTATCAAATTGTAAGCGTTTTGAAGATACACGATAACATTTGTTTTTAATTTTCCAGATTAAAGAAAGCTTGGCTTGTTTAACATTAAATTATTTTACACCATTTCCATAAAGTGCCCCAATATTACCTTGCCCACACACCTTTGTTGATTGAATCTCCCTCTGAAAAAATCACTTTCCAGCAATTTGGCCAAAAATATTTGCTTACACATCAACAGGAAGTGCTTTCTCTTCCTTCCTGCCGAACGAAACCACGGATCTTTACTTCGGCCACCACAAAGTTTGTTTTAAGCCCGTAAAAACCTGTGCCAAGGACCTCAAGGCAAATAAGGCAACGACATCTTATAGAAGTTTGGGCCCCCTAACGCAATTTTTATGCCGCGTCCGTCGTTTTTGTCGCTCTGGGAGCCATTAACGAGGACCGACTGTCGGCCCACTCACGCACATTATGCTTTAAATTTATGTGATTAATAAATTTCCATAATTTCGGGATACAGCATTTTCTGCGCTTGCAACGGACGAATGTCCTGTCTGTCAGCAATTTGGCCCGCTACCATCGCTTTCTTTTTTGGTTAATGGCTGCCGAGATTGTCCCAGATGAAAATTAAAGATTTTCTCTTTTAAATGTGGCGCATTTTCATCAGCATTTCTTTATTTTTTTGATTTGGGTTAGTGGTTTTGGTTCGTGAGGGTATTAAAATAAATTTGCGCGC
This sequence comes from Drosophila sechellia, assembly GCF_004382195.2. Taxonomy (NCBI): domain Eukaryota; kingdom Metazoa; phylum Arthropoda; class Insecta; order Diptera; family Drosophilidae; genus Drosophila; species Drosophila sechellia. The sequence continues at coordinate 5,901,868 of NC_045951.1, read as the reverse complement.
TTAGTTTTGGTGGCTGAGCAAATGAATAAAAATTAGTTTGCAGGCCATAAAAAATTAGGCCAGCTTAAGGGAAAATTCCCCAAGAGGAAAACAGAGAGGGCGAGCAAAAGCTGGCACTCAGTGAAATTTATGACAGCTTACGCACAATGCATAAATCCTGGCAATTGTGTGCGATTTTTAATGCTAGTTAAATCGACTGAAAATGACAGTTTAATGATTGACATGCGCCGTAGCTGCCGCTGTGGTTGCCACTGTACAGTGAGCACCCCCTTCGAAGTATCCTTTTTTTCATATCCCCCCACCCCTACAAACGTTTCAAATGAATGTCAACTGTCTGTCCGTCCGCCCGAATGACGAATACACTCGTTAAAGGGCATACGCCGGAATGAGCCCGGCGATTCCACAGTTTGTGGAGCGGAACGAATCGTGGCGGGGGGTTAGTCGGGTACTCGGTTTCCCGGGCACTTCGCATAGTTGGGCAGTTCCTCGACCCCACCACGCCCACTTGTCAGTTGTCAGTGGCACAAACGGAGCCGGGAACGGGGAAGTGGAACTGAGATGCCGGGAACATCGTCATCATCGTCATCGCCAACGCATCACCATCATCCACATCAATGTCAATGTTTATGACAGGCGCAGAGGATTAGCGGGTTACCCATTCGGAACCGTTTTAACCCTCCGTGCGGATGCTTTTAGTGGGTTGAGGGTGCGGAGTTATGCAAAATGCGCATTGCTCTAATGTGTACACTCCGAGAAATTACCATATGACGCGGTTCAGTGAGTCGGCAGGGCTTATAAAGTGTGTGATGGATAGCATATCAAGCAAGACGTTGAATGATATGTCACATACATAAAACAATGGCATTACCTTTCCTCAATGCTTAAATTATAAATTTCAGAATTGGAAATTAATGACCACTATACATATCTACCTTTAAAACAATTTGCTTTTAAAATAAAATTCCAAATATTTTAAAGTGTAATTCTTATGCGAAAATATATTAATTTATCTGTCGTCAACAGCGATTTCTGAGCTATCATTAATAATAAATTAATGAACAAAGCATTTTGACTGCAGCGTGATAAATGATCCTATTTGGGGACTCATGTCTCACGGAAAGATAAGGACTTCGAATATAAGGTTACATTTTTTAGTCCAGCGATTTACGACGATATGTTTTATATTTCTCCGACTGTAGCAAGAAGGTTTGTCATTCACCGTCTCCATTTCGAACTCCCGCGACTGCATTGCGCTTGTCAATCAGCGCCCCTTGTTGAGAATGACGAAAAGTGCATAATGTGGGGGTCATTCCAGTGGGAGTTGCGGAATGAGGGGAGGAGAGACGATCTGTGTTGGGGGCACAATGTGTTCAAGTGGCCTGCGGAATAAATCATGCGTGCTGACCAAACGACCTCCCACCACCGAGTTCCATCCTCTGACTCCAGAATGCCGACGACAATTGCGACCACACTTGAAGTTGCATTAAGCGAGGAAGTAACGAGAGCCCAGTACATACACTGAAAGAAACTGGAGCACCTTTTAACTCTGCATAGCGAAATAGTACTCAGAAGGTAACAAATGGGTATTTATATATATATATATAATATATATATAATATATATATATATATATATATATATATTTATATTTATAATAGAAACAGTCTTTTTCTGTTGATTTATCCTTTAATACCAATTCTGATTTTTTTCTGTGCATCCCATCTGTTTCTCTGCAAGTCCCCATCATCCCCGCCTCAATCATTGCTGACTTATCTTATTGTTGATAAATGCTGCATTTCATTTCTGTCCGACTCTGGTTGCTGCTCAATTGTTGTCTGTATGTGGCATGAAAATTCGACAAAAACTCACTTGAGACAAATTGTGAATTCGTTTGAGGAGGAGCATCTACTTGAAGTGCGCTTAGTACAAATTTGTTTTGTTATGGAAAATGTTTTATTAGCAGCCTGCGTGAGGGGTCATTACTTCTCGGGGAGGTTGCTTGGAAACTGTCGCGTAGGCGTTTGATTCCGGCGACTAGATGAAGATTAATTGCGTTCCATAAAAAGAGGCCAACGGCGAGGTCACCCGACGTAGTCTCTGTATATCTACAGGAGCTATCATATCGAGTTGCAAGGCCCGTTAACTGGAGCGGAATAAGCTTGGAACATTTTTGAGAGCTGCACATGGTTACCTTTGACATCCGCGATGACATAATCTCATCGGGATACGGTGGCCGTGAGATAAACATCGCAAAGGTATCATTACAGGGTCCAACAGGAGATTTGCAGTCATGACAACGGCGGAGGTGACGGGGAAATGTACTTTATTCGAGGGTTGCAAAGTCAGCCAAGTGAAAAACAAGCAGGGCACACGTGGACAGGACACACGCCAATTTGGGGGAGAGACGTACTCTAACTATCCCATCCCATCCCCTTTCAGCCAGCCAGTCAACAGAAATTATAATAACATTAATTACCAGCAAACCAACAGACCATCGGGCTCCTCGAACGAAAAGAAAAGGGGGGCCTCTGCTGGGGGATAACTTACGTGTTTCCAACAATCAAATTTATGACTCAAGTGCAGGACAACACCCCATAACACTAGAGCAACAGGAAGTGGCGGCGCGACCGCAATGCACTGAAAAAAACATTGCCCAATTAAGTTGAACACAAAAGTGCAATCCAAAGCAGTCTCAGTGGTTGAAAATCAATACACTTTGCAACATTTGCTGAAATCTATCTCATATATATCATATCTCATAAACCTTTTCCTTTATGGAGCAGATACTTATTTGTCAGTGTAATAAACAACCCTCCCCAGAAAGGATTCGTATTCGAATAGAATAGAAATCGGAGTCTATGTAAAAGTTAGTTGCATGTCTCGCTTGTTGCAGTTGCCGCCGCTGATAAATGGGCCACGTGCCTTATCATCCGGGAATATAACGAGCAGCGGACGTAGGACTTGTAAAAATAGAGCTTCCCCGGCGGAGAGATCACGTACCCCCTCGCGAACCAAACCCCTGATTATGCAGCCGGGCAAAATGGATGCGAGCCGAACACGAAAACCAATTTGTAAACTACAAATGCAGACAGGCCGCGGCGAGGGGGAAGTCGCGGGCAGGCAGGCCACTAATGTGGCATGCAAACACACAAATGCATTCAAAATAACGCCAATAATAATAAACTCGAATTGAAAGTGCAAACAGCGAACTTTCGAAGGAGACAAATGGCCAGGGGAATAAGTAACCCTCGACTTCACGCTCACTGCGAACAAATTGGTAACAAAGTTTCCCTTGAACCGAATATTTGCCTCTCCTGACCTCTAAATGTGAAGTACTCATTTTCCAGATGGTTTTCTATATGCCATGAATTTTCAAGCAGTAAGTAATTGTCACAGTACAATTTATTAAGACTAAGGCTAGCATTAGAATATCTTTTTTTTTTGTAAGATAACGAATTTTCTGCGAGTGAAACCCTTGAAAGATGCCCTCTAAGCCGTGCGCATCCCCAAGGACTTTGGTTACTTTTCAGTGGGACTTCCCATCCACAGGATATTCAATACTGCCCATCCCCCTACCTCCAAATAGCTCACCTTCTATCGGGCTTTCATCAATTTACGGTATGTTTTTTTCATATTTTTTTTACCAATCAGACAAAGCGCGTGTCCCGAGAACGTTTTGAATTAATTTAATGCCCTGTGCCTGCTGCCAGATGATGGCCCAAAGACCATGTCGCGTCAACATCATAATTCAAAAACTTCATTCGAAAACATGACGTTTTCATTTCGGCACGCGTCTCGACCAAAAGCAAAAAAGTTCCTTTTATTCATTCATTTGCTTGGACAGAGGGTTGGAAAAGTTGCCACGGTGTGAAACTCGCCAGCGGCGCTTTCATAATCATAATTTCATTCCGCCTCTAAGTGCAGGGAAATTGTGTTTATGTTTAGTTTAATTTGCAGTTTTCAGCTGAGACGAGGGTGAAGCCTAAATGCGACCCTGTCATGCAAAAAATATTACACAACGCGGAATGCACTTTGAAAAATTCCAAAATTCCATGGATCTAGTTTGAAAAGATAAAAATACGAAGAATTTTGAGACTAGTTCGGTTACAAATTCGACAAATTCCAAACTAACTTCCTTTTATTAAAAAAATTTCAATTAATCTTTAAGAACATGTTTTTTTTTTAATTTTCATGTGTTACAAATGCAACAATATCCTTTTCCTGAGACTGTGGTTTCTAGTGTCATTTGGCTTGGTGGTCGGCTGTCGGGCATGAAATTGCAAACTAAAGCCGCCATATAGGGTTGAACCAGACAGGGTCGTGTCAAGCTTGTGGGTTTCTAATAGACCTGATTGATGACTCAGCCGGGTGGCATATGTCCTGACAGAGTTTTTAGCCAAGTTAAGCCCGAGAGCAGCTGCTAAAAGCCATCCAGGTCCCCTGGGGCACTAAGCTTTAAACTTAAAAAAAGTTGAAACTCTAATGCCACATAAGCTGCCATTAAGGCATTGCTGTCGCATCTACACCCACCATTAAAAATGAATAAAATCAATTTAATAATTTAAGCTAAAGACTTTTTCAATTAACGGCGGTGACAGCCGACCACAGACTAAGCCGCAGGACATCAGAGGCGGCAGGACTCCATTATCCTGGCTGGGGGTGTGGTCAGCCAGCAGATGAAGCAATGGAGCGGAAATCGAAACCAATAAATTTCACAAGGCTGGGAAATTATGAAAATCCTAATTGAAGCGGGGAAAATATACTTCTCCCATGTGGGTGAAATAAAAAAGAATCCTTCGTCCTTTTCATCCTCTACTTTGTATCGATTTACCTGATCAACCTGGCAAAGAGGATATCTTTATGGAGGCGTTGGCTGCTAATAGCATTTCCAATTGGTGGGCAGGCAGTTGCTATTCCCAGTACAGCAAAGCGGTTTGCTTTTGATGATCCTTCATGCGGGACACACACGATCAGAGTTCCTGATAATTGCTCACCGTAATCAAAAATATATCACATTTAAGGCGAAAATATTTTTGTCAAACTACTAAAGAGGGGTTTTTTGTTCTTAAGAAGATCGTGTATGTAGCCATAAAATTTCGCATAAATCAAAATAAAACTTATCGAATTAAGTATTCATTGAACCCTATTCAAATTTCTTAGATATGCCAGCCAATATATATTTGCCTACCCACTCAAATTGCTGCTGTCAATTTTTTAAACACCTAAATCTTGATAAAATGCCCAAAACCCAAATAAAATAACTTTTATCGAAAAAACTGGAAAGAAAGAGGAAAATCAGCAAATAATAAGCGAAGTGTCGCGCTTGATTTATGTGATTTGTTTGGCGCTTTTGGAGAGTAGGTGCCAGGACTCGTGTGGCTGTGTAAATGCGTCCTTAATGGCGCTTTGTCATCATCAACATTTGTCCTTGTGCCGAGTGCGTAGCCGGCAGGCAACAGGATATGATTTATGCGCCCCATTTCTAGGCACCCACATATGTGTAGTTTGCTGCTGGGTAATTTTTTGTTAGGGGAAAACCACAGAAAAGCCGCAGCTAACTTGGCTTACTGCCGGGTTTTTTCGCTTTCCGAACTTTTCTGGCTTTGTCGGCCTAATGACAATTTTTCATATGATTTGCTGGTGTGTGGACTTGGTAATGGAGGGATAAGTCCAGGGACCTAATCATAATTTATATCGATTCTTGCTTACGCCTTGTATTTGTGCGACTTGATTTATGCGAATGTCAGCTTGCTGTTCATCTGATGCTATTTTAATGTGTTCCGAATCTATAGAAAACTTCCTCAATTGATGGACTTTGATTTGAACCCTTGAGTACTAGGTATTGAGTGATTGATTCGATGGCATTTTTTCAATTTTTTGCAGTTGCATTCCCAGCTTAGAGTGCATTTTTCTTGATTCTTTTCCCGTTCGGCATCCATAAAATGTGTGTGACAGGGGTCGTAAATCATATTTCTCTTGACATTTCAACTCGGTTTCAATTGAGAGTATCTCCTCGAGCTGCATTGTTTACATAAGCCAATTTGATTACGCTCCGTTGACAATTGAATGGCAAGCCAATCAATCCCAACTATTCTCGACTTGGCCCAGAAACAATGAGTGCATAAATCAGGGCCAAATGCAATTGAAATAGTTTTCGCAATCGAAACGCTGCCGATGGACGCGGATGTGCATGCGGATGCTCCGACCGGGTCAATAAAGTAATTGAGACTGGCGCCGCGGAGGCGGAGGGCAGAAAGGATAAGCAAACAAACCAGGAGACGCCGGAGTGCCCACGAGGGGTTGCAAATGGATGCGGGCTCTGCATTTATGCAAATGATATGGGGCAGGAGTCGACCAGATACTGTTACCCGCTCTATTTTCGGTAGGGGATCGCACTAGAGATGGCATCGTGCTTTCTCTAATATAAACTTTATATATTTTTAAAGGACCTACTATTTTTTATTAACTGTTCTAATATTCTATATATTATATGTATTACTTTTGCATTTATTCAATATCTATCTTCTTTGTAGATTGCTGATTAAACATGGCCTACAATCAATTCCTTTTGAAAGTAATCTCTAGTCTCTTATGGAAATATATCACACTTAAAATGCTATATTCTTTTTTACCTATTGTAATAACTAAATAAAGACTCCTCACTTTGCCATACCTAGCTCATTTTGGCTGCGCTGCCTTTGGCTGACTGAATGACATCGAGGTAAACACAATATTTACACAGCCAGAAGTCCGGACCAGCTCGCATTTAAAAGACATCAACACGAAAGGGTTAAAACGATGCATTTGAATTACCAAAGTAAACACGATATACGAAAATACAAAAATACGAAAATACTTTCGAGCTCGTTCAGGGGCGAGGCGTTCGACTAAAGGGGGTTAATTGGACCGCTTGCCGGATCGCACATCCACAAGATATAGATGCGAGCCGAGTGACTGACTGACAAGTCCCTCGTCGAAGGTCTCACTCTGCTTATGACAGCTGTCTGAAAGTTTTCTCGTGTATCTGACACTCTTGTTTTCCCAACTGCTAGGCTCGGGAATTATGATTGGGGCGCGGTTCATTAAACACAAATTTTCGTATTTTCTTTTAATTTACTTGGCCCATTGTTGACTCGTCGTTTTTGGCCAAAAACCAAAAAAGGACTGCCTGCTGACAGCAGCATTTAAATTGGCCATTGTGCCAAAGGATATGGTAGATACGTATAGTAATCGAAGTACAGGTAGCTTCGGGACCGAGAACAATCGAGCAGCTGCCCCAGAGAAGTGCGGGAATTGACTTTGCTGACTCTGATTGTGTGTGTTGCATGTTGCGGTTGATAGACGGCGACACAGGCACAAAGGGAAAACTCATTATTTCTCGTTTTGTTTTCCATTGCAACGTCATTAACTGCTCGGTGTTCCTTGTTCCCGGTTCTTTGCTCCTGCTGATTCGAAGCTATAAATTCCCCTAGAGCGGTGCCAAAAATTTCATTTAGGTCTATGTCTAGGTCTATGCCTAGGTCCTGGGTCCTTGAAAACACAACGACAATGGGCCAGGACTCACCCATCATCCTGACAGCGGCGCTCGCAAACCGTCCAGACAGTCAGGCACTTCTTTTTGTTTGGTCCTTTATTTTTTTGCAAAAGGCTTTGTTCCAGTTTTTGGCATTGTCTCTGATTTTTTTCACTGGCTGTGCAGCCTTGAAAAATGAGAGAAAATGTAGTTTGGATGAGCACTCGGCGGCTGCAAGGACATTCTCATTGCTTTCCACTTGAAAATCGCATTAGGCGGATTTCGTTTCACGTTTTTGTCTGGCTGCATCTTCCACTCATCAGATTTTCCCTTTTTTCGGCAAATGAAGGCTTAGGGGATATGGGATACATGTGACATTTGGACGGGGATTAGGTCATAGGTGAGTCGGATGAGATAACAAGAGGCGTGTGTGGGATGCGCTACTGAAACCGACAACAGAGGAACCTAAGAACTTTCTTCCTTTGGCGGCCTGGAAACGCAGAACCTTTCGCAAATCAGGGGAAACTTTTCCCTTTTGCTGGACAAACAAATCAGAATCGTTTAGCCAAAACTAAGTCAAAGTTTATTTCATTTCCCTGAAAGGTCCGACCGGCCACTTGATCCATATGTCCTCGAGGATAACTCAATTTCCACTGATTACCCTCATGAGTCACTTCAAACGAGAGAGTGCTATCTCTTCTTCACCATCTTCAGTTTGTTTGCCTGTCGTGGTGGAAATACATTTTTATGTCTAAATTTCATTAATTCCAAACAAACAGGAGGCGCCCATATCGAAAATTACAAGTCGCACTTCCTGCGAACGGAACGGGATTTTCGGTCTGGGAAAAATATCAAATTACATCCTTGCTCATATTCAAATGTTTGAAGGAGGAAAAGTCTTGGCCTGGCAGCTGCTGCGAGGGCTGGGCCATTAATTTTCATAGGAAAGGCGACGGCTAAGTAAAGGATAACAAGCCTAACGACTGCACATGTCTTCATCTTGATTATGCCACATCCTGGCGGCAAACGCACACGTACCAGGACCTCTCTATTTCTCCTCTCGTAAATGCACCTTTAAGGGTCGCGCCGGAATGTCGCGTCAGGAGGCGGGGAAGGTGTCCTTGGTCTGATTCAAAATCGTTGTGCGGGTCTTGGGGCATATTTTTTATACAACTAAGCTGCAAGTGTGACATTCTCACTTGGCCGTGACACCTACTGCGTGCAGAGCAGTCGCATCCTTTTCCCTTTTAAGAAATTGTCACACATTTGTTCTTTTCGGGAAATATAACTCTGGGTCTCCTTGGCACTCTCCAATTTCACATGATTTGTGTTCCCATCTTTTGTAGTTCATTAATCTTCGGTGGGTTTTCTCCACTACATGAAATTTCCAAGCTGGCAGCATATCGGTCAGGAAAATTGGGTCACTAAGGCAGTCGTTAGTTGGTATTGCAGGTCATTAAGTGCTTACATATGAGAAGTTTGCTTCCCCTAAGGGACTGGAACTAATTTTAGATAATGATGAAACCCTCAGAACCAACTACATATAAAGCATAATATAAATTAAAAATTTTAAATTTCTTCATGTTCTCAAGATCTTCAAATAAAAGTGCATTACGTTTGAAGCTTCAATAATTATATGAAACTTGTGTATCCCGCCTTTGTTTGTTTGACATCCGAATAATGATTTGTAACCTTTGAGCGTTATCATCCCATTTCTAATCGGTTCTGCTTCGCTATCGTTCCGGAATAATCGCAAAAATTCGGCAAACCCCGTAAGCAAACTCCGGGCAGCTGTTCGCACTCCTGGCATCCTATCTGCTACCATATCTCTTGACGAGCCAAAACAAAGGAAAACGGCACCTTCAGCAGCACACTGCAGTTATCAGAGATTTTGTGATCGCGATAACACTTCACTACTTCCGGGAGATGGGAAAACGGGTGAGGGGCTGTGAACAAAAAAGGTCTGTAACCGCAAAACGCCATATCGGAATTTTCTCTGGCCTGCTTTTCAGTTTTTCACGCTAGGCTGCGAGTTTTCCAGCTTACCATTTTAATGGGCATGAAAAAACCGAACCACTCGATACGATACGATGCGGTCCTTTCCTATCAAGCATACACACACATAATAAAAAAGATAGAAAAAAGAAACCCTCGTACGCCAATTACGATTTATTTGTCCGCTCTGAAGTATGGAGGTAAATAAAGGCCCTAACCCCGATCCTACCTCTATCAGAAATGCTGTGCATTAAAAACGCAACGATCTGCGGTCGTGTTCCACCTTATCGAGCACATTGTGGTTGCTTTCTGTGCATAAATTTGTGAGTTGCGCCTCGGAAAAACAGGGTCACACTTCGCTATCACAAACTGGCATTTTGTCACGTTTTTTATGGTGCGTTTCGGGTTTTCCTCCAGCATTTTTCCAGCGATTAAGTGTATGCATCCAAATATGCTCATTTAATGCGCACTTGGTCGTGGTCTTGCTCTTGCTCTTGGAATCGGAATTGAAGTGGAATTCTCTTTTTAGTAATTGCCGTACAGGAAATTAGTTATTCACATTGGGTTGTGCTTAATTTATGCATCGCTATAATTGTTTGTGCTGCTGGAAAATCGTTTTCATTGTTCGTGTGCGCGGGGGGAAAACGAAAAGTTCTTGTTAATGTGGGCGTTATCGGAATCATTACGTAGAAGAAAAACAAGAAAACAACACATATTTGATATGTAACGAAACGTGTGAGAAATTTCCAAAATCCAGCGGGCTTTTTTTTATCGCAAGAAATATGAATGGGCGGGGCCAGCTGGGAAAAGTAAAGTGAAAGAAACTTTGATAAATGACTGATTGATCGGGAAGCGCTAAGGAAATTCTCGCTTTTTCCGCGGGCAGACACTAAAACCATGTCAAACAAAATTATCGGCGAGACAAGTTAATGTCCCATAAAATATGAATAACGCAAGTTTACCGCTTCTTTGGAGCTAAATCAAAACAGAAATTAACAACAAAAATTATTCAAAATGCCAGACTGTCGCCCAAAAATGAAAACCCAAAATGATTTATGACAAGGGGGCGGGCGAAAAAAAAGGGGGAAAAACAAAACGAAAACCGAAACAAATAAAACGAGAACATTGAAAATCAACCAAAACGCAAAGCGCAGCAATTAAAAAATCCGTTGAACTTGCCGGCAGTCATAAACCAAAACTGAAGAACACTGAAAATGGAAAAACCCAAGATCCAAAATCCAATGCCCCCGGAGGCTTTGACAAGAGCAGAAAACAATTAAACTACGATTTAATGGTTTTCACACATAATTCTGTTGGCTTGTATAAAGGATTACCAGAAACACTTCACTCACATTGGAAAATGCCAGAACTCCAGAATTCCAGACCACCCCTAACAAATCATTTATAAACATAATTGCTGGAGTCACTTGAGAATCGGGTTAAAGATAAAAGATAAATGTGGAAAATCTTAAAGGAAACAAAGGCGCCGCAGGCCAAATGTTTTTTTTTTTCAATGGGAAAGCCCCACGGAATATAACGATTCGAGTGGCTTTTCCAGCAAACAAATTGTTTTTTTTTCGCCGCATATCTATGTATCTATAACTACGTTTTTAACACTTGCCATCGACCGCCTGCCGCTCGGTGGGAAATCAACTTAGCCTTGTCTTTTGTCAATAAATATCATTTTATTTTCTTTACGCGCTGCGACTATAAATTAAATCAGGAAAACCCAACGACCTGAACAACAATAACAAACAGGCAACCGAGAGTTTTCTTGTAGGCCATTTATTGCTCTCAATAATGAAGCCATTACATTCCGTTGAGGGGGTGTTATTGCAGTCAATGCTTAAGTGCAAATGGCCATTAAAAACAATTTAAGGGGCGGATCACCATTCTCGGCAAAAGCATTTAGAAATATTGCAAATTACTGCAAATAATTGACAAACATTAAGTGCCGACTGGAGTGGCGGTGGAAAGTCGAGTTGTGGAAAACTCGGGCTGTGGAAAGGCAACAGCTGGCTAAATTTACACAACATTCACTTGGAAAAATCAAATGCTCTTGTGTAAATTCCGGACTTGAAATTAATGTTATTGTGATGACAAATCAACCTCAGAGATGGAAAAGCTTTCTATCTAATGAAACTGCAATACACACAGGAGTTGGAAGGCGGTTTTCCCAGCTGCCAATGTCAGGGGGTTGCACTTGATTTATGTATTCTTTTCTTGAGAGACCCGAAAGTGCGTTCTCATCGATACCGATGCCATACAATGGGATACTTTATTAAATGCTGCAACCGAATTCAATTTTCGCAACTGTTGCCAAAATATCAGCTTAGCTAAGTGGAAGGTCGCGGTGGGTTGGGTTGGGGGTGGTGGTGATTTGTACCGAGCGGAAAATTTGAACATTTGTTAAAGCGACTTATTAATGTTATAATCTAATTGTGATTTCCTGTGGCCCCTCTGGCTTTGATACCCATAAAAAATTATTCGTTCACGAGGGTCGGCATTGCGGGTCATATTTCTCGTGATCAGGGGTAAAAATATCCAAATATAGGATTAATACTAAGCTGCCATGCGAGTCACAAAAAAGGGATTTTAGTTTTTCACTTGCATGATTTATTAAGGTAGCCTTACAGGTATTAACTGCAGCTGTCCGAAAACACTGCAAACTTTCCACAAAAAAATAGTTCCAATTAACTGGAAACCCAACCTGATTTTGGTACGAACTGCACAAAACTCTTGACGACAGGACTTCATCCTTCATCCTTCCGAAGCGCTAATTAAGTAAACAAAAGGGGAAAACCTCTGAAGCCAAACCGGAGCAGCTCAATTAATAATAAAATGCGAAAATGGGAGCAAGCCAAGCGCAGCTAGTAAACAAGCCACAAAAAAACTTGAACTCATAATTTCCGGAGGTGCTAATAAGTTGCAAAATTATTTTCAATGAAAATGGCTGCGGGAAAATAAGTGGGTGGGGGGGCGGTCGTAAAAGTTGCCAGGGCAGCCACAAAGTATAAAAAATTGACTTCAATTAAAGTGCCATAGTTGCCTGTATAAACAGCACACGGAAAAATGAAAAGCGCAAAACGAGAGAGCCGAAAGGATAATGATAATTACGGCCAGTCATGGCGAGGGGCTGGGAAAATCGGGGGAGGGGCGGGTAGGTACTTTGGTTCCGACTGCTGAATGAGACTGCAAAGTTTTTGTGTTTATTTTATGCTCGTGCAAAAAAGGAGACCAGAAAAACACGATGAAAGTTTCAATGTAGTGCGGCTGATAAAGAGGTAAAAAAAAAGGACACCCGGCTGGCGGAAAATGCATCCCAACTGGGTGGCTATATGGCAGCTACGTACGATTACGAGGACGTTAAACAAATAAGCAAAGGGCAATGTGTAAAACCAGCACACAGGACACAGAGGCAAATGAAGAAGCCAAATGTGGAGCGCGCATCATTGACACACACACAGTTACACACCTTTACGGGCAAAGACTCATTCAGGACACACGACTGGGATCAAAATTATAGAAGTGCTTGTCACATTACATCATTTAAATGCGATAAGAAACAAACTAAGAGTGATTTTTTAACCTACTGAACAAGTGATATTCTCCTAAAACACAAATCAAAAATAAAAAAATCCCTTAAGGTGAAGTGTCTATTGTCGTAAGGATAAGATATCACAATTGAAGATCTTTATTCGTTATTAAATTTTTTGTTAAAATTTTGACCATCAATAAAGAAATGAAGAGTCAAAACACTGCTGGGCTTCTGTCGTCTTTTGCTGCCGCTTCTGGTGCTGATTCGGAATCAGAATCTGCTCCTGGTTCTGCATCTGCTTCCTTGCTGTCCAAAATGAATGACTCGCCAGCGGGCCAAGTTCCCCGCTCCGTCTTTAGCCCTTTTCGCCCCATGGTGCAGGGGCGCCACCCCCTGCAACCAAACAACCACCCAAACCACCCACTGGGGGACTCTACTTGTTGAGGAGTGACAGACCCACTCACTTGCCCGCTCGTCCGCTCACCAACTCACTCACTCACTCGCACACCGAATGAATGAATGACTGACTGACTGACTTTCCTACCCTCAAGGTTCATCGTCAGTCCGTCAGTCACTCAAACTCGCATTTCATTCCATTTCCATTTCATTCACTTTGCCCGCTGCCCAAAACAGCCTTGTCTCGTCTTTCCTTTCGCTGCTTCTTTTTGTTTCAGTGTAGTTTCCGTTGGTTGTAGTAAATTTTTCTCATTTCGCTTTTTGTTGGAGTGATTTTCATACCCGGTATTAATAGAGCAGACGGGTATACTGCATTGTATCGCCATAAGGGGAAAGACAATTTTTCTTAAGTATATTCCATTACTAATATAAAATTTTTTTTTTCAGAATGCGAAAGGTTGCTAAAATTTTAATAATAATGTGGAATAACGTAGTCTAAATAGCGATATAGTGTTTAAACTCCTGGAAGTAGGCAACACTTTACCAGGTATCTCAAAGTCGACTTGTCTCACTTTCCGGTTTCTACTTCTATTTGCGCTGTTGCTGTTTTGAGTGTTCCACTGCTCGCGTATTTGTGTGAGTGCTTTGAGTACGGCAAATGAAGAAAAACCAACTCACACTGGCACAGCGAATGAGAGAGGCATAGAATGAACTAGCGGTAAATGCATGAACAACGCCGGCTTGCCTGTCATGAAATTTGTATTTGTATCTCAGCGGCTGTTGCTGCCCTCGTTCCCTGCCTTTCTGCCGCTCTCTCTCCTTTCACTCTCTCTCCCTGTTACACTCACCCCCGCCCGGCCACTACACCACTTCTTCTTCTTCTTCTGCTTCCACGCTCTGCTCTGCGTCTCGTGCTCATTTTCCGTTGTACTTTTTCGATGCAGTCGCCTCGTGGATTTCATTCCCTCTGCGCACTTCGAACCGATCGCTCGTATCGCTCCCGGGTCTCAAAATCCGAGTACGGATTCGAATTCGAAACGAACCCATAACCGAAACTCAACACTCGCCGGACTTCGACTGCAATTCAAATACCATTCACGCGCTAAGTTATTGAACACTTTTGAAGGGCGCATAAAGTTCTTGAAATTACGACTTTAGCATATTGTGCTTGTGTTTAAAGAGCAAAGTGTAAACAAATCCGAAGAGTTATCTTCACATCATAAGAAAATGGGTCGCCTGTTCCAATACAATCGATTTGGCGCCACGGATGGCATCAACAAAAACACCAACAAAAAGGATACTCAGCAAAAGAACAAGATGGTAAGATTCAGATACAATGCGAGTCTTGAGATCCCTCAAGTTGCAAGCACCTTAAAGAACAGTTATGTATTTTAGTTGGGATTTAAGACTTTGTGGGTCCATAAGGCAGGCTAGTAAAAGATTATGTTCAATCAATTATAAATAAATAAATGCGCAGTATTCCCATCTGTTAAAGATGCATAAACACACTTTAGAATCCTTTTAAGTTCCATGAGAAAGTTCTCTATAAATATCTATGCCCTTGATGACTCAAGCTGATCTTTGTAGAATCTAACAGTCTATGCACATTTCACACTCCTCACACACCATCGAAATACCTCTATGGACAACCCACGCACACTTAGCACTATGTACAGTGAACTCCCCGCCACGTCGACCGGCGGAGGGGCGGAAACGGGGGCATGGCCGTATTCAAAACACGAACGACAACAATTAAAATGATTTAGTGTCACAGATACCACGAACAACAACTCGGCCACACAAAGCAAATACAACAAGAACAACGACAGCGCAGCATAATAAACTCGACTGTCGACGTAAATCAGTGGAACACTAAATCACATAGGGCCAAATAAATATGATTTGCATAAAAACTAAATCAAAGCATCTATATGCAAACAGAGGGCGTTCGAAGAGGGTGGCGATAGTAGGCGACCTAAGCCGAGCGTAAATCTGAATTCAAATAAATAAAATTGTAAATGCAGCCTGATTTCTGGCGATAAGTAGAGCAAACAGGAACGCGAAGCCCGATGCGGGAATTGAAATCAAAACATATGTTGGGCCCATAAAGATAGTGATTGATTTGATTTGACAAAATGCATTTCTATATGCAAACAAGGCGCATATGTTATTTGTTTTTGATTCCAGATAAGCGCTAACTAGGCTTTATCGTCTAGCCGCGATGACCGAAAGGCGATAGGCCCTATGGCGATAGCTTAATTAAGACAAACTGCCTTTTCAGCTACCTGAATGCAAAGTCAACTTTTCTTCAAGACCGCAGCTACTTTGCTTCACTAATCTGCTTATTTGACTTGGCATCCGTAGATGCTGCACACACACTCACAGATACAATAGCGCATTCATAACAATGCTCCGACATCTGAGCAGCATTTATCAAAATATTTGTCTAAAAGAACCACGACGAGGAGAGCAGAGAGAAAAGTTTGTAATTTTAAACTGAATGACAGTTTGCGTTTTGCCCCCGCCTCCTTTTATGCCGACCTTTGCATTTTTCATCCAGTCATTTTTCACTGGAATTGACACCCATCGCCTTCTGTATCTCGTCTCTTTGGGTTCTCTTTGTTTTGATCTATGAAAATCTATCTTCTTCGCCTCGCATTCAATTTTAGGTGTAGGTGTTGGCTGTTTTGGCTCCCAAAAGGATTGTCTTTTGAAACGGGAAGTCTGGGTGTGGCCGCAACGGGAGTTGTTTTACCAAGAAGACTCGAAGTCCACAAAAGACTTCTTCAGGCTGAAAAGTGCAGGAATGCGCCCTCTTATATCCCTTAGATCTCCGAGCATAAATCGCTCGACACCTCCCCGAAAACCCCACCGCATCCGTTATCAAAATCTATTACCAGACACACTCTGTTTACAGAGCCAACTGGCTGTGCTGACAACCGATTTCAATTAGCCGGTTCGCAACAGATAAAATACATCTCCTATTCTATCTCGCGCGGGTCAAAGATACAAAACGGAATCGTCACGAACTGCAGCACCGACCAATTCACATATCGAGAGGGACCAGAACTAATAAAATTGTCACACAACTGTCGGCTGTGTCGGAGTTGACCATATGCCATCCGTTTGGGGCGAACGGCAACCATATTGCTAGATTAAAATCGGAGACAATTAAGTCGGAGATGATAAAATCGACTTTGCAGCGGGTTTATTAAACTGAACTGCGCTCGAGGGGCTTACTCTGCCAAAGTGTTTATGAACAAGAGATTATTCGTTGGATAAGCGTTTGATTACATTTCATTAGGCAGGCACTTTTTAATAAATTAATCAAAGGGAAACTTTTTCAAACTCATTTCATATTCCGCTTCAAGTATAATGAACATTTATCAGAGCAGTATCATGGACCCATCTTCATCTGATATAATTTTAAATAAAGCGCAGAGAATGTGAAAAATATTTAAATAGAAGAAAAGCAGCATCCATCACACAAATAATAGTATACAGATAGACATTTGATTAATTAATTTTATAATTTAAGCCTAATGATGTTTAAAATTTTGTTGTAAAATATGCATCAGTAGCTAAACTTTCATATTTAATATGGGCATGCAAATACCACAGTTTATGAATTTGGAAAATTAAAAAATCAGCTTCCGCATAAACTTTCCCGAACAGACAATGGTTTCAAGCGATTTGTGCTGGGGAAATCGGGCTGAAAGCATTTTCCTCCTCGTGTGGCTTATGGTGCCATGCTCTGGTGCCTTCAACGCCCTGCCTAAGTGGATTTCCTCGACTGCCGAGATCCCGCGATGGGCCTCATAATTCTCGATGAGATGCAGCTAAAATTAAATCAACTGCTGGCGACGATTAGCAGCAATGAGCTGAGGCATTTAAATTCTAAGGCATTTTAATGCACTTTTCCCGAAGAACTCGCCTCTGGACTCCCTTTCAAGGGCAGTGATTAATGTTTATTTGGATGCTCGTGTTCTACACATGTATCTACATGCAGACTCTTTGATTTTTCGGGGGCCCCTGGAGAGGAAACGCTAAGGATAGAAAATTAATTGCACATCTTTTAAGTGCATTTAATTAGGAATTTCGAAGCAGACGCCTTGTTAACAATGCCCCAAGATTTATTGGGGAAACTGCAATCTGCAGGCTGCGCAAATTGATGAGCATAATTAAATAGCCGGCGACTGCATTCGACTTGCATGCATTGTAATTTATGCTCCATATTTTGCCCAACTACTACGAATGGCCCCGTCGCTTTGAGTAAACAACAATTTCACTTATTTTCATGCCGTCTGCCGCCTCGACCATCAACTGTCTGCATTGTTATTTTTACGCTCGACTCAATATAAATTTTCGCCCCTCTTCGTTTTGCTCGCCACATGCCACGCCATGAAAATGTAATGCAAATATGCAAAAAAGCTTTCAACGGTATCCGAGCCGCCCAACCCAACTCAATACCTCTTCTTTGTCAGCTCCTAGCCCCCTGATCCGACCAAACTCCGCTGGCTACAAATAGTTTTTGGTTTTGGCTTAGTCTGGCCATCAACCGGCAACAGAGAACGGAGTACTGAGTGCCGAGTACCGAGAAGCTAGCCAACATCATCGTTATCACCAGTCCCGTTGTCTGTGTTTGAGTTTCATATGGCTTCCCACCAAGGATTTGTGTGCATTAGACGACTAGACTCGGGGAAAACTATTTGCAAGCCCAGTTACTAGACTTTCCACACACAAGGGCCGACGTATTGGAGTGGTAGAAAAAGTTGTCAGAGTCTCTAATTAAATTGTTCACCATCTCTCAAAGTGATAAAGTCCAAGAGTTCATTGCCTGCTTGTGCTCTTAAAAATATAAAAAACTTGAGATTCATCTCTTGAAAAACCCACGCAGCCCCAAAGCGATGTGCCCATAAAACGCAATTAAAATTTCAACAATTTTCATTTGCATTTAATAAAACATCAAAATGGTTTTTAAACACGCATAAAACAAACGGCTGAAAAGAAACAGCTTAATTCGATTCACATTTCAATAAATTTTTATATGACCCAATTTTTTACACCTATAAAAAAATGCCACAGAAAAAAAAACGATACAAAGGGAGGCCCATAAAAAAGCCAATGCCACACGCCACATGTGTCTAAACAAAGGATTTTCCAGCCAAAGGCAAAGCTAATTGTAATAAAAAATTTACAAAACATACCAAAAAGCTGAAACTATAAACATTTTTCCTGACATATAAAACTAAATTAGTGAGAAAATCATTTTACGAGCCCCAAAAATGAACTCGTTAAACCAACTAAAAGAAAAACCAACCAACTAACTGAAAACCCGAATTTGTTCGTTCATAGTTGAGGGGAGTGGGGGGAGAAATGTGTGCGGGACGTGTTTTAAAAAATGTCATAAACTACTCGTAAGTCCATGTATCTCTGACATTTTGAAAGCCCCGACACGTGTGTCCGTGCTGGGATCACTTTGAGATTCTTTTGGTGTGGCATAAAACTGTCAAATTAGCTGGAACTAAAAGCGAGATGACTACAGAGTATTCAGAAACGCACGACTAATGGCCCGGAGCCAAATGAAATATTACTAATTTCGATAGGAAAATGTCTGAAGGAATTTTCGAAAATTTCATTGATACACTTGGTGCAGCATTTTTGAAATGGGTGTTATTTTTAAGGGGGGTGGCAACTGGAATGGGAGGAGTTTTGTTTTGGCAGCACAGCTGCTTTGGCAATTGCCCAATTTGTGAGCGGATAAGTAGCCGGTTAGTCGGTTATTGCGGTTGCAATTTAAAAGCCACCAGTTTGCCAGTGGAAACCACTTCCGAAGGTGGAAAGTTGTGGGCTGCTTGAGTGGCAGGGTGGTTTTGTTTTGTTTTGTTCAAGACCCTTCAGCAGCTGCTTGATTTTCCAGGGAGAGCTCAAAAATTCAGGCATATGTCGGTGGGACCTCGAGTGGCGCACAAAGGAAACATTTCAATAAATTCATCGACTCACTCCGGGCACTTCAACTAATTTCTGTACCCCCGCTATCTAAATGCACAATAAATGAAAATTTAACAACTGTTTTTATAAGACGTGAAGGGCGAAGACCAAAGGGTCCTCTACCTCTACCTTCTTGTCCGTCAGCTGTCGAAGGTGCCTCGATTCGGTTACCTGAGTTTTTATTGTAACACATTTTGATTACGAAAATATGCTAACACCTCGCAGGCCAAACAAAAGAGCTCTTTGACCAAGAATGGAATGGAAAGCCGGCCCGGGGCGCTGTTTCATCATCAATTAGAGCTCAACCTTTCCGCAGGCCAGGATCGGAATATAAAACCAATTGGGTCGGGCAGGGGATAGACCTATGATTATTGCATTAGCACGAACACCATCAAAGATGAACAGGGCCAGCACGCCAACACCTTTGGGCCACTACTGTGTGCTGGATTTTATTTCGATCCCAATTTTCTTTGGGCTCTATTATCATTGAAATTACCGCAGTGTTCCCCTTTCTTTTGCTTGACTCGGACTCGGACTGGCCTTGCATAAATTAAAACTCATGTAGCTGGCAAGAATCGTAGCCATTAAACGCTTGTTGGCCCATTGTGTTTGATTTAAGCCGATAAAAGGTACACTTTTGAGGCATTTCACGCCGCTTTTACCCCACAGCCAACAAAAAAAAAAAACAACTTTCAACAGATTTATGCGCTGCGTGGCCACATCAAAGAAAACTCTTTTGGCCATGGCTCGTTGGCCAGGAATTAATGGTCAACTGGCCAAGATGTAGCAACAGTTTTTTGGGGGCCTCTTCATGTTTGTTCATATAAACAAGATATTGGAAATGCAAATCAATGGCGATGGCCTGCAACGGAAGTTCTACGTCTGCACTTCCTTTGTTTGCGTTCCCAAACCTCTAATTTATTGAATGTGTTGAATTATAAAGCCCCCCAGCCACTCCCAATCGAATTCAATTTCGTAATCCCACTTCGAGCTCTACCTGGTCGTCGGATTTCCATTGTGTCCTGCACTCCTTTTCAATCGATTGCTCATTACTTTGCCATTTTTCCTTTGAGTGTGTGTGCGTGCCGAAGAGTACAATGAATTTTCGGTTCACAATGCACAAAAGCGAGGGGTGCATCTGAAGGGAGAAGAATGCTATTGCACTTGGAATTACGGGAAAGCTAAGAGGTCGAGGTGGTGGCATCCAAATCCATAATCATTCTTCCGATTCAGAGGACATTATAAGCCATCTTCATACTCAGACGTGTACTTAGTTTCATTACCAGAAATTACTCTATAAATTATCTAAATATCAGGACAATTAAAACGCTTTTCAAACACCGACTAAAGTGTTGAGTTCTCCCACGTAAAGGTGAGAACTATTTAAACATTTTTAAAGCGAAAGTAGGTGTTGAAAAAAAAGGAACCCACTAGCAACCCTCCGCAGGCGCTGCATATGAATATTTTATAAGCGAAATGAAAGGCAAACACGAGCAGGGAAAACAACGGACTGGCAAATTGTACAACAATGAACAAGTAAAGCAAGCGCATTACAAGGATATCACAGCAGCAGTGACCCAAAAGCATTAGCAAAGCAGTTCATGGGGTTTTCGGAAGGGAATGGGAACGAAAATAGGACTGAGACTGGGTTTGGCCTAACAAAGGCGAAAGCAGAACAAAGCCAGGATAATGGGATGGCAGTGTGTGTTATCTGCGTGGTTGTTGCATAAGAGCGTCCTTCGAGTGAAATGGGAAACCCCGACGTAGATAAGATTTATAGGGACAGTCCAAACACTTTTTCTACAAATTTCCTGACCATAACTAACAAAAAAAAATCCATCTTGTTTGTTCTCGCCCGACAGCTACGCAATGCCATCAAATGTCCTGGCTACTCGGACATCTATGGTCAGTACAATAAGGAGTCGTCCTTCGAGAAGTGCAATGAATGGAGCAACAAGCTGCAATTCCCAGCCGCCGGAGAAATGGATAAACAGGAACCGATCCAGAGTCGCACGCACAAGGTCTACGACAGCATGAAGAGTTTTCTGCAGCGCAAACTCTTTGCGCAACCCTCGCATAAAGAACAGATCTTAAACGAAGAACCCACAAGCGACTATGATGAGGTGTGTATTGTTTATGGTGTATTTATATTAATAACTAGTCTATAATTAGCAAACTAGGAATCCCTTTCTGAGGGGTATATGTAAATTAATATTTTGATATGCGGAACCTTTTGGGCTCAATATTGTGGTTAACCCAAAAAAGGTTTTCATAAGTGATATCAAGACTAGAAAAACCCTTTCTTTTGAATGGTATTTTAATTGGCTTTTCACCTTTCTTTTAGCAGGACCTTCTCGACTCCTCGTACCACGCCGACGCGGAAGAAGAGGAGGAGGAACGCGATGCGGACTGCAGCTGCAGCTCCACCGACAGTAGCACCACCAGCAGCAGCAGCCCAACCACGCCCAAACGATCGCCCCAAAAGTCCCTGCTGTCCCTCAACTGCTGGCAGAGCAGTCAGCCGAGCAGTGACTCCAATCCCGAAGAGGAGCAGGAGGAGGACGCAGAAGAGGACTCCGACGCAGGGATCTCCGATTGCTGTCAACTCTTAGCTGAGAATTCCCCCAACACCATGAGCAAACGCCGTCGAGCAGCACCTCTCTTCACCAGATACATCAGCGCCAACCAGAACTCCGACGATGATGAAGACGAGGAGCCGGAGCTCCTGTCGTGTCCCTGGTATCAGCCCAGGATCACGGCCAAGGCAGCTTTGGAGCACCTGCAGCAAGCCACACCTGGAAGCTTTCTTCTGCGACGCAGTACGCCGCGACATTTCGAACTGGTTCTGCGACTCGAGAGGAGCAACAAGGTTAAGACCTATCCCGTGCAATCCACCCGGAACCAGATGTACCGCCTGAAGGGAGCAAAGAAGCAGTTCACCAGCCTCAAAGCCCTGATCACCCACCATTCCGTGATGGCCGAACAACTGCCATTGGTATTGGATATGCCCAGGGAGCGTCATGTGGTGAAGCCCTCATCAGTGCGCTATGCAGATGACTTCGAGCCACTGGAGTCCCTGCAGTTACTCGGCATCCTGAGGAGTCTGCAGGCCAAAGGCATCGAGCTATAGAAAATAATTATTAATCGGGGTTTCATGGGGCGGGGCAAGTAATATCGAACTGCAAAGGGAACGATAGGTGAAAGTAATTAGGAATTTGTTTTGTTCTATGCATAAGTACATGTGATATAGTTTACGGAATTCGGGCTGAGCAACCCTCGAATTTAGTTAGGCCTACCAACTAATTGAAATATTTTGTATCCGACATAGGCTAAGTTTTCTATTGTGAAAGTGTAATATGAATAAAAATCAAACAATGGCATTCAGCAAAAACGCAACCCTCGAGAGTTTAATGTATCCACGCCCCGGCAATCGAGGCGCTTCCTGTTCTCCCCCGGCCGCCAGGAACCCTCCTCCATGGATGAGGGTTGGCCAGAGAACGCTTCACTTACATGTGATTAGCGATTCGAGTGGCTCTCATTAATTTTTCAAGTGCGGCTCGTGGAGCTCTCGACGCAATTCAACCGGCAACATGTTGCTGGCAACATTTTAGTGGCATGAATAATTAGAGCCACTATATTAGCTACAACATTCAGGGGGATTCCCATCTGCGTTGCAAGGTGTCGACGTCGCACGCAACTGAATAACTTATGTGCACTTAGTCAGATTTTTACATGGCACTTTAAATGTTTTATTGTTACAAAATTGAATATTTTTTTCACACTGAAATTGTGATTGAAATCAAGTTATTGGTACTTATTCTGTTGTTTATACATTTCAGCAAATATAATACATGACTTTAACATTAGATACATTTTCTACACATGAATTCTACACTCCAATAAACTGTAGGCCCATAAAAGTATGCTACGGTTTCATTGCATCTCCGAATTATGCTGTATCCTAAAAGCAGATAGCAGATAAAGGAAAAAAGAATAAAATTGCAGAGAACGAACTAAAGAAATTCAATAAATCTGTAATTGTCATGGGCTTAATAAAACTATTTGACAACATTGCCAACAATCCCCAATGTCGGCACTTCGCTAAACCATTTCCTGTTTAACCAGTGTGAAAAACAACCTTTTTATGGCCTATGATTGATATTGGATATTATTTGCTTTGGTCAAATAAAGGCCATAATTCAAACGATGCACACAATTGGCAGGCAAGTGCATAAAATATTAAAATATAAACTACAAATATTCGCATTGACAGCAGCTGGACAAAAGCTGGACGGACTTTAACCCCAGAGGCCGTAAAAACAAAGGACCATTAACAATAACGAGCGCTGCGAAAAACATTGGCAAACAAATTACAAATAAATGGAAACGCTGACAGCATTAATGACGTTACATTATTAATAAGCGAATCGAAATGAATACAATAACTGAATGCGGAAAATGTAATAATTATGACTATAAATTAAGTGTACGTGGGGTTTGGTTTCTCTTAGTTATTTATTTATTTAACTGGCGCCAGCGATTTTCGATTTAAATCGAAGCCACCCAATCATTAATTGCCTGCCAATCTCACCGACCGCAACATGGGAAAATTTCAATGAAATTGTCTTCAAAATTACCAGAGCAAACTGAAATGGAATTGTCATTTCACAATTACTTGGCAGGCAGAGTAGTACAATAGTTTATAAACAATTCAATCCGAGTTCCCCTATCCATCTGATTATAGTTTTCGATAAACTGAAAACGAAATTTGTAAGGTTTTTGGAGGAATTCTTCCAATTTTCTAGCATCTTTATCCTTTTCGGTCAGCTTTTCCTTTTGGTTCTGCGCATTTGGACGTAATGGAATTCAAATTGAGTTTCAAAAGGGAACCGGAAGTTCAGGCATATGTGGGAATAAACATTCAGCATCCTCGCTAATGAAGTGCTTTCATCGGCAATGTATGCTGACTTTTTTGCCCCTTTCACTGCAACTGTTTGCATAATTTTTGCACGAGTTTGTTTAGCTTTTCAATGCTGACAGCTGAAAAGGCAACAAAACGGAGAGTGTCGCCCTGTAAATTTCATTTTCATTTGTATATATTCCTCACTAATTACGAAACGGTTGCAATAATTCCAGAGAAAACATCCAAAATGCTCCCTTGGGAAAAAGTAAACACAAATAAGGGCTCATGCGACGAGCAAATAAATTAAATGGAAATTAGAAAGTGGTCGATTTATGAATTTAAAATGACAAGGGTTTGCCTAAAAAGTACTTATGTACGGATTTTTATTTATAACACATTATATATCAATATTAAATTGAAACGCAATTTAAATAATTAGTA
The DNA here is from genome assembly GCF_004382195.2 of Drosophila sechellia. Lineage (NCBI taxonomy): Eukaryota > Metazoa > Arthropoda > Insecta > Diptera > Drosophilidae > Drosophila > Drosophila sechellia. Next base: position 5,877,091 of record NC_045951.1, on the reverse strand, counting down.
TTTTAAGCGATTCAGCGATAAGTTTATTTCCTACACGCTAATTTTGAATTTTCATTCCATACACCAAATATTTATCTTAGTGCCAATTAGAACGTTTCGAGCTCAATAATTATTTCTTTGATCCTAGCAATTAGATTAAAGCTCGCGGGGTTCTCATTAAACCGCCATTCATTTTCACTATCCATCTGCTTGCCCCATATCTTTACATAAACTGGCCCCACCGCAGGTAATTACAAAAACAGCTCTTCTATTTGAATACCCCAGCCCCAGCAGACCGTATCCTGGGAAAATCAATAACTGACGACGAATGCACCCATGAATGGTCAATCATTCAGCAGAGATTCTGGCCACCTATTCATTCGTTCATCCCCATTACCAAAGGAGTTGAAACAGGAGCAACAGGAAAATCAGTGGGAGCAGAACCCCCAGCGATGAATGGCATTTGCCATGATGTTGCCTGGATTATCTTCTGTTTATATGGGATTTATTTGCCAGCGGGTGAGAAGGAGGGGAAAAAGGATGCAGTACCAGGACCAGGAGCAGGAGATGGAGCTGGAGCATGTGTTGCCATGGCGGCCGCCGTTGCCTTTGTGCGCCTTTTGTTGCTGCGGATGCTGCCAGTCTGGCATTGCATAAATGTTTTGCCTTTTAATTAGCACGCATTTCACATTCGACATTTCTGCACCGGCCTCCAATGCTTCCAATGCTTTAATGCGCTTAAAGCAGATCCAGTCTCGATGATAATGATGGAAAATACTGGCCAGCTGAGAAGAAAATTCAATCAGCCACCGCTTCGAACTTCCCGTTGAGTGATGCAATCTGAAGAAGGCAGACGAAGAAAACAGAGAGGCACTGAAACAAAGGTTTGTGGCTATCACTTATACCAAAATATACGAAATATATTAGCTTACTTTAATAGCAAGTTAAGTATTTTAATATCTGAGTGCATACTTGCATTACATTATATTATGCAAAGCTTTGTATATGTAGGTTTTTTCTGAGTGTATAGCCTAGTAGCTAGCAGCAGTATGGCGGAAATTATGTGCCACTAGAGTGTCCAATGAGCCGTGACCCGAGTATGATGTAAGTCTGAGAAGGAAGTGAAAAAAATGTGTCAGCAGAGGCACGCACACGGATAACGAAACCGCTCCGGTGGCTGACTGACTGCCCGACTTATCCCTTATCCTTAGCTACGTGATCCTGCGACGACAGCAGCGCCAGAAAGTATGCAACAAGCGGCGCAAAGTGCACTCAATTGTTTAGCTGCCCCTCGGTGGTACGAAGGGGTTCCTTTTTAGAGGGGAGTGGCAAGCTCCTTTGTGGCGCACAATCTATATAAAACAGAAAATCAGTTGGCACTCGGCCAAGTGCATATTAAAAGCAGTCAACACGCTGAGGTTGGAAAAATCATTTAAAGAGTGCAGTTAAATCTGATTTTAAAGAAAAGTGCATTCCTTAATTGCATTCAATGTAATTGCACTCTTAATGCTGAGTAAATGTTAGCTTAATAGTTTATGTGTTCATCTGTCGCAATAATTACCCTCTCCATTCCCATTTTACAAAGCAAACAAAATAAATTGAAGAGTTAATTGACCTAAATTGTTTTAGATTGCTTTTCTTACAACCCTTTTGGCATTTAGCTTAGCTAATAGCTTACTTTCGTTTATATTAAAATTATAATTAGGCTCATCTAAATGGTAACCATATGCAAAGGATTGCAAAATAATCTGAGTTAATTAAAGGAGTGTAGTTTTTAGTTTACTTGCCTTTCAGTTATTGTAATCTTCCATTAAATGAGCAATTAAACTGTTCAAATTAGAATTTCGAAAACCTAATTTTATAAGCTAGTTGAAATAGTATGCTTCTCCACTCATTATAAAATGAATTCGTGGTATCCATTGTTGATCCTTTGGTGTTTCAGTATGATTTGGTTTTAGTCGTTTCTACAGCATTTCTCTGAATTAATTAATTATGTCACCCTTTGTAAGCTGTTAAAATTGTTATCTTATACCGATAATGAGGCTTTCAGTGCTTGCAACCCCCTTTGAAAATGATTGTCCGTTTCCTGTTTGCCGCTGAAAGCAAAAGGAATAAATCAAAATTCCCCATATGGCGGCATCGCTCTAAACTTTTATCTTTTAATTTGGTTAATTAATCGATACGTTGGCTCCTTCCAGCATTCAGCTTTTGCCCCGGTGGCCAGGCAAACAATTAGTGGAAAAGGAACATCCAGCTGGCAAACGTCTGAGTCCTTGCAGCAACAATAACACATGCCATCGACTCCTGATTACTCCTCGCCCACTGCCTGCCCCCCAAATGCCACCCCCATTGGTTGCTCACATGATTTACAGTCTCAAAGCCCGGCGGCAAAAGTTAAGAAATGAAATTTCAAGAAAATTGCACAAACAACAGGAAGCCGGCAAAAGTGAAGGGGGGTGGGGAGTGGATCGAGGACTTCGAGGGCATTGAGCCAAAAGGAAATATTGTAAAACTCTAGCTATAAAGCAAATACACGATACATATCATCCAGTGGGCGACGGGTGGACGGGGAACCCAAAAATGTGAGCAGCACAAAAGTCGTTATCTTAATTACTTTTATAGCTTCGATTTGGGGCGAGTGGAGCAGTGGCAGTAGCTCCAAAAGGAAAAGCAACAACAGCGACATGACAACGAAAAGGGACAAAGAGTCAAGGATACCCTCGAAAATTTGGCAATGTTTTTGAAATGGTTTAAATTAGTTATGTTTGCCACAACATTAAATTTTGACACCATCCGTAATCACGATTTACCACAAATTTGCACCATCAATTAGGCTTAATAAAAATCATGCAGGTGTAGAGCACTGAAATAAATTAATTATTGAATGATAAATGAAATTTAACCAATTTTAAAATATAATACCTAATGATATGATAATATGCCGCACGGCATTTGTCATAAATAAAAAAAATGTATCAGTAGTGTTAGCTCTTAAATTCAAAGAGTCATTAGGTATTATAATTCGATTTTATGCTTCAATAGTTCATAATTAATGCAATTAATTTAAACTCAAAAGAAAAATCTTATTGCATCCAAAATACATTTTAGTTCTAGACTTCTTTTAAAATAAGTAGTAGTGGGTAACTCTATTCAGCAGACCAAATAATTTGACATTTTGTGGACCACTAGAACACACTTAAAGCATTCGAGTGTCCTTAAAGCAGCCACAAGATATTCCCCATAGAAATGCGATACAAGGATATTACGAGTATCCCATCAAGCATATCCACACAGACCACACGCCCAGTCATCAGATATTCCATATGCCGCCTCATTAAGCCATAGAAATCTTCGCATATTTCGCACTTCATAAAGTCACATTTTTCAACCGTTATCAGGGTGGCTGCATGTGTGTGTGAGCCTAGTTAGCACACCAGTTAATTAAGAGCTCGCGCACATATGTGGCTAGATGGCTACATATATGGTACACGAGTACATACGAGTATGTTTGGTATTCAGGTTACTAGATCCTGTCCTTGAGTCGAGGGAGAAATTTCTAAGGACCGCACACAGCCTGTTTAATATTTCATGGTTGACTTTGGGCCCGGCTCTTAAACTAGACACTTAATTAACATTTTGAACGATACCCCAGCCCCACTGCGAGAATGGCCAAAATCAATTTCCCTTTTCGCCAGAAACGGAAGCGGGAATCCGGATATGAAAGACGAATGCCCGCGGGCGACAATCGCGGGAAATTCCGGGGTGGGGTACTCTATAACAACATCACGACCTTTTAGTTGAAATTATTTTACCATTTTCCATTTGCCTGCTGGAGGAGCTTTTCGCCTTTGATTATTTATGTCGCGCTTTGTGGCTGTCGCTGCCTGGCTGGCTAAAAAGCCAACATCAATAAACTGTTGACAACTTGAAAATAACCGCGTAAGAACTGTCTGAAGGGGGTGAAATGCGACGAGAGCTGACTGGCACTTTGTTTATTGAAGTGCGCTAAACTTTTTAGTCGCCATCACCTCGGTCGTGGCTTGTTAATATCGAGCAGCGCATTATTTATGGCCAACTTTCCACCAAAACACTTTTATTCCAGCCTCGCTGATGGCAACAAGGAGTATAACTTTTAACGAGTTCTCTTCAGTTCGGTTCAGTTACTTTTCCATAACTCACCTGCAATTTTCGCACTTTCCCGTATACTGGATGTGCTACAAAAGTTGGTTGGTTGGATCTTCTTGCCACTCAGTGACTTTAAGTCCTGGCAGGTGGGAGCTGTAGTGGGGGAGGGGGAAAAGACTCTGACCACGGCCACGTCCTTGGCCACAAGCAAGCCAACCATAAGCATTTCATTATTAGAACACAAAAATGTTTAAAATTTCATTAAATGGCTGCGTTGTCCGGCTCCATACAAACATGGCCAACTTGGTCCCACAGGGTGGCCACCAAAAGAGGGGGAAAGGTGTTGCAAGCTTATACGAACTAGAAATACCCTTTATCCAGAGCGTATATAATTAAAAAATAAAAAAAATATATATATATATTTGGTTCTTGCTGTCATTAAGAAAACTATTTAATATTATAAGCAAACGCAACTTTAAGGATACGTTAAATACTCCAATAAACTTACTTAATTCATCTAGGTTCGACTACCAACTAATACTCTTTGAGGTAGTGTATATCCACCGAACTACGCAGTGTGAACAAGCCCCTCCCACTTGACCTTTGGCCCACAGCTAGTTTTCGCCCCTAACCGCATCATAACAATAGCTGAAACAACAAGAGGACCGGCAGACGGACAAAACAATTCATAAAAACGTTTAACAAAACGCAAAAGTGAAATTCACCCCATGGCCAGCAACTGACCGAACCCAGAAATGAAATTCCCAGACAATCAGGAGAACAACAACATGGCGATGTTTGGACTTTGGGGGCTGGGCAACCCGGTATCCCGGATTGCAATCATAATGAGCAGCAATTCGAATCCCCCAACCGCCAGGACCAAAAAGCGCCCATCATGCCACAGGAGCAACCACCGCCAATGTGGTCAGCAGCAAACATGGCAATTTCATTTAATAACAAAATATTTGGACAGCGCCAACAAGAGAGAGTCGCAGTTCTGATGAGTTAGGGTCACGGGCCATAGAATCCGTAGAATCCTGAGGTGGTAGCAAAGAGTTGAGGCAAATTATTACGTCTTTATGCTGAAATTATTTATGATTGCTTTGTCTAGACTTGGCGGCGTCGATGGAAGCCACACAATGCACCGGAATTCCGGTGCCTCAGCGAGTCCTTGCAATGTTAGCCGGATAATTTATGTGCCTATTGCTCATACGCCACGTGCAACGGCAGAGGTGAGCGAGCGGTGGCTTTAAAGTTTGAACTAACTTGGTTCACAAAAAATGTTACTCTTTATGCAAATGAAACTAAACTGCATGGCCCTACCAAAAAACTTTAATAACTTCCTAGCATCATATTAAATTTTTGTCATATTTTTAGCTCAGTACTTTATAAAAGTATCCACAAGCGAGAACTACCTCATTGCAGCTTTAAAAAATATCGCCGCGAAGCCAACGAAAAGAAGCGACTGCAAATTGCATTGGGGAAATTTAATTAACGTCGCATTGAATTTTAATCAAGTTCATTCAGCGAATGCGACACAACACAACGGAACACGTGACATTATTTGCATGCGAAATTAACCTGTGACAGGACACCCGCTGCCGATTTTTCACACATTATTCGGTGTTGCAGGAGTGGGGGGTGTTTTTAATCAAGCTCCGCGAGGTTTTCCTTTTCCACGTGTCAGTCTGACAGTGCGGTTCGGCTCGCCAGTTAATAGATTGGAAATGTGATATTGAATGCGACAGAACCACCAACTATTTTCGGGTATCTTTAAAGCGGCGTGGTGGGAGATTGTGGCCAATATTTGCCGAACCAGTTTGCATGCCAATCAGTTGCAAATTGTTTGTTCGCCAGCCGAATTTGCTCACATTAGCCACCGAAAACAGATCCACAGAGGGAATGGATTGAATTGGATTGGATTGGCATGTAATCATTTCGTTTATTACGGGTGCATGGATGCTGTTTTGGGGCATTAATTGAAATATGATTTGCAATTTTGTGTCCTGCCAGCCAATCTGCAAGTGGTTTGGGCCATCAAAATGCCAGTGATGCCAAAGCAAATTTGATCTCTGGCTGGCTGTATGCAAAATGAATTCATGACACGTCCTCTCGCCTCACTTCCCTACTCCAGTCCAATTTTATTCATATGCTCGCCATGCAAAACTGTCCGAAAACTGTCACTGAATCTCTTGTACCCTCAAAAAATTCTACTCCTGTGGCTGCCACCAGAGCAGAAAGTCAAAAAGTTTCTGGCTTCCGACCAATATGCAAAATATCAGGGATATGCAAAGCGCTCAAGTCAAGTCAAATCCTCCTCCTAACTCCGTGTGAAACATTTTTCGAAAACACTTGAAAACAAATTCTAAATAAAATGAACATGAGCAGTTTGTGGTAAATGGCTTGTGAGGTCGAAGGGGAATTGCAAAGGCACTGAGAGAAATTTGTGAAACTGAAACTTAAAATTATTTATTTAGATTAGTTACATAAAATATGCAGTATAATCTATTTTGTCTTGTTTCATGATTTCGACATCATAACATTTCAGTGTCATTCTGAAAACTTGTTTATAAGAATATCTTCTATAAACTTAAATTTCTCTCTGTAAGTGCGTGTAAAGTTTTGAGCTTTTGGCTGTGGCAAAATTCAATTAACTTGCCTGGGTTGATTGAAGTTTTAGCTTAGAATCTGACAGATTGCTAAAGTTGTATGTGTTACGTACATTATTCCCACCCTGCTGAGGTGAAACCATGCATAATTTTAAACACACTCTGGATTTCTATTTAGTTCTCCTTTGGCTGTAAAACTCTTTGCAGTGCGTTATGGTTTTGCTCACCCCAAAAACTCTTGCACTCCATCACTTTTCGGTCCAGTTAACCGCTTGACATATGACCGTCATCATTTAGCGCATATATCTCCGGTGGAGCCTTTTAAGACCCGCTCTTAAAAACCATTCCAAATCACGCACTTTTGCCCGCTACTCACCCCCTTTTCAGAACTCCGGAGCAATTCTACCCCTTGAGTGGTCTCCGTTGGCAGCCCATTGACGGGGGCGTGTCAATAGCCCAGTGCTGCATTTAAATTGTCCATTCCATTTCATCAGAACGTTTACGAGAAGTGGACGATGTGCTGCAATATCTCGGATTTGATGGCAGAAACACAGTGGTTTCAAGGCAAACTTAAGATCCATACAAAAAATAGTATAACAAACTTTAAAATATTTATTATAATCTCTGATAGAACTTGCATTATTTAGTGATAGGGTTTAATTGGATCGTTACTGATTTAGACCTCATATTTCTCTCGGTTTCAGCCCACGGTCTCACTGCAGTCCTTGTGCTACCCTCTTGGCCCATTCCCACTCTAGTTGGCCACAAGCAAATGCACTTTCCTGGCCACGACTAATTTTATGGCCCCCATTCTCGGCAGAAACTTTGTGTGCGTCTCCGGGCTGCTCATTTCTTTATTTTAATGGTACCAGCCTGGTCGGGAACTGAACGGGTCTGGACTGGCGGAGTAATTCCTCTTGGCTCTTAACTCATAATTGCCAGCTTGGCCAGCGCCGTCTCGGCCATTATGACAATTGGCAATGCACCAAAAAAAAAGAGCAGAGATCCAGAGCCAACTCCTTTGATGCGTGGCCATGAGGCCAGAAGAACAATTAAATGACAAGCCAATTTAACGAGCAGACGGGGGAGATTCCCGGCCAAGACGATGGTCTGGTCTCAGTTCGCGGCTTAATGGCCAAATTATTGTCACTTTGAAGTTGGCGCCATTAAAGGTCGGCGCTTAAAGGGTTCGACTGCAATTGAAAACCGCAATTTTACAGCTGAAATATTATGACGTTAATTTCGTGTTTTTTGTTCTTTACTTTTTTGTAAATGCGATTTATTCATCTGGCTACGCGTCGCTAATTCTCCAACGAAACCAAAACCGAAAGCCACTCACGCGTGATTCGCCAAAAACCGAGTTGAGCTTAAATTCTGACTTTAAAGCGGCAGCAAATATGGCGAAATAATAAATAATTGAGTGAGCGGGTCGGGGAGTGGCGAATGTATCTATTTGGTTGTTTTATTTACATAATACTTTGGCATTAATCGATTTATGGCGCCCTCTGGCGTTGACTTTTCGCATTTCCTACGCACACACACAACAGCACACCCGGTTCATTGAGCCTTGTTGAAATTGTTTCAATTATACGCATTATTTACCGTGTATTTTCGGTGGCCAGCCAATTATTGCCATAGTTAATTGCATTTGGCATGCCAAAAATTTAAATTAGTTTCTTAATTAAGTGGCACAATGCTGGGAGAGCAAGGCAAACTAAGTGCTTACATCCAGTGGGATATGAAATAAGCCAGTATTTGATTAATACAATGCCTAAACGGATCCAAATTATCCAATCATCTGCTTCGTCTAGCGGTAATTTATTCAAATGATAACGACGATAACCCAACCAGCCAGCCAGCCGACAAAAAAATTTCGCACAAGATTTCCACTAACCCCAAAAAAAGGGGGCAGCCGGAAAAAATCTCGGCCATAAAGCTCGGTAAATGCTGTTAACATGGTAACTGGGATACCCGGCACACGCACACACACACTCTCTAGAACAGGATACAAAAACATAGATACACACACACATACTCAGAGGATAGAGGAACGTGAAGCGTTTTTAATTTGCGTATTTTAGTCACGTTCAGGTAAATCTCAATTGAATCGAATGTGACACCGGATGTGAAAATTGTGCACATTTTCCAAGCATTTTGCCACCGAGCGAGACAGAGGAAAATTGAGATGATGGCAATGGAGGGAAATGGTCATGTTGCCGTCGTTGTCATCGACGCGTTGTTGCTGCTGCCGCTTTTGCTTTGCTTTGCTTTTGCTTTTGCTCTGCTGTTGCTATTCCAATTGCTGCTGTATGGAAATCAAAGCACGGGGCACAAACAAAGATCGCATCAGTAAGCATGCTGCGAAATGTTCCCTGGCGAACAGAGGAAAACACGTCGTCAAATCTATCTTACCGATTCAGAGACCAGTCATAGAAAGCCGTGGATGAATGACGGGGTTTTGCTTTCCCAGTGCACTCAAAAAATTAGAGATATTCTAAAGAAGTCTTTAGTTTTAGTTACCAGTTTCCTATAGACTACTTATTGCTTGGAGTTATAAATAAAATCATAACAAATGTACGAACACGACGATCACAACGAATATTTTACTTAAATTTTACTTAGATTTACCTTGTAAAAATCCTTGCCGTGTAGAGAGAAATCATGGCTACCGTTGTAAACAAAGCGTTTACAGGACACTGCAGACAACATTTCCTGCTGTCTCCACTCCTTGTCCACTGTCTGCATTTTGCCATTCTGAAATTCCCATTGACGTGGGCCATGGCTACTTTGTGCCCATGTCCACAGAGCTGTCCCTAATATGCCACACCTGATTTTTATGACGAACCAAGAGTGTCTAGGATACAGAATGTGGGGCTAGAAGCAGAGTGAGATGTTACAAAAAGGTGTTAAAATGGGGACGCTTTGAGGCACGCACTTGGCTAGGATGTTGTTGACCCAGGCCAGGTGGCAAATGGAAGGATATCCACACACATACACACAACATACACATCCTGTATCTGTAGCTCGTTTTGCTTTGATGTCGAAGTGGTGTTGGTAAATATTGACTCGGCACATTAACGCCAATTTGCCTCTGGGCTGATATGTAGATTGTGCTCCTTTTGTTGCCCAGCCGAGGCATTAAAGTATTTCCTGCCTGGTATCCTGGCCACCAAATCGAGTTAGCAACTCGCCCGACTCACCATATAATTACATTGTTATTTATTGAATTTTCGCCCCGAAAACTGCAGCAGCAACACATAAACAACATCAACTTTTGCCCGGTACCCAAAAATTGTTTAGCGACAAATTGTCACAGGCGCTGACAAGAGTTCGGACCCAGTTGCAAAACTCACTTTTCGGCCAAAAAGCAGAGGCAGGCGGGCAGTCAGTCAGTCAGTCAGCCAAGTTTGTGAGACAGACATGATGCGCTCTGCCACAAAATATTCCGCAAAGTCAACAGCGGCAACACAAAATGAGGTCAACCATGAAAATTGCACCGGCGGCAGCAATTTCTCATTTTGAGTTTAGCAGGCTGCTCTGCCGAAGAGCAACAAAAACTAAAGTACTCCATAGGAAAAAAAAAATGTTTAAAAAAGAAGGAATTTCGCGATGCGGTCCACTGAGTGCCAATGTTGTTGCTGTTGCGCTTGATGTTGCTGCTGTTGCTGCTGCTGCTGCTGCTGCTGCTGCTGCTGCTTGTTCCTGCGGTCGATCAGTTGCTGTTGCTGCATGTTTTTGGTGTAGCTGCTGCTGCTGCTGGTGTCATGTCGTTCATCAGCGTAACAATTTTTATTGCTGGTCGGACCGCAACTTTGTTGTCGATAAAATTTTAATTCGCTTTGGCTTACATCTTTTTGCACGCTCCCTTTATGCGATTTCAATTCGAGCTTTAGCAAAAGAGACCAGACAGAAAGTTTGGGTTATAAAAACATGGTTAACCCGAAAGGGATGACAGAATTTACCAGAAATTAAGTGGCCATTAAGGCGCTACGATTTCACCACTATGATAACCATTTTTTATTTAATAACAACGTAATTAGTATAAATAATTTCGCCATAAATTTAGTAACTTTCAAAATGGTTTAGCCTGGGCCTGAGTCATAATTCATGAGAATCTCAGAGCATTTTCCATTCGTTGGGACACAATTTCACTGGAATTTATGGATGCATCCTTCGACGACCCTGCGCCAAATTGATTTATAGCGTTCAAACACGTTTCGCCAAAAAAAGAAAAAGTTGCAACCAGAAGGGGGACAGCGAAAAACTGAAGACACACAGCGATCACGTCCCCAATTATAAACACAACGAATTGCCCCGGCAAATGTTGCATGAAAGCGTCGCGAATTCATAATAACATGGCATACAAATTTTGTGCTAAATTGTCAACATTAGCTGGGGCAAGCAGCCACCTCAGATGCAACAACAGGCGAAGCAGCAACATCAGCAGCAGCAGCAACACTTAACACAGCAACTACATCTGACACCGCTGCAACAATGTGAGGCACAAGAAATCGCAGATTCTATGGGACACATTTATCATGGCTACCGTTTTCAGCTCCGCACGCTTTTGACCTGCTGCACAGCAGCAACGCGCGTGCCACAAACAGCAGCAGCAACAGCAACAAGTCGCAGCAACAACGGCGGCAGCAACAACACAATGCCAACACGAAACCTTCCAAGAGGTGAACTTGCTCAGTGATCTTTGATCTTATCTTGGCCAACGAGCGGAAGACTAAGAAAAAGTCTAGGCAACAAATTAGGTGCAAAAAAAATGTCAACATATATATTTAATTTAATATTTTAAACTTCATTTACCAAAACAGTTATTTTATTTTATACGAACCCGTACCTCTTTCATTCCCCGCTTGTTACTGATTAATTGAATTTTCGCATAATTCAAGCTATTTGCAGTGTTCATTAATCGCTTCCCATTCTCCAGTGCTCTTCAGATGCATAATTTGGCCACGCCCCAAACATGTTGCAAGTGCCACTTTTGGGCTGTTCTCAATTCCCCTCGAACACCGTGATGCGTTACCCTTTGCCTGCCACATTTGTTGTCGCCGTTTAATGCGTTTTTAAAGTGCACGAGCCACGCCCACGGGGCGTATGAGAAACGTTTGCAGTTATTCAGTGCCGGCAATTAGCCAGCGAATGTCATAAATGAACCAACAGCACCACCAGGGCCACTCGCTGCTGTCAAAAACTACGCCAACTAATGACAGTGCGATTGGAGGTGAAGCTGGAATTGGACTGGGAATGGGAATTGAAATGGCTCTTTGGACGGACAACGGAAAAAGAGCCATGGGATTGGATTGGGGCACTGTGGGATTGAAGCTGCGCAAGATGTAAGCGAAGTGAGGCAATTACACATGCAAATTGCCGGCCACAAGCCTCAAAACTGAAAACTCAAAGCTGGAGTCTCGCCGCGAAGTGAACACCATAAATCAGTTGTCATTGCCACATTTCAGTTTGTCTAAGCACACGTCAAATTGCACTCGTGTTGGGGGGAGGGAATGGTAACAGCGGGGGAACTTCATTAGCAGGAGAATGAAGATGGAAAACCAAGAAAAAAAAGCTAGCTATCATTAACATTTTTTGTATAATTAACAGCTAAGCTTGAAGCCCACATTCTAAATCAGTTGTGAGGGAAACAAACGGGCCTAAAACTAATTGGTTAAGAAGGGAAATGAAAAAATGCTTTATGTTACTGCAAGAAACTTATGATTCTATTAAATGCTTAAGTGTTGGAAAGTAAAATTTTATCTAATGTGAAACAAATTTACCTTTAATCAGAAGTACTCTTCCTCTGACTGAACTAGTTCTGTAAACCAAGAGTCCTCCTTTGTTTCACCCATGCCACTTTCGGGCATCTCCCCCAACAACTGGTTCGCCTCCACCGCACCTGGCTGCTCCCTTCTGCCCACCACCGGAAACCACATCTTGGCAACACACACACACACCTAGAACTTCATCTGGAACTGCAGCTAGACCAGCGACATGTTGCCAGTGTCGCCCAGCAGCAGCAATTGCTGCCGACGTCGACGCGGCGACAAAAAACACGCTGCCAAGTGATGCGGCGCACAGCAGCAGCAGCATCTGGCGACTTGTGGCGCAAAAGCAACAGCAGCAGCAACAATAGCAGCAACATCAGCAGCTAGAACCCAGCTTCGTGTTCGAGTTCGGCTGCTGCTCGTGAGCTCCTCTGAAGATGTTGCTGCCACAGATACTTGGGAGCCCTAAATTCGGAGCCCCTTGTGCAATAGAAATAAAAAGGCCGTTCGCACTCGTTAAAGTGCCAACATGTCCAGTTGGCTTATCAGTCAACTCACTTTTTCCGCTTGTCATAAATTATGAGAACTGTTGCAGTTTTATGGCCGCCTTTTGTTTGCACAGCAGGCAGCACAGGCGAACACCCACACGCACACACTCGCAGATGCACTCACACATGTGTGCACACTGAAAATGAATAATTCACTCTTATAACAGCACATTTTATTTCCATTCCAAGAAATTTAACAACTACACTGTTTTAAAATTTACATACATTTATTGGTTGTAAAATGTAATATTTCTAAGGTAGAATACAGTCATTTTATTTTATTAAAAAGGCAAATATAATGGTGCATAGAAAGTACACGTTCATTTTCTTTGAAATTCAGTTAAACCATCAAGTATTTTCTCTGAGTGCTGGAATATTTAGTGCACATACGGAAGACTCACGCGTGGCCGCGACGATAACTCATCCAAGTCACGCCGTCTGCCGCGGTCTCCGGATCGGATCGTTCCGCCCGCCTGGTCTTCTGGAGTTCATCTAACAGCGGGAGGAGTCGTTCCAAAACCGCCCAGCACTTCCTGCCAATCCCTGTGGCCCAGTCCGCGTCCCTCAAAGCCCCAACTCCTCCGCCCAACGCTTGCAAATAATTTTCGAAATGCAGCAACGCACGATAGAAATGAGCTCGTTCGAAAACCAACCATTTTCACTCACCTCACCTCTTTTCCCGACGATTTCTCCGCATTTTCCGCAGCCCCTGTCCGGAAAACTCCCTTCAACTTCACTTATTCATTGGTGCGTGTTGGCAAATGCCAAACATTTTTAGATGCGACTGCCAACTGAAGCTTGTAAATACTTTGGAGTTGTGCAAAAGTGGAGAAAAGATTTGCTGCCATCTCGGTTTGTATTCGCGGTATTCACTGTTGTTGTTGCCGACGTTCTTCGCGGGTATTTGCTGTATGCGTCTTTTGCTAGCTGCAACTGGCATTTCAACGACTGAGTTCCAGAAACGGCTGAAAATGGGGAGTATCCAGTATGCGAGTCGGAAAAGCAGGGGGGGCAAACATTTTTAATGCAATTTTAATTAATTTTTTGCCGCGTCAATGGGCTAAGTGGGCGGATGGGGGCGTGGTTACTGGCGAAAGACAAAGTTGCCACTTTAGTTCACAGTTGAAAAACTGAACTTGAACCACAGTAATTTCCCTTTAACAGCCCGCGAGGCAGAAAACAAAAGGAACTTTTCAATTTTTTGCACTGCATATAACATTAAGTATCTATTTTTAACTATGCCTTTAAGCTGCTACCATTAAACACTTTATTATAATTTGTTCATCAATAAGGGAGAAGCATTCTCCTAGACATTAAAAATATCTCTTCTACCTCTTCAGTTGATTACCAACCATTGATTATTAACCATCTGCAATCAAACTCATCTTAGCCCGGTTTTTTAGCACAATTTTACTGCGAACACTAAATGGCGCAGTCATAAGTAGTTGGCCAGGAATCGTTAAAATCAAGAGACCATCTGAAACTGCTCCTAACTGTCCGAGCAGCACTAACCCTAATTGAGTCATCAATTAATTAGTCGTTCGAGGCATACTTGTGTATTTGCGGGAATAGTGGAAATTATCAATTTAAGGCGGCTCCCAGAAGTGGGCATTAAAAATTATGAAGCTTGCGGCCGTAAAAAAAGCGGTTCTTAGTTCTCCCGGTCTTATCATAAAAGATAACAAACCGCTGGCGAGTCGTAAACGGGCCCACTGTGGATGCTGGAAAGTGGAACGTAGTGCTGCGAGCCCACTTGCCATCCACAAACAATGTCCGTGTGAATGGAAGGAAACTGGTTGCTGCTGCCGGCGTCGCTGTTGCTGTGTTGCTGCTGTTGCTGCTGTGTATGTTGTGCCTATTGAATGTGCATCAAAATTTATGTGGCCTTTTTTAGTCGTTTGCGTTGAGTCAGCGGAAGCGAACGTCGTCGTCGGAGCAGCAGAAACATTCGTCGTGTGTGCCGCCAGTTTCGGTTGAAAACTGCAAATGCAAAGAGACAGGTTGCCTGCCGGATTTAAGTTGCAGCCCATTTCGTAACAGTTAAAAAGTGTGTGTGCATAGTTTAAGCCATTGCGAAACAGTGTTCACTAAAGTGGGAAAAAAATAGCAAACAAACCAGCGACATTTGTGGCCCGAAAAAAAACACGTAGATTAATTGATTTATGCCTGTGACCTTTGCACAGCACACCTGTTGCTTTCGTGCCGAAAGGAGCTGGATACGGCATTTATATAAGGTAATTAAATAATTATGTAATCAGCTCAGTCTAAGCTGAATTAATCAACTTATGGGCAGGCATAAAAATGCAAATTAAATTGAGGAAGCCGGAGATTGTTACACTTTGCTGGCCAGACAGACGATGGAGAACATGTTCTGCGGTTGACTTTATTTTTCCCGTGGCGACTGTTCCTTCCTTTGGCCAAGCGTGAGAATATTCACTGGGCATTAATTAGCTGGAGAAATCGACATAAGGCCATCGGTTGTGGGACTTCTCGGCGGTGGTGTCTTGCATGTGATTGTGGCCAACTAATTGGTGGCGATCGCAAAGGAATCAAGCACGCTATTGCCTGATGTTGTGGGAGTGCGATTCAAATGGTATATGTATCTAGAGAGCCATAGAAGCAGGCATAAATCACACCCCCGCTCCTCTGGGCTGCATCCTGGCCATGTTGGCACAGCGGGGCACTAAACACTGGCCCACTCCACAGACTCATTAAGGTTTTAATTTACAAGTTTAACTCGAGATTTAAACACCGAGATTTATATGCGTGCCGCGCGAGGCAATAATCAACGGCAACAACCCGCAATCACGTACGGCAACAAACAAACGAACCCAACAGCAACATCGCAACAGCAACACTTGCAACACCAACAACATGCGCCAGTGTCCACCTACGCAGATTGCTTCAACAAACCCTCAATGAGGAGGCCTGTGTCGGAATTGTGTCGGTCGGTAATCGAATATGCAACTCATGGGGGGAAACTTAACTTTAAGACAAAACATGACAACGGCAACAGCACAGGCAACACCAGCCAAGATGAACATTTGCGCAGACAGATGGACATTAAAATCATTTAGTCTGAAAAGCAGGATGTTCACTCCAAAAGAAAATATAGCTGGGAATAAACGTACATGGGAATACACTATTTGGGAAAGTCAGGACATAAGATGTGCAGTCATTAATGTTTTTAAAGATAATAAGAAGATAAGGTCTATAAATCTAGATTGACTCTAGAAAATATCTTTACCCCGAGTTAGGGTAAAAAATAAACCAAAATTACAGCGTTGATTAAGATCGCCCCAAATGGGCTTTGGCTGATGCCTGACCTAGCACAACAGCAACATTGCAGCAGCAACTGCAGCACGCACGTGCAACCTGCAACAGCCGCCAATCATTGGAGGATAAGGATGGGGATGCGGATGCGGATGCAGCGACGACAGCAACTCTCGGCCTGGACTGGAGCAACACGTGCATGTGATTTGGAAGACAGAAACCGTTCTAATTTCTCAACTGTCAGCTGAGAGAGGTCTCCACTTGTCCCCCGGCAACTTGCAACTAGCAACTTGCAACCCCAACTCGCTAGCTCGCTGTTGCCATAGCAATTATGCAGCTGGCCTCACAAAAGAAGGTCGACATTGCTGTTTGGCTGGTGGGTTCCGGCTCTTTGGCTCTGACTCTGGCTCATGTCTTCATTTTGGACTTTTTGCAGCAAGTACACATGTTGCTGGTGTGCTCGAGCAGCAGCAACAACAGCAGCAGCAGCAACGCTCTTTGTTTATTTGTTTGCATTGGCCAGCACTTTTGGCCTTTGGCGCTGGGATGTTAACCCTAAACCTAGCTGCCTTTATTAAGCCACCGCGACCAAGTCACTTGCACTGTACCACTGCATCCGCACCGCACCGCCGCACCACCAGCAAAAACAACTGCAATCTGGGCGCTTTTTTAATAGTTTTTCGCTGCAAACACGTTTTTGCTCGAAACCTCTGGTGTTGACGTCGCCTTTGGTTCTCCATCGTTTAGACCCCCCTTTCTCCTTCTCGCCACTAATTTGCACCGCTTTAATTTTTCCTTTTTATTTGCAACACTTGTCGTTTAAATGCAGCAACAGCAACTGCAGCAGCAGCAGCAAAGTGTGGCCAATAAATTAGGCGAAGCCGAAAAAAGAGACACGCCGAGCAGAAATATCATCAAAGCCCAGGTTGCTGGCGAAATTATCTATGTGTGGCTGCCAGGGGTTCTCAGTCCGAAGACTCTGGGGCTCGGGTCCCCAGATCCAGGTCCCCAGTCTTCGAGACTCCAACGTTCCGTGCACAATCGCAACAAATGGCATTTTTATTGATATTTCCCTCGGTTTGCTTGGCAGCCGCATGTTGAAATATGCGCGCCACCTGTTGATTTTGTTTTTCGATTGCAGGAGGAGTAGGTGAACCTACAGCCAAACCCTCCTCTGCATCATATATATATATATATAGAGAGATATATATACCTATATAGTGCTCGTGATTTGCGCTGCAAATTAAAAGCGAGGGCGCTGCATATAAATAGCAATTTGGACAGGCGAATTAAGGTAAACGACTGCAGATACAACAAATCTCGCGAGGAGTTGCAAGAAAAGAACTCGGTTCGCCAGGTTGTCTTGTCACATAATGGAGTGGAATTATATCAACGGCGTGACTTTAATTTTCAACAAATTAAACAGAGGTGGGCAGGAATGCCAAGCTAGCAGCAGGCAATCAAGTAACTCAAACATGAGATAAATTTAGCATAGGCAGTTAAGTAAAGGGAAAAAAATATAAAAATATTGAAGTACCCTTTCTTGGCAAATGAGATATATTTTCAAATGTCTAGCTTCGATTCAAATTATGCATATGTGTATTATATACATATATTAGTTGGAAAATGGAGATGTATACATGTACATATACTATAGCGCTCCCTATAAAACAGTCTAAATTACTCCCCTTCAAAATGTTAACTATTTCTCCGAAATAGTGCATCTAAAAATTCGATAGAACCAACGTTTCCAACCCTTGAAAACTGTAAACTTTTTACTAAGGAAACTCCGAACTAAGTAAATTCCAAGTTTATCAGCCGCTGCTTGCCCACTTGAGTAAGTAACTTTATCAGACGGCCTGCATCCAATTAAAGGTTTTTCCGAGTATTTAGTGAATTGCATTTTCGTTTGCTCCAATAAGATAAGCCGAGGAAATGCAACTTCACTACCCATAAACCCCAGACTATTGACAGAGCAATAGCGACAGGTAGAGATGTAGATAAAGCGCCTGATAAGCAGAAAATTTGACAGCCATAAAGCAAATAACAACCGACGGACAGGTAGAAGTTATAGCCCAGTTCGAACTTAAATTACACTGCAATCGAGTGACTGAGGGGGACTATGAAAATTAATGAAACCAGTTTGGAGCATTTTTTATTGTTCGCCTGTCGTTTAATTAAAAGACAATCAAAGTCGGGACCGCAGCTGGGTAGCTGAGTATCTGGGTAGCTCTGAACAAAGGCAGCGGATGCCAAGAGTTCATCAAAATCAGGAGCAGTATCCAAGCCGACAAGATACCAACTGCAAGCCTCGTGGACCCAGATTTCAAGATTTCCAGATTCCCAGCTCTGCAGGTCCCCTGCCCCAAAAATCTGGTGGAATATACGAACTTTTCAAGGGGGGAAGTCAGAACCTGATCCCGGATTCTTCATCGACATGTTTATGCGTTCCGTTTGCCCCCGAACGAGAAGTCCGACAAATGTATAAGTATTTACACAAAATATTTACGATTAGAGAGCTCCTCGGGCGGGGCAACCGCAATATTGCCGCCTCTTAATGAAATGCTAACGATATTCATTGGAAAAATCACAAGCGTAACGAGCCCGGGAGGAAAACCGCAGATGCCAGATGAAAATTTTGAGTTTTTTTCGAGCTCCGTTGCTGTTGCAACAAAGGAGAATTATGTAAATGCTGGGAAATTGTTTTCGACCTCAAACCAGCAATTTTCACCCAGCATTTTCGGCAAATCAATTTCAATTGCCTCGCCTCTGTCCGTAGGCGTTTGCCATCGCAGCGATGGTGGGCGTGGCCATGACCATGGCTATGGCTTATAATAATAATTGAATAAATTGAGGCTGCAATTGATTCGAGGCCAGGATGGGCAATCTGAGCAGGTGTAAGTCGGCCAAATGGAAGCGCCTCGGCTTCGGTGTCCATAATGAAAATGCCACTTTGTTGCTGGCAACAGCCTGCGGTTATGGCCTGGCTATAAATGTAAGCCAAGCCAAAATGCAATTCGGCTTTCAGCTGCACGCCGCAATCGACGTGATCCTCAGTCGTATATAATTAAAGCAAATGTGTTTTATGATTGGTCCCGTCGAATCAGGGTTAAGTATCCGGGCTCATTTGCATGCCGTGCAATCCGGCAATCCGGCAATCGGGCAATCCTGCAATTATCCCATCGCCAGTCGGAAGCGACCACACAGCGCATCTGGGCAGCTCATCAGCGGCATGCTACCAGGCTGGGATCCTCCCTTGGTAGCCTCATGACCACCGCTGTAATAACTGTAACTCTTCGTCGAAATAATGCAATTATCCAAATTGCTTTCCTTGAAATATGTTTACATCATTTCAGCAGTTCCCTGCGCGGGCAGAAAAAAAGAAAGATTGGTAAAACTCAAGAAAATCACATGTGTCCATCTGCGAAGATAGGGATACTCTATATTCTTAAATTCGTAGTGGTACAGAATAATCTTATACCCATCTTCGTAGTCACTTATGTAACTTTCTTAACGTTTGGATTTATTTATACATTTTTTTTGAAGAATATTAAGCGCATATCTCCCGACCCCATTAAAGAGTATTCATGTAATCCCCAGCATGGAATGCAAAGCGTTTCCCGTTAAGAGGCACTTGAAGAGCGGCTAACACACACTAGTGAACACAAGTCAACACACTCATACACACACACACACATTTTATACTGTAGGGGAGAAGCTTCTGCTTTTTTACTTGAGCTCTTCTGCTGCGGCAGCTTTGCAGTTTTCCAAACCGACGCTTCAGCAACAATTTCATTATAGCGCCAACAGCAACATTATCATCATGCAACTCCATGCAACACATCATCTGCATCCATGGCACTACACCCCTCTCAATTTTGCATCTCGTGTGGCATAATCTTCATTATCATTAAAGCGGAGCACAGGAAAGCTCTGCTAAACTGTTTAACGTTTTCCCCTTTTTAGCCGTTTGTATATTTCGAAGCTTCCGCTTTTGCTTTTTATCCCGTTTCTGGGCTAAGTACTCAGCAGGATCTGCATATATCTGCATACATGTTTGCCATAATCCGCTTCATAAGTTGCATTTTGATTGCATTCCACGCTTTGCTTTATTTTTTATTTTTTCCTCGCGCTCCGAATGAAAACCCACTTCTTCTCAGAGTGAGTTAAACACCGCACGCTGTCACTGAAAAGTAGCATTTCACGCTGCGTGGAAAATTGAGCCGGAAAAGCTCTTAACTTTCAAGTGCATCTGAAGTATTTGGCGCCGTTTCGAAGAGATCCAATCGATGGAACTCTTAGGGAGCCATTTTCCCATCACTTGGCGGTCGAATTGCTTTGAACAATTTTCGGACGCCACTTTGGGGAATAGCAGATCGCATTTTCCACCAAGACTTTTCCATCTACCGTTTGCCCCAACCCTTCAAAGCCCCGCTAAATTGCCCGCTGTCAGCGTCGAGCGGCATGTCAACAACAATAATAATTGTAATAACCAACCCGGCGACGAGTATGAGCCATATATACATAACCGACTATTAAGGCCATGTTCTGTTGGCAACAGGCTGACAGGCCAAGTTAGCAGACGGTTCGCCAGGTGGGGCAGGTGAGGCAATCGAGGCACAAAACTTCGTTGCCAACGATTTACTTTGCGAATCGTCGTGTGGGGCGCCGTTGGCCGTGGAATCGTCCCGCTTTAAACTGGATATTGTCCGCTAAGAATAGAGCCCAAAAGTGGGCGGAACATTTCGGGGGCGGGTACTAAGGGGGTGTTATATGTACGAACTGTGGGGTCATGAAATTCGAGCTTGGCGGCGAGACCTCAGGACTATTAAAAAGAAGAAGTGTAGGTTTAATTTTATACCTAAAACATAAAATTATACGATATATAGTATTGATTAAAGTTTACTCAAGTGAATAAGTAACTAATTAACTTGAAAAGTAGATCATAATCTGATCTTGATCTTAACCTCCCCTTCCTGAAGTATCCTTCAATGTTATGTTAATTTCCTTTCGCCCAGAAATCAGTGATCTTATAATTTGCTTCCACTTAACCCACTTAAAGCGATCAATCCGCAAGGGCACTATTCGCTGCGAGAATGAAAAGATATAGTACAGAGTCTGGTACAGAGGCAATGGACCGAAAATTGCCCAACTTGATTAGCAATTCCAATTAGAAGTTTTCTCATTTCTGACAGGCTGAGCGACAGGCATGGAATACGTCGCTCCCCCATTTTCCCTTTAAGCCCACGGCAGTCCTGCCAGCCAATCATCATTATGATGTTCATCTTGCATGCACAATAAAAATAAACAGATCATAAATAATATATGAATTCAATTCATATCTAAAAGGATTTGCGGTTAAGACGCCGCAACGCACAAATATGGCGAGGAAAACGAGTTTTCTTTGCTGAATAAGAGGGGGGGCGCTTTGAGAATCCAGCCAAGGAGATCGCGTAGATGCAACCAAAAAAAAAAAGGAAAAAAATGAAGAAAATAAAAGAAAACAAGAAAAACACGTAGAGCGGCGAGGTGAACTCACTTTTTACCCCCTTGTTTCGTCTGCCGGCAATTTCCCAATGCCGGTTGCGAAATTTCTGGCCGGGCTGCGAATGTTTCATGGCCAAGTTAACAGGCGCACAGAGTCACAGAGCAGTCGGTCTTGCGATCTAGCCAAGCTGAAAGAAGAAAAAAAATATGGTAGACCGGAATGAAAACCATCATTAAGCTGTGTTTGCGGCAACATGCAACATGCAACTAGCATGCAGCAAGCAGCTAGCAGCAACCACTGAAGTTCAAGTTCAAAGCCAGCCAGCAACGAGTTATTGTTTCTCGACAAGATTCTTTCCACTTATTACACAAGTCATCAGTCGTAGTCGTCATTTTCCTTCCCAACCGATCCCAGCCCGGCACCCATCATCATCTGGGCTGTCATCTTTGACATTAGCCAGGTTCTGGGATCTGGGATCTGGCCATATCCCTCTTAGCTCTTAGCTCTGAGCTCTTAACTCTTTTCTACCCGTCTTAACGGTCCAAATTGCAGAAGGCGTTGCCGCATCATTATCAACTGATTGTGTGCACTGAGCACCGGCTACCGTATCCTGTGCTGTCGCGGGACCCAATTTCATCTCACCGGAAAGAGACGCGGCATTCCACAAAAACAAAAATTCAAAAAATTACAGAAGGGGACGAAATCCGCGGAGGGCCCCTCTTGACGGCACTAATTGTTAATTAATGAAATGCAGGCGTGCCTTGAGCCTGCCCCTGGCATTTTGGTCTTTCGACTTGCCTTGGAATTATTGCCACACTTTGCAGGGGCTGCAAGTCATGTTTGGGGTTCAGATAACATAATTCCCTGTATTCTGCCCAAAGAAGTGAGATTATGGTGCTTAAAATCAAGAGGAAAGAAATATAAATTAAATACAACAGGATATGCTGATAAAGCATAAAACTATCTTTTAAACCTTTTCCATAATATATAAGATACTATTTACTTATCAGCTATTTGTTCCTTTTATTTTTCTCTTGATACTTTTACTGGTCCCTTAAAATTTGAATACTTCCTTTCTTAAGGCTTTAAAATGAAGCTCTAAACTTATTGGGCAAATATCCAAAACAATTTAAAAAGTCATCTGTGGAACCATATCCTCCTGGCCTTCTAGAGATCCAGTTCTTTTTGTTTTTGTACAGTCACTCTGTGGAGAGAATAAAGATTCATGAAATGCAGCCAAACATATTTCATTTTCGCAGTCAACGAGGCAAAAGTTTTTCAATCTCCCAGGAAAATGCATCACCTTGCCTCCGCCCACCTCGGGTTACATCGTCTGTGGCAAACTGTGTCATCAGACGGGCATAACTTTTATTGAACTGTCGCCTGGAGGGGAATTACAACTATCTTTTCGTCTCTCCACATATATGTATAAACATACATATATAGTGCAGGTGGGGATGTCAAAGGTCGGGAAGCCCAAAGGTGACAAGTGCCGAGTCAAATGCCGCAGACATTGGTATAAATTATTACAGTTGCCCCACGGCGGCGTTCAAAGCACTTCTCGATGTGCATTTCTGATTGCATATGACATTTGCATGACTCTGCCACGCCCCCTTTCGCCTTGTGACACGCCTTCCACTTTTCCACATTTCCACTTGTTGAACAGCTGAATTTGGCTTTTCTGGGATTTCGTTTTCTTGGTGTATCTGGAGTCGAAATTGGAATCGAAGTTGGACTTTGAGCGACGGATGGTTTTCTCCCGTGGCTTTTTGGTATTTGCACGACACAATCATTAAGCAGCCATGGCCAAGTGCTGACAACCACAAGTACGGCAAAAACAAAAACAACAAATTACAAGCTCACATTGTCAGAGTTGCACTTTAGGCGTCATAAATTTCATGTACGTCCCCATGACAGAGCAAACAAAAAAATACAAAAGGCGATCGCTTTTGGAGGAGCGGAGCCAAAGATACCCTTTCCACAAGAGCTCTATGAATTGAATGAATTCCTTGGATGGTTAATATAAAACATATTTTATTTACTTTAAGCCCTAAGGCATCTTCTTGTAAATTTTACCACTACTCCAAAATATCAATTAAAAACTTGTCAAAAAAGTGTTGATAACTTTTGCAAGGGTATTTGTAAGAGAACCAATGGCTGCAGCACCGAAAAAAAAAACAACGGCAGCCAGGAGGTGTCAATGTACAATTGCAGCAACAACAACAATGGCATTGGCAACAAGGAGCTGGCACAACAAACAGCCCATTGTTGTTGTTGTGCTTTTTGTTGCTGCTACTTTTGTTGCTGGTGTTGCACATGCCAAATGCGGACAGAGACACGACGCCAAGGAGCCCGCCGTTCGGACACAAAGCTCCTCATGCCTCCAAACACTTCAAAAAACATTTAAAAAAGGAAATATATTTCATAAGCTTGTCTCAAATATAATGTGGTTTTTATTCTGCAATCAAGAATTCAAATATTTTCTTAGGTAAAATAATTTGTTCTTAGAGTTTTGAATGGTAATCATTCAGATTATCCATTAAAAGTGGTAGATATTGCTTTCAGTGCATCTGCGCTTTGCCATCCTTTCCTTGGAGCGGCTACAAAGCATTTCTCACTGTTCTATTGACACACGCAACGCTCGTCTTGGAATGTTGCGCCGTTGTCGCCATCACAGCGGCTTGTGTAATTACGCGAGTCGCATTAGCACAACAAATCGACCCCACAGAGCTGCATTTAATTAGTGGCTCAGCCACTGGGACAGCGACGAGGATGGCAAACATGTCCGGCGAAATTGTTGGCATAATTCATAATTGAACTGCATTCGTGTCTGCCACACGAGCTCACATCCTCAGCCGCCTCCTTAGTGTCTTTTGGAGGCCGAACTCCGCTGGCTTTGATGGCTACATAAATTTTGTGATAGGTTGTGGCGCCCAACGTGGGGCCGTGGCTAGCGTCGGTCGTGCCTGGTATGCAGTGCACCGCGGCCCCTCTTTCCATTGCTTGTAGCTCCTGAAACTGCCGATTTTATACACTTTCAGAAAGTAGTATTATTATGCATGTGTAAACGAAAGTTGATATTCAGATAGATTCTCGATTCTATGGGTTATGTTAGTGAGCCGATGAGTGAATGTAATAAAATAAGACCAAATAATCTGTAAAGGAGTTTACCTTCAAAGCGCATATAACTTAAAAGAGCATTTAAAACTTCGTTTCCTTTTCTTTTTGCCATTGTTAGGAGTCTTTCAAGTATTGTAGCCTCCTGTGCACTGGGCACACCTACAACATTTGAGGTTGTATAAGCGGCAGTCCCGTTATTTCTCGCTCTTTGGAGTTGTTAACAGAGTATTCCATTACCACAATTCACATGTCGGCCCAAAAGACCACCCAGCTTATTGTTTCCGCGACTGTATCTGTATCTGTAGCTGTGACTGTGTTTTCGCCGGGTTCAAAGACTGTTGACATTCGTGGGTTATTGTTATTGCGATTGTTGCGGCAACCACATCCGTTTTAGTTGCATGTTGCAGGCCATTGATTGACGTAAGCGCTTTAAAGACTTTGTCAAACGGGGTCCATAAAGAACCTACTCCGCCGTTGACTCTGGAGTGCAATTTGCCAAAGGGATTGTGTTCTGCACCGAAAAATATGAACAAGCCAAATGGGAAACTGAGGACAGAGAACAAGCCCAAGCGGCAAACATGAGACACCAGCACTTCATATGACAATCAAACTTTGTCTGCAGGAAGCCAACAGGGGAAAAAAAACTATTCCGAACGATTTAACAATGAATTCTGCAACGAAATCTCCATGAAAATAGATATAAACGCAGTCAGACGCCGGGAGGAGAGGATAATGGTGGGAAGTAGCATATAACCATAATATCAATTTCAATAAGCTAACAAGCAAATGTGCGAGATGTGAGCGGAAGCGGACTAACACAGTCCGGAGTATATAGGAACTTATGGAGCGCACAGAGGATGTGGATATGAAGGTTGTCATATGGCAGAGGACACACGGACAGGTGCCATAAAAGTAAATTTCAATTCCCACCGAGCGAAAGAATAACAGACTGAAGCCAAGCGTATTGAAAAGATTGAGGATATGAAAACAGACGCCAAAAGGTGTTCAAATGTCTGCAAAATGATTGCCAAGTAGAAAAAATATATTTAAATAAATGTAATCTTCGATCTACTAAAAGATAATTTGTTTATTAGAACCTCTACATTTATTTTAATTGTTTTTTAGAAAACTTACAAATTTATACCTTATATATTTGTACATAAAACTAACAAAGAATTGAACATTAACTTTTGTAGCTGATCCTTAAAAAAAATTGAGCAGGATAAACTTCCCCTGCAGTTGTTTTGTTGCAGAACAGTTCTATGCAGTTCCAGTTTCCTTGAATAGATAAAAAGTCCTTTGCTTACCACCAGCAAGCGGCAATAAAATGCCAACTTTTTGTGAAATTTATTGAGCAAAACTTTAACTTGATTCGAGACAAGGAAACAAACACAGAACTAAGTCCCTATTCTTGTATTTTTCTCCACGGAGTAAGCAACTTGCCGCTTGAAAGACGCACAAGAGTGTGCTATGCAAAGTGCAGTCACTGCGCAGTTTGCAGATATGTGTAGCTTATTATCCTTATAGCTACAACATGTGGATGCGTTTGCTGTATGACAAGTCAAATTAACATGTGCAACACAATCCTCACTCCGCTCGCCTTTCGCTTAAATGGAATCAGAGTTGCAGTCCTTGTTGTCATTCGACACTTTGCAAAACTTAGCTCGGGGTGACGGTAAATGTCAGCACATTTGTGACTCCTCATCCTTGGCCAAATTAATGCCCGGCCAGCATGGCGTATACTTGTTAAATGCAGAGCAGCATCACAGAGCATCCAAGAACATCTCAACAACTGTCGACATTTTCGCCTGCAGCTGCAGCTTTTCTTACATCATCCCTGTGATATTGCAACAACCCTTTTAGCATCCCCTTCAATGTTGCCAGTTCTTTTGTGGCACAAACCTCCATTGTCCATTGTTTAAAAGTGGGTAAAGTGGTGCAGCACAGGCCGGTCGGTAGGATAACAAAAACTGATGCAAGACGAGACCTTCGGGGCAAAGTTAAGGCCTCCTTTCGCCTATTCTTTTCAATTTCAATTTGCTCCGTTTCAACCTTAACCCACATTCGGTTTCAATTATCTGACACTCCACTGGAAACCGGAAAAACCACTGCCGAATAAGCTTTAAAAATTAATATGCTGAAAATCTTGAAACAATTTGCAAACTAATAGCAAAAGGCTTAAAATCGCATTAAAAGATTCCCCCAAGAACTATCGGCACAAGCCAGAGGCACTCAAACACGCATATATATATATGTAGTTTTATATGCCGAGAGATTCAATAAGCAGCCAGTTGTGGGCACAAAGTTTGCAGTCAGAAAGGCTTAAAGCCTTTTCCAAACTGGCAGGAACTTAAAGAGGGGCAAAACTTCGGCCTGAAGGCGGAGAATTTTGCACTGCAAGAATAAGTCAAGGAATCATCAACGATGCCATTAGCATAGGGTCCAGAAGTGGCCGAACTTCTGGCCCTTAGTGGTGGCAAAAAGTTTTGTGGCTTTCTTTTTCGAAAAGGGTTGCAAAGAGTTTTAACAAGCTCCTCACATTTTCTTGCCTCTTGCGGGAAAAATTGTCTTGGAAAATAACTTAATAATTATGTGGCTTGAAATGGAGTTTATATTCATATGTGCAAACTTAAGAATTAAGTATTAAGTATGCCAACACTATTTTTAACTTCTTTTTTGATTTCAGATGCTTTGAATGTTTGAGGCAAGATAAATGAAGTACCAATGATCATGCAGGATATACGCCTACGCCTGGAACCACAGCACAGTAAAGCCACATTCATATCCTCCTCCTCGGCCTCATCGTCCTCATCCCAAACAGCTGAGACCACGCTGATTGAGACAGCTGAGAAGTCGCCAGCCAGGTGAGGGAAGGGAAGGGAAGGGCAGCGGAAACTCCCTTAATATTCAACGCAAAGTATACCTCGTCGTTAATCCTCCCGCTCATTTGTTAACCGCAGTGAAGCAGCTGCTGGAGCAGTGACAACGACATCGCCGCAGCATTACTTTCATCATCATCATCCGCCGGCGCATCCGCATCCGCAGCCCCAGCCCCGCCAGCAGCCGCATCCGCATAGCCACTCGCATCCGCATTCGCAACTCCAGCGCCGCCCGGTGGAGCAGCTGCATCGGCTGCATAGCCACCACGATGTCCAGGAGCTGTCCGGACAGGAGCATCCACATCCGCATCCGCATCCCCACCATCTGCGCTCGCCCAGCTCTGAGGAGGATAATTCGCCCACAGAAATGAATAATTGCCGTCGTTTGGTGGATAAGCCGCCGCTGGTAAGTTCTGCGAGGGTTCACTGTAAGAAATAGTTGTCATATTTCAAGAAGCTGGCGGAAAAATATAAGAAAACCCTTTAGATTGTAGGACAACACTTTAAGCAAAAAATAATTCTGAACGTCATGGCGTAATGTATACCCACTGATTTTTTTCAATACATAGATTTTTCTCCTTTTTTTCCGATTCCGAACTAGTTAATATTAACTATTAGCCAAGGTATTGAATAAAGAGGCGGATTTTGCGATGCCAGTCGAGGGAGCAATCATTTTTTGCTTTGTTGCCAGGCTCCTTTGTTGCCCATTTCTCATTGCTCGCAAATTACTTTGCACAGAGCATAAATCTGCTTACGCTGATGATTTGCCAGGAAACAAGAGTTGGTGGGGGAATTTGAAAGGAATTACCTATTGGAGGAGCATCGGCTGGGGATGTACTTAATGAAAGAAATGCCAGGTAGCGGCGGAAAAGGAAAACTTCAAATCGAGACAGCATCGACGAAATGCGCAAAGTGAGGGAAATGCGGAAAATGAGGGAAAATTCTAACGTTTAATTCATGTTGCCTAACTTAAATTCTCTACTTAGTTCATTTAATTGCATAAACCTTAAATCACTTGTTCGAAATTGCGCTGCTTGAATCGAACTCGAAAGCAATTGGGACAGGAGTAGGCACTTCAGGTGGAAAGTGTTTTTGCCACTAAAACTGCAGCCGAAAAAGAGTTCATTAAATTAATTTGCACAAATGCAAATTTTCGAGTAACGCCACTTTGGCACGCGCCACTAACAAAGGTGCACTAGCTGCACACAACGAAAATGCAGAACAAATGGGAGGACACTGAGAGAAATATTCAAATCTAACACAAAATAAAAATGCAGAAATATTTGAATGTAAACATTTCTTGCATTTTTTAAAAGATTTGCATAGATTCTAACAACTTAATATAGTATATTTCAGATATTAAATTTCCCAGGAAATTTGTCAATGCATATATAATTAACTTGTAAAGAGCAGTCCTAAATGTGTTTAACTAAAGTTTAAATTATTTGCAATTAAACTGCATTTTACTGCCAGTTAAAGTTTAGTAGCATACTTCTCACTTTTAAATGCCAATTAAATGAGCAATAACTCAATTTCCCTCCATCATCCTAAAGCGAGCATAGTTAGCTAACTAATTGCTTTCTTTTGTCGGCAGCAACTTGGACTTAAGCGCTGTTACCATTCATTCATAACTTTCTACTTAAACCATTTCATGGCAGGGCGTTGAATGCTTCCCATTTTGCCGTAGTGCAGTTTGAAGTTGGAAAACACGAGTCCTGGGGAACAATGCAGGATGCCATGGCAAATGGCAGGCAAATGGCGTTAACTTACTGACTTTATGACACATAAATCGCAGCAACAGCGCCAAATGCAACCGACAGCCACGTGTTTTTAGGCCTAGGAAAAGGACACGGAAAGGAATCCTTGCCATCAGGACAATGGAGCAACTTTTCTCTGGCGCCGCCTGAAAGTAGGCAACGTGCAAAAGTTTCGCACAGATAACAAGGCAAGAGGAAAATGCAAGAAAATCAAATGGCAGATGGGAGCACCGCTGCTGCGAATGCTGCTTAGACACGTCTATTGTGCCATTGTCTGGGAAAATACTAAAATACCTTGGAAAAGTCCAGCCCGCCTCCGCCCCATCTGCATTCTTTACGTTCGGGATTTTGCTCTGGCACTTCTGGAGCTCTAGTCCTTCGCCTTTTGCATTGCATAATGCGCTGGCGTTCCCTTCCGATTGCCATTAGCATAATGGGGGCATTAGGTTGGCACGATGCTCTGATTGCATACTTAACGACAGTGCCAAGTGCCGTCGATGCGCCAATTTAATTAGCTGCAATTGAAGCCTCGAGCCTGAATCGAGCGCAAGTCCTCAATTTAACTGGCCGCATACTGGCCAACTAAATCGGCGCTCATCTTCATAAAATCAACATAATTATCGCAAATTAAGACGAAATAAGCAAGTCCAATTTATGCTTAGGCTCCTAATTACGCAACGCAATGGGAAACCATTTAAAAGCTGCCAAATGAAAACCCAAAGGCAGTATCACAAACTTTTCGTTCGGGCTCGAACTCATTTCAAAGTAATTTGCCGCAAGAGCCAGTGGTTGCCATAGTGGGCGTACTGCGGCCAAGGGGCGTGGCAATCGCTGTTTAACATTTTATTGGTAACCAAAAATTTTACACATCAATCTCGGTTGTTTTCTGTGTGTTTGGGGGGGATTGAAAGTGGTGTGGTTGTTGTGGTTCTGGCTGTGAGAGCTAAAGTGTGTTTGATGTTTGTTGGATTTTCCGTGCGGGGGAGGGAGCAGGGGGTAAGCTGTGGAGGGTGGCGCCACAAATCCCTGATTGAATACACACCTGCACCGATAATGCCGGTCAGGCGAGAGTTGTCCCGAATTCGCCATTATAGCAATGCAAAAACTTTGCCAAATTGGCAGACAACATGCAACATGCAAAGCGTAACACTAGCAATGAATGCACTTAAAACAAAAAGTAGTAAATCGTATTAATATTACATCACACTTTACTTAAGTTGCATAACAATCCAAAATAAAACTAAATACTAAACAATGGGATTGTATAAGATTTAAACTTATTGCTTAATAATACTTATAATTACTCTCTGTGCACTCCTATCCCTTCACAGGTGAAACGCCTGACCATGGGCATTGGATTGCTGCGGGGCACCGAGGACAGCCGCCCTCTGATGCACAGCACATGCGGCTCCTCGCTGACCTCCGGATCCGGCTGTGGGTCCACTCAGACCATCTCCGATGGCTATGTGAACGAGGCCATCTGCGAGCCGGACAAGTACGTGGCCAGCAAGTTCGGCGACTCCTGCCGCCAGTCACTGTCCGCACTGGAGAGTGCCACCCAGCGGCTGCAGGTGGAGCTGCCCGCCGCCAGCAAGAAGTATCTGAGGGAGACGTGCAGCGGTAGGTAGACTCTTATGTCACAGTTATGAAATGGCTAAGGTAACCTTTCTCCCGTGTAATTATCAGCCAACTCCAGTCCGAAAATGTTTCCCGGCCTCGGTGCCCTGCGCCTGGATAATCTCAGCCTATCCGAGCAGCAGGAGCTTAAGGGGGCCGCCTGGTTTCAGGCGGGCATTCCCCGGGAAATATCCCTGGAGGTCCTGTCCCGACAGAGTCCAGGTGCGTTTCTGGTGCGCCAGAGCAGCACTAAGCCGGGCTGTTTCGCCCTTTCGCTGCGAGTGCCACCTCCTTCACCGCGAGTGGCCCACTATCTGATCCTGCGGACGCAAAGGGGCTACAAGATTAAGGTACGTCTGAGTATATTATATATAATATTCATTATATGATATAATGCAATGGTATATACCCTTTTAGGGCTTCACCAAGGAGTTCAGCTCGCTGAAGGCGCTGATCACGCACCACTCGGTGATGCCGGAACTGCTGCCCGTGCCGCTGACCCTGCCACGCCCACCCAACACCCGATCGCAGCGATCGCAGGGCGCCTACGGCGCCGGAACCGGAAACGGGGGCGCGGACTTCGAGATGTACGGCTCGCTGAACGACTTTCGCAAAATGATGGCCGATTTGAATGTGTGACCGCTGGGCGCTCTTAATTAATTAAGTAATTATGTCACGTTGATTGAATTAAGCTGCCCGGCTTGTCACATTTTCCTGTGTCCTCTGTCGCGACAGGATAACAATCTGTTTAATTTGCGTAATTGGCTGTGCTGACGATGGTTGACGTGGCTACCAATAAATAGGGTCCATGTCCATGTGTACTCGGGCCGGCAAAGGCCCACCTGTCCGACAGGTGCTGCAAAAAGTGCACAAATTTTTTATTAAAATTGATAATAAAATCAGCTACGTGGGCGGCTGCGACGGCTGTGGTTTCGCAGGGGCGTGTGTGCACACACAAATATAGGGAATACGCTCAAATCATTTTTGCGAAACTTATTAAAAAATGGCAAAAACATGCAATATGTATACGCAAACAGACATCAAGTGATTATTATTTTTCGCGTTTTTATCAATTCTGCTCGTTTTGTACGGCTAGTGCTGAGTGGCAGATGCATCAGACAGACGTACTATACATATCTGAATGGGGGCAGTCGGATTAAATGTTAATGTTTGGGCAGGGAAATCGAGGGTCGGCTGCCGGGATTTGGAGTGCGGATGCGGAATGGGCAAAGTGGATTCTTTTTGTATTTGATGCACTCACATTGCGGTGCAGTAGCTAGATAGACTTATACGGGAGGTAAATGAATAACCAATTATATTGTAACTCTATGTATTTTGTAATAAAGTTAATCTTTCTACATAGTATTGTTTATTTTCTGACATATAGCATGCAATATACATACAATCACGTTGAAAATAAAGCATTGGCTTAAAGGTAGAATATTTTATAACAACAAATTGAAATAATATGAGTGGGTAAGGAAAATTTAAATTTCCCGCACACCATCGATAGCTCTTCCGATAGAACCGGTCGGCAATCGGTTCGCACACTCGCTAAAGAACTGTTAACCAACTATCATAGCTTGAGTCCACGCTTCGCTCCATTCTAAAAGTTATCAATATCTCTAAATAAACAAACTGTGGGTTATAGTAGGCTGAGTTTTATTATTTGTAATTGGGAAAAGTGCAAAGATAACGAAGATATATGGAAAATATATCAATAGCCGAAGGAGCGAGCCTGAAATTGGAGTGTGAACTCGCTAATAGACAGATGCGGCGGGGAATTAGCCAAGCCCGCAACACTGCACCCTGAAGGCCAGCTGCAGCCGCTTCCCGCGCATTTTTCTTCGACCCAGGTAGGTCGCATTGGGATTCGCTTGCATTTGGTGTTTTCACTCGCCTCCAAACCGCCGTAGCAACACCATCCAGACAACGTGGAATTCCCGCTGAACCAAAGACAGTCCTTATTTCCATTGTGAGTATGGGCAGAACTAAGCTGCATCACCGGCGTCCCTAACCTTATATATATTTCATACACACACAAACGCACTATTTCCAGTTTCGGTGACCAAAAATTGTGAAAATATAAGCTAAAATGCCGCGCAGAAAGGCCCTGACTAATAACAACAATGCCGGCGAGACGGAGCCGCAGCCACCGAAGGCAAAGCGCGCCAGAATCGCTTTTCATCTGGAGCTGCCCAAGCGGAGGACCGTGATCGGCAACGTGCTGGTCTGCGGCAACGGCGATGTGGGCCAACTGGGTCTCGGCGAGGACATACTAGAGCGCAAGCGTCTCAGCCCGGTGGCGGGCATCCCGGATGCCGTGGACATATCAGCCGGTGGCATGCACAACCTGGTGCTGACCAAGTCAGGGGACATCTACTCATTCGGTTGCAATGACGAAGGTGCTCTGGGCCGTGACACCAGCGAGGATGGCAGCGAGTCAAAGCCGGATCTTATCGATTTGCCCGGCAAGGCTCTGTGCATTTCGGCGGGAGACTCGCATTCCGCTTGTCTGCTGGAGGATGGCCGTGTCTTCGCTTGGGGCTCGTTCCGGGACTCTCATGGCAACATGGGACTCACCATCGATGGTAACAAGCGTACGCCCATCGATCTGATGGAGGGCACTGTCTGTTGCAGCATCGCCTCCGGCGCCGATCATTTGGTCATCCTGACCACTGCCGGAAAGGTCTTCACCGTGGGCTGCGCTGAGCAGGGACAGCTCGGCCGGCTGTCGGAGCGTTCCATCTCCGGAGAGGGTAAGTCTCGGCATTAACATTTTTTGCAAAATCGGTATTAAAAAAAATGTTAACCCCCAGGTCGTCGTGGCAAACGCGACTTGCTGCGGCCCACCCAGCTCATCATCACGCGGGCCAAACCCTTTGAGGCCATCTGGGCCACCAACTACTGCACATTCATGCGCGAGTCACAGACGGAGGTCATCTGGGCCACAGGGCTTAACAACTTCAAGCAGCTGGCCCACGAGACAAAGGGCAAGGAGTTCGCACTGACGCCCATCAAGACGGAACTTAAAGATATCCGACATATTGCCGGCGGTCAGCACCATACTGTGATCCTGACAACAGACCTTAAGTGTTCCGTGGTGGGTCGTCCGGAGTACGGTCGGCTTGGACTGGGCGATGTCAAGGATGTTGTGGAGAAGCCAACGATTGTAAAGAAGCTGACCGAAAAGATTGTGTCCGTTGGATGTGGCGAAGTGTGTTCCTATGCCGTTACAATTGATGGCAAACTGTATTCCTGGGGCTCCGGCGTCAACAATCAACTGGGCGTTGGCGACGGCGATGATGAGCTCGAACCGATCGTGGTTGTCAGCAAGAACACGCAGGGCAAGCACATGCTGCTCGCATCTGGCGGTGGTCAGCACGCAATCTTTTTGGTCAAGGCGGACAAACAGGACCAGAAGGAGAATGTTCCAGTGAAGGCATCTGGCAGCAGCAGTAAAAAGGACAAGACGCCGCCGCAGGATAATGCCGACAAGGAAGCCGAGAATGTAGACAAGCAGGAGCAGAAGGAAAACTTGCCGGCGAAGGCGTCAACCAGCAGCAAAAAGAACAAGACGCCGCCGCAGGATAATGCCGACAAGGAAGCCGAGAATGCAAATAAGCAGGAGCAGAAGGAAAACTTGCCGGCGAAGGCGTCAACCAGCAGCAAAAAGATTAAGACGCCGCCGCAGGATGATGCCGCCGAGAAGGTCGAAGAGGAGTCTGCTCAGGAACCGACTCCCAAGAAGGCCAAGAAGCCGGCTGCCAAGCGGGGCGGTAAAAAGACATAAGATTGAGTATAAATACGCTGACTTTCCTACTTTGTTTTTGGTAACACTAAGTTACAAACCCTTACGCTTACCCTACTGTTAAGGAAGGTTTACTCATTGCCCAGGTTCGTAAGATAGATCGGAAATTTTGCTAATTGTACGTTATGATCTACGAACTGAATCCTGTTAAGTTCTTTTTATTTTGATAAATAGATGCCCGCTTATATCTTACAAGTCTGCCTAAAGACGAAAACTTCTTTATCAATCCAACTAAATGTTTATTATAAATATTCGTTCGCAATACGAAGCCGTAGTAAATTTGTATTTGAACGCAAAAGGAAACTAAATGAGATTTATTTACAAACTAATTAACTTGATTATATCATTCACAAAGACATACATCCTACTCACAGTGTATTCTAAATTCTTGGCTCAGACGGGGGCAAATGGGAGATTACCGGCAAAAAGCTAAAAAAGATGGGAGTAAGCACGAGACACCATTTACTCAATAATATCAGGAAACACGAAATTGTTACTCTTATCGTAGGTCTTAAGATTTATACAAAAATATGTATTTGCTTGGGGTGGTTCGATTTGCAAGGGAGGAAAACATCTTAAAATTACCTTTGAAAGCAAAGGTGTCTAAAAAATTCGCAGAACCCGGGAATAATTTAAGGATGCAAGCCATTGAAGTATGTAAGAAGGCTTTAATATTTGTAGTTCATACCTGGCAAGGTTCATTATGGATTATTACGTGTACAGAGGTGAACAAATTGCATTTTCTGCTGGACAAATCGAACCACCCTGGCTTGCACAGTTGAGGGTTTTGGCTTCACTACGAGTAGTAACACGGCTGACGATTGCCTTTGCCTGAGTCGACTGTGGCTAGGGAGGTGGTTATGGTAGTGGTGGTGGAGTTTCCGCCGTAGTTGCTGCCCAGGTAGAAGCTCACGAACAAGATGCCGCACAGCAGCGATAGCGAAAGAACGACGCGCACCATCTTCCTTGCGAATGCGATGAGTCCTAGCAAATGGCCGCCGGCAGCAACGCCGCCCAGCTGCCCATCACCAGTGCCCTGACAGCTGAGGCACAGCTGCAGATGCGCTTGGATCAGTGCCTCCAGGCATTCGCCATCGTATTGGTCCATGGTATCGGCACAGTTCAGCCCCAGATTCATGAAATCAACAGCACAGGCACAGTTCTCCAGGTCTGGATAGTCGCAGTCGTCTTCGTTATTGTTGTGGTTATCGCGAGCGGAAGTGTCTAGCTCCTGCCTGGTCAGATTACACGGGCTAAGTAAATATTATTTGCGCTTGGCGCACGAATACGCCGTTGCCTTGGGACAGGTAGAGGCGTGCTGGCCGAGCTGCTGGTACATCAGAAAGCCGAAGCCGGCAAACAACAGGAACAACAGCGCCAGCGTCACATATTGCAGGTTCTGGGTGAATGCCAACTGGCGCTCCATTGCCGTAGCTGGATCTACTCCCTATTATGCCAAATGATTGCAATATAAGTATACACTCGCTTTTACATGGCTAGGATATACTTACAGCACCGGACTTCTTGCTGCAATCCACGCTGGCCTTACTGGACTTGCTTGCGCAATCTAGCTGCGCTTTTGACTTGTTCTCATCGAAGCGGCAGACCAGTCGATGCTGCTCCACATCCGCAGATGTGGGGGATTTGCTCCGCCACAGCTCGGTCACATCGGCGCCACTGCATTCACCGCCTGGCGCGACCATGGCCATCACCAGGAACTTGTCCTTGCTGTCGTCACTTAGCTTGTGCTCCGACTTCAGCC
Source organism: Drosophila sechellia (assembly GCF_004382195.2). Classification (NCBI taxonomy): domain Eukaryota; kingdom Metazoa; phylum Arthropoda; class Insecta; order Diptera; family Drosophilidae; genus Drosophila; species Drosophila sechellia. Next base: position 5,840,352 of record NC_045951.1, on the reverse strand, counting down.
ATATGTTGATGGTAGCCTCCTGGTTGGGCTGGATGATGCCGCAACGGGGTCGCACACGGAACTTCTCCGGCGATGTGGTTTGGATCTGCAAGGTTTCGGATTGAAGGATTAGTCTGGTATATGAAGTATGCGTGTAGATTTCACCCACCTTGTACGTCACTGCCGAGGTGGCAATAGACTTGATGCTCATCGTGGCCTCCGCATTCTTGGAATTGAAGTTGACAAAATCCTTGGGATTAATATGCAACATGCCTGATCAAGGAAAGCCCGCTTGGTATTAATTGGCAGATTTTTTCAAATTTCAAATTTGGTTGGGACCAAAAAATTTTGTTTATATGGGTATAACGAACTAAAATAAGGCGACTTGGTGCTACGATATGTAATAGTATATTTGTGACATAATGAGCAGTGCAGATAAATGGAATGTCGATTTTAAATTGGGACATATGCGTGTTCCAAACTTTTTTAAATTAGTTAACGCCTTATTTCTTACCCTCGGATGTAGTGTGCATCTTGTTGATGTTAGTCTCCTTGAGCACCACGGGAGCGGAATCGACAAAGGTGACCTGCCGAGGAAAGAGAACTCGTTCAAATGACCGTCTTTTGGTTGCTGGATAGGAGGGTTTTGGTGCAGCCCCTTCTCGTCAGACCCCATGGAACGTGCTTTTCTGTGTCATTTTCAGAAGGGCCGCCCCACCACTCTTGACACTCTTGAGCTGGCATTATTGGCGAAGGTTCCACTCGAACTGGAGGTCGCCGGGTGAATTGGTTTCATTTGGTCTTCAGCCGGATGTCGGTTATTCTGTGCGGGACTCCTGGCACATCACTTGTGCATTGGTTTTATCTGCCCTCCGGATGCAATCGGACACTCACGTAACTGAAACGCCCTGGCTCCGACATTGGTCACATTCGCCAGTCTCCACAAACAGTTTATATCCTTAATCTGACTCAAGATCTAAGACATATAGACAAAGCCGGACTTTTAGGCTCTTGTGCTCTTTGCATCCACCAAAACATAAAACAGCTGGCAACCCTGAAACTGTGGATTTCCTGGCGTGGCTTTAGGGATTTTTGCAAACGCGTTAGTAAATTCGTATATATTGAACTGTTTTTTAACGCTGTTTTAAATCAGTATGAATCAGTTGGTTTTAAAAAAAAATATTTGAGATACTCACAAAAAAAATACCTAAATCGTATTAAAAATAATTGACTCTACGGATAAAGTTCTAATTTTACAGTATTCTAATTATATTTGTATAAGTAAGCTATACGAATTTTAAAATTTTAACTTGCCCTTTAAGCCGGTCTTAATGGGCGTAGCCATTTTACTAGTTCTTTTCCACCGATTCGATTTCCAGATACAAACTCCAACTGGCACCTAAAACAATTCATCCTCCTTAACGTAAACTGAACAAACAACACAGTTCTCAATTTCAGCACCGAACAAAAGAAAGTATGTAGGGTGAAGTAATCGTCTTGAATGGCAAGTCAAATTCGATCCGACTCGGATTTGTTGTGCTTTTGCTTGACTTCCACGTAACGCACACATGATCATGATGACGGCCAGTAAACTTCCATTATGATTCTTCGGATAAACTCAAATACTGTGGGGTTTTCAATGGTTTATAGATGATTTATTGATTCTAATAAATGACAGATTTCTTAAGCGCAATTCAATGAGCATGAAACACAAAAACATTCTACACGAATACACTCACACACACATACCCTGGGCATTTTGTTGTTGTTGCTCAAACTTTGAGTAGTGAATATCAATTGGTACGATAACAATGCAGTTTCCACTTATGCTTCCTCCTCTGTTAATAACAATTACAGATGGCAAATGTCCATGACGATTAGCACAAGTTGAGGACAGAAACGAACGTAAAATGCGTTTGCTTTGCGGGTTTTTGTGACTAGTTCGCGCAAAAGTGAAAATACTACTGAATTGAAAGCACACCCAAAAGCTCGCTCCCTCTTTGTTGTCTCGCTCACACTCGATCAGCTTCTTCCAGCTGTTGTTGCTGCCGCTTCCGTCTGGCGTAAAATGAACTGTAACTGTAAATGAAATGAAAGTGCCGTTGAAATGAAAGAAAAAGAGAATGAGAGAGAGTGCATTATAAACGATGACGTCGCGGGGGTGTGATAACAGCGTGTGGGTGTGTGTTAGCGCGGGTGCGAGAGAAATGGCTGATAATATCCGCTCTGGGAGTCATTTACACATACAACACGTACGGCACAAATACGCACACATAGAACCGGCCATAATCCCTCTGACAATGTGTGTTCTACTTTTTTCGGGTCAACGCTTCGGGGCCTCGAGAACTGACCATTAGCCACTGACCCCAAGCCAGAAACCGAAAGTTTAGCAATATGTCAAATAAAAGACTATAAATAGCTACTTCAATGTTCTGCCCACAAAAGCGTACGTGCACTGAGAAAAAAGTAGAGCATTTAATTTTCTATATATGATTCTTAAAATTTTCGTAAAAAGCATGAGCCATTGCAAATTTTAAATTAAAGATTTCGTGATTTGAATATGCAGCTGCGCCTAAAAGAGTGCCATACTTTTTGCAAGATGTATAATAAACCTGGAAGGTTTAAACTAAATATCACATTTTGATCTAGCTTGCAAGCAAAGAAAAAAGGCTAATTCGTTATATACTATGAATTTGTAGCTAATCCAAAATATTTTCCCCAGTGTACGAGTTAGACCATCGCTGGGCTGAGCTTAGTGGTCAGTTGGGGACAGGCAACTCACGCAGGACACGCAAACAGCGCACCCTAAATCAATACGTCGAAAGAATGTGAATCAATTATGGCAGAGAGCGCTGTACAACGGTTCGCGTGCGGTTTTGGAAAAAGCAATTAGGCGACCGAGGGACCGACTTCTTCCGGGTGCAGCCGTGTCACAAGGACACTCCCAACCGCCGATTCGCGCTCGAGATTTGGTCCCTTGTGGGTGGTGTAATCGTACAAGCTGTGTCTATATCCCCCACTCAGCCCACTAACTTACCTTTTTGTCGATTTGTTCATCATCGCCGGTATTGGCAGCCACCGGTTTGGAAATAACCTTTTTGGCCTCCGGCACAAAGCTAAATTCGTAGTTATCCTCGCCACCCCAGCTGGCCAGGCAGTTATCCTTGGTTATGTACTGGTTGATGTCCTTTTTCGATATCATTTTTAAAATCTCAACCGCCTTCGGTGGCAGCAGCGCCTTGATGACCTTAAAAGCAGCTAGTAAAAAACAGACAAAAGGTCATGGTCATGGTTAATGTTCAAAGGGAAAAAAGAGCTCCTAAAGATGACAGTTACCATTAAGAACCCAGGCCAGTTCAAATACCAAGATGTAGTTCAAGGTATTGGGATAGTACTGCTTAAACGTCTCCACAATGCGTTTCACAAAGTCCAGATCCATGGTGGCCAAGCCCGTGCCCGCCATATCGAAGAATATGGTCAACTGGGTCAGATGCTGCTCCCTCTGAGTCCTCTCCACCCAGTACACCACGATGCGTATCAGTTCGTCCAAATTCTTGGACTTACTGTGCAGCTTAACGCGGAATATCAACAGCGGCTTGCCGTCCACATCATTGCTGTGCACAAACACGGATCCCTCCTTCAAATACTCCTGGTTCAACTGGCTCTCCTCCAGATCGTTGGCCCCGTATGACTGACGCCAGGTACAGGTTTCCCACAGCTTGGTAAAGGAGGTCTCCATGTCGAGATCATGCATTTCCAGAAACCTCTGAAGCCACAGATGATCGTTGCGAATGCGATCAATATCGGTCGGGTGGAAAGGTGCTACCAGCGCGAATCATGTAAAACAATAAAATGATTATTGGAATCTTATCTGTGCTTATAAATAGTTATTGAAGATAATGTAGCTAATACCGTTTGTAACAATACTCTTATCTCAGCTCTTCTGATGTTTATCCCATGCAATTTTGTTTCTAATTTGGACAAGATAAGAAGAAGATCGTTTGCATAAAGTTAAAGAAATAAACAATTGAAACTCTAATCTATTAAACCATTCAGAAGTGCTTAATCTTTGACTGCTGTTACTTAACCTTTTGCCGCTGACTGACAGGCGTACGGAAGTCCATACCCAATTCTATATTAAGCACTTTGGGAAGCTATAGCTCAGGTCTCAAGTTCAAAGCTTTCGCTTGAGTGCACTTGGAACAGAAAAGTCGTTGGGAAAGGCAGGGCTGTTTGAATTATTCACCTACTAATTGGAGAATTTGCACTACAAATAGGAAAGGTTGAATGAATCATATAAACAAACTATTAACCGAACGCAGCTATATATCTGGTAATTAGGGAATAAAAACTGCCAGCTCTCATAAACCTAAGCGCATACAATTTATTAGCGCCGCTAGTCAACGAACGTTGCACTTTGTATCCGTCGAGTGGAATTATCTCACCTGCCGGGGGGGTTGAGGAATATTTGCGATTGAACCTATCGCGAAGCTCCTCGATTTGCTGTGGGGTCGTCTCCTTGACCTTGATGCCCATGCTGCCAGCTAGTTTTCGCACTCGTTCGCTACCAAACTTGAGGCAAGACTAAGCATTGAAGTTGAATTCCAATCGGTAATGCGGTGCTCCTCCTATCGCTTGGCGCCTAATCAGAAATCCACTTTCACTGCGATTAGATTGGCTTAACGGGGAGCACAGGTGAAGGTACAAAAGGTGGCGGTACTACAGCGGGAAGTACTGAGCGCTATCCAAGTGCGTTCCACGAGCGTGTGCGGCAAACTGAACAGCCACTAACGGTGCTGCCAGCTATCCGGCTATCCACGATCGTATATCGCCGCGATCGTTAGCAGTCGGCCGGCGTGCGGCTCGAATGTGGAGCACCTGGTTCTGCGCGGTACTATAATGGGCCTCCGAAAAGGGCAATCCACACACCCACCACCCACCTCCCACATGCGAAGTGCTGCAATGGATCGTGATCGTGTGTGTGGTATGCCACCTGCATTGCAATTAGCTCGAGTGGAAGTACTATGGAGAGCTTTCAAAGCTCACCGCTGGAGTAGTAAATATTATTATTTACGTATTATTATTTACACTATAATACAAAGTTGTTGGGCAAGTTTCAGGCGAATTTGTAAACGTAGTCATCATTACCGCCCCAGATTTTCAGGCAGTTATCCTTGTCCACATACTGATCGATATCCTTTTTGGTGGTCACCTTAAGGATCTTCAGTGCTTCGGGGGGCAGGAAGGTCTTCACCAATTTAAAGGCAGCTAAACACAAAAAAAAAAAAACACCTTTTAAATATACCGATCTTCATAGATACCACAATGTTTACATACCATCTAGCAGAAAAGGCAAATCATGCACCAGAATATAGTTTGGCACATAGGGATACTTGGTCTCGAACACTCCGATGATACTCTTGATGAAGCCCAGGTCCAAGTTGCTCAGACCGGCGCCAGTCATGTCCATGAAAATGGTAATTTTGTCCAGGTTACTTTCCCGCTGCAATCGCTCAATCCAGAAGACAAGGATGCGCAGGAGGTCCTCCTGATTGCGGCTCTTCGAGTGTTTCTTGATGGTGAGGATCAGCAGGGGTTTTCCGTCCTTATCCTTGTTATGCACAAAGATGGAGCCATCGTTCAGAAACTCCTGATTAAGGTTCGCCTCGGTGATGTCATAAACTCCAAAGCTCTTCCGCCACGCGAGGTTGTCCCACAACCTCGTGATGCACTTTTCCACATCGAAGTCATAGACCTGCAGAAGCTTGGTGATCCAAAGGTCACTGTCCGTAATTCGCTTTAGATCGTTGGGATGGAATGGTTCTATTTCGGGATTGTATATGTATACCAGATTACATGTGGTTCTTTTGGGCTGCACTAGCTTACCTGCTGGTGGCTCTTTCTCCAGTCTCTGCAGAATGCTAGTCTTGACTTGGCTTATCTGCTCTGGACTCGGATCCTGATCGGAAGGCATGTTGCTGCTTGGCTTTGCGTTAACCAATTGAAATGTCTTCTGCAGTGAGCTTAAAATTTATGCCAATTTCTTATCTATTTGAAAACAATTTTCGTGGACAAGCTCTGGGGGGTAGTTTTCCTTATCTGGGAGCGGAGTGTCTGGCCTGCGAGCGGGCTAATCAGCGACTGACAGCCAGCACAGCCCCAAACGCTCGTCGTTACGCTCGCCGAGAGCGTTTTCATTTGTTCTCCAATTGTGCTCTGCTTTCCAGACGATCATGTAAATGACTCAATGCGGGTGGTGGGGGCACTGGAAGGGGAAACCGCATGCCGCCCGTTCTTTAATCAATATTGGAGCCCGCAGAACAGCACGGGAGGGGGGCTGTGGGGATGACAAAAAGTAGGGGGGAAACTGGCAATGTTTATGAGGTTTGTGCGGGAACTTGGTTTTTATGATTCTCGCTGCGGTTTTCTTTGCGATATATGACGTATCCACTGACTTGCTGTATCTATGTATCTCATTCAGCTGTGGAAATTCTTTGCGGCTTTTCTCGATTCGATGTGGGAAGCTAAGTCTACTGGGCTCGATTATTCCCCTTCAATTGACAGTCGCTGATTGCGGTGGCTGTAATTGATATCAAAGAGCAACGGTTATTGTATAATAACAGTAATTTATTTTCTTTAATTAGATTGCATTATGTGTATTTCTAAGCAAAAATAGCCCACTCTTTAATCTTATCAATCTTATGAGCTTTAATTTATTAGCCAGCTAGAGGGATTAAGCTATAATTCCAAAAATTTTACTAAATATGAGGATTATTAAAGACCTTAGTTCAAAATATAAACATTTTGTATAGTAGTTAGCAAGTCTTAGCAAAAATGCGCATTTGTTTTAGTTAAATATAAATAGTAAGTGTTAATTTTACTATATTTCACTAAATGCACAACACTTGCTTACATACAGCCATTTTTAATGGGCATTACCAATTATAAAGAAGTTGTAATTTCATTGACGAGCTGCGCTGAGTTCGATTTTTAAAAATATATAGTGTGTTTAAAAAAATCAATACATTCTCTTTAATAAATTGTTTTTTAATTTATAAATTGCCCATTTAATAAAATCGAATCATGTGCAATATAAATATGTGTTGCGCCTTTGTTGTTGTTTTATTGTTGACACTGAAAAGAGATGAGAGGCAACAGCTAACAATAACAAAACCGAAGCCATTTTTACATATCGAAAGCTCGATTCCTCGTATCCGAAACCCCCGCTATTTGGACCACCATCCCGAGCCAAATCGAAATCCAAGAACTTTCGCTGCCTGTTCTCTTCTGGCCCAGTTGTGATGTTTACGTGAAAACGTGCGTTTCAAGTGCGACCACGTCCTCGCCATTTGTCCGGATGCGGATGCAGTGCAGCCAGTTGTGAGATCCCCTCAAATCCCGAGATGAAGTTCGCCGAGCACCTGACGGCCCACATAACGCCCGAGTGGCGAAAGCAGTACATTAACTATGAGGTGAGTGCCGAAAATCGCCGTTCGAAGGTGCGGAAAAATATGTATCCGTGAGATACACGGACGAGTGTGCTTTTCCCGCTGTCACTCTGCCAGCTGTGACGTCACGTGTCCCATCAGCTGTGGCATCCAACTGTCAAACGGTGGAGCTTTCAACGCGCATGCGCCCTGTTGAGCCGCATTCTGTGTTTTGCTCTCCTCGGACGTAAACAAATAGGAAGGGCTGGGTGGGGTGGGGTGGCGAAAGAACGAGGAAGTGAAAACACACGATACGATGACCAGGAGATGTATAAATACAGTGGGGGCCAAAAGTAATAGGTCCATTGTTTAAGGAATATATAAAAATATATAGATATCAAATTTATATAAAACACATATGTAAATAAATTTTATTAAAATATTTCTAATCCTATTTCAGGAAATGAAAGCCATGCTGTATGCAGCCATCGAACAATCGCCCTCCGCAGAGCTCGTGGAGCGCGAGATGGTGACTCGATACTTTGCCAAATTCGATGAGGAGTTCTTCCACTACTGCGACAAGGAGCTGGCCAAGATCAACACATTCTACTCGGAGAAGATGGCCGAGGCGACACGCAAATATGGCAGTCTGCGCAGCGAGTTGACCGAAGCCCTGGAAATGGGTCACCCAAAGAAACTGCCCGCGTGGAAGAGGCGGACGCCGCTGGGCAAGAAGAATGTGCCGGCGCGCAAGATACAGGATCTCAAGTTGGCATTTAGTGAATTTTATCTGGGGCTGATACTGCTCCAGAACTATCAGAACCTCAACTTCACGGGTTTCCGTAAGATACTTAAGAAGCACGACAAGTTGCTGAGCGTCGACTATGGTGCACGTTGGCGCACGGATCACGTGGAGGCAGCCCACTTTTACACCAACAAGGACATTGATCGGCTGATCCAGGAGACGGAGCAGGCTGTTACCCAGGACATCGAGGGAGGAGATCGTCAGAGGGCAATGAAGCGGTTGAGGGTACCACCACTGGGCGAGCAGCAGAGTCCTTGGACCACCTTCAAGGTGGGTCTCTTTTCCGGCGCCTTTGTTGTGCTCTTCATTACGGTTGTGATCGCAGCCATGTTCTACGGATTCGGCGAGAATTGGCGGGCCGGAATGAGGATGTTCCGCGCTCCATTCCTTATCATCGAATGCCTCTTCCTTTGGGGCGTCAATGTCTACGGCTGGAGGTCGTCCGGTGTGAACCACGTCCTCATCTTTGAGTTGGATCCACGAAATCACCTGTCCGAGCAGAACATCATGGAGGTGGCATCCGTGTTTGGAGTTATCTGGGCCTGCTGCGTCCTGAGCTACATCTTTTGCGATCCCCTGGGCATCCCACAGTACGCAGCTCCGCTTTGCCTCTACACATTGATGGCTGCCTTTTTGCTGAATCCCACGAAGACGTTCCATCATGAGGCCCGGTTTTGGGCCATAAGGATCCTCATCCGGGTCATCATGGCTCCGTTCTGCTTTGTAAACTTTGCCGATTTCTGGCTGGCCGACCAGCTGAACAGCATGGTGCCAGCTTTTCTGGATATTCCCTTTCTGATATGCTTCTTTGGTCGAAGTCCCACATGGCACAAGGCTGGCAAGGGTAAGTAGCACTGGGTTTCCGATGCTGAACTCAATTTGAAGTAAAAGTAGGGGAAAAATCAAAGATTTCCATTTCTTTTTATGTGCATTCAATAAAAGTTCGCAATGCTATTCATTTTACTTGAGACCAGCTCGTCGGTTTGGTCCTTTCCCCAATTCTATTTAATAACTTTTCGCTTTTGAAATCAGCCTGCAAGTGGTAAAGGGGAAAAACAAACAAAAAACCAACAGCATTGTTGAATTGAAAATTCATGCTGAATGGTTTGATTATAGATTACAAAGTGTTTAATTTACCATCATTGTTTTGCTTGTGCAACAGCTGCCAGCCACTGTGTGGAGTACGTGTCTCTGCTGCATCCCATTGTTGCCATATTGCCCGCCTACTTCCGGTTCGCCCAGTGCATCCGCAGATACCGCGACACAAAGGAGTCATTTCCGCATCTGGTCAACGCCGCGAAGTATGCAACGTCCTTCTTTGTGGTTATATTTGCCCACAAATATCACACGACCACCGGTAAGTGGATTCATTATACGGAGCGTGAGTTCATTAGGGCACACTTACGTCATCGCAATTGCAAATATATAAGAACACATATATACATTATTTGTGCTATTTACGGTCCAGTGCCAATTAGTGCCGAAAATTCATGTATATTGTATTTTGCCGGCATCGCACGTCCATCCCTCTTCCATTCATTCCTTCCACTGTCTTCTCATCTCCAGACACCTATCCGCTGTCCAAGGAGAATCCCTGGTTCTACTGCTGGATTACGGCGGCCATCTTCTCGTCCTGCTACGCCTACACATGGGACATCAAAATGGACTGGGGCCTGTTCGACTCGAAGGCGGGCGACAATCGATTCTTGCGTGAGGAAATCGTTTATTCATCGACGGTGAGTCCGGTTGGGTGGAGTTTTGTTTCGGCTTTTTTCCTCCCATTTGGGGTCAGAGTAGGGGCAGTCCCCACAAATAATGGCCACGATAAATATTTGGGCAAACGGCACGTAAAACAATCTTTCAAAGCGTTCATTATCTCTCTTCTTGTCGGTGCCCAGTGGTTCTATTACTTTGGCATAATTGAGGATTTAATACTGCGCTTCAGCTGGACCCTGTCCATGAGTCTAATTGAGGCTGGCTACATTGAGGGCGATGTGATGATGACCATTCTCAGTCCCCTGGAGGTTTTCCGTCGCTTCATTTGGAATTACTTTCGGTTGGAGAACGAGCATCTGAACAACGTGGGCAAGTTCAGGGCTGTCAGGGATATATCGGTCGCTCCAATGGATTGCTCGGATCAGGTGAGTCTGGTTGCCAAGCACCATGTGATATTATACCTATTGGATTTATTTGAATAGGATTTTGATTTTTAAATAAGTTAAAACGCTTAGTTTAAAGTTTACTGAGGTTATCAAATCATAGCGAAATTAAATTCAGATTTAAGCAGTAAGCTCTACTTTAGCATTTGAATTTAACTCCACAATATCTTTCTCTTAAATTTCAGACCACGATTTTGCGCATGATGGACGAAACTGATGGTGTGTTGAATCGAAGGCGTGGAAAAGCCGCTGGCGGCAAATCCGCAACCAAGAAGAACAAACAGGAGCAGCGACTGCTCCTTCAAGGGGAATCCATTGAGGATCTTTGCTCGTAGTTGGGTTACCCAATAAACATCTAACTCTCTGTGTGCACAAATTTTACGTTTATGGCAATAAAGCACTTCAGTTGCATTTGCGGACACTGAATAAATGGTCCTGGTTCCAAATCCATTGATTTCGCATCTGTGAGCAAGAAAGTTTGAGCAACACCATTTCTCGGGGTCATTTGTACACCATATGTATGTGGGGGGTGGTGAAGGCGATTGATGACGAGCACTTGTTCAATTTTCGTGACAGTTGAACAATAAACTTTGGGTAAACTTCGGATCCATTTGGGTGTGCCATTTTGGGTGCCTAAAAATACATATGCGCCGGAACCATGTTATTCGATGGATTGTTGTGGTAGTCATAGCAAATTTACGAAAACGCTACCACGCGAAATTATTGCTGACATTACAATGCATGCGTGATATGTTTTGATGATATATTTGAAACAGGAAAAATGGATGACCACCAATGAGAAAGAATCACTCTTCTTATTTATTTATTTATTTTTTTGGGTTCAGCTTGTTTTCCATTAATTTTATATGAATATTTTCTAGATATTAAAAGAATTTCTTTATTTTGCATAATAGATTTACAGAAAGTTCGTTCGGTGGGGGCTGCTGTTGACAAACAAATTTGATGTATTTCACCGTGAATTTCCGTGGGGAGTTGAAAAGGTTTCGTTCACAGCAGCTGTGTATTGATTGATTGATGGATTTTTTTTTCATACTTCCCCGCTTCCTCTCACTGTAATTATTGAATAAAACTTTGAAGGGTATTTGCGCCCTGCTGATTACATTCTTATTTCATGTTGATAGTTCATTGTTGGGGGTAACGTACAAAATAATTGGATAAATTTAAAGCTTTTTGGCAGTGAACCTGACCGCTAAGAATTTCATGCGCTCATCTGGCATCGTAAACCACTTTTTTGCGGTCCTTCTGAAATAAATGGTAATAATAAATGATTCTTTAATTTAATATGTGCTCAATTTAATAACGCAAACGAAAACTTACCCAGTCTTGGCGAGAGAAAGTTACACAAATAGTTTCGGCAAACTTTTGTGTTTCTTGTAGTCACAAAGTTTTGGTAGTTCTTGGAACTTTTTCACTTCTTATAAATATTCGTGGTTGATTTAATATTTTAACAACTGTTAACTTAACTTCTGCTTTCGCTTCCGGAAAATTTGGTTGACAAGCGAATGCAAATAACTGTCAAGCGAATGTACAAAGTCCCTTTCTCATTTTTAACTTCGCCAACTGTTGTGTGTTCTATTTGAAAGCGGATTACGTTTAACATCACCGTTGATTATTTGGCAACGCACAGTTCAATTCAAATTGCACTTTCAACCATTTTATACATTTTTGAAACTTGTATCCCTTTGGGGCAACATTTTGATGTGGTTCTGTTGCCGGGCAACACTCCCGTAGCAAGGCATCGGCCATTAGGAACCGTTTATGATTCCCAGATAGGCACTTCCTTTTTGGACTGTCACATCGATGGGAATCTCTAATGGGAGTGTGCTTATTTTTGAAGTCCTGCGATAAGGAGACCCTTTTCCGGGAGTGTTTTTATTAGCCCGCGGCAGCTGAAGGCCATCCGTGTGGGCGTGAGCCCATACTTAGCGACATTTAATTTGGCCGACGAGATAAACCTATTGATAACGTTGTTGATGTATTTGTACCTTGGGGTTGCAGCTTTTAAGCAGATGAATTTCCCAAAAGTGCTTACGTTTTGGGAAATCATAAAAAAGAAAAGGTCGGAGCTTTTGCTTTTCCTTAAAGCCTTTCACTTTCGCTTGAGCGACAAACATCAGCGTTTACTCACACATATCAAAGTTGTGGTGACACCTTTTATCCCAACCCAACCTACTTTGTTGGTTATTTTTTTTCGGTTCCCTTCCTTTACTGCTGTCAAAGCAGATTTTTTTTGATTTGACAGGGGGGGCCAGGCCAACTTAGGCTCCCGAAAACTGATGGCAAAAACACGCTTTGCACACAACAACAGCCGATGTTCAATCATACGGATGGCCCACCGTTCGTATACGTGTTATTGTGTTGACATTTTCGGCATGGCCTTGCATTTGCCCATGCTGTTGAAGTCCCTGATTGCAGTTGTTTTGTTTAGATTATTCTGGCTTACTTACTGCGTATACTTGTGCAATTGCCCTCTGCATCGGTGTTAGTTGATGTTTGCCAAGCTGAAACATCTGCGCTCCGGGGCTGATAGATGAATAAACATTCCGCTAGAGATTGAAGTGACAATGGCTGAAAAGCTATGCAATCGGGATATGCAAATGGCCAAGGATAAAGAGATTGAATAGACTGAGCTGGTTGTGCGGCACGTGCGAAATTATTAAGCCAGTGCAAATTAAAACTTATCTGAATGTATCGATTTCGGAGTACCATTTTAAATGTTGCCTATGAATGACGGTCTGTTGCCAATTAGACGCACGTATGACTGGCTCGTTGCAGAAAATATATTTCTAATGATGACCTGAAATAGAATTCTTTGATTGTCGACGCGTGTGTCGAGAGAAATCGGGGTCATTAAAACAGCACCTGCGGCACTGTGCCACTCAAATGGTCCCACGCGGCGTATACGTCATTTGACTGTGGATTAAAACCAACACAGCAGGTTGAAAGTGAACAACATTTCACCATCCATACTTCAGTGTAACTCTCAGTCCAGAAACAGCCCTTATTTTAAGAGAGACACTGATTGAACAAATGTTTACATCGAAAGTTAATTAATTAATTTAAAGCTTGTGGCAGTGATTGATAGGAAGTTGCCGGGAATTGCCAATTAATATGCTAATCGAATATCGCACGGCTCTTGATTAACCATAAAAAGCATTTTGACGGCCTGCCAACCGCGAACGTCCTTTTGGCAAAACGTGCGTGGCCTTTAATTTAGGTTGCCCAATTTAATGTCAGCCAAGTGTATGGATAACCCCAAAGAGGGCAAATAAATCTTGTTTGCCAATGCCATTCTGGACCATCTGAGTGGGATGTGCTGAGTAATACGATGCGGAAGGGGAGCCAAAGGCCTTTGGGCCCATTCGTTGGCCACCATTGATTGATGGCCAAGTTGCTTGCCGAGGAAAAAGCTATTTATAATATGTTTATTATTTATCATGCATGCTAATATGCCAATGTATACGAGTGTGCATAAACTGGCACACGGATATACAGCCTTTTATTGGTCCTGCTTGTTTGCTTATGAAATTTGATTGAAACTAATGGACGCCGATGCCGAATGATATCAGCAAATGGACACGTAAAAGTCATTCGAATATGAGAAATAAGTCAAGCCAAGGTTTCCAGCATCCAATTCGCCGGGTAGAAGATAATATGGATAAAAATCTTTTCTTCGCCCCGTTTCATAACCAAGTTTAAGTCCTTAAACCCCATTGCGAAACCTGAACTAAATAAGCTTATATCTTATGCTCACGCGCCGTGGAAATTCCATTTGAGTGCATATCAATTGTCAACCCTGCTTAAGCTCAAGCACTTCGAGTCGATTTATCATTTATAGAAATTTTCCTTCCAAGCGAAGGCATTTCTCCGTTTTCCACTTTAGAGGAGGTCAAGTTCAGTTCGTCAAGAATGTCAAGTGGCACTCGCGTTGTCAGTCAAAAGTTTTGACAGCCAAATTCATGGGCAAACACCAGAGTCGACAAAATAAACATAACTAAAATTCAGTATTGGCGCTATTCTAATGAAAGATCAACAAACCGCAGTGGTTGCCCCAGTTTAAGTTTGTTGTTGGGAAGCCAGATATTAATATTATTAGTTATGCAATTAGCTCATCCAGAAATAGTTTAAAAATAATAGACTTCAGTTGCAAAAACTTGAGGAGCCATTAGCATAATTGTTTTTGTCGGCTTTATTTCGTAATGTTGGGTTATCCAAAAACAACTTTTTTTTAGGTTCTTACTCTATTAGTACTAATTGAATTAAATGCCCAAAATGCCTAGCTAATTGAGCTGAGTTCTAAAGCTCCGGATTTTACTATCGCAAAAGTGTAGTCATTTTGCGAAAATTTTCATATTTATTGCTGAAATATTAATCTCTTTATACCCGACTTCCCCCTTTGGGGATTTATTTATCCGCGAATCGTTGTCATGGAAACTATTTGGCTGCGGTCTATCTCTCTTACGAATTTTGGGTATATTGGCACTTTTTGGTAAGAAATTAAAAATTATGAAATAAATTTTAAGATAAATAAATTACAAATTGATTGCAAGAAGACAAATATTTACACCCGCCATGAAATGTGTAAAGGGTATCCAAATTGCTAGAGGTTTTTTTTTTTTTGATTTTTGTTTATATTGTGCAGAATGGCAAGTATTTTCAATTAAAAATTCTCGTAAAATGTAACCGGAAAACAAGGTGGCCAGCAAATAAATTGAATTTTGTACGATCTTAAAGAGCAGAACTTAAGGTTAAGGGTTGCGCTCTGGAATAACGAATCATTTACAAAAGGATTCTATTTTGTTTTCTTATGAATAAGTCCTCAAGCCTTTTGTATGCTAATATTGTGCCTTCTGAAAAGGGCCAGAATTTTTTTTTGTTTTGAAGCACGCGGTTTTTGCTTTGAAGTAGACTAAAATGAGGAGCTCAATTAAAAATGGCTTAATTCTCTTGGGAAGCGGAGTAACGTGGGCTTTTTTCTTTTACATATGCTACAGCTGCCTAATTTCCACCAAATCCCGTGCATGTATTTTAACACTGAGGTGTCACCTAAGCCCACATCTTTTTCTTTTTGCAGTCACAAGATTGATGCGTGGGCCTTGTTCCACATAATTTACTTGCACGATTTATTGCTGACAAACGCTAATGCGACTCGCTTCTGGCGGCTTATATCCTAATTATTTTGGCTTCAATATGTTGAAATCCCTCAAAGGCGGGAGAAGTCTGCTTGTGACAACGGCCAAGATGCTTTCCATACTCGAAGTTCTGAAAGCTGTTTATAGTTTACACTTGGCAGAATCCCCTTATTATTAGAAGTCATTTGTGAGCCCCAAATGACCGTTAAGCGCTTGTACTTATGGCTTGTCTCGAGGGAATTAAGTTCCAGCACAAATATAAATTGCTGGGCAAAGTAAGTTTTATGTTTCAATTAAAGTTCCTGTTGAGTAGGCCTAAGGAATTTCGTTTTCGAAATGTTTTCATCATTTAATATTCATTAAGATGCTTACATCTTTTATGGCATCTCCTTGGAGCGAAAATTAGCTTCATTTCAATGCTAATTTTCTAATTGAATGCATATAGCCATGTATCCATGAGCGAGTATGAAGAGCTTAAAGCGAACACACGTACATAAATCTACATAAATTTCCTGCCAACTGACGTTCGTATCGACCCTTTCCCGGCCACGCTGCGTATACGCAATAAAGCGAGTGACAAACTGGCTGCCATTCTCGTCAAGCGTCAAGTTTCCCAAAAACTCCTGTTTACTTTCTGCCTTTTAAATTACAATAGCACATACATATATAAGAGCCATCCCCAGTTGTCATATGCTATAAATCAAGTGAAAGTCCAGAAAGTTTGCGAAAGACAGCAAAATCCCTCGGTCTCAAGTTGTCTGAAATGTGTCAATATTCTTAAAGTGAAGGGGAGAAGTTATAAACTGCCTGAAAATTTTACATTTAATTTAATCCAAGATGCTCAATCTCCTGAGCTTGACACACACAAGTTTCGGTTGGCCATTGTGTGGGGTAACTTGGGTCGATGCATGCTCAGAAAAGTTGGACACCCATTGTTACACTTCCGGTTTCCTGTTGTTTCTGTGGTGGTGGTATTGCAGTGATGGCTGTCAAAACTTAGTGTGTTTCCAGGGTTTTCAGTCGCATTAAACATGCATGTATTTCGTATGCTCGAATTTTCCAGCACGTTCAATGGCCACCAGTGCTCGCCAGTCACTCCAAGTGTCCAAAGGTTTTTTCATTTGGGTTTTTTCATTTTTCATTTCATTTGATTTCACTGATGCTGATCCTTTAATTGAATTTTCACTTAAGCAGTCGGGACACTTGGCAAATATTGCCAACGCTCGCCGCACTCAAGCGCTAATGGAAAACTCATTATCCTGGCATCGGGAGTCTGGGAAAGCAGTCATCTTAGCAATTAGATAGAAAGCGTGCGCGTTTCGGCCTTGTGAAAGTGAGCTTATTGGCAATTGTGAGTGTGTGTTTGGAGCAGTAATCCCGGGATATGGCATTCTGGTGTATAGTACAAGTATTTATCCCTTAAGTGCGCCACAATGGCAAGTTTAAAGAGCAACTGCGGTCTATTGATATTGCCGAAAGTAATTCCAGGGATTTGCAACGCGAGTGCTGCATTTGTTCCCCATCAAAAATGCCAGTGATTCCAAGAACGAAATAATCCACAGGACTTATTTCACTTTGTGTGCTTAAAAATGAACGCGTCCTTCCACATCGCCTTTTCCATCAAACATTTCGTTTCACCTAAAAAAGTGTAATTACAATTGCGCCCCATGGTTTCTGAATTAATTTCATTCAAGGCGGAAAAAGGCTGCCAAGCAGAAAGATTGCAATTACAAATATTTGCTTTATGGCTGCAGGTCTTATCTATCATTCTGCCTTGTATTTGTCTAAGAATTTGAGGCAACAATAACACTAAATAGAAAGCAATGGAAAATCATTTAAACTCTTAATCAATTATGTTTGCAGAGGAATTTCCTCGGAAACTTGATATAAATCTAACAGACTTTACACTGCATTCCACCACTTAGGAATCCATTAGGATTTTGTTTTTTCCGACTCTCTAGCTTTTGACCAATGTCCGGACATTTTTGGCTTGTGCGGTTTCAAGAAGCATGCCACTGAAATGTGTGGAATCCCGCTGCCCGTGGCAATGTCAATATTGGGCGACTTTTCACAAAACTAATAACAGTTGTGCTCACTCTCAGAGTGGGAGTTTCAACAGCGTCCAGGACCGTATATACACATACCTTGTAAACATAAATTCCTGATGACTAGCTCATAAAAATCATTAAAATAATACAAAATTTAAGCAATTGCTTTTTTAGGACTTTGAATTGTTGCAAATTGAAGTGCATTAGTTTCTGTCAGTGTTTTGGTGGCACTGGCACATTACATCCCGGAAGTTGGACCACAGTTTGCGGATTGTGTGGCTTCTCCGGCAGGGACTCTTTGTCATCGACAGCTGGCGGACAGGAAACCGAGTTTGGGACCCTAAACCGCTCATCCGCTTCAAGGCAGCGAACCGGTGTCATATATCCCTGCATCTCCACCTGGAGGTTTAATTAACAGGGCCAATTTAGCCCGGTGATTAAGTGCCATTTAATGACGCTCCTGCTTTGCTCCGATGAGCAACGGCCTCGTGCTAGCCGTTGTAATGAATTGCAGTGGAAACAATCTTTTTTTTTGTCATTACAGTGACTCCAGTGACTTCTAGGAGCTTAACAGCGTAATTTAAATAATATTAGGCGGACATTAAAACCTGTTAACCCGAGCTCAATCTCGTCGCCTTCATGGCGGGTCAGCATTTTTCAAAAGCTAATTACGTTTTAAAAGTCCATTTTACCCTCGTGCCTTGTTGTTTTAGGGTTATTTTGACCTGCGGCTGTCTGACCGGCTGAAGCTCGAGCATTTGAATAATTATTTCAAAAAGTCTGTCTCCGGGGTCACTCCGCCGGTTGCTGAATAGTTTGACTTGGCAAAGCACTCGAGCTCGAACGGAGCGCATATCCTGTTGCCATTGTCAAGCACCGGATTTTACTCAAGGAGTACAGGCAAGCCTAACTAATATGTACAAAATACTTTGTGCCCTTTAAGGCATAGTAAAGGCAATACACGTTCAAAGATGGTTGAAAATAATATAATACGAAAACCTTAAAACATACATTCTCCTAGAAACCTTTCTGCTTTAAGTTAAGTTATCATTTTCAATATACCGAGTATATATTTCAGTACTGAGAATGAAGGGCATTTGTCACATCCCTGAAGCCTGTTTGCATCCCCCAATTAGATACAGTAGCTTCGTTTCCATGGAGCAGGATGTAACTATAAGCGCATTTTTCTCAAAGTCTGTTATATGCCTGCTGAAAATCTCATTTCCCTTTATTCAGCCCTTTCGGATCAAATAATGTGTAAAAATATCTTATAGCTCTGCTGGAATGTGTATTCGAGAAGAAACGCGTAACATTGGCTTAGTGATGAGTTGCATCAATGGCAATGAGCTGGGCTGGGAGCCAGAGTGAAAATTGGTATGCGGCCGAGATCCTCTCCAGTTGGCTGCTCCGCCAGGTGGTCTAGATGGATATGAGCCATGTTATGTTAATTAGGAACTACATGGCCAAGAACGCCCATGGTCGTACCTGTTCCGGACTGCTGCTCCTCCTCCTCGGTGATGGTTGAGAAGTTGGTTAGCCGCTGCGAAGTTATTAGCGGGCTGGCTGCTCCGAGCATACGTCGCCGCTTGCCATTTCCCCTTCCGGTCTCCAGCTGCTGCAGCAGATTACTGTGCTGCTGTTGTTGCTGCTGCGCCTGCTGCAGTTGCTGCTGGTGTGTTTTGGTTAGCTTCTCCGCTGCTGTGAAGACCACAATAGGCTTGGGTTTGACGGAGGCACACGGTGTTCAGGTGGGGAGGGGGAGGGCAAGTAAGCATACTTGGGAGTGGCACAACACATTCACCGAATACCTACCGATGCCGCCGAGGCCGCCAGTCGCATCTCCGCCCGTTGCGAGCGGAACGTCTGGTACTGCGAGATGACGCACAGCAGACAGTAGAGCTGGAAATGGGAATGGGATATTACGGGTTAGTAAGACATCTAAATATCATTTATCATAGTTGTGGTTACTTTTACTCACATTGAGGCACAGTAGGAAGAAATCCATGGTGAAGATGAAACCGACAATCGGATCGAACTTGACGCGGCGGGATAGGGCCAAGTGGACCAAGTGGCAGACCTCGATGAGCAGATCGCCCAGCATGAAACTAATCCAGGGTATCAGCAGATGTCTCTTGTTCTGTAATTTCATCCCGAATTGAGGCTGTGCCGACCGCATTGCGTTGAAGTGGACAGAGTAGAGCACTCACCTGCTGGAGGCCCAATATGAGCAGAACCGAGGATAGCACCATCAGTATGGAGCAAAGGAGCAACAAAATGTTGAATATCACAGTCACTGCAAGAGGCATAAATCACACGTAATTGAGTCGCTCGCAAGGAGCAAGTGGCTGTGGTGTCCTTCCGTACTAGGATATCCTTCGGTATGCTCACCTACAGTCACATCGCCCTTCTCCAGCAAACTTTCACCCAGCGGCTGAGCACGGTTACCCAGCAGAAAGTCCTGTTCCTCGATTAGGTAGAACAAAAACATCAGCGTCGAGAAGCCAAAGTAAACCTGTATGGGGGAAATTGTGCAAAAATAATAGCAAGGAACATCCGAGGGTAAAAGTAAATTGCGGCACACGCTTCTTATTTACACGGAAAAGCCCCAAAAGTGTCCCCTTCGAGTGTCCCAAAAATGTTTCTTCAAATGAAAATTGAAGCCAGTAATTGCCGAAGAATTATGCAGCTCAACGCGGTAATATGTTTGCTTCGGTATGTATTTCACTTAGTTAAGCTGTTAATCATTCTAATTTACGGGGTTTCGACAGCATTCAATAAAGTAAAAGTAATCTAACGAGCACGGAAATTTTTGTAATGAGACAAGAAATTCTTGCGAGGCATGAAGTGAAGTGAAGAAAAACCAACATTTTGCTAAATACATTTTTAAATATGCATAAATCTTCTTCAAGGGGGTACTACAATTTTTGTTGAAACACTTGTAAAACTTACATTTGTTACATTAATAGGTGTACAAAGGTACGTTTAGACTGATTTTGCTTTAATAGTTTGAAGAGGCCAATAGCCTTCGTTCAACTGCTTGCCAAATGGCTGAAAAAGTTCGAGGGAATTTTGATATATTTACCCATGCTCCAGGCCACAACTTCTTATCTCCAGAAATTATTCATATTTGAGGAGCAACCTACCAACGTGTAGATGGCGCAGGCAAAGCTGCCACTCCGCACATCCTTCCAAAAGCAACAAGACTCCAGGATGGCCATCTTTTTTGAGTAGCTCACGCCTCCTCGCGGATGAGCATTCCAAGCACGCTGACACAAGAAGGATTTTATTTTCTTCACTTAGGGAACGGCAGCCGCCACTTTCACTTGACTTTCTTCACTTTCACCCTCTGGGATACCACTTTATTTCGTTTCCCGCCAAACGGTTAATTTGCTTGCTTTACTTGTTTTTCTTTAGACAAGTTTTTATTTGGCACTCGGCAGATAAATATCTAGAATTTCTCGTTGCTGGTTACGAAACACTGGCACATAATTTCATACACAAGACGCGCAGATTTATGACACTGATTTATGTGGCATGACCGGGCATAGTTACGCGGACCGCAGTGTGGGATCCCAAAATGCCAGGACGCGAAGATCCGAGGAGAACCGCCGCCATTGAAAGTCGCATTGGGACTGGCTAAGTAGTCCTCATCCAAAGGCGAAATGCTTTCAATTTCGAAATGTACTCGCACACACGATTTTATGAATGAAAGTTCGAAAGTGGGGTTGTGCGGCCCACGCATGCGCCATCTGCAGGCGAACAATGGCAACAGGTGTTAGGATTGCTTAAATCCTTGCATTCTAGCTGCGGCGAACCGAAACTGTGTTGGCTTAGCCTATACCGCAAATTACTGCTATGGATTAGTTCTCTATTGGATTTGCCGAGCCTTTAATTAACGTGGAAAACGCTCTGCAGGCGGTCTTTAAATGAGCAAACTGCCATGGAGGAAGTGGTGGCGTCGAGGAGTCGGGTTGAGTTCCATGACAATGCCCATCTCTTGCTCCAGTTGCTGCCAGCGAAACGGAAATGAAAGGAAAAGTAGCTTAGGCACTGAAATGGAAAATCACCAAGTCATCCGTAGAAAAGAATGGCACAGGAATTTAACAAGTCACAACTGATTTAATAGTTTTAAGAGGAATTAATGTTCCCGCGATGATAGTGAATTTTGCCATGTATGCCACTTTAATACCCTGTTTTTAACATTATCATTTTCCGGAAATATATTAAACATGAAGCTACGAGTTATAAGTCAGATTTTCAATTTTTCCCTGTGTTTCAATATGGCAGATGACGAAAAGGGAAATGCATCGACGGAAGATGATGACAAGCCGAAAAAGAGGGAACAAAGGGATCAGGGGCAACAGTCAAAGCTGAAGAAAATGTAGGTAGCGATGCTATAACTGGGTATAAGCATAAGCTAATGTCTTATCCAAGCAGAAAGTATTACATTGAGCCGGATAAAGTGGACATTGGAATACAGGCGGGTGATTCGTTGGAGAAGGTCAAAGTGACCTACGTGGAGCCAGATGACGAAGAATCCTCGCATGGCTTCTTTTGGGGAAAGAAGAGATCGGAAACATCATTAC
Organism: Drosophila sechellia; assembly: GCF_004382195.2. Lineage (NCBI taxonomy): Eukaryota > Metazoa > Arthropoda > Insecta > Diptera > Drosophilidae > Drosophila > Drosophila sechellia. The sequence continues at coordinate 5,818,195 of NC_045951.1, read as the reverse complement.
CGCGTCGATCGTGGGAGACGGATGACTATATAGATTTCGATGATCTCCTGCCGATGATTGGCCAGTTTGGTCGTTTCCAGATTAGGCTGTTTCTGTTCATGATACCCTTCTGCTTCATCACCGCCTTCGTGTATCTGGGCCAGATATTCATGTGCCTGACCCCAACGAAGTACTACTGTTATGTGCCGGAACTTTTACATACGCCCGTGGAGCTGCGCAAGGACTTGTCCATTCCAAAAGAGAAGGATGGATCTTACAGTCGCTGCCGGATGTACAATACCAATTACACGAAGATCCACTTTGCGGAGAATCCGAGAGCCTATATCAACACTTCACTGCCCACGATTCCCTGCAAGAAAGGCTATGTTTTCGAGCACGAGGGCAGAGCATTCGAATCGGCCACCATGGAGTTTGGCTGGCTGTGCGATGACGACAAGTACGCCACCTATGCCCAGATCATTTTCTTCCTGGGTTCCATTTTGGGCGGACTTGGTTATGGCCACTTTGCGGATCACTGTGGCCGTGTGGCGGCGGTGGTCAGTAGCTGCTTCCTTGCTCTGTTGGGAAGCCTGGCCACCTCGATGTCCACGGACTTCTTCAGCTTTGCAATATCGAGATTTTTAGTTGGTGCCTCCTACGATACCTGCTTTACGATGGTATACATTTTGGGTAAAAAAGTGCACATACCATGTGTACCATGTGATATGTGTCCTCTGCAATCATTAATACCTCTTTTTTATAAGTGCTCGAGTATGTGGGTCCCAAGTACCGAACACTGGTGGCCAATCTATCCCTGGCCCTGTTCTACTCCCCCTTCACGATGGTGATGCCGTGGATAGCGCTTTCAGCCGGAAATTGGAGGAGATTTTCCTCATTTGCATCCTTGCCCATTGTGCTCGCCATGTTTTCCTTTTGTCTGCTACCGGAATCTGCACGGTGGGTATCCAAATTGTCGCAACTTTAAACCGAGAGCTCCCATTCAGGCATTTTTCGATCACAGATGGCTGGTATCGGTGGGTGAGATCGACAAGGCCATGGAGATATTGAAGAATGTGATTGAGGTAAACAAGAAGCATGTGTCCAAGGAAATACTTGATCTCTTCGAGGCGAGCTGCACCCAGTTCTACAAGGAGGAGCTCGACGGACGCGATTTTACAGTGCTTTCAATATTCAAGAGGAAGCGGATGGCCCGTTATATGATCCTGATGATTTTCATCTGGATGTCCATCTCTTTGGTTTACGATGGACATGTTCGTGCGGCCAGTGTCCTGGACAGTGAGAATATCTTTCTGTTCTTTACCATCGCCTGTGCCACTGAGTTGCCGGGTAATATCCTGGTGATCCTTACTCTGGATCGCGCTGGACGTCGATGGTGCTCTTTTTTTTACACTTCGTTGAGTGGAGTGTTTAGCCTATTAGGGGCCAGCTTTCAGAATCGCGCAAATATGAGGATGTCAGCGTTAGCTGGAAGATTCTTTTCCAACATCTGCTATAATATAGGACTGCAGTGGGCCGCTGAGATACTGCCCACGGTGGTGAGGGCTCAGGGAGTAGCCTTCATCCACACGATGGGCTTTGTGGCGATGTTGATGTCCCCGCCAGTGGTCTATCTTTCCAAAAAGTCCCTTTCCAGCACGCTGATCGTTTTGGGAGCCCTGGGTATCTTCGGTGGACTGCTGGCCCTGTTTCTACCGGAAACGCTGAACCACGAACTCCCGGAAACGCTCAGTGATGGCGCCCAATTTGGGAAGAATCAAAGGATTTGGCACATGCCCTGCTGTGGCCCAGGATCAAGAAAATCCCATCCCAGGCACAACTGGCACCAGGGCTCGAGCTTAAGGACCCTATCGAAGGACGAGTTCCGCTCCAGCAAAATGCATCGCAAGACGAAATATAGGTTTGAGTCCCACCCGAGTCCATCATCGAGTGATTACAAGGGCACCGAGGAGAAGGAAATCCGAACGTATAAATATGGAAACGGCTCAAAGTGTCCAGAAGATAAGAGCTGAGGTTATCTTTAAGTTACCTCCCTGTTTTATAAATACTTTTCTAATTAAAGTTTGCATTCGATTATTTTTGAAATTATACAAAAATTAAGAATCATTTCTTACCCGTGACTCTAAAAAAGTACACATTTATTCAAATACAAAGATTTGTACCATTCTGAGAAAATGAAACTTTTCTTCCATTTGTCGAACCCTGCTTATTAATTAATTGCTAACTTTCGTGACGAATGCTTTAGTTACGGGGAAATTCTGTGAAGTTTTTCCTGTAAGACCAAATCCAAATCATTCGCTATTGCTAGTCGCAACGGGAAGGCATTTTCCAAATGCTCGGAAGGATTGCGTTGTTCTTAGCCATAATTTATGTGGTGTTTAAAGCAATGTTTTTGCGTTGGGTTGTTGAAAAGCCCCCCTTTAAATTCGATGACGATGAGGAACACTTTAATGCTACGTTGGCGAAACTACTAAAGCCTCGATTTGTGGGCAGCAAAGGGCATGCCGAGGTTCAAGATTTCATCGAGACGGAGCTGAAGCGTTTGGATTTCATCACATTAAGGAATGACTTCCAACAAGGAGTCAATATTACCAATTTGGTAGGCTTTTGGAATATGAGGGCTAAGTTTTATCTGATGCTAACCTGTCACTACGACAGCAAAAAGCCAGAGAATGGAACCACCGATGAGTTCCTTGCAGCCGCAGAAAGCGCTGTATCATGTGCCATTCTTCTTAACGTGGCCAAAACATTAAGACAATTTTTAATCGATAGGTGGTCTGAAAAAAGGTCCGTGGGACTGGCTGTAAGTAGGTCAAAGGCTCGTTGCAACGGTAATTATAAAATAGGTCTTTAAAGTTCATCTTCTTCGACGGGCACAATTCCTTAAGCTCAGATCCCTATGACGAAAATGAACTTATGGGCGCAACACACTTTATGGATGAAGAATTTATACCTTTGCAAAACATGGTAACATATCAAATTGCATAATCTTTACTTGTAGCTTATATTAATCTTTAACTAGGCTGTTGCAGTAACTCTCAGCTATATTGGCGCGCCAAATCAAACCTTTTTGAGCTACTTTGAAGTTACCAATGATTTGCACAACCTGATTGCTGACATCGAACAGGATCTCAGAAAATCCGGACAACTTGACGACTGTCATGTGTTGTTCCAAAAGAAAACACACTACGACAAGGATCTGCTTGACGATCATATTGTATTCGACGAACACGGTAATATCATAGTTAATTGTACACTACTATTCTATAGAGGGTATTTGTTCGTCAACAGATGTTCCAGTCATTCATGTGAGTCCACAAGAATTTCCAAATGTCATTTATACGCCAGCGGACAATGTCGAGAATCTACACAATCCTACCATTCGAAATATGATCAAAATTATTCGCTGTTTTGTGCATGATTTCTATGAAAAGTGGCAATACTTTATGAAATGGCGACAAACTTTTGCAATAAATTATGATTTTTATGATGACTAAATTCAATTAGATTAAATTTTTTAAATAACAGTATTAAAAAGTGACTAATTCCCAAAATGTATATTATAAATCTAAGTTTCGAATGAAAACTTTGGTTTGTTATGAGACATTTTAAACTTAGTGCTCATTCTAGACTTTAAGTGCATAGTCACTACTTAAACGTACTCTAATGTAATAAGGGTAATTATCGTAATCAGCATCAATTAGTCGGCTCACTTTTCCCAACGAACGCGGCTTTAAAGCTTTTTGCATCTACCGCAACAGCAACATGATTTACTCTTAAAAACTCTCTTCGCCGAAGGTTCGAAGTGAGTTTGCCGCCAAAGAGGCAGCGGAAAACGAAAACAAAAGCCATCAGCATCGAAACCACAACACAAACTACGGTAAAGATCGATTTTTCAGACACCGATCGGGCTTTAGTGCGTCGCCGAGCTCCGAAGCGTATAGATGGGGATCGGTTCCGTAGTTTTTGCCGCCGCTGGCCTGCTGCTCCTCCTCCTCCCGCCGTCGCAGCAGCAAGCGCCAACGGTAAACGTAAGTCCCCCAGTATTGTGACTCACTTGGGAAACCGGGGATTGTTAGGTTAACCAGAAAGACCCATTTATATTACAGATTGGATCCCAGTGGCGCGACGATGAGGTCCATTTCAACCGCACCTTGGACTCCATTTTGGTGCCACGCGTCGTTGGCAGTCGGGGGCATCAGCAGGTGGGTGATAAAGCTTAAACTTGGCTTTATAAAATTAACATTGCAAACAGGTGCGCGAGTACCTGGTCCAATCGCTGAACGGCCTTGGCTTCCAAACGGAAGTGGATGAGTTCAAGCAGAGAGTTCCAGTTTTCGGCGAGCTCACGTTCGCCAACGTAGTGGGCACAATCAATCCCCAGGCTCAGAACTTCCTCGCTCTGGCCTGCCACTACGACAGCAAGTACTTCCCCAATGATCCCGGCTTCGTGGGCGCCACTGACTCCGCCGTGCCCTGTGCCATTCTGCTGAACACCGCCAAGACCTTGGGCGCGTATCTGCAGAAAGAGTTTCGCAATCGCAGCGATGTGGGACTTATGGTAAGTTGCTTACTTAGCGCACATTATCAAAGACCTTGATGGCTCAATAAAGTTTCCATGAACTCCAGTTATAAAAAACCTGAGCGAAAACAAGTTGCATGTTTGGTATTCAAATCTCCATTTGAAATTAGGCATACAAAATAAGTATTACATTGAAAAAGTTGATTTATGCTAATAAGATCTAGTAGAATGTTTCCTATAGTTATTGAAAATCCAACCTTATCCACCAGCTCATATTCTTCGATGGCGAGGAGGCCTTTAAGGAGTGGACCGATGCGGACTCCGTATACGGCTCAAAGCATCTAGCCGCAAAGTTGGCTAGCAAACGCAGTGGTTCCCAGGCGCAACTAGCTCCACGCAATATAGATCGAATTGTAAGTCAATGAGCTTTGCGAGAATTATCAGCTTTCTAAAATTGTATCAATAACAGGAAGTGCTGGTGCTGCTGGATCTTATTGGGGCGCGGAATCCCAAGTTCTCCAGTTTTTATGAAAACACCGACGGACTGCACTCCAGTCTAGTGCAGATTGAGAAATCTCTGCGCACTGCCGGCCAGCTGGAGGGCAATAACAATATGTTTTTAAGTCGTGTCAGCGGTGGTCTAGTCGACGATGATCATCGACCGTTTTTAGATGAGAGTAAGTTTGATGTCCTTAGTGTGTATCCATAATCACAGCCGTTTTCCATACAGATGTTCCTGTGCTGCATTTGGTAGCCACTCCTTTCCCAGACGTCTGGCACACGCCTCGGGACAATGCCGCCAATCTGCACTGGCCTTCCATACGCAATTTCAACCGTGTTTTCCGTAACTTCGTTTATCAATACCTTAAGCGGCACATGTCACCAGTGAATTTGCGTTTTTACCGAACATAGTTTATGTTTTGTCTTATGGCTAAGATTTATTAAGCATAAGTGTAAAGTGTTTTTCGTTAATTAAAGTGTCCTAAGGCATGTGTAATTCTTCCTAGCGACGTTTGCGACCGGCTTGCGCCTTTTTGCCCGGAGCCCTTTGACCACGATTGCCCTTGGACTTCTTGCCCACCGCCTTGCGACTTCCCTTGCCCTTGGGCTTCTTGCCGCCCTTCCTGCCTGGTTCATTCTCAGCCTCTGCTTCACGCCTGTTGAGGAAATAAAGGTTTAAACTTTAGACTATGCTCATTAAACGATAAAGGTTAAACTCACGCCAAGCGATTGTCGCGCTTCTCCATCGATACCGCCTTGCTCACGTCCAGTTTGGGCTTCTTGTTCAGCACGCTCTTGATGAGATCCAGGTTGGCCTCCTTCTCGGGCGTTTGTGTGATATGCGACTGCTTCCGTTTGCCGCCAGGAATCAGCTCTTTAATGCCCAGACCACGTGCCTCCTTCTCCTTGGGCAGTTTGTTTTGGAATTTGCCGACTGAGGCAGTTGAGGATTTGGCCACAGTAACGGCTGTTAACAGCTGACTGGAGGAGGCAGCCTCGGGTCCCAAGTAACCGCTGCGTGGCATGTCGATCTTCTTGGCTCGCACAATGTTCTTCATCCGCTGGATCTCATTCTTGGCCACCTTCTCGTTGCGCAGGTCGATCTTCTTCTGAAACATGTCCGTATTGGGATCGGCGTTCTGTGGCACCTCCAGCACCCAATCCTTGGCCTTTTCGGCCTCGGCACGTTTGAAACCATATGTGGGCACCCATTTCTAAAAAGATTCAAGGTTTAGATTGGACTTGACAAGATTAAAGAGCAAAAACTTGCATCCATGGTCTCATCGTAGGTCTTCTTGTCCTTCTTCTTCTTGCTGATGCCCTTCTCCTTGGCGAACTTCTCCCATTTGGTGAGCGGACGCGGACCTGGTGGTTTCCGGAGGCGGGGCAGTACCGTCGTGGGTTCCGGCAGCTTGGCCACAATGCTCTCGTCCACCCGTTCGGTGGGCAGCTCCCAAATGGCATTGACCAGGAGTTGGGTGTTCTCCCGTGTCAGTGCGGTCAGGTACTCCTCTTTGTTGGCCCTAAAACCAATATAAATTGTGAAAAATCCGTATTCCACGCTAGAATCCGCCGCTTACCTCAATTCCCGGTCATCGAAATCGTTGGGATCTGTGATCAGCAGGCTGCCAACGTCCAGTCGGCATTCCAAATGCTTTTCTACTGTGATCGGCTTGTATTTGTCCAATTCCTTTTGGTGTTTGGCCAGAACTTCCTTAACAACATCCATTTTGAGGGAATTAGCGTATAAACAGCAAAATTCAATTCCACGTGCTGACCACTGTGACCATGCACTAGATTTATCGAATACACTTAAAAATACCAAATAATTATACCAAACTTGCACCGAAGACTCGAACCTTGCAGGGAAGCTTGGCTATATACTTATCGGTCTATCGGAGCCATTTCAAAATAAGTTTTAAAATTAATTTTTTAAAGATCCTCGTTTATTTCACGATCTCTACAACGTAACGTCCACCGCTTTTCCGCCTCATCTAACGTTTGTGGCATCTTAACTCCCCTGGTCTCCGGCAGAAACAAGATTATCGAAGCGCCTATCACGGACACCGATGTGATAATAAACATGGGCAACGGAGGATAGTAGCGGTGGGTGCTGAGTACAAGAGGTGAGGTTAGGGCACCCATCTGACCCATAATGTTGATGATAGCCAGTCCCTGGCCGCGCAGCACGGTTGGCAGTATCTCAGAGGCCCACTGTTGACCCACATTGTAGGCCATTGTGGCGAAAAATCTGGCTGCAATCGCGGCCGTTGAGGCATCCCAATGTCCTTTTAGAAGGCCAACGAAGAGACTGGACGTTGCACACAATAGCATTACAGCCGACATAACGGGCTTGCGACCAATTCGATCTAGCAAAAGCATTGGCACGATTCCAGCAGGAATTTCAACGAGCGAGGAAAGGGAAAAGGTTATAAATACATCGGTGTCCAGGATTTCGACGACCCGAACATGGGCATCGTACGCTAGGGCCACAACCATCCAAGTGACGATCAAAATCGTAAGTACGACGAACCTGGGAAATGTCTTAAAGAGATCCAGGCTGGTGTATTGCTTTCCCAATTGCTCGTTCGCAAATTTAAGTTCAAAGCATTCCCGCATCTCGGACCAAACATCTTCGGAAATGGTTTTCCCATTGGCTTTGGCCGCTTCTTTCAGCACTTTCATACACCGGTCCAATTTACCCACCGACATGAGCCAACTGCAGGGGGAAATAAAGTTTAGATAACTTTAAGACCTATAGTATTCATTAAATTACCTTGGTGACTCTGGAGCCAGCAAGCTGGTCAATATCATTAATATAATAGGCAGGGCAACGACCATGGCATAGTGCCTCCAATTACTGATGACATAGGCCAGCCAGGGAAGTAAGCAGGCGCCCAAGGTGAAGGAGAATGTGAGAGCTAAGTTCCCCACCAGTGTGCGATACTTGATGCCAACGTTCTCCAAAGCTGTTGAAAAGAATGTGATGATATTTAGATTTATGATTTATGTTCATACACTCTGCAAGACTACTTAGAATATAAATGGGAACGAAGCAGTAGTTCATTGACAGTCCAGCCACAAATCGGCTGGCAGCAAAGCAGGGAAAGCCCTTGCAGACTACGCTCACGCAACCGCCGATCATGGAGCAGGAGTTGGCCAGGAATAGGGCAGGCAGGCGACCGGAATGATCGGTGATGAATCCAAAGCACAGGCAACCCACAATGCAGCCCACAAAGTAGACAACGACACTATATGTCCCGAAATCCCTTTTGTCGCACACCCAATTGTACTCGGTGGCGATGGACTCGTAGGGCACCTCCTTGCGATCATAAATCCAACCATTGTTGCAGGGAATCTGGCTCCTTGTCGCATCGTTTGTCTCATTTGAGTCGTATGGCTCATTGTACATAAAACAATTCTCGAAACTGCCATCCTGCTTTTTGGGAATTCCCCGATTCTTTTGTTCACTTTCCGGCAGTCCCTTCAGTTCTCGTACTCTGCACCAGTGATTCTTTGGCAACAGTATCATGAATATCTGACCAAAGTAGGTGAATGCGAACAGAAAGGCGGCGGGCATCATCCAAAACAGCAGTCGCTTCTGAAAGGGACCAAAGTCCCCAATGAACAGCAAGAAGTTCTCATACTTTTCACAATCTCTGGGGGGCATTTCGACATTTAACCTTATAAATATGAACAAAACAAAAGCCAACTTCTTTGAAGACCTCTTTTTGAACCTTTAATACTTTAAATGTTTTATTTTTAATTAACCATTCAAAAATGCACTTTTTGAACTCCACATATTTCCCGCCATTTATCGATTACTTTCTAGGCCTTCCATTTTAGCTCCATGTTCGGCTGGTCACACAAATGCAAATACAAATATAAATAGATATCGATAATTGACAACTTCCATCTCTAATTTGCGCGCGAAAAACTTTTAATAACAATGGATGTGGATTTACTGCCGCTGAGAAAGCGAATAACAAACACCTTCAAGCTATGTGGATTCCTGATCCGCTCGGAGAACAGTTCCTACCTGGCGGAGCAGCTGCTGCCCTTTGACGCGGCGGAACGGGACAAATGGCTGACGGTGATTACCGAGAATCTCCAGAGCCAAAAGCTTTTGACGCCTCATGTGGAGCGGGCCGCCCTGGAGAAGGCCATCAATGAACTCAACCGGGTGGGATTGGATGAAGGCGAGACGGTCTTTGCCCTGATCGATGCCTTTACGGTGCCCCGTTTCCGGTACAACCAGCGGATCAAGAAATTCGAACTGGACACACAGCCTCGTCAGTTGCTGACCGCTCCGCGCATGAAATCGGACTACATGCAGCAACGATATGCCATGTTACTACAGAAAACTTTGCGACATGACCTCTTTGCACCCGCCGTCATCCAGGATGGCGTTGGAGCCGAGGCACAGGCCAAGAAATTTAAGCTCCAGTTCGCGGAGAACCTGCTGGCCACATCGGTGATGAAGGAGGCAGTTGTTTTGGGACTACTTACCCAACTAAAGGAGGGCAAGTTTTATGTCGAGGATCCCACGGGTTGTGTTCAGTTAGATCTCACTGGAGCCCGTTTCCATGCCGGCTTCTTCTGCGAGGGCTGCTTTGTTTTAGCCGAGGGCAACTATAACAACGGTGTACTCAAGGGTAAGTAGCCCAAAGTAGTTAATAACTACATATTAATAGTTTCTTATGTGTTCTCAGTTGACGGCCTGGGATTCCCACCCGCGGAACCGGCAACCAGCAGTCGAGCGTTTTTCGGCACCGCCAACACTTGGGGCGGTGAGTCTGCTAAGCTGCTGAAGTACTCAGCCGGACTACAGGAACTGGAGCGTACCAACACGGAGACAACCATTGTTTTCCTTTCCGACGTTCGGTTGGATCTGCCGATTGTCATGGACAAGCTGCGCCAGTTGTTCGTGGGCTATGATTCCTGCCCGCCGCAGGCTATAGTGCTCATGGGTCCCTTCACGGCCAGCACAAGGAATTATCATGAGCTGAGGCAACACCTGGATGCATTGGGTGGCTTGGCAGCTGGCTGCGAGCAGCTGAAGAAGCAAACGGATCTGATTCTCGTTCCCTCTTCGGAAGATCCCACGGCACCTAATATTCTGCCCCGTGCTCCAATTCCCGAATGCCTGGCAGCAGGCCTGCTGAAGGCCTGGCCACGCACCCAGTTGGCCACTAATCCGTGTCGCCTGCAGTACTGCACCCAGCAGATTGTGGTCTGCCGTTTGGATTTAATGGCCAAGTTTTGTCGCAACACCTTGCATTTTCCCGAAGACACGTCCCAGATCGAGCAGCATTTTGCCAGAACGATTGTGTGCCAGGGTCATTTGGTGCCCATTCATCCGATTACCATGCCAGTGCACTGGGACTACGATCCTGCTCTGTGGTTGTATCCACTTCCGGATCTGATAGTCATGGGCGATTCGTGTCAGAGCTTTAGCAGCAGTCAACATGGCTGCACTGTTCTCAATACCGGCTCCTTTGTCAAGTCCAAGTTCGCCTTCAAAGTGTATATACCAGCGACGCGAACGATTGAGGACTCGGAGATACCGGACGAAATGGAGTAGTTATTATATAGTTAACCTTAACGTAAGTTTGAATAATTATTTAATTACATATGTTGGTTACTCGTTGGATTTCGGGCTATTTGGGCAATTTCCTTTATTTTAAACGACTTGAAGCCTATATTTAGAAAAAATCCCATCCATCCCAACGATTTTAATATAAACTTGTTTCGGGAGCTTAACTTACTGTGGCCTCACATGTTGCTTGGCCCGACAGCTCGCCCAATTTTTCGGCACCCAGTGCGTGTGGCTGTTCCCTCGTGATAAGCGGCCCAGCCTCATCATCACCGTCGTCAGTCATCATATGCGCACAGCATGTGTTCCACAATCGTCTCCTGGCTGTGCGGCTGACGCGCCTCGCAATCTGCTTTTTACTGCGACCGGGGGTTGTCTATTACTTTTCATGACTTAAAGCCGATTTGGAAAAATATTGTTACTCTGCCCGATGCCGGCCACTTAGGGTCGTGGAAATTCAATTTCCAGGCTGGCGCGCAACTCCTCCGCAGCTGAAACGGCAATTTTGATAATGCGTTTGACCTGAGGACATCGATGGCCCCCATTTGCTGTCACATGACCAGTTGCCGAATCGTTTTTTAAGACATCATTAGCCGGGTCGGATGTGGAAGTGGGTAGGTTTTTTTCCCTGTCGAACGGCTCGAAGCGTTTTGCTCTCCTATTGATTTATGATTTATGAGTGCAACTTGGCTAGTTGTATGCCCCACGTCCCTGGGATCAATTTCCAAAATGTGTCCACCATGAGTGTCAATTCGATTTGGTGGGCGTGGTCAGCCTTGGGTGCTAACTATATTTTTTTATCCCTCCGAGTGTTGAACATTTATATTTCTCTGTATTCATTTTGTCTCTCCAGCTCCTCAATGCAGAAAGGCAGATTCAAAATGCTTGCTGTGCGACAACAATCTTGCTTCTGCTTCATTTAACTGGTACATTGGCAAATTTTTAAATTTAAATATTGTTTTGCGGTTGCTCTGCAACTTGGCCGCAATAACATAAAAAACATTTTATCTGTTATGGTCATCGGTTTTTATGGCATCCTCCCCGCAAAGTTGACACCATTTAATTTGGAGCTCAGTGTGATCCCCGCCCACCAGACTTTGGGACTCGATTAAAGCAATCGCTGATGCGGAATCCGGGAATCTGTGTCTTGGCCATCAATCACTCGACCAGCTGCGCCCCAAGTGGGCCGGGTCCAATCAAGGATCAAAGCAACTGGCCATCATATCCCACCTTAGGTTATCCTTTTGCACACACACATGCTTGGCAATCAAACGGCGATGCACTCATGTGCATGTCCTGTGGTTATTTGACAATTGTTAACCCGTCTCTGGGCTTTGTTCGACTGATTCCTCGGTGTTGCCAAGTGGCCATATGCCAAGCGTCCCCTGGAAATCCATCCGGTAATCCTCGACTTGGTGGTGTGATTTTGATTTGGCTAAATATTCCATACTGGGGTGGCTTTAATCGCTCTTCGCTGATACCCTTTCGATGGAGTATGGAAATACTTGTGTGATTTTTCCAATTGAGTCCTGTTGCAAGCATTTGTATTTACACGCTAGCTATTCAAATAAATAAAACATCAATTACCTAAAACTACGCAAAGTGCATGTACAATTTCCGTAATAGTAAAACTTATATATTGATATTAGCAGGAAATCATAAAACCCAACTTGCATTTGATGTCATGTTTGTAAAAATCCGAGAGGAGTTTACTCCATATCTAAATATAGAGCATTTCAATTTATTACTTCGTACGTAACATGCATATATAATACCATTTTAAAAACCCTTTGTGGGCATGAATATGGCAATATTTTTAGCGCATATGGTCAAAGGTTTTGCGTGGCTTTTCCTTTGAAACCACAACGTCAACTGGAAAATCAAAAGCTCGCCTTTGTTTATGAACCCATTCTTTTGTTTGCAACCATTGATACTTGGAGGGTTTATTAACTTTTTACGAACTCAACAATGAGCTGCATCCTTATAGCTGCTGACGGCATTCAAATTTGATAGGGTTATCATCAACATTGTGTGCAGTCCTAAAACACGCGGCAAAAAGCACTTGGGGGAATGAGTAAACGGAGCTGAAACTGAGTATATAAATCCGCTCCATAAACTCCACTGTGAATATGACAACAATGTATCAATGTATCAACTTAAGCCCCGGACGGTCGAAGGTCCGGAGTCCGGACGTGTGCCGACATTTACGCCTCAATTATCAGCCGCAGAGCAAACACTGGGGGTCACCACTCGCCATCGCAAGGAGGCGATAATTTGCTGGCCATAAGCTGCTCCCACACATGGTGTAGTAGTAGTAGGCCTTGGACCACCCAGCGTGTCCGGCCATTCAATTCAATCCCAAGCGATCTGATCCAAGTCGACTTGGTCCCGGACTACCAAGTAACACGTGGCGACCATTAATTTACGCGTTGGCTTTATCTGCGATTTGCTTGCGCATTCTCAGCCAGTCCGGGGATAAATCCACTGACTTCGCTGGTCCTGGCCACGTGCCAGAGTTGGCAAATCAAATGTTTTTATTATTTAAAGCGACAAACGGCGACGCCGTTTTATTGTCTTCCTTAAGCCGATAACAACAACTGTCTGCCTGTTTGCCGGTGGAAGTTGGTGGCAGGACAAATTACAAGGCAGCCACATCCTGACCGCCATTGTCCTCGGATTGGATAACGAATTGCACCTTGGGGACACCGCGGCTGCTTGCTCCCTTTGTGTCTTAATGAAGCAACTGGCATGTGATAAATTTTAATTGATTTCGTTTGCGTCTCTGCGGCTTTTGTCCTGGCCACTTGGCCGCCGGATAAGGATCCGCGGCTAAGCGCGGCTCATTAGCCAAGGATAATGCATCTAGATAACGCCGTGATGTTTGACATAATTGAATTTGCTTAAGCTAAGCTCTGCTGCTAATGATTCTAATAATGTTTTTCTTAAACAAATTCCACTCACCTGGCAAGACTTGGATTTTAAAAAAACTGGTCATTGAGAGTTCCTAAACTCTGAATATGTTATATAAATGAATGAAAATCATATCTCTTCTATAAAAAGATTTTTAGATTTAGATTTTAGATTTTTATTTCGAAATTGTCTTTGGAATTGCCTCTTCTTGTTCCTTTTGGGCTCTCTTATTATCATATATGGATAAATGGATTTTTTGTTTCAAATTTTGCTTGGGATTTACTTTAACAACTTATTTAGAATTTATACTCTTTAATATTTACTTCACTATCTAAGCCCTTTTTTGTTTTTCTTTGACATTTTTCGGTTACACATTTCAAATTGATTGCATTTAAATTAAAACTCAGCATAAATCACCTGAGTGGGCAGGACTCTCCTACGCTCGACAGGACTCAGTGGCCATTGGACAGTAAGACAAAAGCCCCAATTCTGCAGCCGTGTCAGCACAATGGCACAGGCGACATAAGCCGATTTCAGGGATATCTCTGGCCCGGCTCCACTTTCCACTTCCCAGTGCCCCCGAAAATGGTTCGAATATTATCATCAACGCACAAGTGGCTTGTACTTGTCACACACCGTAACCCAAGCCCATTTCCCTCCCCCTGGCGAACAGGGCAAAATATTTTCATTGTGCTTCAGCAGATTTTTCGCCACGAGAGAAGGGGGTTGGAAAAATGGGTAGCTGGAACTCGAAATGCGATTACCTGCGCTTGCCTATTTGCAGCTTGTTGTACGCTCCTCCGAATTTGGAGTGGGAACTGCTCGTCCTGCCCTGAATGCTAATCGACTTTTGATTGTGTGTTTTGTGTGGAGGAAGCGGGTTGAGGAGGCTGGCACAAAAAGGTTCAAATGTTCGGGCCATAAATAGGAATTTATGCGAGATTGTTTTTTTTTTCTTTTTGAACGGACCACCGAGATTTATCGACAAGGGTGGTATATGTGTGTCCAGCGCGCTGATTGAATTTCGGATGGGATTTTTGGTCTGGGATGCGATGTGCCGGGACGGCACAGGTGACATATTCCTGTCGGCCGAATGACAAGTGTTAACGCCTGTTTTGTTTATTATTTTCAACCCCTTCCCTCCCCTCGATGACAGCGTTGCCGCACTGAATCTCTATTGTAATTGCTAAAAAACTTAAGCTGCGTAAAATCCCAAGTTTCAATTTAACGCTCTCATGATTTCTTGTTGGGATTTCCTGGACATGTGAGTTTGACAAGTGCAGCTTGCACTGGCAGCTCTATCTTATCTGGCCTTTTTGTTGATTGAAAAAGCATCCGCCATCCGCTGGCGCTCCCATTTGACACTAAGCAGATGCGCTTGAGAATGCTCCATGTGGCCACTGAGGTCTCTGGACTCCCGCAGACTCTAATGCTCTCTTTCGAAATTCGAGCTCTGCAAAGAGTTTCCCGGGAAATAAAAGTGGAGCATGCGCCTTGGCGTTCAGTGGGCGGGTTTCGCCGAAGCGCCAATGGCAAACGGCAAAATGGAGTCGCCACAGCGTTGTTGGAGCGGGACAGGAAATTGATTGGGGGGCAGAAGAGACCGGGGAACACGGAGAACGGGCGCCCTGCACATGATTGCACATATGTGCCGGCTGCGATTGCTGGCCAAGATTGCGAGTGGAAAAGGGAGCGGTTGCCAAAATACAAAAAAAAAAAAAAAAAAAAAAAAAATGGCGACGCTATCGCTTGCAGGCAACATACGTGTGTACTCGCAACAACATGTGTGATGTGTGCCCCGCCGTATGGAAGCCCCTTGCTCTGCGGATCCTCCCGCTCCTCCGACGCCACGGACTCCTCGCTGCCCTCCAGGCTCGCCCATATGTAAGTGTCTACATACAATGCGGCGTAAATAAACAGACTGCCACCACAAAAGCGACTTCCTTGGTCCTTGGTCCTTCTTCTTTATTCGCTCTAAGCATTTTGTTTTATTATTATTGAGCTTGCTGGTTTTGGGCTCGTGGTTTTCGGTTATGGCCAATGCCGGAAGTGTTGTTTAAGCCACATATCGGTGAATGGCCCATCAAGCTGATGGAGCTGCCTATCAATAGTTGGCTGGCGGGCAAACTAAACCCCTTCCTTTGAGCCTCAGCTTGATTTATGTTGTGTTGTCCAGATGATTGATGGATTTCCTCTTAACGTGGCTCTCAATTTTTCTGTCCACAAGCGAGATTTACTCGTGCAAGTTGTTTTGCTTGACAGCTTACAAATTTAACAGTGGTAGGGTTTGATTTTCACAAAAAGTTTTAGAATGTTTTTAAAGAAAATTGTGCTTTCAATCTAAATTGAAGGGATTGTAAAAATAAAATGTTAGGGAAAGGGCGTTATATTTACTTTGAAATGAAACCTGCATTCTAAAACATTGTATATAATAATTTTAATTTTTAGTAAATGCCAGCCTTGCTTTCTACTCACTGATTTCTTGGTTTTTCATTTAATTTTTCGTAGAACAATGAGCACGTTTTGGTAATTATTCATACTGATTACAAGGCAGAACTCGTAAAACTTTACGCTCGAGTCTTATCTACTTTTTGGCTTTCCCTGGCGTTTTTTATCTGTGTCGAGATTTAAACGCATTTTCCGTGACTTTTCCGCGTGAAAGTCGTCTGTATCAATTAGGGAGTTCGAGGTGGGACCACGTACTTCCACCGAAATCCGAAACCAAGGCTGCACAGCAGCCTTCCCGCCCCCCAAAAGAAGTGGCCCAGTCAAGCATAAATGATTTCAACAATATTTCACTTAAAAGATTCAAATCGCGCGAGAAGCGGGAAAGAGACAACACTGCGTATAAAGCATAACAAGGGAAAATATAAATACGCATACGACAAGTGCGCCCAGTAAAGGGGGGAAAAGGAAAAGCGTGCTGGGATGGGAAACGCACGCGACAGAAGGAAACGGATACGCTCGAAGAGCTCGCAAACAGATTCAAAATTTCCAACCACATATGACAATGCTCCACAGAGCATCGCCCCTCCGTGCTCCTATACGTACCGCAGCCCCCTGCCCCACTTTGCAACCCATTTGGGGATCCTCTCGTGGCATCGCGGGCAAAAAAATTCAAATTTACTCCAAGTAGTGGGTCAGAAGGGCGGAGTGGCCAACTAACTGTCGCGCTTTTTTCGCATTTCCATGCTTTCAGCGGAAGTTCCAAGCCCGCGATGTGGTGAAGGGCTAACAACTGGAGACGGGTCTGTATTGTCGTCCTTATGCCAAGGGTCGTCAAGCACGAACATTTGCATAATCAAATAATAAAAATTTGCATAATTTTATTTTTTACGATACGCATGCCACACTCTTTTACTGCCGCTCTCCCCACTTTTTCCGCCCTACGAAAGTATAGAAAAATACAACTTTCAAGTTTCAATTTGTGTTTTGTCTGGGGCAAGACATTATAGCCACCGTTATCTGACCAACTCCACCTCCGTCTATAGATCTTGCCATTCCAGTTCTATAAACACAAAATGGTGTCAATATTTATTGGCGAACCTGGTTCTTATCTTACATTTAACTATTAACTGCGAAAAGTTTGTCTATAGGATGATATTGAAGATAGTCCTGTAGGATGTAATTTCTGAAAATCTATCTTCTTAAACAATATTTTATATAAAGCATCCATTAACTTGAACAAATATCTCAAAATTCTTCTAAATTCTCCAAATATTCAACAAAATAAAAAAGTTATGAATAAGTTTTCTAAAACTGAACCATAACTTCCACTATTTTGGCCCACACTCGATTTGCATGATGTTGTTTTGCTGTTGGATTTTTTGCAACATACCTTGTGTTGCTAAAGTCGCAGGCAAAATATTTAGCATGTCAAATGACATATTTGCTGCTTGCCACAATTTTTTTTCGGAGTGCGAAGAAGACCGCGATTTGGCCAAGGATGTAAGTGTCTTACTTGGCTTCTCCCACTGGTTTTTGCACCCATTCCCGCGTTTTTACCTGGCATATGTGTGCCTCGGTCGCCTGTATCGCTGCCATTTTTGCCTTTTTGTGCTTCATTTATCACTTGGCGGCGGGATTTCCATATACTCAGCATATTTGCGATGATATATGGCTGCCATGGCGCTTAACCCGGCCAGAGATCGCTGGGAACGTTTATCCCCGGGCAGTGTGTCACTTGACTCGATGACAAGCAACCCCACGGAGCCATCGCCCATTCCACACATGGTGTAATTTAGATAAGTGGCCATTCTTCATTTTAATGCTCATAATTTCATAATGTGTACACCCATATGCAGCCCCATCCATTTCCATTCCCGGGTTATATTCCAAATTAAAATCGTGCATTAAGAGCTGGGAGCAAACAACATGGTCAGCGTCGTGCGTTGGCCATGCCATTTATTTTATTTGGCGAGAATTTTTGTTTTTGCTAGTCCAACCTTGCCACCTTGCCACGGAAATAAATGGTATAGGGGTTCCTCTTTCTGCTTCTTTTCGGGGCTCCAACTCACATGAATATGGAGCAGGCGAGTGGAGTGGTCGCGAATGTTGAATATGTGTTTTTCCACGTTGTTTCTCTGATTTACGAGCCATAAAAGTTAACTTAATTAAATGGTTTTTGGCGTTCGCTGAATATTTATGGTGCCAGGATTTCAATGTGTCGCAGAAAGTTATGGGAAATGTAAAGATAGATATGTATATTTATACAGCTCCTAATACTTGTGGTGCTACCTTTTCAATCACATTTTTATTTAAGATAAATTTACACACAAGCAAAATGTCTATTCATTAAGATAATATTTTATTATAACCATGTCTATATATAGGGTTGGTTTTCGTGTCATTTCCATCCCTCAGCAACCAATGTGTATTTTATTGAAACTAACAAGTGTTGAAATCACAAATGCGTATTTCCAGTCACTTAAACTTGTCTGCATCTCGAATGCCTTTCATGCTTCAGTAAACCGATGAAAAAATTACACAAAAATGAATCCCGATGAGTTACTACCAAGTACCAAGTAAAGTTACTACCAAGTAAACAACACTTAAAGTCAGCTTAAATGGCGACCGCAGAATGATTCACTCGTAAATCAATTAGCACCCACAACTAGTTACCAAAACCACCAACCACTGCACCCAACCAATTGGGGATCTCCTGTTGCCCTGCGGCTTTTCGCAAAATTAACTACCTGCTAAGTTAATTGAGCAAACAACGCTCGCAGGAATCGCAGGACTCGCAGGATCCGCTGCCATAAAAGTTGTGCAGCGGTCCAACTAAAAAGTCAGGCGCTGCGACTTACAACTATTAATTATGCGGCCCAAAGTTATGACAGCAGAAAACAGCCGCAGAACTCGAGTAGCGAAACTAAAAACTGCCAGCGAGCGAAGGGAAGCGCACATCATAAATTACGACCAGGACACGGCCATGGATTGCAAGGATGTGCCCAGCACCAGCACCAGCTCCTGCTCCAGCTCCAGCTCCAACTCCTGGATATATATGTATGTGCGGTAAGCCGCCGCCTGTCTTTTGGCCATGGCAAACAGCTTCCATGCATCCAAAAATATTCGAAAATTTCAATGGACCAGGAGGTGGAGCTGCAGCTGGATCCTCCTGGCACAAAGGTATCCTGCCACGGCACAAAATGGCCACCGCAGAGCGCACAAAAAGTGTCATGGCGCATGAAAAACTTCCTGCAACGGCAGTGGCTTGGCCAAAAGGCCTTCAGCCTTCAGCCAGTCCTGTCCTGTCCGTGGCCAAAACAATGGCTGAGCTCCTCCGCAGTTTCGGCAAATGAAAGTCGCATTGTCAGGCTCAATGTTTCCGGCCGGCTCATGGATGTCCTCGCACCGAGTTCCAGCCTCATCCTCATCCTCGTGCTCATTCTTGTTCGCAAGCTCTCCAGCTCTTCAGTCTGAGTCTCCTTTCCCTGACTGTGGATGTGGCCTGAAACAAAGCGCATCCGTTTGGCGAAAATTGAAATGACAAAGTTCAAAGTTTAAGCGGCTTGGCTGTCAGTTTTTCAGGGGCTCTTATAGTGCCGCGTTCAGTGCACAGAGAATATATCCAAACATTCTGCTATGATTCCTTCGATTGTTAAGCTCAAGTTTTCTATCAATTTGTGAGACCATTTATGTTAAACTCAATAATAGTATTTGTATTTTCAACGATTAAAACTTTCAATTGTTTTGAACAATTTTTGTTTGGTTCATCGTAACTCGTATGCTCTTCAGCTTGCCTTAATTTTTCTCCGTGTGGCAGGGAATTAAGTGGCCCAAACCACAGGGCTAATCAGAAGGCAAACACTCAAACCCCATCGATTGCACTGGGTGCTGTGGAAATTAAAAACGACCGGGAGCAAGTGGAAATTAAATTGCCTGCAGTTAAAAAACACTTTGCCCAGCCACCAGTCGCAGTACCAACAATGTAATAAAAGTCATCTCCTGACACGCCCACTCCACGCGCCCCGTCGGCGATGTTCCCAATCCCGGCAGCTCCAGCACGGCATTTGCATACTTTTAAGCGCAGATGAGCAGAAATCACTCATACGCACAGGGGGCCATTAAGGGGGGTTGACGATGGGGCGGAGCCAAGGCCCACGGCTCAGGGCTCAGGCTCAATCCAGCTGTCGGATTTTCTTGCTCCCGCTATTATGACGGTATTTGCATTGTGTTTAAACGTATTTGAACACGATTTTCAGTCAAGGGGATTGGATGAGTTGGCTAAGTTGGGGGAAACCGAAATGAGCAGGCAATTTATTTACGGTCAAATTGCGAGGTTAGGCAAGGCAAACAAAGCGGCGCAGGTCGCTGCGCAATGGGATCCACCCGGATCTGCCATTGTGGGCGTAAAAATGTGATAAATATGAAATGTGATTATGGCTGCTATTATGTAGCACCCAGCCAGGATGATGATGAGGCTTATTATGGAGTTGCCTTCGTTCTGGCGGATCTGCGGTTGCCCTCGGCGTCGTTTTGAGTGAGTGGCTGCCATGGAACTGTCTGTCTTGCCATCCTGTCTTGCCATCCTGGATGTGGTGGCCTCCTCGGGGAAATGTGATTTTGACGATGTGTTCGCTTTACGGCAATGGAAGTTCATATGGGTGGCGCTTGTTTGTTTTCGAGGGCGTCGGAAGTTGTAATTGTTTTTTAAAGGAAGCTTGAATTGCTCATTGGGGAAATGCAGGAAATAAATCAAGACGAGTGACTATAAACGGGATATCTAGGAATGGGCAGTAAAATGAAACTTGAATTGTCTTCAACTTTTTTTCCTCTGCCAGGGTTTGGCAGAAAGAACTGAGCTATAGATGTCTGTAAAATTCAAAGAAATATTCGTGGTTACATGAAAATTATTATTATTAGAATCTTACATTAGAAATGTTTTTAGATTTGCATCGTTATTACTTACACTTTAATTGATAATAAGCTTTAATCTTAAGCGTTGCTCCTAACAGTGCTGTTTAGGCTTACCACCTTGTGCCCCAAGTCCTTTTATCTCTTCACCTTAATGCTCCACACCAATTTGCTTACATTAACTTTCCCAGCAATTGTTTTCCATCACCCACTCCAGCCATGTGAAAGAAGCTAGGAAAATGTCTTTATCAAGTGGCAAGCAGCGAACACAAAGCCATAAAATGCTAATCCCATCATGGGAACAATGAGCAGAGCGGATCGGAGCAGAGCGTTTGCCGTTTAGCGATGCCATCAATTGATACATCAGTCGATAAGGCAGGAAGACGTCCTGTGTGAATCCTGGCTGGCTGATTGGCTTCTGTGGCACGGGGCTAACAGGATTTGTCCACGCTAAATCAACGCAATTCGATGTGGCTCATTTGAGTGCAGCAACGAGCCAAGAAAATAGCTGGGGGAGCAGCCACCACCCGAGGAATTCGTTGCGCTTTGTAGGAATTTGCTACGCTACAAATTCGAGGCTCATGGGAACTGAATTCCGGAGGGTTGGCAAGTGTGGAAATATTGAAATTCGAATTACATTTTTGCCAAAAACTGCACTAGTACTCCGCGATGATGGGTTATCCTGGAAGCTCGTCGTATTCGTCGCGCCGTCTGAACGAACGACTGCCTTTTGGGCGCAGGACAACCCCGAAGTATCCTTTCATCTTGTTACCATTTCGGTTCCCAGCTCATTAGCGTCGGCGTCGCAGTTTTTGTGGCCGCATCTAATTGCTGCATGCGGCCAAAATGAATCCTGCTGAATCGCAACTACAGGATTCACTGCCTCACTGCACTAACAAGTTGAACATATTCTTCGCTCTACTAAGATGGCGTATGTTACTTTTAGTTCCCGCGAAAATCTGGTGCTTTTTCTGGTCCTGGGACCCTATGTTTTCGCTCTACCTCACAATCGAAATAATGGGTTGTCCGGCAAGGAATTTAAAAAACTCCATATGCTGCCAAATCAAGATATCTTCGCCTTCTAAAAACCCTGGAATTCTTTTTTTAAAAATTAATTGAAAGCCCATTAGTCTTTTGGGATTTCTTAATATAAGCTCAGAAAAAGATATTTCTTCGAAAGAATAGACAACTCGTTGGATTTTGTTTAAGCTTTTCAAAAATATAAATTGCAATAATTCTTAAGTTTATACCCTTCGTTTGCTTAATTAAAACTTGATTCATTTTCATAACATGATTTTAAAATACTTTAGATCTTGACTGGAGCAATAACCACGCTTGAATTTAACAACCCACATCCCATTAACACAAATTTGATTAATAATACGATATAATTATTGAATTGGCATAACAATTAGATTTTTATTGAAACATTCAGCCACACATTGAATGCTAATATAAGCATATTTGCAACTTAACCGTAATATCTTACAATGATGAAACTGAAGATCCTTTCGTATCCTTCGATATGAAAGATAATTAATTGAGATACAGGGAGATCCAGTTACATGTTTAAGATACAAATTGCACTACATTTAAAGCTAAGGGGAAATTAAATCGGAGCGTGGGGGAAAGTAAGGTTAATATCACAATCGAAAATGGGCATTATGGGCTAAACCAACGGGTTTTGTTTTTTGGGAGTTGACTTGATGACTTAAAAATATCCGAAGAAATGCTTCGATCATTTGGGCATACCACCCATTCGGCGACCTGGCGGTGTGCCGCCGACCACATTGATGATCTCGTTGTCACCGGCAGAGGAGGATGAGTCCTCCAGCTGCGGCTGGTGATCACTGGCCTTGTCCTGGTGGGCGGTCATGTGTCGCGTTAGATGGTGTCGCTCCCTGAAGGTCTCCTGGCAGACGGGACATCGGAGCTTCTCCTCCCGCTTGCGTCGATTCGGATCGCAGGCCACCTCGCTTTTGTGATGGGATCGCATGTGATACACCAGATCACTGGTCATCCGGAAACTTATGTTGCACTTGGCGCACACATTCTGAGCTGTCAGTGTAAAAGTGGATGCCAATGTGGGTGGAATCAAAGTGGAGAGAATGGCTGCTGCAGCGGGATTCTGGAGAGGTTGGGATACCGCAAATGGATGTGGTGGCGGAGCAAATCCGGGATAAGCATGCAGGAACTCCGACGGTGGACCCGGTGGTGAGTTTGCCTGCATAGAAGGTCCTCCACCATTGGGATTTCCCGGTCCCGGTGGACGCGTGTACAACAACTGCTGCTTGAGGCGCTGCTGTGCTTGCAGAGCCTGCATGGGATTCACCGCCTGGAAGGCTCCGTTGAACTGATACTCCGGTCGGAAGTTGTGGTACACAATGGGATTTGCTGGCAGGGGATTGGGATTCTGGCCACCGCTATTGGTTCTCGGTGGAGGTGTAACCAATGGTGGACTTATCGAGTGACAGCTTAGCTGATCGGGACTCAAGGGTGGAGCTCCCACATCCACCGGTGACTCCAAACGTGAAGTGGTCGATGGTGAGGATGATGAAGTGGACAGCGACGAGGAGGCCACTTTGGTAAAAGCGCTGCGCATGGGCGGTGGTGGTGAAGAAGTTGACGGTGCCTCGGGAGAATCCACCAGGGGTATGATCACACTGGGATCATCATAAACCCGCGGAGAACGGATGCTGATCTGTGGATACCGCTGGCGTGCCTCCAACAGACTGATGTACTCCAGTGCCGCCGGCGAAGGTGGCTGCGAAGAGGCTCCTCGAGGAGACAAATCTGTGGGATAGTGGCTCATCTGCTGCTGCTGTTGCTGCTGCTGCTGTTGGTGGTGGTGATGGTGCAGTGCCTCCTGGAGGCGAGCCTGCTTCTCGGCCTGCTTTTGCTTGATCCGCTCATCGGGCATCATGAGGAAGGCCACATCGAAGGCGCGTTTAAGAGTGGTCTTTCCACCCGCTGGCGATGTGGGTGTCTCAATGTTGTTATTGTGATTAGTGGTTTGATTCTGCTGCGGCGACTGTTGCGGTGATGTAGAGATCCTAAGCTCGGCGTGCTGAGGCGGCGTGGTGCGACGCTGGCCAGGATTCGCGTGTGACGGCATGCTATCCATGAGCAGATTCATTTTCACTTCAATACACTTTTCGACTTTCACTTGGCTCTGGTGGGGACTTTGTGTCTTTGGTTCTATGTAGTTCCTTGCGATTCGAAATTCCAGTTTCGACTGCTGGCCGCCCGCAATCTGTTCCTCTTTAAGTACCCGCTGCCACAACCACCGCGTCCAGTTGGAACTCTCGTATTCTCATATTGTCCCATTCAATTTGGAAAAAGCAACTCTCCGCACTCGCGGCACTTGGCCCATCTGTCCTGATTCTGCTCGGAGTCTGTTCAGATTCAGGTCCTGCAGAGAGCACCACCCTTATGTTCCTGTTCTTGCTCTTTCACTCCCGCTTGTCCTCTCTTTTTCCAGCGGTCTTCCCTCTCTTTCTCTGGCCCACTCTCCGTCTCTCCAGCGTTCCATCTGCTTTGCCAGTTGGCGAACATATTCTGTGGTTTTATTGTGCGAGTCCTGGCCAGGACGACTCCTGGTTGGCTGGCATCCACGGACAGGTTGGCTTGCTCGAAAACCTTGTTGTGCTGTATGGGATGCATTGGTACTATGGGCTTCACATTCATGTCCATTAATGTTGGGTTTTTATTTTATTTCAAAAACCTAATTTATTAAGCTTAGAAGTACTTAAAACAAGGGTCATCTATATGAAAAGTTACTCTTGTCTATTCAAAAGAGGTGAATATCTTAAAGTTATAGCTATCAATCAATTTACTTAAAGTTCATCAAGTGAAGTTTTTAAAATATTTTCCATTTTTTGCCTGGTTTCCATTTAGATTTTTGCCGAAACATTTTATTTATCTGCATGAATTTCCCAGTTTCGCCCACTGTGCACTCATTTCTTTCCGAAAGAAGGCGGTGCTTGATCCTGACCGCTCTCTCTCGCTGGTGCTCTCTCTCTTTCGCTTTGCCTCTCACACCCACCCCGAAAATATGGCAGGACCTGCCCTCTCTGTCTGGCTCTATGCCCGTCTCTGTCGGCGGTGATGTCCTTGTTGCAAGTGTTTCCGAACAGGTTGTTTTTGTCGATTTTTTAGCAGCGCCAGCGAGATTGTGTGAATATGTGGCCATGTTTTGTGCTGCTGTATTTGTTGCGTTTGTTGCTGTTGGCTTGGATTTTGAGTATATGCTGCGCGTAGCTTTTACATATTGCCAAACACAACCACACATACATGCTCACGAATTGGGGTTCGCCCGTTTTGTAGGCGACTGTTGAGCGTCGAAATCTTTCAACGTACCGAAATATTTATTTGTCAGTTAAGTTGGCGCTATGTGGAAAAAATGGCAAATGCCCAGTAAATATGCACATGCAACAATAGCAAATTGTGCAATGCCTTCCGTTCGTTTTCCGTCTCGTTCTGATCCAACGTTTATTTCCCTTTTTTGTCCGGCTAGACCCTAGGTCCTGGCAGACCGGATGCGAGGATGTGGCCATTGCCAGGACAAAATATGTGTCTGTTACGGTCAGTCGTGAACAAGGTTTGCAGCTATGGGGTGTATGTATATTTTATTTAAATTTCCGACTCTTTTGTTGCACTTTTTGCTTGCAAGCCATGTGGCTGCAGCAGCGGCAATTTAATGTTTGCATATTTTCAGGTGCTAATTGTTCCACTTGCCATATGAGTTGCATTTTTAATTAATATTTATAGCCACCAGCCGAGTGTGCGTGCGTGTGTGTGTATGGGTGCGTTTGAGAATCTGTGTGCTGTAGCCTATAATTCGCATGGCCGCCATGTTGGCTGTCGACGAAATTAATATTAAACACATGATTGCCTTCCAACATGGCCATTTCATTAAAAATATTGTTTAGTTTGTATTTAATTAATTGCCGATCGAACAATCCAATCCTGATAGGATTTTAAATTGATAAATAAAATGGGATGTTCAAATGTGTGATGCAGCTGATGCTTAAAGTTAATGGAAAATCATTTTAAAATATATAAGAATTCATTGGCTTACCATAGCCTATTAAATGCTGAAATCTGAGTAAGTTAATCTATATCTGATCAGTTATCTTATCTTACATCAGACCAATTTCCTCAATATATTACGTATTGTCACATCTCACCAGAAATTACCCCCATTTCAATTGGACTCTCTCACATATGTGACACGTGTGCACAATTGAAGTCAAGTGAAAATCCCGAACACATTTTCAGTCCATTGGAGTAAATATTTTCTGCGGAAACTAATGAAAATCTCCGATATACAAATCGAGCACAAAATTTCCACTAAACCCAAAGGCTTATCTACCCCTGCTGATCTCGCTCTATTGCTAACTAAAAGATTTTGGCTTGTCACTGAGCCAGGGGATGGAACTTTAGGTGGGTTGGTTGTTTGGTTTAGCGCCTGTCGATACATCAAACTGCCAAGTGACAAAGTGATTCCCCCGTTGTCAGGCCGAGACAAAGCGCAAAAATGCGTGAAATTGCCTTTGTGTGATTAAGTCGAGACCGGAGGAAATGCGAGCAAAAGCGAGGAAATCTCCCAGGAAGCAAATTAAAAACTAAGATGGCAATCTCTCGACTCAAGTTTAGACACAGCTACGTGTTCCTTATGCCCGGGCCTGGCATCCTCGCCGGGTTTCAATTATCCCTGGTAAGATAGCAAAATGTAAATGCTAATTGCTTCAAGTTTAGCGCAGAGCTGGCTACGTTTATTCCGGAGACAGCAGACACCTTTTCCGTGGAGATTGTGGCCTCGCTTGATGTTAATGTGCTGCCTGTCTCCCGTAATCTTTGTGTTTTGTGTGGAAATCCTGGAGGAAACAGCTTCTTGCTGCCTGGAGATCTAAGCGCACTAAGTGCACAGAAAAGTGAAATGGTTGAACTTCTGCAGGTTAACTTCCAAGTCCCAACAAAAAGAGATACATAATATTGTTAGTTGTAACCATGAGGGTTGTTTAGCAAATTACCTTTAATTGTGTTTTTTAACATATTTAAATTATATTCACATATTATTTCATAGTGTTAAACAGATAGCATCGGGTATCACATGAACGGGTTTTAAGATTTGATATGCGATAAGTTTTATCATAATCTTTAAAGCTTTTTGCTCAGTGGATTATGTTGTGCTGGCGCAGTGGAAGTTTCCATCTAGTTTTACCATACAGATTGCATCCTGCAAGAATCCTGCACTTGCCAACCCTCAGGACTCGCAGTGTCCCCAGAGTACGGAGTAAACTAAAACTCGAGTCCTGTTCCGGATCCAATCAAGTGCTTTTCGCGCATTAAATAAAAATTCGAATTGGATTTCATGTGAGCAGGACGAGAACCTAATTGTATGAGGGTTGGAGGACTTTGTTGCTTGGAGGGCTGCATCTAAATCCGAATCTCGAACTGGAACTGGAGTATTTTGGAGGGTAGTTGTCAGCTTCGACAGCCCCTGTTGCTGTTTGTTTAAATACCGTGAATAACATGTGGTTTTTTCGAAGCATATGGCAAGGACTTTGTCACTATTAAGGTGCCTTCTGGCCCTGGCTCGTCCTCCAGTTTGCCAAATCCTCCAATTAGACTGTCATTCATTTAAACGGATTAAAAATGCGCGAACGAGGGTCGCACTCTTCGTTCTAACAAGGCCCGAGGGCCAGTGGTGGTGGTGCTGGATCTTGTGGTTGCTCTCAGTTTAGTCTTAGTCGGATTAGAGCCCTTGTTTTGGTTAACAAATCGGCTGATGACGATGTCTATTCCGATTCCAGCCGTTTGCTGTGTGTCGAGTTGGTCCAATCAGTTCGAGACGCACATTCGCCTGCAATCAAATCAAGCCACAAAAACATTTTCTGCTGTCATATGCAAAACGCCAACGATGCCACAAATGCACCTGAATGGGTGGATGATGGTTGGCTGGGACTTTATCTAAAATGCTTACGCTTGAGAAGCTTTCAATCGAGTGCGGCATAAATATTTATGTGCCCCGATGTGGCAATATTTTCCGCAGCTGAAACTCACAATTCGAACTCGTAGAACACAAACGGAACTCGCAACAGTTGCCAAGTGTTGCACGTGGTTGCTGGATAGCCATAATGTCAAGAGCTCTTCAAGTGGGCCAGAAGAATCGTCAGCAAGCCGGAACAGGAACACCCACTTTAGACTCTTGAACTTTACAGGGTATATTGAAGAACTTTATGGAACTATATTATAATTATATTTAAGTTTTAAGATTTTATGTTTTTTTTTGTTTTATTTGTTTTTACTTTTTGTGAAACATATTTTTGTAAATATGCAGAAGCTTAAGTAAGTCAAGATTGCCAAGAAATAAAATGAATATTTTTATTCAAATTTGGATTTCTTAAATATTTATGTAAATATTGTATGGTTTCATATTTTCTTCGCATTCCTTTTAATAACTCTTAAGGGGAATATCAGCTTCGGTCCTTAAAATTCCAGTACCACTTGTATAACATATTCATAAGAAAAACATGCAACATTTGGCAGATTCTACGGCTTGGGTCGGAAGTGCAGCGTATGCTCAGCGAAGTTGAACAAATGAAGCGACCACCAAGTCACCACCGGCGAACACCGTCATTACCACCAGTTGCCACCATCTCGGAGTATGGAGTACGAGGTAACACTCATCCACATACAACTGGATGGGATGACCCGCATTTAAAGTTGCTCAATACGTTTTCTGGTGCCATAAATTGTGACCCTGCCCAGCAAACTGAACCTGTTTCTCTTTCTGTCTGTCCAAGTGACAGGGCGGAATCGGGTTGCTAAATCAGATCTAATCAGCTCGGAATGCAGAGTGCTCGGTGGTTCTGGTGCGGCACAGTTCCAATTGCCGGAAGAACCACTGTGAGCGGTTCGAAAACGATGAAAACTACCCTTTAATTGAAGGGTCGCTAGTTATGCGCTGGGCAGCAACGAAATCACACTCGCGCTGAGCAAACATCTGTGCGATTTCGGCAATGGTAACAAGGACTCTCCGAGGTCCTTCGAGGTCCCAGCCCCCGTTCGGCGTTTAAAAAGTGTTTAGTTTATGGTCCATTGATGGCTTTGTTAACTCGCCGAACAGTGCACTCCCAATCGCAACCACTCCTCCCTCTCGAATCCCAAAATCCCGCACATTCGCAACCCCGTCCGGACGACACCTTACGTTTTTCGACGTTTACGATCTGTCCGGGGCGTTTGTCCGGGGGGTTCTCCGTCTGCCTTTAATTATGCTGAAAACCACAAAATGCTGTTAGTGCAGCATTTTTCGTTTCCAATTTGATAAAAATGCTGACATATGCGCGTAGAAATGCGCTGCGCCGCGGGATTCTCGAGTTCCCAAGTTGCGATTTACGAGGTTTTCCGGTTTTCAGTTCCCCCGAGTGTCCTTCGCTCTTTGACTCTCTGATTGGAACTGGTCCATAGTTGGGCGATAACCATCGCCGCCGGCTGCTGGTGCCGCACAGCCCGACAGACTGACAAGTGAGTCGTCGATCTAATGTGGCATCAGCATATGCTGGTCCCTTTGGGCATAGATACCCATCCAGGCGTGCTTCGATCAGTTGCGGTTGCCGCTAAATTCCCAATTGACTTTGTTTTAGATTGATCTGTGCCATGGATTTGAATCTGCGACGAGTTTGAATGCCATTAATATGATAGGAATCTTTGAAAGACCTTCATTTAGATCAGCTAGCTTGAACCCTTAAAGATATATATGTACATAGGTTAAGTGGATAAATATAGTTCAAAAGAATTTTAAGTATGGTGTTTTATGACTGAGTCTAAACAGATCATAGATAGTCGACTTAGACTTACACCCATCTATCTATATTTATAATTGTCTCTGCAAGCTAGGAAACTGGTTTTAACTTATTAACAATAGATGTTACGTCTAGAATAGCCATAGTATATGCTTTTTCAATTTCTTTAAGTTACTGACTGAATTTTTGTAGGCCTCTTCAATGCTTTTCTTCTTTCCATCTATAATATTTGTGCTCATCGAATTTTCATAACATTAGTTTTCCCTGCCGCCAATTCGACTGCATTATCATATGTAATGACTTCGTTTATTTGATTTCGCTTGCCTGCGCTTCTAGTTCAAACACTTTGAACAAATATTTTACTTTGCTCAGCTTTTTTTATTGTTGTATTTGGCCCGTACCCAACCAAATACCTACCATCAATTTGCTGTTGATTTTCAAAATCGAATCTTGAATTAATCATGCGGAATAAATTTACTCTACATTTACTTTTGAAGTCTGCCTTAAACGAGCAGTAATTGAAAGAAGTAAGAGGAATAAGAATGGTATCCACTCGCGATATTTCCGCTGCGGCTAATTGAATTAAAATTGCGATTTCATTTTCAGCGATTGCTTCATGCGTATAAATAATATTCCTATTCCAATTCCAATCGCATCGAAAAACCAAAATCAAATCGAATGCGAAAACAGCGAAATTTATGACAGGCAGGCAAGATTTACGCTTGTGGCTTCAGTTTCAGTCGGAGAGTTCAATAACTTTTCGGGGTGGATTAGAGCATAATTCCATTGTCATGGTAATTTATGAGCTTAGTTCCCATTGTTGTCGCTGTTCGAGCCGATGCTGTTGTTGTTGTCATTGTTGTTGTTGCAACTCATCCAGCTTTGCAGATTTTTGCAACATTAGCGCGGAATTATGGCATCCATTACGAAGGATTCTCCCATATGTGCTTGGGTCCTATAAAAGCATTCGAACATTCCTCATATGTCGAAATGTTGACGCTGCAAATGGGCATTGGCAATTACGTTAAGCGTTTCGCCAAATCTTCTTTTAAAAGTCCTTTTAAACTGGGTCACACTTTTCAATTTTCAATTGAGTGCTAAGTGGTTGATTCGTTTTTGGTAGCGGACCATTGCTGTCTGCTTAGTGGTTACTGATTACATATGCGCATATTTTAATAGACCACAGTTTTTCCCACACGGGGTTGGTTGCAAGGAAGTAGGGGTAAGTAAGGGAAAGAGTAGAGTTTAATTTCTGGTGTAGATCTGAACAAATGAGTAGAAGAGGTACTAGTTTAGATTTAATTGTGTATGCTTACTTCACATTCCTATTCTCATAAATATAATGCCTCACATAGTTGATACTACTAGTTATTGTTATAATTATTTAAAAAGTGTTTTTTGACAGCCGATCTGTTGGTTTTTCTGTTACCACATCCCACAATTTGATCTACAATTAAAGCTCCACCATTTAGCTGCTTAAACTTGGCAGTTATGCGCTTCCTTACGAAGTCCACCACATCCTGGGCTGCCAGTTGGGTCCCCGGTTTCTTGACCACCGGTGCTGCTGCTTCATCTCCATTTACTGGATCCCAAATGCCAAACACACAAGCCTCGAGCACATTCGGCATTTCGGCGATGACATTCTCAATCTCACTTCAGCATATCCTTTAGGCGATCGATAACAAATAGATATCCATCCTCATCCACATAGCCCAGGTCTCCTGTGTGAATCCAGTTCTCAGAGTCTTGAATTTTCCTGGTTTCATCGGGATTTTGGTAGTAACCCAACCATTTTTGACCATTGTTGAAGCATATCTCTCCCACGACATTGGGTCCTTGAGCTTCACCCTGCTCGTCTAATATCTTAATTTGTATACCCCTAATCGGACGACCCACTGAATTGGGTTTCTCATCGAAATTTACGCACTGTTGAGCTCAGTTAAGCCGTAGCAAAAATTTAGGCAATCGTGGCTAGGACGGCTGCGAACTTTACGCTGAACCTCTAGAGAACAGCTTGATCCTCCAAAAAACACGTATTTTAATGAAGATAGGTCAGCCGATTGGAACTCTGGGCTGTTGGCAAACATGGCTAGGTAGGAGCTACTTAAAAGCACCATCGAGATCCTATACTTTCCAATGGCGGGACAAAATAGACCAGGATTAAAGTCACAGTCCGCAATAATGCTAGTGGTACTGAACACACCAGAGATGATGGCCATCAAAAGACCCGAGAACCAGTACAGGGTGCTCGACGTATACTGAATAGTGGAGTTATTAAAGTATTTAACTATACTTACATGTAGTCCACAATGATCTTGTGACTATTGCTGATGGTAACTGCCTTTGGAAAACCGGAGGTGCCGGAAGAACTGAGAATGGCCAGAGTGTGATCGTTGCCATCTTTGAGACGAACTGGTTGGAAATTCTGCATCACTGGAGTGGTCAGAACATCCTGGATCCTCACTGATCCGCTCGGATGATTTCGCATGGTGACTATCGGTCCTTGGTGGCCGACTTAACCTTTTCGTACTCATCACCATCGCAGAAAATCAAACGGGGTTTCGTAAGTCCAAAAAGTTTGGCCATGCATGCCTCTTCGTAGGCATTGTGAAGGGCGTGGAAGGGGGTTCCGTTGAAGAAACATGCATATGTCACAGCTGATAAGTGAGTCGTGTGTCTGCCCATGACCCCCACGATGTCAGTTTGCCCCAAGCCCATATTCCTCATATAACTTGCCACTCGCACCGCATTCATATGAATGCGTGATCGAGATCTGAGGATTCATAGCAAATGCATAAATTTCTCTGATATCGAGAGAAAGGAAACCTACCTGGGCAATGAGCTTCGGATGGTTTACCATTTCCCCAAAGATAATCTCTCCGATGGACAAATCTGGCGAAAATAAACTCTGTGCTTTACGACCACTCCAGATCTTGAGTTCATCATCATAAGTACACGTCGCGTTCAACAGCTTTTGCTTTACTTCCATTTCACTCATTATAAAAAAAATCCTGAATAGATCAGTAGTTATTAAGTAAATTATACGATTATAACCCCTCGTATCAACAATGCTATTTTATAACATACTAACGGCAGATCAGCTGTATTAACCATTTTGTAATCGATATGTGTTTCGGAATTATTTTACTCAGCGAATAAGAAAAAATGCGTTATATGGCGAACCTCTAAAAAAGCTTACGATAAATACAACAAATTCAAATACAAATACAAATACAAATACAATGCAAATACAAATGCAACAGCATAAACATTACAATAATTAAATATTAAAAACTAATTTTTGTCCATAATTCTTAAAAACTCAGCTTTTGTGGCCGCTCTGTTTGGTTTTCTATTGCCACTCTGAATAATGTGATCCACAATTAAAGCTCCTCCATTCAACTGCTTAAATTTGGCAGGTATACGTTTGCTCACATACTCCACAACATCCTGGGCCTCCAGTTGGGTTCCTGGTTTCTGGACCACTGAAGCGGCTGCCTTATCTCCATTAACTGGATCCCAAATGCCAAAGACACAAGCCTCCACAACATTTGGCATTTCGGCGATGACACTTTCAATCTCGCTGGGGTAATACATAATGGTCTGATACTTGAGCATATCATTCAAGCGATCTATTATGAACAGATATCCATCCTCGTCCATGTAGCCCAGGTCTCCGGTGTGAAACCAGTTCTCCGAGTCCTGCATCTTCTTCGTTTCTTCCGCATTCTTGTAGTAACCAGACCACTTTTGACCATTATTGAAGCATATCTCGCCCACGACATTGGGTCCCTGTGCTTCCCCCAGCTCGTTGACTATCTTAATTTGAATACCTATAACTGGACGACCCACTGAATTGGGTTTCTCATCGAAGTTGAAGTTTAGGCATCCGGTGCTGTTCAACTCGGTTAGTGTATAACTGAAATTTTAACAATCGTTGCTTAGACGGCTGCGAATTTTGTTCTGGGCTTCCAGTGAGCAGTTTGATCCGCCGTAAAAGAAATACTTCACGGATGATAGGTCCGCCACATAGAATTCCGGGCAATTGGACAGCATCGCCAATTGCGAGGAACTTACGAACACCATCGATATTTTGTACTTCTCAATTAGGCCACACAAATTGGCAGGATCAAAGTCACAGTCTTCAATTATACTAGTCAAGCTAAACACTTTAGAACTTGAACTTTCTCAAACTCATCTCCATCACAGAAGATTAAGCGTGGCTTGGTTATTCCGAACAGTCTCTCGATTGCAGAGTGTTCGTATTCGGTGTGTAGGGCATGATAAGGTGTTCCATTGAAGAAACAAGCATAGGCTAGAGCAGTCAAGTGGGTGGTCAACCTGACAATGACTCCCACAAAGTCACCTTGTTCCAGGCCCAGTTTTCGCATATAACTGGCCACCTTCATCGCGTTTATATGAATATCTTTCCAGGTCAGCTCAGTGTTTTCTGTAACTGAAATCTAAAGGTTTTGTTTTGTTAAATACCTGGGCAGTGAGCATAGGATTGCGCTCCATTTGTTGAAAGATAATCTCTCCGATGGACAAATCTGGGGAGAATAAACTGCGCTTTTCGCCACCACTCCAGATCTTTAAGCTTTCATCATAGGTGTTTCTTGTCTTAAAGGGCGATTTTCCCGCTTGCAATTCACCCATTTTGTATATTACGTTAAGAATTAAAATGGAGACTTATAATTTCTATATCTTTCTTTGCACCTAAGTTCTTTGATGCTCACGCAATACCATAAAAACGAAAGTGATAGGCGTAAGATCTCGAATTTAAAGCTTCAAGTAAGGTCTCACCATTATCAACTGACATGTTATATCGATATTTCACCAAGATAAGAAAAAGATACTGAAAGTTTTGTTCATAAGTGAATTTATTTCATCTACCAATCAATTATTCCCTCACTGTTGCCATACTAATCAAATTTACTATTTATGTTTACTTAAGCAATGATTAATTGCCAAGACTGTTTTCATGAGCGCTGATAATCCGATTTTGAGATTGCATCCCATAGCAAAATACTCAAAAAGATGTCGAAAAGTGTTTCAGCAAATGGTCAACTGGGCCAGTTGGAATCTCCACCACCACCAACCACAATAAGATTATGATAATGGGCAGCCGTCAAAGAGAGGATTATGGGTTTGGGAAAACAAGTGGATTAAGGGGTTGACAATTGGGGGAATGTGCTGTCAGGAATTTGGCTTTTGCGTTTTGCATTTGTTTTTACGATTATGACCGACATGGATGGATCGGAATCGAAATCGTTCAGTTCTGCTCTGTCCCATTATGATGCGCTATTTTGAGTGAGCCTGTCCCCCGCAAACAAAGCGAAGTAATAAGTAGAATGTGTTTTTCAAACATTGATTTCGGCCAGTGCGTGGTGGGTGGTGTTTTGGATAACACACACACACCCCCCCCTTTTCGAGTCGACAACATTTGTCATACGGCCAAGACAGCCTCAACAGTTGTTGGCGATTATCATTTTGACAGTTGCTTCTCGCTTCTCTTTTGTTTCAGTTCCCTTGGCTGCGTTTTGGGCCTTGATTTATGCATTTTTAAGCGGTTCACTTATTGTTTCTGCGCACAAATATGGCCAAGTATCTCGGTATCTGCGAGATACAAAGCCCTGGGCAGCCCTTGCCGCGTAATTTGTTGATTTATTGCAAGGCTGCCACTGCAGGCATCTTCATTAAGAAGCACTAGCTTCCGTTTTTTATCCGGCCACGCCCGCCGTCTTGCAGCGCCCATGATTCGCTTTCATTATCATTATCCTGGCGGCATTGTCCTTAGCCTCGTTTGTCATGCTCGGTGCGTCTGCTTAAGTTTTCGCACGCTCCAACGCCTCGGCTTCCTTGGAGCAGCCTTCAAGATGTGGAAATTGAATTGAAAACGTGCTGAAGCGTTAAATGCTCTTGTGTCAACTGCTTCCAATCCCCCGAACCTCCTCGCCACCAAATGTCCTTCTGTCCATCACATTTCGTCCTGTGTGTGTTTGTGCGGCGACATATGAGAATTTGTAACCTCAGCACAAGCTGGTCCGAAGTTGCGGCTGCGTCGGCTGTTCTCCGCTCGCCCCCAAAAAGTTCCCGGCCAAGTGGCAAGTGGCAAGCAAGCGGGCCATAATTAATTCTAAATTGCATCCGCAAAGGATTGCCAAGTTTCGCTGGCCAAAACTTATCGTACCTTCTGAAGAGTGTGTGGCTTAAGGGATTGCCGAAAATCTGCTTTTCAATATTGCTTATCTCTTTAAGGGATACGCAACTGTTCAGGAGCATGAAAATGCTTACCCAATTGTTTATTGTAATTTATTTTTGATCATAAAAATTCTTTTCTTTATATAAATAGCTTAAAGGTATGCTACATAATTTCGTTTTAATAAGTTCCATATTTGGCCGCCAATGATGATGGCGTTATTCTATTTTGTACTAAAAACATATCGGCGTCATCTAGCGAGCATTGTATGAACTTGCAGCCGATACGATACGCCATCTGCTGGTCGGGCTGAGTTTCATAGCTATTAAACTATGTCAGTCAGAAACGTCTACAACAAATATATGAAGGCAAGTCTGTAGTCTAGCTGTCTAATGAGACTTTTTAGAACGCTGGTGGTTGCGGTTCAATCGCAACTTTGGTCGGCACATTTAGTTTTTTTTTGTTATTAGTTTTGTTTTTTTAAATAAAATATTCTTTTCACTTCATTATATAAATCCATATATTGAAACATGGACTCTAAAAAAGACTTAAACTAATACATATATTTATTAATATTTCATTATTTGTGTATGACTACTCCTAAAAAACTAAAAAGAAATTAAAATCTCCGAAAAGATAACTAAGCTTTCTTCCCCCTCTACATTGAATAGTATTGTTTTCGGTTCTGCGCCAGCTGCAAGAAACTTCAAACATACATATACATATGGATATCAACCTGTCTTTATGGCAACTTGGGTGTTTATGTTGCTGGCGGGAAGGGAAAATGTCGCCAAAGGATGGGGACACGGGCCACGGGACTGGGACAAGGCGACAGGAAACAAATAGACAAAATGCAAACTTTATTTTTAGTAGTTTTTGGCGCCGCGGTTCCTGTAAGTTGGCTAGAAATACGCAGACCATCGCACAAACGCAGCATCGCCTGTTATCCTTGCGGATGATAATGATAATGATGATGATGATGATGATGCTGTATCCTTGCCGCGCCGGGCGACAGTTTCAGTGATTTTTCTCTGCACTTTGGCTATGCTGGCATTTTTAGAAAGAATAGATGGCATGGTTAAATGGAAGTGTCTTGGCAAAATATTTGCATCTGCCTCGATGGAAAAATTTGCGTATTTATGAAAAGAACAGATTGAAATTGTGCCCCTGCCTGTGTCGCCTTGTATCTTTGTCACTTGTCGTGTTCTTGTCGCTTTTAAATTGAATTTTCAGTGCACTTTGTGGCGCAATTAAAGCGGTCACATTGCTTACTTGCTGCTCTTCTTTACGAGCTGTCCTGTAAATATGCAGTAAATATACTTGGCTCACAGCCAGCCAGGCGACGATGTCCTGCGAATTGTCCTTTGGCTGCCCGCCACTGGTCACTGCGCCATGACCGGTCTTCACTCTTCGAATGCGAATTGCAAAAGCCTGTCAACGGCTCTCTGAATAGATTGCATTGTCTGCCAAGTTATAGATGCAGTGAAATGTCCTTTTGCGTGCTGCGTGGGTGCGGTCCTTGCAACGATTTTTCACCAGTATAACATGTCTTTGGAGTTCACTGACTTGGAAAATGAGCAGCGGCACGTCGGCCTCAGAAAGGTAAATGTGGTTTTACGAGCAAGTTACTTCATCAGAAGGCATGAGAAATTGCTTCAGTAATGCAGTAATATATTGCAAAGCAATGAACTAACTAAAGAATTATGCTCATAGTGAATCTGCGAAAGAAGCTTTAGTGGGTTTTTATGAAACTAGACGAGTTTGCACTCATCCAGGTTCATATTAAATACGTCTTAATTTCTCTAAGCTTCCCTTTTCCATCTTCAGATTAATCACTTCCCTTAAACAATTTGACAAACAACCTGCCTGTCCAAATTTGTAAAAAACCCATGACCGCCCCACTGACCAGCTCTCGTATTCCCTTAAGCCGGCCAAAAGTAATATCGAGTATATACCTTTCATCTGTGAAGGCATCGCGATGCCGCTTCCTGCCCCCTGTCCCCAGCCTCCTGCCTATCAAGTGGGCGTGCCCTGGGCGGTCCATAAACAACCTCTCACGGCCTCTGCTCCGCGTTGGTTCCCAGTAAGCAACAATCCGCGGCTAATCGCCAGGCTACTACTACTTGAAGAAGCTGCCGACGCGGATGGCTGGCTGGCTGGGCTGATGCTGATGCTGATGGTGATGATGGTCGGAAACAAAGTCAGAGGTTAAGCACGTGCGCATCACTGTGGGCATAGGGCACCGAGCACTGGGCATCGGGCATCCTGGCCATCATCTGAGTTCGGTTTGCGCCCGGTTTCTTGGTTCCTTGGCTTCTTGGCTCCTTGGCTGCTTGGATGCCTGAGCGTTACCGCCTCCTCTCGCTGCTTTATGAGCTGCTCCTTCTCGTTCGTTTTGGCTCCGCTTTGGGCCAATTATAACCTTGGCCTGCTGCCGCCATATCTCACATTTTTTAGTACGTGGCAGGGTCGGCAATGATGAAGATGATCATTTCTTTTGCTCTTGCTCTTGCCCTGGCTCTTTGGCCGGGGTACATATCTGTCTGGTTGGGGCCGAAAAAGCGTTGGCCTGGCGCTTGGCAAAATTTATAAACGCGCACAGCGAACACCTCGCCACACGTTGGGGCGTCCCTACTTCGATGTTGGCCCTCCTTTAACCCGCTTGCCCCCAACTTCGCGGCTTCTTGGCCAACTCAACGACCTGGTAATTTATGATTAATGTTGGGCAGTCGCTGTCGTCGAAGATGTTGCTGTTGCTGTTGTTGTTGCCCTTATTGTTATTGCTTTTTTGGGGCAAAATCGGAGCGTACCATTTTGGGCAACCCTCCTGTTGTGTCTTATTACGATTGGGCGATTGGCATGCCAGAAAGTTACTTGTATGCAAGTCAACACTTTGAAAAAAGGAGCGAAAAATAACCTTTCGGCCATAAAATCTTGTTTATTTGAAATTTATTGTAACAATCGAATTTGGTGGGGAATATGCATTCTTGGAATACGATTTTAATGCGAAAAAATTGCCTCTTTAGTAAAGTTAATATACCAGAAACTTTTTCAGTGCAAGATAGCATTTAAATTATAGGGAGCTTCCCCCTTTTTAGGTAGGCGTTATTGGGTAAATGTAGTTTCCAGTGTATTTGTGGGCGGCAGGAGCAGCTACCCAGAGGTGAACTCATGTCAACGCTTGGCTGAGTTCGCCCGCCATTTCAGTTGTATTTCTTTTACCATTTATTATTTTTTTTTTGTTTTTAACAGGCCGGGGTGGGATGGATAAAATGCACTTCCTGCTGGCGGCCACGTCGGTGCCGAGGAGCTTAATTAAAGAGCGGCGGGGCTCATTTGACTGGGCCCGAGAGGCTTCCTGGAAATCAAAGAAACAAACTCGCTAAATATTTCAGTTAACGCTTGGTGGTCTTGGTCTATAATTTGCTGCTGTTGCTGCTTCTGCTGCTGCTGCTGCTGGGATAGACATCATTCGCATATGATGCCGACGCTGACGGGTTTTGTATAAACAAGTCGAAGTCAGCTCTCAATCATAAATGAATCATGCGCAAATTATATGGCCAAGACTGGACGGCGGACCGATCTGATCTGGAGTCCGAACGATGGATATATTGGGATCGAGGGACAGATGGCAGGACACGCATATCGCAGCTTGCAGCTTTTGCTGGCGCTGCTTAATAAACAATCATCAGCAACAACAATATTGGCAGTGGGATCAAGTTGAAGTTGAAGTTGAAGATGAAGATGAGTGGTTGGTTAACAACAACGCCAACGCCAACGGACGCGTCGGTCGGCCATGTGATAATGATGATTTCACAACCAATTAAGCGTTGAAAGCCAAACACCGCCAGCAGAAATTTGAGGTTAATCCTTTAGCTGCTGCAATTTTCGGGGCCAGCGAAACGTGAGCAGCACCAAGGCACTGGCACACCATGGAACACCAGCCACAACTACACACCGATGAAGATCTGAGATGGCGATGGCGATGGAGATGGCGTTGATGTTGATGCAGGCGGCTTCAATCAGCAGAAACTGCGGCGTCTGTCGGCTTGTTAAGTGGAGTGTTGGAGTTTGTCGGGTCGGCAAACGCCACGGGAAATTATGGTGGCCAAACTTCCCAGACCGCAACTAATTTAACCAAAGTGCGAATTGGAGGAGTCGTCGTCGTCGTCGTCGCAATCGGAATCGCAGCGAGTTGTTGCACAGTCGCATTCGCAGTTGGTGCTGATGTTGAGCCGAAAGCGAAGCGAAATGGCCAGAAAAACCAAAAACAGACCGCAACAAAGCAGCCGCGAGTCTGAGGATGTGGATGTGAATGTGGGACCTGGGATCTGAGACCTAAAACTCGGTACGGACCACCCCTTGCTCCCCGATCTTGTTAGGAGGCCCTGAGAATTATGAGCGTCTGCCCAAGCTGCGAATTTGTGAAGCGTGATGAGCGCATGGCTATGGGATCTGGGATCTGGTGTGGTATCTGGGATCCCAGCTGGAAGGGCCGTATCACAGCCAGGCTTTACTGTATGTGCTACACGCGATCTTCACGTTGGCCAGCAAACAGGCAGCACTTGAAATTAACTCATAAAATATACATTATCATAGTTGAAACCGCGACTCTTGCTGTGTCTGCCGCCTGTGCGGACTGTTTCATGTTGTGTCTGCCTGCAGTCTGGTTATAAGTCTGCAGATCTGGATGGGATCTACTTGGATCGACTGGTGGCTGTTAGCTGTTAGCTGCGAGCATGTCGTGTTCTAGTCTGCCTTTTTGGCGCATTCGTGTGGCACCTGTCGCTGCCACCGCTGATTGGCCCCGGCCAGCACCGATCATCATCAGCTGGTGGTACTGGTACAACTACCTACTACCTTGCCAATTGCCTTAACAGATTTGTGTGCAATTAGCCAGGCAGTCGCCATGGGAGCACCACATCTGCTGCCCAGGGTAAGGAAAACGGAGTTGGGGCGAACGGAGACTTGGAACTCGGCAAATGACATGCCGGCCAAGTGCAGTCGAGCATAATGGCAAATAAAGATCGGGCGGACCGATAGTTCAGCCAGGCGGTGCCCATAAACTTGCAACTGATTTTGACG
Organism: Drosophila sechellia; assembly: GCF_004382195.2. Classification (NCBI taxonomy): domain Eukaryota; kingdom Metazoa; phylum Arthropoda; class Insecta; order Diptera; family Drosophilidae; genus Drosophila; species Drosophila sechellia. The sequence goes on along the minus strand of NC_045951.1, from coordinate 5,777,219 downwards.
CCCCAAAAGAGGAATCCCGGGAGCAGGGGCAACATGAAATGGAGAGTAACTCCAGGCAGGGGGAGTTGAAAGTAGGAGTCGTATAAATTTTATTAACTCGTACTCGCTGAATGCTCAATTTTCAATTTAAAGTTGCCCAGTAAAGTAATTAAATCTTGCAAAGAATATATAAACTTTTATTTCAATACTTTTTATTTTTATTTTTTAGTTTATGCATCGTTAGGGATTAGTGAATCTTGATTTTAAGTCTTTCCAAAAATTCCACAAAAGAGCTTGCATCATTTTTGTAGCATACTTTTCAGAAATTGATCTTCATATAATCTTTCTAGATAAATTGGCATAACATGTGGATTTGCTTTGGAGTCTTGCCCCTTCCCATTTATTTGGCGACTGTGGGAACCTGAACAAATTTGGCTGGCACCGCCAATCCTTTTGTTTTCCTCCCCCGACGACAGTCGTCCTTTTCGCTCACGTCTACGTGTAGCGCACTTATGCACAATTATGGCTTTATTGTCTAAACTTGGGCACATCTATTTAAAGCCATGCTCGGCGGCAGCAGCCAACTGCGATCGCATCCATAGAGCGTTTCATTTTCGGTTTGGCCTTTAATGCGCCGCCATCGCCGCCTGCACAGCTCCTGTCCATCCCGCTCCTCCTGCTCTCCAGGTCCTCGTCCTCCTGCCCGCCCACCAGGCACCATGCAATTCGTCCGTCTGTGTTGGCTTCATTGTTTTCTTGGCGGCCCTTCGTCATCGTCAGCAGCTCCGGTCTGTCCACTGAGAATAAATATACTACATCTATAAATCTAACTTATTAAAACATACCACATAATTGATTAAAGAAAAGTGTCCCTTACAAATTCTTGGAAAAATAATAAAATTTATTTTAATGAATCCTGTGATCCTGTGAAATTCTTAACTGAATTTTAAAATATCTTTGTGCTTGCTTAAAACATTAGTTGGTAAAATAACATCTATACATAGTACATATCATATTTTATATCACAATTTAATGTGATAAAATGTTCCATTTCAAAGGATATAGTTTCAAATATTATTCCCAGTGTAGTCTGCTTCCCAAGGCTTCGTTGGCTGTAACTGTTTCGGTTTCTGTTTCTGCAAATGCTCCCAAGTTCCAAGCTGCAGCTCCCAGTGGCAACTTCCAAGCGGCGACTCCGACTCCCGGACGAATTAACTTGTTTTGGTATAAACGGCGGCTATTTTGTAAGTTCATAAAGGATAAATTGCCAATTTTGGGATTTGAACTGGCCAACGTTTTGCGTGTCTGTCCCTGGCGCGTCTCTCCCCCATTACCATTCCCATAGCCATAGCCATACCCATGCCCAGGACCCAAGACCATCCCAATACCCATACCCATACCCATATCCATCCCATCATTGGGCCTGCCCCATTCGTCGGTGCTATATTGAGTTTTCAATCTTTTGTTGACTTGATGTGGCCACCGATCGACTGGCAGTCGGAGTTCGAGTACGAGTACGATCAGTCCGTGTTTGCGTGGAGTCTTCAGGGAAAACTGGCAGCCAACCTTGAGTTGCTTATTTAAGGCAGTTCGTCAATTTCAGCCGTCTGAGCCCGAGTCTGAATCTGAGTTTTAGCCCGACTGCAGAGACAATGGCCGGGCCGAAAGCCCAGCAAATCGCTAGCCACTGTGGCGGGGCAGTCTGTCCGGGACTGTGGCGGCGCAAAATGAAACAAAACCAATTAAAAATGTTTCGTTGCACCCAAAAACGAAGATTCGCTGGCCCGCTGGTAGGAGGGGGTTTTGGAGGCGGCGGGTGTTGCAGCAGGGTGAAGCTTATGCACTGAGAAAAATTCAGCCATTTGGGGTGGATTTCCGAATACAAAGAAAGGTCTTGTCGTTGAAATCCAATCATTTTTCCGAAAGTACTTAAGCATATTAATATTTATCAAGTTTTCCAAATTCAAGAAAGTTGTTTTCCTTTTTGTTGGTTTGGTTTCCGGAGCACTTCTATTAAAGTCCAAGTTTTTCTCTCAGTGCCCGACTGTTGCTGTGACTGTGACTGGGACTGCGCTAGTGGCACTGCCAGAGGAGTATCTGTTTCTGTGGCCACTGAGCGCCACTGGGTGAGTTCTACGTGGAGTGGCCACTGCTGTTGATTGTCTTGGAGATATGCAAGTTCAGGAGGCAAGCTCGGGAGGAGTGGCAGGGCAGGGCAGGGCAACGGGAGGTGGGGAAGGGATGGGAAAGGGGTGGTGGCTCAACGCCGGCGCACTAACTACACGGTGGCAGGCTAACAAAAAGCGACAACAACTACATTTTTTGGTCTCAGCCTGCTGGGGCAGCAACACACACCGCACACACACACACACCAAGTAAGAGACATTCTTCGGGGTCTCAGGTCTTCATTTTTAATGAAATTCTTAACAAGGCGCACAAAATGCAGCGACGTCGACGTCGACCGCACCGCGTTGTCCAACTAACTAACCAAATCGCAGTCGCAGCAAGTTAAGTGAAGTGACCGCCCGCCTGCCCCTTTTTGGGGCACAAAGGATGGAGGCTGCGCGCTGGAAGCTAAGAAACTGAAAACTGGGAGCTTGGGGAGCTGCAATTGGGTCCGCAACGCGCATCCATGAGAAGGCGACCGCACACCGCGATTTTGGCCAACGCCGCCGCCGCCGCTGCTCTCATTGGAATTCATTAAAAATTCAGCAGTGTGTGTGAGTCGTCTGCCCAAAAAGCCGGTTAAAAGCCATGGCCCAGCAGCATCCGAGAACAGCACGAGAAATACAAAAAAAAAAAAAACATTGTCCATGGAAACATGGAATGAGAGCAGTTCGAAAAATTTACGAAATTAGTTCACAAGCTGGCGAGGATCGCGGGCGAACGGGGAGCTGGCTAACTTGGAGGCCCAGAGCATACCAGCGCCACTTTAATTTAGTCATCAGGTGATTTTTCGCGAGCTTCAAGTGAAATCTTTAACGTGACGTTGGAGATTGTTATGTGATCTTGGTTGCGAGCTGCTCTCCCCAGCGAAGGGGATCCAGGGAAAAGGCATCGGGAATCTGAGGATCCGGGGCTCCGAACCAGTGGACACCGGGACAGGGTCTGAATAGTCAGCGCGTGTGTGGGCAATTGGGCTCCCAGCTTGACTGTGTGGCTGATTTGCCTGGGCGATCGAGGGAAAGAGAAATGAAACTCGAGTTCTTACTTCAATACATATATGAATGTGTATATATAAAGACAATGACTTGAAGAATTTTGAGCGATTTAACGAGATTTTCTCACAGCTTTAACATATAATAGCATAGATTATCATTCTGAAAATGGAATTTTATAACATTGATTGATATCATTAAACAAATTCGAAGTTTACATTAATGTTACAAATATTTCCATTTAAATGGACTACGTTCACTTTTTTCTAATCAGAAGAATCGCAACACAATTATTCAAATTCCGCACTTTATATCTCCCGTTTTTCTGCTCAGTCAATACATTCTCGAATTTAGACTTACCGAATGGCGCAGTAATTGCACTGGCATTCGACAAATTCAAATAATTTCCAAGACAAACGTCAGAATCGGTTTATAACCCGTACGATCTTGAAGCCTATGGCCAAGTTGGCGACATTTCTTGAGCCAGAATCCAGATGCCAAAGAGAGCTGGCTGGTAATGGAGGACGCCGTGCAGTCTAGAGCGCAATAACAAAGCCAGGCGACGAACTGCATCACGATGTACTCATCCCCATACCCATACCCATACCCAACCCCATACTCATACCAGTTCCATATTCCGCTGCCGGCTGTCTGGCATTTCAGTGGCTGAGTTTGCCAAGCTCCCGAGCTCCAGACTTCCTTGGGCCGCGAATGCTTATCAACAAATACCGCAGACAGATATTTAGCCAAGTCAAGACGAGGCTTCCAGGCCTGTCAGCTTGACTAGGCAGGCAGGCACTGGTACTGAAATATTCCACCATAACAAGTTATTTACTATGACGAGCTTTGATTGGATCGAATTGGCCACGGGAGCTATGTACGTACTTACACAGGGCTGCCAGCCTTCCTCAAGGACGGGAAAATATTGTGAACTATTTGATTTAGGAAATGCATGGCAAAAACCAGTAGCCGACAGCTGCAATTTCAATAAAGCAACTCGCGCTGCGAACAGGTGGCAATCGGTCATGCAACTTGTGGCTCGAAGACTCGGCCGGCCAATCAGCCAAAGGCACCATCATTGCCGGCCACGTTTAATGACAAGATCAAGCTCAGTTCACTCCACTCCACTTCACTTCACTACACTTGGTCTTGCTCCAAAGCCCCATACCCAAGGCTAAGCTAGAGAGTAGGATGCAGAGTCGCGAAAGTGTGCAGCAAATGTTTCCGATATTGCTGGTGTTGCAGTTGCTGCTGTTGCTGCTATTGCTGCTGCTGATGATGATGACGATCGTAAAGTAAAGTAAAGTAGAAACAAAAACCAGCTTCGTTGGGGCAGCAAACAGCCAAGATCTCTCACCTGTTGTTGCCCGAATCGCCGGCTAGCTGGCTGGCTTGTTGATGTTGCTGCTGGTGGTGGTAATGTTGCCATTGCTGCTTCCACTGATGTTGCTGCCTCCGTGAGTCTGGCTCTAGGAGACCACCGTCTTTGTTGTGCCCGTGGTCGACGCAGTGTCTGGGAAGTCGCTGTGTTCGTCTCGCCGAAGTGGCAGTCATGGGAATTATTGTTTATTGGCATTGGCCACGGTTCCCCACAGTCGCAGACGTCGTCTTAACCCCACTTACTCGTACCTGCACCTGGGCTAGGCAAATAGAAAGATGACTGGCTCTGCGACGACGTTTCTGGGACAGATTTCGTTCTGACATTTCTATTAGACAATTTGTCGTCGGCAGAGGAGCGTCACTGCTCAGGAATGCGAGGTGAGAAGTTGGTAAATGGAAAGGGAAAGATGGGGAAAGCTAAGGAATGTTTGGGTTGCATTTTTCCTGGCGAAGAAAGCAAGATGCAATCAAACTAGTTTAGATTCATAGTATTCTAGAAGGAAATAAAACTTGGATTCTTAATTTTAAAGACCTAGAAATGTTATTGTACACAGACCATGTCTTGGCAAAGTTATTGAAATTAGGGTCAGCCCAGCCCCTTGGCAATTGGATCCACCCTTAACAGCCGAACCGAATACCTCCAAATTAGTCAGCACTGCCATTGCATGTCACTCCTTTAGCTTGAACCCAAAACCGCCAGCTGTGCAACTGTTTAATGCAGTTAGTACGTCAGAAGGAGGTGAAGCTCTTTCAAATTATAAAGCGGCTTTCGAATGCGAATGCACAACAAGTTGGTGGAGGACTGAGGCCTAATGGGCAGGTGCATCTCCCGGGCAGCTGCCGTTTTCCAAAAGTAGAGCTTAGCGGCCGAAAAAACCAAACCACGTGGTCGAAGCATTTAGCCAGGGGTTAACCACATGACTAACAACGCGGTTGCGTTTATTTATTAACTGGCAAGTGGAAAAGCGACCTGTCCGTGGGTTTATTGTGTGTGGTCCACGACGAAGCGGCTACCTTCATTAATTAGGGAAGTTGGCCTGTTGCTCATTTGTTGCCAGCAGCGGTGACATTCTGATTGAGCAGCTCCGCTCAAGCGACTACCATTCCAGCACCTCACTTAGCACGCCCCAAAAAATAAAGAAATACTCATACAGATACAGATACACGAGCAGGTGCTACCATCCAAAAAAATGAAAAGGAAAAAAAGGAGATCCCGAGTCGAAGCAGGTCCTGCCGAAAAGAGCGGGAGCGATCTCGTCGAGCCAGACGGTTCCTTTGTGTCCTCTTGTTTGGTGGCAGCTGGTTTCTCTGGCCAGGATCAACGACTTAGCACGTGGCGCATGTGGCGTTCGCTTCCCCAAATCCTCGGTGCAAAAGGGAAGCGAACGTCACTGGCTCCTGCCAAAAACCAACAACCAAAAAAACCAAAAAAAAAAAACTAAGAAAAAAGGTCACTCGGGAAGTGTGTCCCGGCTATTGAATCCTTGTGGCAGCTGCTCCTTCTTCTTAAATATACCTATATAAATATATATATACACACCTATATATTTTCCCTATTTTGCCTGGCTTTGTGTGCTGTGCTCTTTCTTCGCTTATTTTTTCGTGTTTCTGATTTCATTTACTTTGGCGAGGAGTTGTCATTATTTATTATTGTTTGGTCCTTTGTTTGGCAACGCTCTCCTTAGCGCTTTGTGCGTTTTAATTTAATTACGATTTATGTATGAAAATTTTGGAAAACAAACCCTTGGGGTTGCATCGATTTTCATTCAATACTGTTTGGACAGCGCCGAGGTAATGAATTGGCACAATATTTTTCCAATAGTTTAACAACGGGGTGGAAATTGAAAATCCGATTCCCAGTCCAAAAAAAAAACACTCGAGTCGTTCACACGCAATTGCATTCAGATCCGAATTGAGTTTGATGATGAGCTAATTGAGACATTTCATAAAATCATCTCCTCCTCGCTTTTCACTTATCGGTTTTCAGGGTGGGCACACAGCACAGACTCAGATACATTTATGTATGTATAAGTATCTTTTTGTATGGATGGGATGTCCAGTGTGCATTATACACACGGAATCGCTGGGATATGGCAACATAAGATAATTCGCGTCGAGGCTTAGCGCCTTGAAATCGCCGGGAACATTGTCTGGGGCAATGTTTTCAGATACTTTATCGCCGGGATGCGTTAAAATGTTTCGCGCTTTTTATTGCGCTTAACGTGATTTCTGCCGGCTGTCCCGTCGATCCGAGTTCCTGTTGTTTTTGGCCTTTGCTGCCTTCTTGGCCCTTTCGTAGCCGTATAAATTGACAAACTTATGGCAACGCCTTAACCCTTTTTAGCCCTTCTTAGCTCTTTTTAGCCAGCGTGTGCGGCATTCCCTTATTGATTTTATAATTAAGCGTTGTCATTAAATTTTATGCTCCTGCCACGGCGTCACCTAATTGAGTTGTTGCAGCTGCAGCTGCGGCTAATTCAGTTCTATTTTAACGAGCCAACTAACCTCAAATCGGAGCTGAAACTGCACTTTGCAGACGCCCTAATCGAGGTAATCCTTTGTTTCTAATTCGCCTTAATGCATAAATCATCTGCATAAATTCGCGAGGAATTTCTTTTGTTTTGGACGAGCCGAAAAATGTGTTTTTGTTTGCCTGGCGGCAGTTCATCATGTCCCAGTCAGCGTTGATTGAATGTCTTTCGGTTCGGTGCGGAAATTTCTGAAATTTCTGCGCGGCTCTGGCCATATATTCTCGATATCCACTTATAAATCTCCCGGCTGCCCCATTGTCTCTGGACTTTGGATTCTTTGGGGGCTTTGTTTCTCCCTCTTTCGAAACCCCCTGATTGGCGAGGCGGACAGACTCTGGAATTCCACGGGATCGGACCTAGACCGCGCTCAATTAATATCGTGTGTGGCTTAAGTGCCGCGTCATTCGGTAGTCGCTTGCCACGCCCCCTTTTCATGATGCATTTCATATGCTGACAACTTTATCTAGCTGATGGACATCGTCAAACTGTGTGTGTGGTGCCCGGTGGTGTCTGCTTCCGTTGCCGGAAGGCGCATTGGGACACAGACCTCCGTCTCATCTGTCTCCTCCGGCATCTCAATCTCATTGTGTCGCTAATTGTCCCTGGCCTGTGTGCGCGACATAAGCCGCCGCTGTTGCTGCTGCAACTTCTTGCCCCGGTCCCGGTCGCTCCTTTGTGTCTGTCTAAGCAGCAGGTCATTCTTCCTGTTTATCTCAGCTGCACTGGGAGAAATTAAAATATCCATCCTAAGGGATTTCATATGCGAACACGTATCATTCCATTATAGATCTGTGATAAGTGGTAACCCCATGTAATAAAGGGGTTTGATGAATTCATTCCTATGATCTGCTTGCCTACCTAAATGTATTCTAAAATACCACCCAAATTTTCCCTCTGTGTAGATGGCTGTCTTCCTCTGCCTGTGATATGAGTATTTTTTATGCCGCAACACGCACAATTTGCCTCGGCCAGCGAACACAAACAAAAACAAAGTCAGCTGACTCATGTAGAAATTGACGTCGACCTGGAACTCCTCGGCTGGGAGAAACCTTCGGAAATGGGACCTCTGGAGTCTGGGCGGTGCGTTTAATGAGCGGAACGGATTTCTGAACGCCCCAGCCGGCAGCCGTTATCCTGCCGTCCTCTTCTGTCCACCGGAACGTCTCCGGAAGGCATAGTAGGCACAGTGGGAGCCAGAGCCACACAATGCGCCCATGGATCTGATAGTCTGGCATAAGTCCATAGATCGTCTGGCAATGGAAGTCGTCTGTGCGAGCGTGTGTGCGTGTGCACTTAAAATCCTATTAGGCTCAATTATCCGCTGATATTGCGTACACGATCTCATCTCAGTTGGCTTCCTTTCATTGCATTTCGCTTCGTTTTTCATTCATTCATTCACTCGGCCGTCGCTCGCTAAGGCTGTTTCCCCTGCCAGTGTGTGTTTGTTCCAGGAATTAGTTGACTTGTTGTTTGCATTCAATTTGTCTTCCCTTCGTTCGGTAGCCTAAGACCCTGGGACGATAGAAGATATCCTGGCTGGCAGGACGTGCCGGTACCCTTGGCAAGCTGCTTTATTGTCCAGCACACGCTTCCAACTGACATTGATTCATATTTAGTGGATGTGAATGGACCGATCGGTTCGGTTCGGTTCGGTTCTATTAGGACATCTTAGGATGTCGATGTGTGGCGGTGGTCTCCCACTTGTACAAGACACACAGGACCTCTTTCACTTCGGTCAGCTGCTTCTGCCGGCAGATGTGTGTGTGTGCGTGTCGTTTGTGTAAACGATCTGATTAACGCCGTACTTTGGCTGGCCATCAAGGGGTTAAGGAAATATACAGCTGCTTGGAGCATCAGCTCCTTATATTTGGCATTCCATCGGAGGCAAACACGAGGTACAGATTCAAGAAACATTCGATGCCACTTCAAAAGGCGCCTCGTCTTACCGTTAAATGAAATCACTTTTAATTTCAGTTGCCCTGACGCAGATTCGCAACAAAAAAGAGCGACACAATAAAAGCGCTATAAAAAAGTGTCGTATTTCAAATGTTTCATAAAGACATCAACTAAATCAAAAGCGACAACAGCACCTAAGGCCTCCTTGGCTTCCACGGCCATAAGTTCTTGGCCCAGAGCAAAAAAATACAGAGTGTTGTCTGGCGATCGTTGAAAAATTAATAAAATTAGTAATCAGCTCTTTAAATCAACAGAAATCAAGGGGCAACCAAGGCAGGCACTCAGCCGCAACCCACGTTGAAATCGTGGGTCTTTTTCTTTTTTGTTTGAGGGGGGAGGGCACAACTGTCGCCCCAAAACCGCAGATTAGATAGCGCCGCCGTTTGCTGCTAATGATTTCTATTGCCTCCGAGGCAGCCACTGTGGAAGCCAGGCTCCCATCGCATCTCACATCCCCGCGTTTTGGTGGCCGGTTGCCGGCTCTCGATAGCCGGTTAACTTATAATGAAGCAGCAAGGAGAGTAAGGCAGACAGATTTATATACTCACGCAACAGAAATACCCTTTAAATGAATAATAATCTTGATTAGCAGTCATAATAACTGAGACCAGATAAATTGCAATAGTTTAAGTATGCCTTAAGTTAAGTTAAGTTGTTAAGACTACGTCTTGCCATCTTCACCAGAATACCTCAAGTACCCTGCCAACGAAATGTTTTAACTAAATAGAGAGGTAGAGAGTGAGACTGAGATTCTACGACGTTCAAGGTCTGGCAGGCAAGGAAATTGGAGGAAGCGGACTGCCGCGGAGTCGCAACCCAACCAATTGGCTCACACTTTGGCGCTGGGCCTTGGGGACGGTGGCTGAAGACCCGAGCGTGGAGATCGCGAGCGTTAGATAAACTTGCCACCAGCATCGAGGCATCGAAGTGCCTGCCTTGGGATGGTGGTCTCCGCGGACGCCCCCTTGCCCCTTTCCGATCCCATGATCCTTTCTTTGGGGCTCGTCATCATTATAAAACGAATTGATGTGCGATTATCGCTTTAGGTCTTAGCGCCAGCTTTGAGGATGCGACTGGCTGCATGGGCAAGAGTTAAAGACGTCCAGATTCTGAGCCTGATTATGGCAGGCGCAACCTTACACTGCCTCCCGATCAAGCCCACTGCTTCTGTGCAACCGATTTTGGTTGTTTTATTTATTTTGTTTTATTTGCTTTGCTTATTTTTTTTGATTTTGTGGCCAATAGGCAGGAGCAGGACCAGTAGCTGTGGGAATGCGGCTGTGCTTCGGCTACTTTGCAATTTCTGGCTGGGCTTTTTGCGGTGCGACTGCCAAAAACAATTGAATTCGATTGAATGCACCGACTGGCAAAAGGGAGGCCGCGCATTCGGCCACATTCCACTGGTGGCAACCACAATGCTGGAGCGGCAGCGGCACAAACAACAAAACAATCACAACAACTGTCAACGGCCAGGCGACGGCGCCGCGGACCAGAAACTCTCTTAAAAGACAATCAGCGACACCTTTTTGGTCCAAAATACTATCGCCGTAGCAGCTTTCTGGCCAAAAAGTGGCCGGAGAAGGAAGATGGCCAGAATGAAGAGCGGGCATAAAAAGATTGCCAAGTTCGTTGCTTAAGTCTTTTGTTTCGAATGCAGACACAAAAATTGAACTCTATCCCTTTGTGAAGTGCGAAAGCGACAGTGCAAAGAACAATGCTCCAGCTTCCATCTCGCAGCTCCCGATTCTCCCGACTCCCAATTTCTGATTCCAACTCCATCTGCGGCTCCTGCGCCAGCTTCTGGACTAAACTGAAAGCGAACTGAACTGAGATGCTCCCAAGGCTCCCCAGTTATGTCGCGCCATGTTTGGCGTATGATTTCAAAAATTGCCCTTTTTGGGGTTTCGACTTACAGGCCGAGAGGCGGAGGCCGCCAAATCCATGACATCATATTTGGGTGCTAAAAGCGAGCCGCCCTTCGCAGTGGCCCCGTGTCCCTGTAAATAGAGACGGTAAACGAGATTTTTCCACCATCTCTGCGCCAGGCCTGCGGGAAAACGAGGCGAAAAGAAGGCAGAGATGGTGTCGAAGTTCGCACATCAATTGCACAATCCGCAAACAGCAATAATCACTGTCAGAAGAGATTAAAGCGATAAGCCGAGACAGAGGATGCCCAGGCAGATCAGAGGACCAGACAGTGAACGGAGCTGGGAAACAAAAAAAATAAGCAGAAATAATACAGAAAGCCAGGCAAAAGAAGGGTCCGCAGACCAGCGAGCCAGACAGCCTCAATTGGGTGGCCAAAAATGAAATCATTAACACCTAAGATAATAAAAACGCAGTCCCAGCACCAGATAAACGCATTTCGAGTGCCACTGAACGCCAGGAATGCGTGTGTGTGTGTCTGTGCCTGTGGTTGTTTTTTTTTTGTGTTTTTTTTTTGGGTGATGGGGGGAGCGAGGTGGGGGGCACCGAAGGGCTAAGGCAGGAAGAGGAGCAGACTTTAAGAGGATCTCTGTAAAGCCAAGTTGATTTCTATCTTTTCATGGGAGGTTGGCATTAACGAAAGCAGCAGCAGTAATACTTGCAAGCAAGCTTGAGGATCGGTTCCCAAGCCTCCATTTCCCCTCGTCCCTGCCAACTACCAACTACACCGACCGACCGACCGGCCGACCGACCGATCAAATGCTTCAGCCGACACAAAGCCAATTAATTTATTAAATTGAAGTATGATGCTGGGCCGCGGGGGTCTGCAGAGGATTGCATGAAAGGAATTTTGGCGACAGACGCCTAAAAGCAAAATGGGTTTCGTGTGCCTGTTTTTGGTCAAGAGCAAAGCAGCGTGTTAATTTTTACCAATTTGCGGTGCCAGCAATGCCCAAAAAAAGGAAAAAATTACCAAAAAAAAGAAGACAGAAACAACAAAAAAGACGAATCTTTGGCGATGACAACAACGTCGCTGCAACATGTTGCGAAGGTGCAAAACTAATGGATTTCATCGTCGCCATTCGGTCGCATTTGCCTGCCCCCAATAGCCCCCCGTCCCTCACCCCCCATCACCAACCCCGTTCCCCACCAAAGTAACGAAGTCAACGTCCAGTCCTGGCTGAAAACTGGCAAACAAGACCAGGCCATGAATGTGCTTTGCTTCCCAGGCGCTCATGGACGCCTTTTTGGCCCCCGCTGCCGCTGAAAACCCCCCACCCCCCTCCTTCGGCAGCTCCTCCGCCGCGTTTATATTGATATATTATGGCCACGGTTTCTTTGGGACAAAGATCTGCTTATTATATAAAAAAAGAGCAAAAAAATGCAACAAACACAAAAAAAAGTTAACGAAAAACAACAACAAATCAGCCAGAAACCGAGTCAGAGTTTCAGTGAGTCCAAGTCCAAAAGCCCCGGCACCAGAAAGCAGGGACCAAAGCAGACCCATCCACACATCCCCAACAGCCACAGCCACATTCACATCCATGGTGCCCCATCCTTATACCCATACCATCCACATGGTATTCGCATAAAAGGCGCACAGCAGAAGGCATCGCTGCGGCAGATCTTGAGATCTGATAAGAAAATGATAAAAAGGTAGACGCCAGTTTTTAATTTGATTGGAATGGAATTTTCAGATGATTGCAATGTTGCTAAAACGGCAGCGCCGTAGAGTCCACCGCCGGACAGACGGACACGGACTTGGCGGACGGAGATGGAGATGGAGACGGAACGGATTGGATCGGATCGTTTGGGTACGGAATGGGGATGGGAATGGAGGTGGTGGTGTGTGGGGATCGAACTGAGACCTGTGATATTGCCTGCTCTTGTTGTTGTTGTTGTTGTGGGAGGGGCAACCGAGGATCAGGTGGCGACCAAGAGGGGGACGAGCGAGAGTGCTGGCCAGAACTGAACTCATTGGCAATGGGTCTGTTGCACTTGCCAGATGATGAAGTTGCATGAGCTTGTGCAGTGCTCTACTTTAATAAGGTTTCAGCCTTATAAATTGATTCCAGTTCCTTAAAATATAATATTATTAACGTGTAAAATATTTGTTTTGCAGTAAATGAGAAATACGTTCCTTATTCGAACTTTTACTTTCTTTATTACCTATTATTTCCAATAATAATTTACTGATTGTTATATTCTTTTCTTAATTCCCAATTGATTTCGATTCCTTGTAGGGTATTAGCAAGCTCAGCTTAGCCTGGCCAACATTCCATAGGTAAATTTGCATCTTGCGCCGCGTCTGTCATTTCATTTCACCGAAAGTACACACACACACTTATGTACCGCCAACAGCAACAACAAAGGCCAGCAGGCGATGGCCACATGGGTGGAGAAGGAGGGGGGTCAGAGGTGGTTAAGCGCGGTTTCCAGTGGGGGAACACAAGGAGCAGGGGGAGTCGTCGCCACTGGCGGCCTGAACGAACCGTCGCCATCGTCGCCGCCGCAAGGATGCGAGGAATAGGAAGCAGAGCGGATAGTTCGGTGGTGCCGCTGGCGGCGGTTGCTGGTGGTGGTGATGGTGGTGCAGCCGGAGCGATGCTGATGCCGCCACCTTAATTTATTTCATCTCATGCAATAATTTTTGTGGTTAACAAGTTTTGGCGGCATCGTTAGCGTCTTCACACGCTTGGCGGGATATCAACACCATTTATTGCCGTTTTGGTATTTTCGCAGTCCCATCGCCTCTGTCCCTCCGAAAACCCCTCCCCTCCCCTTTCCCCCTTGTGCTCCCACGAATCACCGAAAGCCCCTCTGGCCCTGTGTCTCTGCTCTTCATTTTGCACTGTTGTTGCTTTTATTTCGCTTTTGTTGTTGCGGCTGGGGCAAAGCGATTTTATTGCTTGATTTTTGCGGTTTATCTGCTCGCTCTCATATAAAAATCGATTGGATTCCCGTGAAATTGATAAGTCAAGTCAACGCCGTTTTCCCTCGCATCCCCCCACCAGCTCATCCTGCTGGCTGTGCAATCCTGGCCATCGTAAATTATTCGCCTCGACTAGTTTTCTACATTAAGAGGCAGACGCCAGCGCCACAGATTTGCCACCGATCCCGATCCCGATTCCGATCCCCAGCTCCATCTTATAGCGATGCCAGTGGTCAGACAGCTCCTACTTCTGCCTTCCGGCGGCCTGTGCCCGGTAGTGTTAAAATATTCGACCACCTAGGGTCCCATGGAATTTATTTAGCCCGAAGTCCGAGGGCACATTTATGCCGCTTTTTATTAAGTTTGGGCATGTCATCAACTTCGCGGACTCACCTCGTTGCTGGCCCCCTCTTTTCATTTTTTATTTGTCGCCTAATTGAAATATTAACCGAGGATTTCACCAGTCTGAGTCATGCATGTGGGGCATGTGCTCGAGTTAGAGTTTTCGGCACGAAGATGGTTCTATGGAGCTGCTGTGACTTCCACTTACGGCCGGGAGTTCAGGAGTCTGCCACTCTTTATTTATAGCCCATCCATCGCCTCATTGTGACTCGTGTGGAGCTCGAGACGTTTTTGGTTATTTTTGCCACATTGCTGTTGTCTGGAGCAGTCACTGGAAATGGGAAAGGGAAAGCGCAGAGCAAATCAACGAATATTAAATACCCTTCAAGTGTAGAAATATTACGCTATTTAACTGCACGTTTCAATGGTTCCAGAATTTATATAATTATAATTACAATTGCTATAATTTGAAACATGTTATATTATAATAAAATCTTGTTGATAATAATTTTAAAAATTGTAAATCTTCATAAAAATAAGCGTATTTGAAGGACTGCTTTCGCATTCCATCTCCATTTGGCGGGGCTAATTACATGGAGCATATTTTTAGGCCCAGACACGACGCTGATTATCTGCAATTCACGTGTCGCTGTCTCCGTACCTCTCAACTCAACTCGACTGCGATTTTGTTCTGTGCTCCGTTCTGTTTCTGTCTGGTCGTTGTCTTCTGCTTGAGTTTGCCAAACAAAAAGTTTGCCAAAAAATGTCAAACGTCAGACGGTTTATTATCAGATCGCCACGATGAGCTGTCACCTCCCCCTAGGCGAAATGGACACGCGAGTAAGTTATTCGCCTCAGCACCGTTCATTGTCCTCCGGTGATCAAAGCACTGCCCTTTATTAAGCATGTGAGTCACCTGGGCTTTTCCCATTTGAATACCCATTGTTGATCGGTTCCAAGATTTGGGGGACTGGAGTCATAGCCATAGAATAGCCAAACATCCAATATTTGCTTAGATTTTATGGTGTTTGTGCCACTTGAACGCACTACAGCATGGAAGTGCCAGCTCATCGGCTTGTAAATCGTTTGAGGATATGTATAGTCGGATTGGGGGAAAGTTATCGGCCAATGGTCAATGCTAAGACAAGCCGGAACAGCTCAGTGACACTGGTTGGTCTCGGGGCTAATTAGACGGCCAGTCAACACTCGGTACGAAGTGAAATTAAATAAATATAATCATTAATTTATCGTGCCCCTGCTCACAACCCTCAACTCGGAGTTAAAGTCGGCTTGCTAGCGGGCTCAACGGCTCACCACAAATCATCAAAAGTCATTTAGCAAACATTTGAAGTTGAAAAATAGCCTTCAACTTGCTTCAATGCACTTGAAGAGAATCAACCGCAGAGCAGATGGACGGGGGTAAGGTTAGGGAATATGGCCATATACTATATACCCATGGCCCATGGCCCTTCCATGAGAATCGGAAAGGGAAAGGGGAGCCGGAATGGGAACGGCAGCAGCGGCAACGGCGGCAACTTTTTACGGAAGCGGCTCAGGTATAGAAGAGCCAAACCAAAGAGTCACGTCACGCGTGGGTGCCCCCCACACAGAAAGAAAAAAAACACACAGAGAAACAGAAAAACAGACTATATAAAATAAAAGACACACGGATGGACAGCCAGGCGGACGGACGGATGGACAGTTCCAGTTCCAAGTCTCTGGGCGTACTTAGCGCTGTTGAATAATTTCCACAACCACGAAACCCAATTGAAATTAGAGCCCAGTTTCAGATAGCCTCGTACTGCATGCCCCTGGCCACATGTCGCTACCACTAACAACCTGCCCCGATCTGCTGTAAGCCAAGTGCATTTTCATTTCCATTTCCTCGCCGTTTTCTCAGCCAGCCAGCCAGCTACTCATAATGCGGAAGATTGCACCAAGTTCAGTTCGCTCCTTACTTTCCTTTCCTTTCGGTTCCGTTCCGTTCTGTCTCATTTTGTTTATCTGGCCGCTCGGATCTTGAGGTTTCTACGTTCTGTACTTTGGCTGTTGGGTTTTTAACACAATTTAGCGGCGTCTCAGACGGCTGAGGGCTATATCCATACATACATACATATATGTATGGGCTGGGCTGGCGAGGGCGGGTAGATCGGATCAGAGTGCTATAACGGCTTTGTCTTCGGTTGCACAGACCCTGTTGCTCGAACATTCAACACCAGCGGATAGCCCAGTGCAACAAGTGCACGGTCAACGCATTTGAATCTCATTTACTTTCATTGCAATCACTTAGCCAGAGAGCCTAGATAAGCAAAAAACGAAGCAATCCTTATCGGTCTGTTTGTGTCATAATATAGATTGCCCAACTGCAATATCTTGGTGCCTACTCTTGGCCATAAAGCTCTATTTGCTAGCTTTATAATTCAAGCCAACAGTAAACCCCTTGTCGAATCGGAAATAGATTCGTTATTAGAATGGAATTTTGCACCTCATTTTATGATGGCTAAATGCGGAACCTGAATTTAAATGTGATAAGATAATGTTTAGATGAACTATTAAATGAAACCATTCACAATTGTGGTATCATTGTAAGTCATTTACCCTTCTAAATCTTTAAGTTACTTAGTGGGAATTAAATTAGAATTGTTTTCCTTTAGTTTGTTTTCCCAACTTGGTTCCATCTTACATTGCCGGCCTCCCCTGTGACGAGAAATAGGAATTGGATGTTTGCGCCTGCGCGCATTTCGAAATTGCTTTTTGAAAATTTTCATGTTTTCATGTTTGTTATTGTTGTGGGCTTGGCTCGCTGCCCATGTTGTTCTTGTTGCCATTGTTTGTGTATATATGTATTTATGTACATATGTATATATGTGGGCATTTGTTGATGATACAATGACGCTGCGCTTGGCAGCTGTTGTCTGTCGTCGGCCAGGTTCTAAAAGGGAGTGAGGGGATCTGGATCCCTGGATTCTGCAGCTTGTCCAACGTTTGCTTCCAGCACTTCCTTCCGTACTAGACAATGGAGCCTCTCTCTCATTTTGCAGCTTTTCAAATATATGCTTACCAAACTGAAGACAATCTACCTGCCCGAACTCTGAACTCTGAACGCTGAACGCTGATCGCTGAGCAGCGGCGACAGGTGTCGAGCTTTATTTCCGCTTCCGGGCGCTTTTTGCGTAGGAACACTAGTTGGCCCAATCGATAAGAACACTCATTTGGTAGCGTTTGTTTTGTTTTTTGCACTCTTATCAGCTGGCGGTAAGTAGGGTAAGTACCTGATTCGCTCATTCAGAAACTGGCAATGACGTAGACCAAGTTGGCCCAACTCCGTCACAAGTGGCCGACTTTGAACTCTTCTTTGCTTCTGGCTTTTCTTACAATTGTCGCACTTGTCACCACACCACTGCCGCACCACCTAAGCTCCCCTTTTATGCTTTTTTTCTTTTATTTTTTTTCTTCTGTCAGCTTCTTTTATTGTTATGCGCAGTGCGTAGAACAAGTGGAAGCTTTGTTTGACAATAACAACAACAGCGAGTGAAAAATCAGCAGCTGGGGCAAGTAAGAAACAAAATAAAAAAAAACGTTAGTTTACACGACTTCCAAGCGCTGGACGGAATCACCTGCCGCATTTTGTTTTTTCTGTAGTCGCTGTTGTGGGCTTGACATTTGACAATAAAGCAAATAATCATGGGAAAAAAACTGAGCCCCCAGAAGAACGACGACTCGCCGCCGCAGTCATCATAAGAAAATATCAAAAACGGGAGGAAATCCGGAACCGAAGTCAAAACAAACGAAAGCGTTGAGTTAAGATCTGTTGGATGAAAGCAAAACTAAATTGAGATGGACGACTTTTGTAAGGGTCTCATATTGTGATCGATCGATTAGGAATAAATATTTCGGATTAATTCGGAAATTTATTAGCATATTGCTCATTGCATTTAGGCAAATTGTTTGTGATGGTATCTAAGATCAGTTATGAATCCAAACTTTCTTGAACTAGATAAAATCGCCGACAGTACATTTAACTTATTCAAACGCAGCATAAACGCACCTCTTTCATCCAATTACTCGGAATGACTCATTGAACTAGGACTTGAACTCTTTGCGTATGAGCAATAATTTTTAAAGACCCTCCGACTGGAAATCATGTATATCAGCCTATCAGAAGCTCGACGATTATGAGTAACTTATTGGAAATGGGAGCAAACGCCAATGGCAACAGTCCTCTTATCTATCTTTATCTATTGGATTGGTTATATCGTCGTTAGACGCCTATTTAAACGTCACCGGGGTCGATTTCCCTTCTAGTTCGATTTTAACTTTAACTTGTAACGACGATATTTTTTTAATAAGTTGTGGGTGTGAAAAGTTTTTCTAGCATATATTGTAAGACTTATTACGGTAAGAAATTATCCTTGCAGCAGAGGAATAAAGTGATTTTTCGAGAGAGCGAGAGAGAGAGTAAATCGGATTTTGTTCTACAAAAAATGTTGTAATACCCTAAATTTGGTAAAAAAAATGTAATTTGAAGTGGTGAGGACCTTATAGATTTAGAGAATTTGAGGCTAAAAGTACTAGAGCAATCTCTAGAGATATTAGCATGTTGTGAAGCATACTTTTAGAGACCTAGAGGTGTTTTCGAATAACTAAAGGTCTCGTGCCAACCTTGATGTTCCATATTAAATATCCCAATTGTTAACCACAAATCGCCTTTAAGTAATTAATATAAAGTAATGAATTGGATCACCCGAAATTGTTGAGAGAAAACTGCAGGGTTGAGAAAATGCTGGCGTTGCTGTGAGAAGAAAACGTTGGAGAAAACACTCAACGTTTGAGCGAAAAGAGCGTGCCGAAGATATTCGAACACGGCCGAACGCAGTCGAACAAATTCCGACCAGTGAGATACGTTTGAGTCGTGAGATACGTATGAGTTGTATCCGTGAGATACGTTGTGAATGCTACAACTCTGCTCTGCATCGGTGAGATACGTTTGAGTCGTTTTCGCGGCGTCAAATCGAGCAGACCTGTGCCGCTCCGTAGAGCGAGTTCGCCCAAATAAAAAAAGAATTATACGAAATTCCGCCTGTGTTAGGAGCAGAGAAAAGAATAATTTTAAACCAACATACACAATCAGTTAGTTTCCACCGACAGTCCGCAGAAACCATTCGACGGCAACGGAACGGGCGCGCGATTGTCGGCAATCCGAAAGATAGCCAAATATTATTATTGTTCAGATACTCACTGAGGGCGTTGATAAAAGATCACCCAGACAACTGCAGATCCGAGTGGAGTGTTTTGAAATCAGTGAAATTCTGTGTGAAAAATCGTTGATTTATTAATATTCAAGAAAAAAAGTTCCCAGCGAATTTCATCAGCCGAACCGAAGTGACCCACCAAGCAAATCGAACAACACAAATCGATCGAACGTGTAAAAGGACTTTCGTTTTCATTAAGCGTGTGCAATTGCTGATTTTCCCCGGCAAAGCGGACTTTTTGCGGAATGAATGAAAAAAAAACAGCAGTGGCAACTATAACAATAAAAACAACAACAGTGCAACAACAGCCGGGGCATCTTCATAGATCTTGGCTCTCCTGAAGCAACAACTTCTGCCTGCACTTGGTATATGTACTTATCACATAGACATATATACGCACAGATATATAAAACAAAAACGATCGATTCTCGTGCCAGCGCGTGTGATTGTGTGCGTTCCCATGTTGCATATAGTATATATGCACAAAAATATATATATACCTAGAGCCGACTGTTGCGACGACTTTTCTATATAATCGGCTAGTGAGCACGCAGACATCGAAAAGGTGCACAAATACATCAGCAGATGCGGGTATATATGTATTGCACATATATCTAGCCAAAGCCAAAGTAGAAGATATATATGCGTATAAGCTGAACGCGGCGCACTCTGCTCTGTTTTTTCTTTTATAATTACTTTTGTCTAAAATTAGAAGACGTGTGTGTTGTGTGTGCCCCGTCCGTGTATCCGTATCCGTGAGATACGCGTGAGTGTCCGCGTCTGCTATATCGCACATCATCATCGCCGTACACCATCCGCCGTCCAACATCCACCATCACCATCACCATCATCATCATCATCGCCATCCCCATCATCATCGTCGTCTTCGTCGTCGTCGTCATCAGAGATCAGAGATCTGCAGCGGTGTGTGTGCCAGAAAAGACGACTCGTGAATCAGACTACGGCTACGACTACGGGTGCGACTACGGCTATATAGGCGAGAGATCGCGTATACGGCCAGACAAACATTATAGTATATCTGGCGCCGAGGATTACAATTACAAGAGCAGCAAACGCACCAGCAGCATCAGGAGCGGCAGCCGAAGCTAAAGCCGAATACGAGTACGAATACGAGTACGAATATCCGAGCCCCACAAACGAATACGAATACAAATACGAATCCGAACCCGAATCGAGGCGATACGAAACGATCGCGCGCGTGAAAAGCCTCGTGAAGAAAAGCGCTACGAAAAAAGTGGGGGAAAAATCAAACGCCACGCGACCTTAGGCCCGTCCAATTTGGGGAGGGCGTGCAGCGGGGCGTGGCCGTGCGTCGACTCCTAGCGATCGCTCAAGTGAAACGCGGCGAAATTCTGTTCAGATAACAAAAATGAGTCACCAAAATAAGCAGCAACAGCAGCAGCAGCAACATCAAAAGAAACAGCAACTATCGAGTGCGGCCAAGTGTTCATAAATTAATGCTAGGCATACAGTGTGTTAGACCAGTCCGAAAGACACTATCCCCCTCTCTCTCACTCTCGAACAGTCCGTCTCTCTCTTGCCCCTGCTGTCGCTCAAAATGCTACGAAACTATCGAAAGTATTTGCAGGATAAACGGAAATACGACAAGCCACAACGACGAGGCAGCGAATTTTACATTTGTCACGTTTAGGCAAATTGCAAGGACACAGGACACACCAACCCCCCAGCAGCAGCAGCAGCATCACGCAGCAGTACGCAGCAGCAGCAGCAGCAAAGCGCAGCAGCAACACTCGCTATCGAGATTTTGTACATAAAGTCGGGGCAATAGCAGCAACAACTTTGGAGGACGCCATGTATGCGCAACATTTGCGCAAATGGAGTCTAAAAACAAAAAAGCAACTAATGCCATTGATATTGCTAATTATCAGCTACATGTTGCTACTAAACACATGTGTGTTGTCGTCGTCGGCGACGACGCAGCAGCAACAACAGCAGCAGAAGCATCTTTCAAGATTATGGGAAGGCAGTGCCGAAGAAAGCAGCTACTATATACCACTGAGTTCGGATAATGGCAGCGGGAGCAGTGAAAGCTCCGCCGAGAGCGGTAGCAGCAGCAGTAGAAGCAGCAGCAACATCGACAACAATATCTTAAGTAGGCTGCTCAGCCTCAACAGCAATAGTCTTAGTAGCCGTAGCAATGTTAAGTTAAAGCCAGCAACAGTATTCGATGCCGGCAGCAGTACACCCGCTCAGCAGGAGCAACATGTGGCTGCCGTGCCAGAGCAGCAGCAACAGCAGCAGCAGTCAATGCAAAAAGTTCCAAATACGTTAATCAATAGTCAAATATATAATTTATTATACAATGGCATGCCCAGCGAGGCGGCGAGCAGCAAAATGCGTCGCCACATTCAACCATCACAGCTGCCACATCAGCCAGAGAGCATAGCGCAATTGCCGAGCAATTACAGCATTCGGCCGGCGGTGCGGAGCTATCTCATCGAGTCCTACGAGATGCCAGAGAGCCAGTTGGAGGATCGCAGTCCGGAGCAGGCGGCGCGAAGTCGTCGGGATGGCAGCAACACCAACGGCAGCCGGCAGCAACAGCGCACCGGCCACCGGCAACAGATGCAGCAGGACAAGCGCGATCATCGCCGGCAGCGGCAGGATCAGCAGAAGGAGCAGCGCCAGCAGCAGCAGCATCAGCACCAGAGCGGCAACAAGCACCACCAGCAGCAGCAGCAGCGCAGGAAGCACCAGCGGAAGCACCAGCGATACAACCGCTACTGCTCCGCCCGGGATCCCGCCCAGTTGGCCTTTGCGGCGCCCACCGTTTTCCAGGGTGTCTTCAAGTCGATGTCCGCCGATCGGCGAGTGAACTTCTCGGCCACCATGAAGGTGGAGAAGGTGTATAAGCAGCAGCACGACCTGCAACTGCCCACTCTGGTGCGATTGCAGTTCGCGCTGAGCAACTCCACCGGCGAGTGCGACATCTACAGGGAGCGACTGATGCCGCGGGGCATGCTCCGCTCCGGGAACGATCTGCAGCAGGCGTCGGATATATCCTACATGATGTTCGTGCAGCAGACGAATCCAGGCAACTTCACCATCCTCGGCCAGCCCATGAGGGTCACACATTTAGTGGTGGAAGCGGTCGAAACGGCTGTGAGCGAAAATTATAGTGAGTGGATTTCGATTTTTAACCTAAAGGGTGGGCCTAGAATAAGTTTTTAAAAAACAGTATTATTCAAATGAATTCGAATCGATATATTCGTTGGGTTTGATAAGAAAAGTTAGCCAACGATCATTGAACCCACTATGAGTATGATGGTCTGCAAATCTCGGAAATATTGCATTCAACTAAAAGTCATGATATGAAAATCTCCCGAAATCTCCCTTTCTCTCGCCACCTTTCTTTCGGCTTCCTCCCATTACCTTTCTTTCTTACCGTCTCTTTCGCGCCGTGTCAGCTGCCTCTTTCTACTCTCCACGTTGCTGGTTGTTGTTTAATGAAATTTAGCTGCTTTTTGCAGCTGAATTTCTTATTTGCCAACTTCACGCTCTGCTAATATTCACCAGACCGAAATAATTTTATGCAATACACTCACACCACTGCCACACACACACACACTCACATGCAGGGAAACGTTGCACATGCGCCTGTGCGATTGCAGTTTTGTTGTTGTTGTTTTTTTTTTTTGCCAGTCTAGGCTCTGGTCTTCTTCGGATTCTTCTACTGGATTCTTTTCTTTGTGCCCGGCACAATTTGGTTGCTGTGCAACAAAAATGCTCACATCTAGAATTTATTATTGCCGCTGCCTCGGCTGTTGCTAGTTGCACATTTTAATTAAATTCGCATTAACTTTGCTCGCTGCTCCCGGCTTCTTCTCCCTATCTCCCCTAATCCCCTACTCCCTTACCATCCTCCTGAAAAGTGGGAAAAACTTTGAAAACTCATTTCTGTCCGCCCGTCTTTTTAGCTCCAATGTGCAACTCACAACGTCATCGTCATCGTGGTGGTTTGTTGTTCTTGTTCTTGTTCTTCTCGCTGATGTTGCTGTTGTTGTTGTCTGCATTCGACCTTTGCGGTTGGCAGACCCAACCAAACCCTACGTTCTTCTCCCACTGCTGTTGTTGTAATTATTCTTGCGTCGCGGTTCATGGAGTTTTGCGTCTGTAATGCGACTAAGTGCGATCACCCGGTCCCGCCCCCTGCCGCCTCCCCCGCCTTTGACATGGGTTCTCTTCACACCCTCGAAGGGGGTATTCCAATTTTGGCTAGCAACAAAGGTAGAAATTTGTTTTTCGAAACTTCAATGGACTTTTTAAATATGGTATATAAAATTTGAAATTATGTTATAATTTCACATTATATAGAATATTATAGTTCTTGAACCCTAGGAAGGGCATATAAACTTCGACTACCTTGAGCTAACTTCCTTTCCTTTTATTTATTTATGTTTGTTGCTGTTGTCTTTATTGTCTTCTCCCTCTCGGATTGTGTGCTTTGTTTCATCGCGGGCGCAATTAGATTTTTAATTCATTTTCTCTCTCCACATCGCTCCTTAGCTGCTGTTTCAGCTTCTGGCTCTTCCGTCATGGCTCCCGCACACGGAGTGGGAGAAAAAGAAACCCCCCTCCGGTATTCCCAAGATCCCCAGATATATGGTCACATATAGATACAAACATACATGCATATGTATACCCCTTTGAAGACCCAACCCTTTTCGGAGCTCCCCCCGCATCGAAATCAGCTGCAATCAGCTGTTCTCTCGCGCTTTGTCTTTTTGGGTTTATTATCTGGTGTTTATTTACTTTCTGGCATTTGCTTCCTTCTCTCTCCTTCTGTTTCTCCCTCTCTTTCTCTCTCTCTCTTTTCGCCGACTTCACAGACCTCATCAATGAACATATAGCATTAACAGGATATTTACTTTTTGCCCCGACTGATTTATTTTGACTGCGAACGCAGCAAATGCCTGGGAATCGATTCGCAACTGGTAGCTGGCAGTTCTACAAGCAAATGTATGGTATATTAAAAATCGATTACTCATCGAAATGCATACTAATCAATCCACCCACACAGCAGCAGACCGAATTTTGCCAACTCCTTTCACTTTGCCAATTTCCTCAATGGCCAAGAGCTGGCCAATTTGCATATGAGGTCATAAAGCCTGAAGATCGTTAAAATCTATAGTCCAATCAAAGCCGAGAAATGGAATCAAATCGTTCAGATCAATCAAAATCTGACTCGGATCGGTAATTTTACAACCTGAACTATTTTCGGTGGCTCAAAGACGAGATTAGCGCGGGGGAAGCGAAGGGATTTATTATTATGCATACGCCCCGTGTGACGACGCAGCTTGCGCTCTGCTTGAAACCAATTAAAATGCCTTCGAACCTGACTGAATCGGTAGTATCATGAATTAACTGGTCGCATTTTATGCCCAATTTACACCCACGCCGTGAACGTCAGTCGCCGCCAGCAAGAGTGTGACTTGAATATGCGAAAAAAAAAAAACAAAATTTGTGGCAGGGAAAACACAAAGAAGAGGCCATGTGAAAAGTAAATAAAGTCAGATATTTTGTATTTAGCTGCGGGGCTACTACGGTTTGTTCTTCGCCTGTGCTGGCCATTGTTGTTGTCGAGGTGTTAAGTAAATTAGCTGCTCATAAAACATGATTTGATCTGGCAGCAGTTGGAGTCGCGAAGCAGAATCATCGGCTTAGCTCATGATGTTTGTTGTTTGCTGGTTTGGTTTGGTTTATTTGCTTACTGGTTTGCTTGGTCATCCGAAAGCGGAGACAAACTGGCAGTGGCTGACACAAAACTAATTATATGGCTTACTAAAAGTATACGTATATACTTAAATGTTTGCCGCTGCATTATGTAATAATATAGATATTTGTCACTGCACGCAGCATTGAATATTCATTTTCTCATTGCGGTCTGTAGTTTGTCACCTTGCCAAAGCACCACCAATAATCTCGAAAAGATTTTTCATTGAGAAAAGCAATACCTGGTGTGTGTTCGAAACTGAGAAAAAAGCAAGAAACACCGCAGAGAACCTTGACTGCTGGGATTCCATTACTTGAGTCGACATGGATAACCTGCGACTCTGGTTTCGGTTTCTCTTCTGGGTTCTCCACTCCGGTTGCACTTGCTAGAAAATGGGAAATGTGTTTTGTTGTGTGGTGTTTGGCAAGCGATTACAAAACGGAAAACAGAAAGAAAACGCCAGAGCGGAAAATGCTTTTCAGCAGCATAGCGACACAGCGCAGTTCGCATATTTAGGTCAACGCCTACGAGTGGAAGCGACAAACTTACCCAACGGCACCCACAATTCATCATTTCTCAGCTCATCTCCTTATCTCATCTTTTCTTTTTTTGTGGGGGGTGTCTGGTCTACCTGGTCATAAGATTTTCCACGTCGGTGGGTGGGGGGGGGTTGCTTATTTAGCGTCACGCCAGAGAAAAGACAAGTTTTCGTTAGTCTTCTTGTCTTGTCTGCGATGGCTCTAGTTGATTTTGTTTTTCTTTTTTTATTTCATTTTTTTGGTAATTAAGTATGAATGGCGGCGCTAGATGACGAACCTTGGTTCGTTTAGGTAGTAAGTGTAAAGGGGTTGACTCAGCTCCCTGACCAGACCAGCCCAGCCCGCCCCCTTTTCGACTACTCAGTAGTGTCTGGCACTCGAAAAAATCGTTTTCCAAATAAATTTTATCAATCTAGAAGCCTTGTCTATGTAGAAAAAACAAGATCTATTTGAATTATGTCCATAATTTAACTATGAAGACTTGCTTAACCAATTTTTTTATTCCAATCTGAGATTTTCCTAAGTATCTCATCTAGAACATAAGGGCAAACATTTGCCGCAGGCACCCCCAATTCTTAGGGCCACTGGTGGGTATTTTCTGCGAGTGTAGGGGCCCCTTGGGACTTGGCTGGCGGGCCGTTTGGCATGCGGGAAATAGAAAATTATAACGAAATGAAATTTTCAAATGGCATGCCATGTTTCCTTGCCTTGCCTCGCGACTCGACTCGCTTGCCTCGTTTATGAGTTTTATGCTATTTCTGGCCGCGCCGACAGCAGAGCAGCAACAGCAACATCGGCAGCAGCAACATCACGCAGCTGAAAGCCATTCGAGAGTAGGAAGACATCTTGGTCGCCATAGGCTTGCCAAAAAAACAAAACGCCCCAGTCCCCCTCCCCGGCAACCGAAAAAAAGTAAATTCGAAAAATCAAGCAACTAGAAAATCTGCCCGCTTGTTAGCCCTGCCTGCAATTTGCATTTGCAGTTGCACCGGCAGTCGGGTTTTTCTGGTCCATCTTCCCAAGTGGCGCTAATGGAGCAATCTTGGCCAGATAGGAAAATCGAGAAAAAATCGGAAACTTGGCGATCAATGAGCCCCTCTGTTGTTCCGATCCATCCACATCCACTCGAGCACTCGAGCAGCGGATGTGACATAATCTGATTGCCGGTTGCATTGCCTATGCAACGTACCGCCGAAATGGATAAACCGAATGCCATTCATAAGGTCTCTCAATGGGTCCATCCAGATCTGTGTCGGCGCGATATCAAAGGCCCCCTCAGGTGGCGCTTCCTCAAGCGGCTGATCTACATAATTAGACCAGGGCGAATATGAAATGCCCTACCATAAATAATGCCAAGACTTATGATAATTTGTCACAGCATGACTCTCCGAAGTTCGGTTTCTATTTATAAGTATCTATATATAGTATAGTATAGTATGGTATACCCCCCGTTTGGCAAACTTCACCTCAATTAGCCATTCAGCATTTGCGTTAATTTGCGCGGCACTTGCGGCACATTCCCCAATACCAAAAATAAAAACAAAACGAAACGCCATTCGTAAAAAGATAAATGATAAGAGATGAGTTCGGACGGACTAATTGTTTTGGTTGGCTGTTAATTTCTGCCCGCATAATCGCACTGCCCTCGGCCACCTTCTGCTCCACAAAAACAAAAAAGCGCTTCAACAGTTGCGCACGCGGCCAAGATTAATGGCCAAAAAGTCGGCGACCAACCGATCGACCGTCCGAATGATCGACCGGCCAAGTCGACCGACGCACAGATAGATATTGAAATTGATTGATATTTGAAAAATCATTTCGGTTCGTACGGCTTGGACTCATTATTAGTTTCCCATGGATCATTTTCACAGCTAATGGTTGGCTTGGGAGCACGAGCTTCCCAGCAAGTCGCATTCCAAATTTGTTTTTTTTTTTCGGCTGCCAAGTCAAATCAATTTGCGTTGGCGGCTCTGGCGCTTTGAACTCGGGAGGCAAAAAAAAATCTTAAAACGGTGGGAGGAGTTGGCCAAAATCGTTTACCACTAGTGTTTGAAAAACTAGGCTAGTAACTAGCCGCTAAAACAAGAGGAGTTCAAGATCGCTGACCGTTCTGACCACGGATCCCTTGTCCTTTCCTCGACTGGCTATCTTAATTACGCATTAATTACATCAAACATTAATAATTCCACATGCCAGCCGACCGAGCGGCTGCTCATCTATCTACTTCAGTGGCAGCAACACCTCCTCCTCGATCTGGGGATCAGGATGGGGATCAGGTTGGGGATCGGGTATCAAGGCGGGCACCTCCTCTGTATCTGTATATTAAACTGTCTGCCTGCATCAAATTGCAAGCCATCCTGGTCGTCGTCGTCGTTGAGTCGGATCTTTGGATCGTTGGATCGCCATCGCCGGATCGCTCTGTTCTCTGTCTGCCTTCTGAATTCGCGATGGCAAGTTGAGAAATTTGCCTTTGATATCGACCACATGTGTGCACATCGAACAAATACTAGGTGGAAAGTCGAAAATGTTCCGAATTATTCACAATCTCATCTGCAGGCTTCTGATTTTTAAGACCTTCTGGTATTACAAACACAATATCTTTGTTGTAAATACTTAACTGAATTTGTGTAATTTTTCTGCGTGCAAATATGCAGCCAGTTCTGAATCTTCCGAATCACCCTGCCTCCGCGTCTTGCCCCCCTTCGCTTTTCTTTTTAGCCGACGATTTAGTCCATTTCCCGCTCATAATCGCATGAAGTTGTTTGCCTCCACCGAATGGCTTAATCCGCCAGATCGACGCGCCTGTGTTGACTCAATAATTCCCTAACACCTCTTTTTACGCATTTTATTGAAAGTTAGCGGGCATTTTACTTACCTGCGTGGGAAAATCGACTAATCTGCCACCGCCCCGAGGAGTCAGTTTTTGTTATTAGAGCGGTAACGGACAGGTAACGGGCCACATGTCTGGCCGGAAATTCCCCGTTGACCCCCGACCCCGTGTCCTTATGACGAATTCGTCACTTGGCGTGAGAGCACACCTGGATTTCCCAGCGCTTAGCCAGCGGAAATTCCAGAACACCTCCGGCCCACTGGCCCTCAAAATTGATGTATGCTCTGCTACGAAGAAGCAGAAGCAGCAGTGTTTTATTAGCGGAAGCATCCGCCAAATTGCACCCAATCTGCAGTTTGAAGTGCTTAAAACCCCCCGCCTCCCTGTGAATTTCCGCCGGCCGGCAAGGTGACCGTGTGCTAAAACAAAATTTTTATATCGAAATTGCCGCCGGTCAACGCGCGCGCCTGCCCAATGGCCACTTTAACCACGTTTCAGCGCGTGTTGGCCTTTTTGGTTCCCAAGCTTTGTTTGGCCCACACAGACAGACACTCTACTCTGTTCGCGTATTGGTATGTGTGCTCTTACACTCACTCACACACACAAAGGCACACACAAAAGCCATTTCGGACAAGTTGGAGTTGCATTTTTAGCAGCATTTTTGTTTTTGTGCGGCATTTTATTCATCGCCGCTGGCTACAAATTTGTGGCTGCTGTGGCAGGCTTCTCGCATCTGGGATCTCGACTCTCGAGTCGCCACTGCCACCGGTTGGCCACCAATTCCAGCCTCTCGGCTTCACCTTGTGCACCAAAAGCTATTTAAATGGTATTTAAATGTGTCTAAAAGTAATTTTTTGCGCATTTAATTCGCATTTTTTGTTCGACGAGTATTTGGCAAAGCACTTAACGACATTTATGAGTATATTTCATTAAAAATGAAAACAGCATCGAGTGCCTGACATAATGCGTCATAATTGAGGCGGTTTTTGTTCACTTTTTTGCATTGTTGATGGTCAAACGCGTTGCAAGAATTCAGTTGACAGGCGGCTTGGCTGCAAACGATGGAATCTAGGGGGTTAATTAAAGAGCCTTTTGGAAAACTCAGCCTACGATGAACCGAAAACTATATACCCTTGCTGTGATTTTGGTTAATTTACGTTTAAGATTAAAGAATTCTCAAAAGGGAAAAATATTCGTTAGACCTTATAGCGCATGTTGCATGTGCAGCCAGAATTCAAAATGTTGCTATTCTGCCGCAAAATATTTTCACACACACGAAAATGATTTCAACTTGCCACCAGCAACCATAATAACAGCTAACAGCGGCAACAAGTGGCCAAGTAGTCGCTGCATGCCACACACAGCAAACAAACAGCAACTGTTTTTGCTGCTGCTGTTGCTGCTGCAATTGCTGCTGCTGCTGCCTCCTGCAACAAAGAAGGCAACTAGAAACTATCCAATGGCCACCAGCAGCAATAGCAACTGCAACTGCAACATCAGCATCGCCACATGCTTGACCAGCCGACGAGACCAAAGCGAGCGCATAAAGCATAAAAAAGCGCAAAGCCACAAGAAGTTGCAAGTCGAAAAAGTCATTATATGCGACAACCAAGTCGTCGATATTGGCAGCGACGCCAGCAGCACACTGAGAGTAATGCGTCCTAGAATCTGGACCGACAATATATCTACTGCAATGTAATGTAAATGAAGATTCATATTCTTTCAGATGTTTTCTCATCAAGATAATTTTACACTTTATTTTGCCATCTCATATTAAGATTCTTGGCTGTTTTGCAAACTGCAAGTTTTCTCTCTGTGCAGCTGGCATCAAACGGCGACTTTGGCTTTGGCTGCGACACATTTGCTTAAATAGCAACAGCAACAGTTGCTGCCGCTGTTTGTTGCTTGTTTGGGTGCTGCGGCGCAACAGCGGCAGCAGCAACAACAACAGCAGTGCCCATTTTTTTTATTGCCGCAGTTGGAAAATGCAAGGCGGACGCAATCGGGGGTATCTTGGATTTCCAGTTTTCGGTTCCCACAATGCAAAATTAGGTACGAAGCGTCGTCCCCATGACGTAATTAGCATAGAGCAGTCGTTGTTGTTGCCGTTGTCGGGAGCCCATAAAGCGTATTTACCGCACAACGCGCCAGACGCACTGCATCTGGAATGGCAGGGGGGCGAAGTGGCGGCGAACTGGGGATGTGGAAGAGGGAGGGGGGAAGAGGGGAAAGGGGTCAGGTGGCCAGGTTGGAGGGGCTGTGTTGCCTTTCAGTCAGGTGAGCCATTGCCATTGCGCATGTGTGGCGGCGGGAGAAGGTGGAGCAGGCGGAGCAGCTGGACGAGGACGTTGCCATAACTCATATATGTGGCCTGCTCGCCGGCAATTGTCGTGGCAGTCGGGGCCAGAAATAAAAACATTTCGTTTAACGATCTTTATCGATGCGATTATTGATTGTGTGTTCATGGCCTGGCTGTTGTGGCAGCAACATTGCGGCTGCAGCAACATGTTGCCGGCGCAGCAGCAACATCGCGCTGATCGCAGACAATTTGGTTATAACTTTCAGAGGCAGGATGTGGCTTTATCTATGAAAAGACCATGTCCTCCGTTCTCTCTTTAACCATCAATAATATTTTATTACAATTCAAATTACTATATCAACCATGTTCTATTTGATTTTCTTGGCTTGTGTCATAATATAATGGTGCCAATGACGAACATAATTTAATTCGAATTTGTACTATGCGTGAGATAGTTTTCAGTTAAGTAGAATCCGTCTACTTTTAGATTGACTTAAGTTATTAGATAATTGGTCTGGCAATTTCCATCAGCGAGTTACTCAGCTAGTGGTTTATCTCTTGAGATGTCAGATCGCCAAGTTCCTTTGCCCCACCTTATTGTTCCCGCAACCAGCTTTCAATTATTAGATTAACTTTGAGGCGGCTCACAAGCAGGCTGCACGCTCATCTCAGTTCATTTTCACCTGGCGATGCAGCACCACCACACTCCGCTCGCTCCCCATTGGAAATTCTTGGCATACTTTGGCTGACAGCCGGGCAATTGTCGGCCATCCGAGTGCTCCTGCCTTGGCCACTATCCATGGAGCGGCTGCCTCCTGCCAACCACTTATTACGTAATTATTTAGCCACATCGAGCTGCAGCAGCAGGAGGAGCTGAAGTGCCAGATGCAGCATCGCCCTGGGCACGTGTTGCCAACTGACTTGGGCACCTGTTTCACCCGAGTTCGAGCCCGAATCTCTTAGCTATTTATGCTATAATTTCTGGCATGCAGCCGACGAGAAACTGAGATGTTGCAGCAGCATCAATTCAATTTGCATGCCATGCCCTCGGGCTGGCTGCTCATCCAAGTTCGCCACTGCTGATCCTGATAAGCCATCGCCATCGATTCGGAATTGGATGGCAGATACAGTGAGGCGGCGATCTTAAGTACCAGCCAATTTAGTTGCAGTCGAGCGGTCACGTGGGCAGTGAGCAGTTAACGGCATTTGATAACTGTTTCACGCTTTTGCGTTTGCAATTAAGCCGGATGGCATAGAAACTTTTGATCATTTCATAGACCATAAAGTTGGCTCGACACGCTCTCACCCAATGAAACCGTCAAACGGTGGCTACGACACCTCGACGCGGGCAACAGTGCGTATGAGCAATGCAGCAGGTGGATTTTCGGAAAATATTTAGACATCCTTTTACAACTTATACATATTCATAGTAGAGAAAGGATTAAAGTGAAGTTTTATCCTTAAAACTATCCCTCTCAGTTGTTGGATTGTTCTTCAGGGCGATTATTTTATGCTCGCTCATTGATCGTTCGACCAAGCCAAGACTTTCCAAAACATTTTTCGTTTGTTTATTTATTTCGACATTAGTTAATGCGTTTATAATGCGCAAAGGAAACACGGCGGCCGAATAGCAACAATGACCAGAGAATTTGTGCGCTGCTGCTGTTGGCGCCTGCTTAACAATTGAGGGGCAATTCCCACGCTGCGTATGAAATAAATTCCCCAGCTGAAATTGTGCGCACAACTCTTTACATTTTAATGATGCCACCGCGCACTGGGCGAAACTTTGAAGCAGCCGCGATTCGCTGCCGAGTCATTTACTTGTTGTCGAGCGCCCCATTATAAATCTGCTAGCCAGCCTATGACAGTTTTTTTTTTGTTTTTGTTATTGTTTCGCCTTACTTGCCGGTTTCTGTATCATTTTTCTTAGGCTTTTTCTCGTTTTTGGTTGACACAAGAAATAAACTCACAAAATCACACCAAAATGTGGTTTCTGGGGGCCATTGCTCGACCGGCTGACGCCTGATGTGATTGCAAATGAGCGGATCTGAATGTGGAAGACAAAATCGGAATCAGATAACCAGTATATACATATGTTTTAGCCGTGCACAGTGATATTTGTGTGCTGACGGAAAGAATATAGATAGATAGTTATCTTATCGTGACTATCACACGCAAATTTCCAAGAAATGTGCGAACTTACGCCCATGACGTAGTTATGTTTCGGATGCTCTTCCGACACAAAAACCCACTGAGTAATGCCTACTAGACATTCGTACTTTTTGCGGCAAATATAGTTTCCCTATTGGCAATGTTATAAATAGCAACGTGCAGTTTACAAGTGCGGAATTGGGGACAATTACGTGATTTAATATCATAAATTTATATACCAGTGGCACAATATAACTATTACCAGTTAACCTGGTAATAGTTAACTAGCCTGACTATTCAGTGACAACGAGTGTCGCATAATGATCGTAATTTTTGATGATAACCAAAGGTGCCTTCTGCTTATCCCCATCCGAAAATAACATACTTTTCCCCTCGACGATCTGCACTCGATCGCGGAACGATTACCCGATGTGAAGTGGCCACTTTCGAGCTGCGATTACCCAGGCAGGCAGCAACTACCGGGTTGCTGATGCAGTTGCTCTTGTTGCAGTTGCAGCTGCTGCTGCTGCAGTCGATGTTGCCAGACGCAAGGCATCTTTATTTAGACACAAAAATGTTGCATGTTTCGCGCTTTTCACCAAATGCGCTCGCCGATCCACATTATTATGCAAAGAGGGTTGCACTATTTACCCAAAAATGGCCATGGCTAATGATGATGATTGGCCGGCAAACGAAGAGGAGCGAAGCGGAGTTGCACTTGCCACTGGCAACCAGCAGCATCAACTGACAACTTGTTGCTGCCTCGCAGCAAATTGCGGGGCTGCAAATGTTGCCAGATATTGTTTATATGTCGCTGGCAATTAGTTCATTTATTGTTTACGGCACCCATTGGAGCTCTGTTTAGCTTCTGCTAAGGGGAAAATCTGTCTAAACATTTTGCTATTTTTGGCAATTTTCGGAATTTAATATTTCCATAGAAACTGCGTTGGATTGATGATTTGTAGAGGTGCGCAGTGGAAATCTATCAGATGAGAGGAAAGTTCTCACATGACGAAATATTTATTTGAAATCTTTCATGTTTCATAAATTTATGTGCAATTTATTTTTAAACAACAACCGTCGACGGCGCGACGACAACGTCTGACAAGCCGAAAAGGGGAGAAAGACCCTGATGGCACTCATCTCCCACTCTACTTCTGGCCCCCAAAAATTTCCCTCTAGACACAAAAGTGTGCCTAATTAGAGCTGCAACAACCAGAGGAAGATCTTTCCGTGGCGCCACGTTTGTTGGTTAGGCACTAGAAAAGGAGAGCGCGGCATATGGATGAGCATGAGAAGCGGGGAGCGAAGAGATCAAAGGGCCGCGATTTTCATTGGCGCCCTGTCGGCCTCGATTGCGAAAAAGCAAAACAAGCCAGACGACCGGAGGGTGGCAGAAAATGGAGTTAATGAAATCAAAGGGTAATTACCCAGCCGCCCACCCACACACCTGGATTTTCCCGCTTCGCCACCGAAAAACTTCCATCAGTGAGTCAGACTTTTGGCCAGTGATAATTACAGGTGTGGAGAACAAGCAACCATCTCTCGGGGGTGTCGTTATCAGAAAGAAGAATCTCTCTTAGGGGGGTTGGAAAGTCTGGAGAGTCTAGGGAGTCTGGAGAGTCTGGAGAGTCTGGAGCGTCCGGAGCGTCCGGGGGATTCAGCGGAGTCTGGGAAACTGATATGAAAGCAATTAGCAGCACCGACTTGGCAACCAGCTGGCTTTTTTCCACAGAATTTGTCAAGCTGTGACTTTGATCTGCGGAAATGTTCGGCAGCAACAACTTTGAATTTGATTTGAAAATGCAGCCGCACCTCCATCCAAAAAATAAAAAAAAATTTTAAGAGGAGAAAAAACCGAAAACAAGCAGCAGTAGCAGCAGCAGGGTCTTTTCTTATTTATAGCCACTATTTTTATGCTCCATTTCAATGGGCCTGCGGAGGAGGCGGCTGTGGAGGATTGGGAGGGGATCGGCTGAGCAGGCCGTCGTCGCCCCTTTGAAGATTGTGTGCTGGTGCTACCCCCTAGCCCTCTAACCACTTGATTGCACTTTTCGCAGCATAAAATATACATTTATGTGCGTCTGCAAT
This sequence comes from Drosophila sechellia, assembly GCF_004382195.2. Classification (NCBI taxonomy): domain Eukaryota; kingdom Metazoa; phylum Arthropoda; class Insecta; order Diptera; family Drosophilidae; genus Drosophila; species Drosophila sechellia. Next base: position 5,742,098 of record NC_045951.1, on the reverse strand, counting down.
CGGAGAAACAAGCAGACACACAGTGCCACAGAGTCGCACACTCCCTCACTTATTCAATTGCAGCGGGACTAGAAAACTATATAAAATTGATTTCCCCACCCGCACAATGGCCGATCGGGCCGACAATGAAGCGCCATTGAAGCGCAACCAAATTAATCTTTCAACGACAATTACAATTAATTATAAACGCCCCCGCCGGCTTCTCCGCACCAACAACATACACACTCTCGTCCAGCTCACAAAAGCCTTAGAATTTCCAAAATAAAAAACTGGGGGAAAAAAAAAGAGTCCAATTGGCTTGCTGAAAGTGCGTCTGTGTGCTTGCCACCGAGCATGTGTGTGTGTGTGTGTATCGACAGCTGGTGGCCACCACGTCTGGCGTTTGAATTTGGTTCAAACAGGCCACCTAGACGAAGCCTGAATGTTCTTACCAATTTTTTAAGCTTGACGATCTTCGATTTGCACCCATAAAAACACGTTTTAAAGCATTGCTTAGAAGTTATAAGCTTCTTACAACTAATTAAGGGGTTCCTAAAAAATCGAACAAGCCAATACAGGAGTGTTTTAATATTCTGCTATTTTTATATTATTTATATATATTATATATATATTATATTCATCATATATTATATTCATATATAATATATGATCATTCATTATATTCATATTATATTCATATATTATTGTCATCAAATAGTTGAAATCTAAAAATCAATTCTACCAAGACTCTATGAAATTAAGAAATACAAGTCAATGGATTGGCTGTTTGGGAGCGTATGTGTAAACATTTTCTCGGCTGGTGTTTTAATTTTCATCTGTCTAGCGCTCTGCCCCATAAACAAAGCACCATCGAGTCGGATCCGTATCTGTATCTGCAGCTGTAGCTGTAGCTGTATCTGTATCCATTCCATCCATCGGTCCATCTATCTTTTTATCTATCAGTCTCAGCGCTCGCCTAATTACGAAAAGATGAAAGCGCTGTTTGTGGGCCAGCATCCGTCCATGTGGGCCCACCCACCCATCCGAAGCATCCATCGAAAACAACACCTTGGTGGATCGATCGTCGGTTGGGTGGTTCGGTGGATCGGAGCGGCGGGATCTCTTGTCGGGGGCTGACCTACCGACTGCGCCGCTTGTTAACGGGAGCTACTTAATTTCGTATTAATAAACATCACAAATGTTGTAATAGTTTGGCACTTTATTTATTTATTTTCCATTTGTGGCCGGAAAGCCAACGATTGGCGGCAAACATTCTGATTTCTGAGATATCTTTTCATCGATGCCAGGCAATTTCTTTTCGCAACAACAAACTTTACACACTCAAATGATTGACGGGCAGCGATCGAGCAAAGTTGTTTAAACAAATTTCGTTGATTCTCTTGGCTAGTTGTGCAATTTGGATTTGGATTCGGATTCGTACGCTTCCATCAGTGAAATCGGGCAACAATGTTGATTCCGTTTCGAATTTGGATATTGACTTTGGTTGTTCGACTGGGTGTGGAAACCTTTTGGGACTGAACCTATTGAGGCGTTACTATTTCGAGTGGTTCTACATCAGTGTAAATTTGATTCAATTGAAAAGCTCGTTTTGGGTAGCCACTTTTCAACACATCGTTTAGCTTTGGTCATGGAAATGTATGAAAGACAGATATTTTTCAATTTCGAAGAAATTTTTGATGAGATTTGGCAGCCACAACAATTCTGCGAAGGCATGCGAAGGCATCAAGTATTTTGTTAGCAAATATAAACATAGAAATTTTCCAGGGGTTCCCCGGGCAATAATTATAAACTATTTCCTCCGACTAAACGCCTGCAAAAATCGAATTAAATAAATGTGCATCTAATCTAATGAGCTGTGATAACGAATGGCCTTGCCGCCTATTTATCGCCTGCAGTTAAATGAACTGCAAATAGGATTTCGCGGAAAATATACCCCAAAAGACAAGACAGAATGCAAAGGAACACAAGGCTGTCAGTGCCATAAATATTTCGACAGCCAAAACAGAGCCAAGCCGACTCTGTAAACAGAAAGTATTTCGAAAGATGAATTTATTAAGAGCTCGATAAGTAAATAAAGTAAATGGAAAATGCAGCACCACGAATGTGAATCGCATTTTCCGGCACTGCAATAATAGGACACACCAACACATTTAAATCCGCTGATTTTTCGCCCATTTAAACATATGTATATATATTTCGAGTGTATATATGTGGGATAAGTATAGATATTTGCACAGATTGTTGCCGTCTGCCGAATGGTTTTCCAAGAATTGTGGGCGTGGCTGTTGCCGCTGACGCCCGTTGATGATTGCTGATATTTTAGCTGGAAGAGCCAGCGAATCATGGCCAACAGAAAGCCGTTCTCGTTGCGTCATCGCTGTTCAATGGTGCGTATGATTAATTTCGGTTCGCGGTCTCTTTACCAACTGCAACTCTTTTTTTTTTTTTTTTTTTCCAACTTCAGTCGAGAAGTTCCCACAAATAGCTGAAGTTCACTTTTGGCTGCTCTTGCCTTGCTTTTCTCCAGGCATTTTCACATTTTCCACTCGCCGAGTGCTGTTGTTGCTTGCCGCAGTTGTTGCCCACTTTTGGACATTTAAGCCGCTTTTGGCGTGCGTACAACTTCAAAAGCTGCCAACTCTGGTCTGCAGCAGTTGCAGTTGCTGCTGCAGTTGCATTTGCTGCAGTTGCTGCAGTTGATGTTTTTGTTTTTCCTGCTCAGCTGATTTATGCGCCCGCTACGCGAGTGTAGGCGCTTTTCATGTAATCTGGCGGGTAATCCAAGTGGCCAAAGCGTGAGAACTTTACACATACCAAGTTGGCCCGGCCAGCAGCAACTTCCGTATCATTTGTGTTCAATCAGCGAACATGCACCAAATTTAACTGCCAGGTGCTGGATTGCCCTGGCTTTTTGCCCAGCTGACTGGGTGGGTAGTGGGTGTGAACCGTTAGGCCCGCTCGCTGAAGGTCGTCGATTTCTTGGGCCAGCTGCAGACCCACTCTCTCCCGTTTCCACCCGATGCTCCTCACGCCAGCAAAACAATGAGAAATAAAAAACGATTCTGGCACAGATTTTCTCACGCTGATAAAGCAAACAAAAAGAAGGCTGTGGAAAACTTTGAAGTTGTCGGCTCAGCAGATCAGCAGCTCCAAGCTGAAGGATTCACAGCGTTGACAAATGTCAGTCAGGCTCAAATCCCAGTACGTGTCCAAGATAAGCTCGTCATGAGGATGAGGATGTGGATGAGGAATCATCAGCCAACTGCAGTGGCAACTTTTCCTCCACTCGACACTCCACCACTCTGGCTACCTTTCTCTGTCTTGTGGTAATGTGCTCATTTTCCTTTTACGGCAATTCACCTGAAATTGGGTTAACTTCGGTTCGGTCAAGATTTTGCTCTAGATTCGTTTGGCTATCATAACCAGGATGATGCCGGCTGATGGTGGCTTATTATTGAGTTAGCCATTGCATAGCTTGAGTAATTCTTCAGCTATTTTTAGAGCCTCCAGGGCGCGTCTCCATCGCGATAAGCTGACAAAGACGGAGACAGTCGGACATGCAGACGGACGGACAGAGAGGCAGAGAGGGCCAGAGAACGCTTAGTCATTCCACTTGTTGGCCAAGCTCACCCACGTAACTCAAAATCCAGACGAGGCCCCGACTGCAACCTCGGAGTGCACTGTGAGAAATAATCAGATCGTTGTAATTGTCACGATTCTAATTGGTTTTAGGGATTTCAAAAGTATGGTGTTCTTTTCCCAGGAAGCTACTTCTTTGGCTTGAATACTAAATGTAGTATTGCTGCAATCTTAAACTAGATACTTGCCAAAATTTAAACAACTAAAAATGCTTTTTGTCCAGTGTGGGGATGGGCCAGCAGACATAAAAAATAATGTCGTCGAGGGAAATTGATCGATTTAAAAAGAATTAAGATCATCGGCCACGTTTTGCGTCCTCATCCTGACTCACTGACTTAGTGAACGACTAAGCCGCCAGCTCCATCTGCATCTGTGGCGAGTGCAACTTAATTATGGTTTGTTTATTCTGCAGCTGCCGCCCCCCCTCCCCCCTTTATAGTGCCGCCGTCTGGCAATCTTGGCCCGGCTGGGAGGTGCGCTTTGTCATTGCCAAACAATTGCAGTCAGTCGTCGCGCTCTTGGCCCGATGGCTTCGACCTGGCCCGTTGTCGTCCTTGTCTGCATGTCTCCGTGTCTCCGGGTATTGGGTCTTTCTGCTCTGGGGTCTGCCCTGATGGCTATCAGCAATCAGGCGCTTTGTGCGCCAACGATTCCCAATCCAATCGAAGTGCCTGATGAGCGAGCAGAAGCCCCAAAGCCTCCGGACAGCACGGGTGAATCGTTTTGAGGTGAACTTCTGCAAGTTGCAATTTTTCTCGATTTGCATTAATCAAACAAAGTCGTAAAAATAATACGAACAAAAATACCCACTGCAGACGATAGCAGATAAGAATGGGATTTTGATGACAGTGAGCGTGACAAAGAGTCAGGGGGAACAAAGCAAACTATCTTAACCTTGGGCGCATGTAGACACCCACTGGATTGCATTCGGAAAATATCACACGCTGTCAACATGAGCAGAAAATCCAGCCAAGCAGTTTGTTTATCAGCACTGAAAAGAATTTCTCAGAGTGTATCTTAGAATAGGCAAAAAAAAAATGCAGTATGGTTTTATTTTGTTAAATAATATATTCTTTGATAATAGCAGTAGTATGCATTCCTAAACTAGCTTATCAAAAAATTCCATAACTACCTAATCAGTGGCGCTTCTGTTCGACTTGCAGTCGAAGCATTTTCCAAATGTTAGTCATCTCAGTTTGTCAAAGATATCAGGTGACAATGCAATCTTCGAGCTGATATCACGTTTAGGTAATAGTAGTTAGTGATGATGCCATTGATAAATGAAGTGACTCACCGGCCAAGAACGCACTATTAGTTTAATTTGAGGAGCCCAGCATAACTGGTATGTTCAACCCTGAAGTCCGAGAACAAACACCGCAGTTTTCCTTATACCGCCCCCTTTCGGGCTTATCGGCTTTATCACTGCCGCATTGTTTGGATTCACACGCCCCCAACAAAAAGAGGGAAAACAACACAAACAACACAGGCAGCACAAACAAACAAACAAGCAAACGAAACAACAAGCTGAATTATGCACAGCGAGAAATATTTGGTGAGAGCGCAAAATGACTGTGGAAGATACCGGACAAATTTACATTGAATCGCTGCACAAATATTTGCATAACATTTTGACAGTTTCGTGAAAAACATGCCAAGAGGTGGTCCCAAACAATAACACCAACAATGGCAACAGCAGCGAGAGTAACAGCAATGGCAGTAACAGGAGCGGGAAAAGCGGTAGGTAACAGTAGTAGAACGTAGTGTCAACAGACCCCGGCTACGTCATCTGTCATCCTCTGTTGACGCATCTTCATCACGTGCATCGTGGAAAGTTTGTTACGTTATTATCGTAATGGAGCATTTATCAGTGATTATGGAGCCAGCGGATTGTAAATCGATAGATAAGGTGCAGATTGAATGAGGTTGCTACGGATACCCTTGAGATATCCTACAATGTTTGCTATACACACTGCTTGATAATGCACTTTCAGCTGATTTTAGGTACAATAATATACTGTATTTATAAAGATATAATATTTATCAAAAACATAAGCCAACTACTTAAACGTGAGCAAAATAAGCACAAATTTTAACGGAAAAATTATTTTTTTTTTTATGAAATAGCCCAACGGTAAAGAAAGGTTGTCGAAATGAAAAGATTTGTTGATTGCTCAGACATTATATGTAGGTAATAAAATAAATTCGCCATAAAATAAATCTGTTAAGAATCAAGCAAATTTTCGAAACGCTCGAAGATGTCTAGACTATTTATTTTGGGAAATCTGTGTGTGAACAGAAGATATATTTTTGTAAATTCGCTAAGCGCACGAGTATGCGGCAATTATTGGTGTTTTATTATAACCATAACGAATAAATATAGTTAGGCCCCATTTTGTGGCAATCAGGTTGACAATTATTTACTTAAGCAGCCATATAAACCTCAGACAATTAAAGCATCTATCTATCTAATAATCCGCAGCTTCCTCATATCTGCAAAAACAGCTACAGCATTAGCAGAGTCAACACCACCTGCAGTAGTCAAAAAAAGAAGCGCTGGCAACAGCTGACTTACTGATAAGACTTCGGGGGGCATTAGTCAGAGGAACGTGAGAAAGTGATAAGAAAGAAGTGGGAAGATATGGAGCAGTCGCAGTAGCGCTACGAGGTTGGAGATCGCAGATCTGGTTTTGTCCAACAGCTGGGCGCACAGAAACCGAAACGAGACTGGCAAAAAGATGGGTAAAGAAAATAGAGCAGCGGCAAACAATGAAACGCAGCCAAATAAACAAAACAAATGCGCTATAAAAGAGGTAGACAGAATAGAGCGAAGCGAATTTGTTGGCATTTAGCGGCTGAAACCGAGGCGAAAGACAATTGATGCCGATGGCGATGGCGATGCATGGTGCCAGCGATCTTCGCTCACTTGACTTAATTAAACGCTTCAGACAGCGGGTAAAAATACATGTGAAAGGGGAAGTTCAAATCGACCGCGAAAGGGGCGTGTGGGATATATAGCGCAGATCTGCGAGGGCAAGTGCTTATCGCTTATCTGGTCTAGAGATTACACTGCTCATCCTGCTTCATGAATATTGCGCTTCGTACTGGATCCCAGCAGATTCAGATTCATCTGTTTGTTGCCGTTGACGATCTGGATGTGGCTCCCCTTTCCTTTCACACAAGAACACACGAAATGCTTCTTGTTATTGCTGCTGTCTCTCTATTTGCTTGAGTTGTCAGCGCCAGCGACAAAAACGTGGAAAGTCGACGCTTCAAAGGAAATCACGTTGCGTATACGCAATGTGCAAATAAACAAGACGAGACAAAAATCGCAAACAAACATGGAAAAATCGACATCGACCAAATGGCGACAACGTAGCTGCTATTTCCCCAGTTTTATTAGTTTGGCCAGCATTTTAACCACACGTGCCAGCCATCCAAGCATTCAGCCATCTCCCATTTAGACCTATTCAGATTCAGATTCAGATTCCCCCATTCCCATTACCATCCATCTGCCTTTGCCGAGCTCACAGCTCGCGAAAATCTTTTCGCACTGCCTACATATTCTTTGATTTGCCTGTCTTGTGTCTGGCGAAAGCCAAAGACATCATTCGCCTGTTTGTTGCTGAATCGAAATATGTTTCCCATGTTTGCTTGGGTATTGAATATTGTGGTTAACTTAAACATATCTGCCGGCATATCGTATTTCCTATTGGAATGTTTTCAAAAATGCTTTTAAATGCTGGGAAAATTCACGCATGATAAGCCAAAGTAGATGCTAGTGCTAGAGTTCAAGTCGTAAGGCACCTTGTGCTATTGAGACTACAGTATCTTTTTTCCTGGAAGTCGGATGCAATGTATGAACATTAAAATACGTTTAATTATTTACTCACTCAACCCTATATACATTAACAATGAAAGTAAACAACTACCCCATTGTCGAATAATTATCCCACTGATAAGTTGCATTACACCCCAATGACAATTCTTAGCCAGTGCCTAGGACAACACGGCGTATGCGCAATATTAGTCGTCAGTATTGACACTACAGTGGTTCGCACTTATCTCTGCCTGGAAGCGTAATCATGCAAATATTATCAGAGCCTTAAGTGAAGTAAATTGAAGTGTCGCTCCGCGCCCCAGAAGAAGACGCGTGCTACAATTGTTAAGTTTTACCCAGACAAATAAGATAGTGATACATACATATGTACATGTATGTACATACATATGTGCCAGCGCACTCGTAGTATTTGTTTATGGCCCGATAAATCACTGACGTCGGGGACGAGTCTACGCAAGAGAATCCAGCAGTGACACAATGTCGCGAGCCAATAAAAATGAATCAAAAATAATCAAATAAATAACACTCGAACGCATTCGAGGAATCATAAATAATCGCGTCGGTTAAGGAGGGAAATTTATATGAATTTTATTTTTTGGAAAAACTTCCGCTGACAGCGGCAGCAACATCTCGGCATCTTCTTCTACCAAATGTGGGTCACTCGCCGGGCTGCCAAAATAAATCGCCTCCTTCGTTCGTTCAGTCAGCCACTCGCAGCCAGTATTGGTAGATTAAACAAAATAATATATATCCATATACATCGTCTGTATATATCGGCGACTTGACTTTTGAGGCAAAAATAATAAGCGAAAAGTGCAGTTCACATTGCACAATTGGGATAAACCCGAAGGGAACAATGATCGCCGTGGTAATGACTATGTAAATTGCAATCTCTTGAATGAATGAAGTGAATATTGCATGAATATAAAAGTCTATATGTATATACAGCAGCCAATTTGACCCGGTAGATGGCGCCAGTCGGCGTGTCGCATGCAATTCCGCTGATTAATTCAATGCAAAGCGACTTAATTTCATTTTCGCTCGACAATCTGAGCTGAGCTGAGGTAACCACATGTTGGCGCCCCATCGCCCCAAGTTTCCCGTTTTTTCCCCCTAATGTTAACCGCTTTTCTTGATGGATTTGCATGAATCATTGGCGGCGGCGTTACGCTCGAGAGGAAAAGCGCGTCGGCCCCGAAATGAAATGCAAAAAATATATTATTTGAAATATGAAAAGTTATTTTAATGCTCCCTGTCGCTGTGCTGTCTGTGTGCTAAATTGGGGAGCAGGCAGCGAGGCGACAGCGCCGACAGTTTTCCTCCGTTTTCTTTGGCAGCGCTTCCTTTTCCATAGTGGCACTTGTACTTTTGCCAGACTTTTCCGGAAGCGTCGCGACACACCAGCCTTTTTGACGTAGGCACTGGCCCAAAGTTGTTGACGCACTCAGCAAACGCACAAAAACAGGGCCACCCGAGAGGCCAATGCGCCCGGAACGCCTGCAGGATATCGGATTTCAGTTCGATTCCTTTATCCTTCATCCTTTGCCCCCCGCATCAATTGACATTGCCAAATCAAAAGTGCACGGAAAACAAAACCCGATAGGATGTTATTTTGAAGCAGATTGTTGAGTTGCCAAATCTTTCCTTTTAAACTATTTTATTTGGCAACTACGCGGTTAATACAAATTATTATAGTAGATACGTGTTTTATTTACATTCCAAACCAAACTGTGTTTTTTTGTTGAGTGTAGCCAAAAAGACCAATGGCCCGAACAGAGAGCACATATTTTTAAGCGCATAATTAAGTCATAATAAGATCGGCGGGGGCGGTGGGGGCGGCGGGGTCGAGGCAATATGATATGCCAATTTTTGGCCGAACCAAACACACGCAGAAGGCAAATAAAAATGTTCATCTTATTATTCTGGCTGGGATTTCTGGTTAAATCAAAGCGGGAACCGCTGAGGGGCATTCATATACCATATATGTGGTAGGAGTTGGGAGGGGTGCGAAGCGATCTGAAGTAGGAGCTATTCATGACAATTGTCAACTTGTTTTGCGTGTGCCGGTGTGTTGGGTGCCTTCAATACTTAATCGCCTTGTGTGCCGTGGACACTTGTGAGTTGACGTTTCGGAGCGCTGGCACACAGATACACTCGCGCACGCACACACACACACAGGCCCATGCGCACACACAGATACGCACGAACACACATGCAGCCTCACAATTTGGGAGCGTGAGAAAGTGGCGCGCACAATTAAAATGCTGCTTTATGGCCCGACGCTGGGCCAAACATAAATTATAAACAATAATTTATCTTTTAATATACTCAAAATGTTATAGAATAAATACACCTTTCGAATAATTACACTGGCAAGAAAAGCGTTGCCAAAATATGGGACTCCTTTATCAAACATAAATGCCGAAGACTGCAAAATGAAGCTTTGAATGCTTTTAAAGTGTTTGATTTATTCAAACACTTGAAATGCATTTAAGTATTTCTTTGTCTCGAAATCCATGCTTGCGTGTCGCTTTCTCACAGTGTACGTTTTCGAATTTAAAATCACATTATATGTACAATATACGTACGTATATCCATATGGACAGCTTCGTCTGGCCACGCGATCCTCATCGCATAAATTTACATTTGCCGGGCATTAAATCAGCGCAGACTTTGCAATTAGATATAGTATTAGATAGACTGCGAATATGTATTTCGTATTCCCTGCCAATTGCATAACGATCGGTGTGCTTCATTCGATGGATGTGCACTTTCGTACCGCCACCCACCCAAAACCAAAATAGATCCACCGATCGATGAATGATCACCATGATCACCGCCGCTTGTGAATCACTTGGACAGCGCACGCAGGTCTCAATTAGCATGTGACGAGCACTTAGACAGCACAGACCAGCCCCGCCCCCCATGCACCACGATGCCCGCCCCCGCCCACCAGACACGTGATATGCCGGCTAATTTAAGCATTCACCGGCGGGCGGGGGAGTGGCAAATCGCGCTGCGCAAGAAGAGACACAAGTTTCATTGCCAATTTGTCGGCATTGATGAGTCAGTCTGTTGTGACTCTTTTAATATGTAATTGGGTAACTTGCAAATGAATATATATTTAAACCGCAACTGGGGCCAAATCTATTTAATAAAAAGCGTAAAAGTAGAGACACACACGTGTTTCGAGGTTGCAATTGGTCAAAAGGAAGCCTTTAGATCACTGGATAAATCCCATAGGATATAAAGCTTGCATCTTCCTTGTCATCTGTGCACCGTAAAATTGTTCCACCTCTCGAAAGTGCCAGACAACTTTCAACTTATCGATCTCCAGGCAACTTTAGAATGAAAAAGACCAAACAGACGCGACGATCATAAAAACACAAGGGAAAATTCGCGAGGAATGCGAGTAATTTCTAATTTGCTATTTTGTTTACGGCTGTCTACGAAAATAATTTAAAGTTCAATGGGGTGGGCAGGTGGAAAATTCCGCATTTATCTACACACACACTCAGCCGTATTTGTTGATTTTCCCAAAACGTTTGAAGCTGGAAATCACAGAAATCGGAGAAAACATCGAAATCGGAATGCGAAATGCATGGCCTAATGGTTTGCCTGGTCTTTTTTACAGCACAGAACGCAGAGGTCACGAAGATCTTCTCGAAGCCGAGTAAAGCCATCATCAAGCATGGAAAGAAGCTGCGTATCGTCTGCGAGGTGTCGGGTCAGCCGCCGCCGAAGGTCACCTGGTTCAAGGACGACAAGTCCATCAATCGCAAGCGCAACATTTATCAATTCAAGCATCACAAGTGAGTATTAAGTGAGTGTCCGCGATCGAAGTGCACATATCTAACATCTCCCTCTATGGGTTCACCCACTCTCTCCCCTTGCAGAAGACGTTCCGAGCTAATAGTGCGCTCCTTCAATAGTTCCTCCGATGCGGGCAGGTACGAGTGCCGGGCCAAGAATAAAGCCAGCAAGGCGATCGCCAAGCGCCGCATCATGATCAAGGCCTCACCAGGTGAGTCTTATACATATGTACATATGTATGTTAGATGGTCGGTCCATTGCGAGTGATGCGTGGGTGTTGCAACAGGCATCAATGTATGTCGATGTTATGTTGCGGCCAATTCGGTATGCTCCAATTCACTTGTTATTTATGGCCACATATGTTATGTTTCACATCTTTGATTCAGCTAAATTTATATAAGAATACCTACGCCAAGTCCTTGTAAATCAAATAATCAAATCTCGCCTCCATTTCAGTTCACTTTCCGACGGACCGGTCAGCCTCGGGCATACCCTGCAACTTCGACTACTGCTTCCATAATGGCACCTGTAGGATGATCCCGGACATCAACGAGGTCTATTGTAGGTTAGTACTTCCCTGCTATCTAACTCTGCATAGGAACTTAACATATATAAACCCATCGGTCAACACTTTGTAGCATACATATATGTATGTGCATTCTTCTTGTTAAATATTTCATTAGTTTAATATTAGTTTATATGTTGCTCATTAAACTTGAAAATAACAATGAGACCATCTTAGTGCTTTGGATATTTTCTCGCTGTGCACTCGATACATCCTGCCGCACAGTCGAGCTAGACTCCTCGCAACTGATCCCAAAACTCAAGTGGTTCGCTTGATAAACCTCGCTCATGTGACAGCTGATAACACTGCATGTAAATATGTGTGTCTTGTAATATTTTGGCATCACATTACACGCTCGGCAACCGAGCAATCCGGAGGAGGGGGAGCGCAATTAAAAGGCCACAAAACTCGTGGCCGGAGTGGAGAACTCCACAAAGGCCCACTTGCCGGCGTGTGTGTATGCAATGTGAATAATGTCTTTCAGCGACTCGTTTTATCTGGCAGTGCGAGTGTGCACACGCAAAGCGATGAATCGATTCGATCCAATCGGATCCCAAAAAAGCGCATTTCACTCGCTATCTCGAATGGGTATTTTTTTCTCAGTATTTGATGAGACTTCCTAGGAGTAAGGGGGGAAATGAATTTCCATTTTGATCCCACTCCTTCCGCACTTTCCGTTTTTGCTGAAATTCGCTGTATGCCACACACTTAATTTGTTTGTTTTTTTGTTTATATTTGACCGGATCTTTGAGTGGTCAAGCAAATGCTGCACCGCAGTTCATGGCCATTTCGATTTCCCCCACTTGTGTATTCCTTAAATATAATAATGTTTTGAAAACAAAATACGATCTATACTAAATATGTGCAACCAATCTTGTCTTTCAGGTGCCCAACCGAATACTTCGGCAATCGTTGCGAGAACAAATGGCCCGACAGTAGGTACAGCTCTCCCGAATCATGCAAAAATTATCAGGGAGGTTATTACTGCTAAAATAGGCACTTCTATAGCATCGATTGTTTTGCGAGTCGAGTCAAACGCGAGTTATACACAATACCTAAACCGAATCCAATCAAATCAAATCAAATCAATCAAGCCGAACTCAGTGCCCATACCAAAATAACGAATAACATAAAATATTATAAAATGCAATACGATAACGTAACAGATCCATCTACATAGTACTACAACCTAAAATGGAAGAAAGGAAAATCCAACAAAATTCCCATTGCAAATTTCACAATTCTAGCACATTGAAACTTTCTGCCAAACATCCGAGAAAAGAGAAAGTGAAATAAACCAAATATAGTTGATAAAGCCACAAACACAGCCACACACAATCACACAGACAGAAAGTACAAAAACAGTATGCAGAATCTGACCAAAATCTAAACTCCAGACACCCAATCACAGACACTCCACACACAGAACCCCCAACTATCATCAGTCACTTTGTAAAACGACGAACTAAAAGTTTTATTAGAGAACACATTCCAAAAAGAAACAAAGTAAAGTCTTAGTAATGAAAACAAAGAGTAAACGAAATAAATAACTAACCAAGTTGTTCATAATATATATAATTTTATAAACTAAAAACCATATTAAGAGCAATCATTAAACACGAGAAGAATGCAAATAAATACGAATAAAAACAAAGGGTGCTATAGAAGGTTTATTTTAAATAGTGTTTACATAGGAACTTAATTTAATTTCAATTCACTCATCACACGAACCACACCAACCAAAACCACAAGTAAATGTAAAACAAAAAACAAAAACAGCAAAACAAAACAAAATAATCAAGCAACTCGGACATACGGACGGACAGCGGACGGACACCGGACAACAGGAAAATTTGACTAAGAAAGGACCTTTTCCCCACAAAGTACTGAGAAACTTGTCGAATCCCTTGGCTCAGCCCACATTTACTCAACCCCTCACACACAATATGAATATGAATATCCAGATTTACGATAAAAATCAACAGAGGCTCTCTTAGTTAGATACACGAATATCAACACGCATAAACGATGGCAAGTTAGTTACAAAAAACACTCACCCACAAAGGCATCGAACTGACTAAACATTTGAAACGGGAACTGAATTTTGTTTTGTTTTCAGTGTTATTATTTGTAGTTTGCAAATATTAAAAACAAACCACATTCGATAACCCATTAGAATTTATGATTTCCAATTAATTTTAGTTACTACTCGTTATTAGACATTAACACTTGGCTGTAGATTTTGACAAACCAAAAAAAATCCACCGGAAAGAACCCAATTCAAATCAAATCAAACAAACCAACAATTTCATTCTGCTCCTTGTTTTCTTTTATTTGGTGATTGTTTTTTTTTTTTTTTTGTATTTTTTCTTTTAACTAATCTCCTGCGTTTCCGATTTGGGTAACTCTGTTCACTATTACTTCCTTAGTTTGTGCTCGTTTCCTCCTTAAGTGTAAACTCCACGGCAAAGTGAAATCTTGAGCTCGAATGAACCAAAAAAATATATACATATATCGAATCACTAATTTTCAAGTAGTTCTTGCTAAAGACATTCTCTTCAATATCCTTCTGCATGGAATTTTTTCATTTGAGAGCGCAATTTGATGCTTGTAGTTGCCCCTAATTGTGGAAATGGTGTTAGCCAGCTTTTAGTTAGCAGTAAATGAAGAACTGAAAGATTAATTTTTAATTTTATTTATAATTTAATCTCTTCACAGATATTTTGTTGCAATCTACGGCCAAATACATACCTTAAATAACGACTATTAATGCATAGAATTTTGTTTCATTATTTTTATGATTTTATAAACAAAACGAAAAACAAAAAATCGAACTCCATGCACTCCAAAATGTGGACAATTGTAATTTTTTACGTTTATTAAAAAATTAGAGAATTTGTTGCACCAGCTGACCATGCCCAAAAACCCATCACCGTTCTCAAAGTTTGCAACTACAAAGAATACATATCCGAAAACAGAAAACATTTCAAAATTCGTACAATTCCCCTCGCCTAGAGTTCCTTCTTCCCGAGCGAAAAGATCCAGATCCAGACTGACTTTAGCTACGTTTGTTCTTGTGCACGGTGACAGAATATATTAAATGTATAAATCGGATGTATGAAAGCTGAGCAGAATTTTAAATTATTTATTTTACGAAATATATCACATATAACATCTAAGATCGAAGTTTGCGGTTCAAAGTTCGAGAGCAAAGCATTACCGATTCGACCCTGACTTTGACATTGTTGCGCTTTTGTTGTTGTATCATAGACAATAATTTTAAAATGATAACAAAGGTTGACGTAGCCGAGAACTTTGTAATAAATCCTGTAAATAGCTCTCGTTTTAACTAACGATAAGTTTTGTGTACATTTCAACTAAGGTAATGCAATCCCTTCTTTAACCGTAATTTATTGTATTTAATTACACCTAAATTAAACGTAATTCTAGCTATAAGCTCACACACACACAAACACCCCACACAGACACAGACACCATGGAGCTACTTAATTTCGAAATACTATTTTATTTGTCCTCGTTTTTTGATTTGCGCAATTTCAACACCAAAATATGTAAAATGGCAAATTAGTTTTTATTTTTTCACAATGTGTATGTTGACATCAGTTTGTATGGCTAGACGTAAAGCAAGAAAGTGCGTATAGATTATTTTTAGTTATTTTAAGTGGCAAATTTTTTATATATTTAATTATTGAAAGATTTATACCAAAAATACCATGTAAAGTTTAATTTTAATTTAAAACAAAACATTAAACAAACAAAAACGAAAAAAAAACAACAAAAACAAACAAAACGATGCGTAAGAAAAAAATTAATTAAAAACTTGCAAATAATTCACATTTTACAAAAAATCGATTGCTTTTTGATTTGGTCTAATATTCTGTTCTTGTTCTCTGTGGCTTCTTGTACTTCGTTTATGATTTGCTGATCTGCTTCTGCTGCTCTTTTCTGTTACACAACCAACAAACCAGAGGGCAGAGTAATCAAGGCTCTGACGAACCGAGCTAGGTTTTGGATATCATAGATTAACTGGGTCCTCTAATGTTGTGGCTTTATCAAAGTCTTGTCTTGTTTTAGTCTCTTGGCAGGAATACGATGAACCGGATGGAACCCATTAGGCCGAACCACGCGGAATTACTTTTGCGCTCAGAAATGGATCTCAAGCTTAGATTTAGTTTACACAAGGATGGCCAATAAAATTCCCAATTTGTTGCAATCAATAATTGTGTTTTGATTTTATTACGTTAGTAAATGGATAAATTCAAATTTCCCGCCCTTTGTGAATTTGCTTGGCAGCACTGGTCGGGGTTAGCCATCCCTGTTTCCATCATCAATGGTCGCATAGCCAGCACACACACCAAATATAAATATATACTGAATTTAGCTAACACACCCACCGATACTTATCGATGGATGACAGACGAACGCATCGAATGTATATCGAGCTTCTGTCATCTCTGTTAGTCAACAGCTTTCAAAAATAGCGGCAATTTAGCAAATTGTTAATTTCTCTCTCACTTAAATCGACTTTAATCAAAATGGCAACTGCCCAGGCGACCAAGAACTGCATCACACTCAAGGGCTCCGCTCAGATTATTGTGGAATACCTGAGTGAGTAGCTAGCTGCGCCACGAAAGCGTCTGTAAGTCCGCCTGTAATGGCGTCTGTGGTTCCTTTTTTTTTCCTAAATAGAGTACGGCATCAATTCGATCCTCTTCCAACGCGGAATTTACCCAGCCGAAGATTTTGACAACACGCAGCAGTATGGGCTGACCATTCTAATGTCCAAGGATCCCAAGATCAAGACCTTTCTGCAGAACGTGCTCAGCCAAACTGAAGGTAAGTGGTCTTTTGGGAAAAAGGCAAGCTTAAGATGACCACTGTTTGTATTCACCTATAGAATGGCTCTCGAAGAACATGATCAACAAGATCTCGATGGTCATTACGAACGCCCACACCAAGGAGGTGCTCGAGTGCTGGGACTTCAATATGCAGGCCGAGTTGGGCGATGGCGATATCAGTGATCCCACCAAGCTAACGACCACCAAGGAGCTGAGTCGCATACAGAACGAGATTCGCGACGTTATGCGCCAGATCTCGGCCACCGTGAGCTATCTGCCACTGCTCGATTGCATCTGCACCTTCGACGTAATGATTCACACGCTGCAGAACACCGAATTACCGGCCAAATGGGACGAAACGGGTGCCATTGTCATACAGAATCCGCAGGCCGTCCAGCTGCGCTCCTTTTCCACAGGACTGCACAAGGTGGACACCGTGGTCAACTACAAGATGAGCACTTAAAAGGCAATACCGCCTCATCCTAATGTTTAAATATTTATTTCGTTTCTATATTTACAATAGTGCGTAACGAACGTAACGTATTTGAGAGTTGCATTAAAAGCCAGTTGTGAAAAGCTAACAGTTGCTAAGTAGTAGTTTGGTTGGCCGCAGGGGTCGTCTATTTGTATTTGTATCTCAAATGCAATCTGGAGGACGAAACAGAGAGAGGGTAGCATTTGTTAGTGGAGCGGAACGCAGGAAGGGCGTTTGTCTGGGCGACAGCTACCTATCCTAAGCAGCGCTTAGTCGTCAAGTCTGCGAGATAGACCCAAGTATCTAGTCTGTACCGAAGTATTTCTGGCCAAAGTGATTGGGTGCCACGGGATGCAGCTCGGAGGTGAGGATCTTCAGCTTAGGGAAGGCATTCACTACGGTCCGAGCGGCCATGGGTGTGCAAAACAGATTCGACAGGATGATGCAGCTCTCGGGTACGCCGTGTTCCCGCAGCACATTCACCGCCTGCAGCACAGTGTTGCCCGTGGACATGATGGGATACATGAGTAGCACCTGCCTGCTGCCGATGTCATCGGGAAAGCGGGCATAGACCACGCGGGCCTCATGCGTATTGGCATCGGACTCGACCAGGATCTTCCCAATGCGAATGGAACGACAGCAGTCGCGCAGTCCCTGCTCCATGGCCTCTCCCGATCGGATGATGGACACGCCGCAGTTGCCGGAGCGATACTTCAGACCCTCGTAAATCGCACCGGTGGGCGTTTCCACATCGCAATGGGTGTAGGGCAGCTGGTTGAGCGACTCCTCAATGACCAGTCGGATGAGACGGTCGGCATAGAACTTGAAGTCGCTGCGCGTGGTGTTCCTGGGGGGTAGAATTTTGTAGTACGGCTAATACGCTGCTGACTCCTCCTCCCCAACGTCACCTACTTGTCGCGCAGTATGGTCAGCAGTTCGGCCACCTGGGAATTGCACTCGAGTAGCTTAAGGTTGCTGCCGTACTCCGCCAGGATCTCCTCCGATGTGGCAGCTGGCACCGCGGCATGTGCATGCGTGGGAGTATGCAGCTGTTGCTCCTGCTCCTGGGCTTCCTGCTGCGGCTGCTGGTGATCCGAGGAGCTGCTGCCCTCCTCCGACTGGGAGCCGTTGCTGCTGGGTGAGCCGTTGCGCATGACTCGGCTATTTGGTTCCTATTTTACTGGCTACATAAAATAAATAAATTAAAAGAATTGTACGTAGGTCTTTATTCTACTATCGCGTGCTTGGCTTGCTGCGGTCACACTTGTGACGGCATTGCCGTTCGTTGGGTCTCGGTAATTTCTAGCAATTGGCAGTTAGCGCCCGACTGGCCACACTCAGCAAATCACCTCGTGTTTCACTCGCAAACAAAGAAAAAAGTGCATTTTAATTACTGATTACTGCATTGCGATTAGGCGTTCGCGAACAACAACGTTTTCTTGCACATCAGCGGACTCAAAGGGCGCGCGTGGGCAGGGCATTGAGCACAGTGTCTGTGTGCGTGAGTGTGGGTGCGTTGTGCGTGCGTCGCAGTGTTGGTGCGTGTGCCCCATGTGTGTGTATTTGTATTGCCATTAACTAATAAACAATAACCTTCGGGCCACGACGAAAGCCACGAAATCGGCACCGCTGCTGATCTGTTCTGTACTGTTCCAGCTGAACAAGAGGACTCATAGCCAGAGACTAAAATAAATCGCCAACGCGCTTCCGCCCCCCCACAAGAGGAGCGCCCAGTTCAGGAGCGGACCAGCGGCGATCCACATCCCATATCCATATCCAAACAGAATCGCACTCGCCTACACACACACACGCACGCAATGGCGGACGTGAGCGATCCCAGCGAGCTGTTCGACCTGGAGCTGCACGACCTCGAACTGCAGGACGACAAGGCCAGGGACTCCGACGACGACAGGATCGAGCTGGACGACGTAAGACATAGCCCCATTCCATGCCATCCCGAGCCAATGCGTGCCGCACCATCCCCCGATGCAAACTGCGCAGCAACAATTTCCCTCTTTGTTTACCTTTTCTGCGCTTTGTCTGCCAGTTTTTCTTTCGCTCGTCTGGGCATCCCGATTCCACACCCCCGAGCCAGCATATCCACCAGCCGCACACCCTGCAAACTGGGTTTATCTGCTGCGCAAATGTCTGGCGTCATTCGGTTTCAGTCCAGTCGCCGATTATTCAGCGCATGTACACTAACTCATTGTACCATAAGTTCGACTCGATCAGAGAAAACCTCCTTATGAAACCACCTTCGCTTGATATGGGCCAATCGAAGCCAGTGGTGGTGTCCTTCAAACTAATCAGCCCCAATTGCCCGCCACACTCCATGACAGCCCCCTGCTTGCCCCGCCCCTGTCTCAGCTGATAATGCAACAACTGCAAGGGTGGTGTGCGAGGGAGAGGGAGACCCAAAACGATCGCCGACTCGCTCGCACCGTCGCAAGAGTCTTAGCTTCCACTTAGAAAACGAAATTCCTTATCAGCGTGCCATATAAAATTAGAAAATGAGGAAAACTTCACCGCGCCGATAAGGGAGCACAACAAAATGGAAGGAAAGGGCAGGCAGGCGATTGAGATCGAAATCGAGCGATCGGGCCAAAGCGTCGTTTTTGGGGTGGTGCTATACGGAACCAGTTGTAACTGCACCACAGTGCACTGGAAAAAAAATATTAGTTTGTTACATACATGCTAGAACCCATGAGGTCATTAAGTAATGACTCTTTTGTTGCTGGCACTTAAGGCTAGATCTATGTACCGAATTACTAATTACTAATTGTGCTAATGAGCGGTTCTTAAATTGATAAGTTTGTATTTAAACGCTTAAATTACTTCCCGTATCCAATACTAGTGGCAATAAATGCCATTATGCAAGTTGCTAAAACTCTTAATTCGAATATTAAAAGTTGCATATTGGCCTGAAATATAGTCAATTTAGCAATAATGTATGTATCCCGTCATCTTATGATGTCAATTGATTTATTTTTAGACAAATTGAGTAAAGTAATGGCTTAAAAGTACCGAAATACTCTACTAGAAAGTGAGAATAGCTCTTGGGTAATCATCATTTTCCTTCGTGTATAATTGGTTTTGTCTGCCCGGGGGAATTACCTAGGTGGAGAAGCCTTTTGGGTGTTGATAAGAACCTATCACTGCCATATCGCACACCTTTTCCAAGACCTCCCTTCGCCCATCCACTGACTTTGTATGAGCGCTATAAATTATGATGGATTTGTTAATTGGAATTCACCGCCAACGCTGACGAGGTGAACCAGTTTTTAATGTGCTGCGCGACGAGATGTCGAGATGCGGATTCCTATTCCGATGCCGCCATTCAATTGAACTTTAGTCAAATATGTTCTATACAAATTTTAGGCATGACGAGAACGACGGCGGCTGCGGCTGGTGCTGATTCTTCTGATTCTGCCGCCCCTAACTGTGGCCTTCCCCCGATTGGAGCAGCCGCGTCCGAGGGGGCGGCAGATGGACCCGAAGGGGACGAGGAACAGCGCCAGCATCGCCGGCAGATTATTTGGCATTGTTCCGAGTTCTAAATTTAGTTTGTCATTAAGCGAAAGGTGTGTGTGCGTGTGCGGAAAGTATACGAATGTACATCTGTGTGGATGCCACGCTCTTTCTCTCTGTGTAAATACCGAATAGCTCCGTGTGAGTAGTGGGCAGATCGAAGGGTGGAGAAACTCACTGGCGTCACAGACTCCAAAGACACGGATGCCATCCGAGATCCCAGAGCAAGCCCCTGTCTGCTCCGATGCGATCTCTCCATTCATCGGAATATCCCGCTGCTTAAAACGAAACTGAAAAGAGGGCAGCACCGAATGGGGATTAAGCATGCAACAAGAAAATATAGAAGCACAAAGTATACGATTTCCCATTTTAGAACTG
This sequence comes from Drosophila sechellia, assembly GCF_004382195.2. NCBI lineage: Eukaryota > Metazoa > Arthropoda > Insecta > Diptera > Drosophilidae > Drosophila > Drosophila sechellia. The sequence continues at coordinate 5,721,003 of NC_045951.1, read as the reverse complement.
ATTTTTGAGCTATTTTTATTGAAAGTTTAGTTTAGATAGTGACTTATTATTTAAAAAAGCATATTAAAATTGTGGGTCAAGACCTCAGGGCAACCTACATAAATATTACTGCTGGCATATGCTGATTTTGAAGTATCTATAAGATTTAGGGCCTTTTGTCTTCGTTGATGCCCGCTGCTGTGTAACTTTCCCTTCCGCTGTTTGCTCCCAAGTTCGCAATAACTATGATTAATTGTTGATTTTTTCGCATGTATACCGCTGGCAGTTATGCTCGCAAGTAGACGCCATCTCACTCACACGCCTCTCCGTCTCTCTTTCGCATTTGCAGGTTGACCTAGAACCGGAATTGTGTATTAATCTGCACCAAGAGTGAGTAATGCCAGTGCTATGCCGCCACATCGGAGGACGTGACTGTGACGTGACTTTCTGAGAATGCGGGGTTGATAGGGAGCCAGATCGGATCGGACTTCCTCTCCAGCCAGCTGAGCAGCAGCTAAATGAACAGCCAAATTGCCAATTATCAGCTCAGACTTGTTTACACACTGCGAACGACGGCAGTGATAGCATATGATATGATTGATTTGGCTTACAGCCTGATCCCGGCCAAACGCAACTCAGCCTGGTCGACTCTGGACAAATCCAGATGATAAGGGACCAATAGACGGACTAACGGACGGACCCAGAAGTGTTTACAACTGCTATTGACTACCAACTAGCTGTCACTCGGCCCCTGGCCGCCGCCTCTTCAATGAGCCAGCTAGTTCGGTGTGTAAACAAGACTCACGGCAAACACTCGACGGCAATAATGCGAGAGCTGGTTGGGAATGGAAGTGCCAGTGCCAATGGATGGGGAGGGAGGAGCTGCACGGACCTGAATGGAGGTGACGATTGGCGCGTGCACGCCATGGGATTTATTTATAGCACGTGGTCTGCTCCTTTCCCACGCTAGACGACACAAACGCAAACACCATCGAACAGAACAGAAGACAACAATTAAATCAGTCCCCTAACCCCAATTCCCTATTCCCAATTAATAGCACTGAGGGCCAGGAGACCATACAGCTCTGCGAGGAAAATGTTAATCCAGGTAAAATCAAGCTGGGACCCAAGGACTTTGAGCTCAAGAAGGTCCTTGGCAAAGGCGGCTATGGCAAAGTATTTCAGGTAAGTAAATATACACTAATCCGGGTTACAGATCACTAATATTCTGGGTATTTCAGGTGCGCAAGACCGCTGGACGAGATGCCAACAAATATTTTGCCATGAAGGTGCTCAAAAAGGCATCCATTGTGACCAATCAAAAGGACACAGCACACACCCGCGCCGAGCGCAATATACTCGAGGCAGTCAAGGTGCGATCGGTCACGGCCTGTTGTCTTGCCATTCCTTTTAACAGCATTTCTCTACCTCCTTTAGCATCCCTTCATAGTGGAGCTAGTTTATGCCTTCCAGACAGACGGAAAACTATACCTTATACTTGAATATCTCAGCGGCGGAGAGCTGTTCATGCATTTGGAGCGCGAGGGCATCTTCTTGGAGGATACCACATGGTAGCTATTAATTGACTAACGACTATGCAGACAAATACTAACGTGCTCCCACTCTTTGGCAGCTTCTATCTAAGCGAAATTATTTTGGCCTTGGGCCATCTACACAAACTGGGCATCATCTACCGCGATCTGAAGCCCGAGAACATACTGCTCGATGCACAGGGACACGTGAAGCTCACGGACTTCGGACTGTGCAAGGAGCACATACAAGAGGGTATTGTCACCCACACCTTCTGCGGCACAATTGAGTACATGTGCGTGCGCCCGCAAGCCTCTTTTAATTTATCTCTCAATGGATTTACCGAATTTAAATTTAATGTATGATTGATGATTCGCTTGCAGGGCACCTGAAATCTTGACCAGAAGTGGCCATGGCAAAGCAGTCGACTGGTGGTCACTGGGCGCTCTCATGTTTGACATGCTCACAGGAGTCGTAAGTGAAAAACCGAATAGTGTTTGGTAATCCTTGTGTAATTGCTGAATTCGCTTAGCCACCATTCACCGCCGAGAATCGCAAGAAGACCATCGAGACCATTCTGAAAGCCAAGCTCAATCTGCCAGCCTACCTCACACCGGAAGCCAGGGATCTGGTGCGTCGCCTGATGAAGCGGCAGGAACCTCAGCGCCTTGGCAGTGGACCCGAGGATGCGGCGGCTGTCCAAATACACCCATTCTTCAAGCACGTCAACTGGGACGATGTGCTTGCCAGACGACTCGAACCGCCTATAAAACCGCTTTTGGTAAGTGGCTTTCAAATGAAATGAAATCAAATGTTAATTCTAGTGAATATTTAACACAACAGAGAAGCGAGGACGATGTCTCACAGTTCGATACACGATTCACAAGACAAATTCCAGTGGATTCACCTGATGATACGACGCTAAGCGAAAGTGCCAATTTAATTTTCCAAGTGAGTAGACAAATTAATTGGGGTATTGAAAAGGATTTAAAAGGGACCAACTATAGTGTATAAATTTTAAATTGTATTAGTAAGCCAGGGCTAAAATATTAAGAAAGCACTCCAAATTTTTATATTTTCTATTAATTTTTAATCTTTAAGGGATCTTTTTGGGTGGTTTTCACAATAAATACTTTTTTAAACATTAGACTAAGCCTAGGCAAGGGATTTTCCGACTGCGTCGCTAGCGATAATCAGCACCGCATTGAAAGTGGGGTTCCTTGAGTGGAATTCCCGTGGGTCCATCCGTAAACTCACAGAAATTCAAACCGATCCGCCGAAAGGGATGGCAATGGCTCTTGGGATTACCCCATTTGCCGCGATATGTCAGCCAATCCGGCACCAGCGATCGACCTTTTGGAATAGTTACAAATGCTTAGCAAAGAGGAAAATAAGTATAAAGGTTTTCCTACCATAGGATCTCAGGTTCTCGTAGCTTATGTCCACGGCCTTCCAAGTGTTCCATGGCGTTCCGAATCCATTAATATCATAAAGGCGTGCCACCTTAACAAAGCGATGCTTTCCTGGCGCGGTCCATAGACCATGTGAACCCTTGGCGGCAAACAGAACTGGATGGTTCTTGAAAGTTGTCACCGTTTTGGGGAAGTTGGGGCGCTGCAAGATACCCTTGCGCGTCTCCTGGCGTCGGAACTCGAAGGATCCCGTCAAACGGTTGTAGCTGTAATAGGCTCCCGCATCGTGGGCGGACACATACATGGCCTGCGGCTCGGCATCGCCGTTGAAATAGAGGCTCATGTGCTCCCAATCGCCCACGTGGCTGCCGATATCCTTACGATTGCCCAGACAATATCCATACACAGCCGGGAAGGGAATCCTTCCCAGAGGACCCAAGCTCACGGTACACATGGTCTTACCCTGACTGTAGGGATAAAACATCCAGTATGTCACATGGAAACCCGGCAGCTTGCCCTTTCCTGAGCCCTCCTCCTTTTCGGGCGGTTGGCCAATGCTGTTCTCCTCCAGATTGTCATCGGGATCTGTGCCGCCGCTGAACTTGACATTATCCGCCAGGTTGGCTATAAAATTGTTCACTGGTACTCCGTTTTCCGGATCTGGCTCGGAATCCTGCTGTACATTGGGCTTTTGTGTGGCTTCCATCACGAGTTCTTCGTACTCGTTGAGTTTATTGTACTGGGGCACGGTTGGTGACTCCCGTTTAACTCGCTGGAAGAGTGGGAACAGCCTGGACGATCTCCGAATAGTGTCATTGCGTTCCTCCAGCGGATCAATGGACACGGGAATGTAGACGCCTCGTGTGGTAGTGGGTGGCGGTGTGGGCACAACCGGCATGACCGGTGCCCTCGTCGAAGGGCACAAGTTGACCACTCCATAGATGGGCACAGCTTTCTCATTAGGATTTCGTCCGTACAGAAAGGATTTGTCGTCGCTCAGCAGCTCCTGGACTTCATTGTTCGTGACCAGGTGGGATTTCGTTGAATACTCTCGAAACGGAACTCCTGGCCGGAAGCTGCTATCCTTGTCCATGGGATGAACATACTGCAGAAACTCCTCCACGCCCAGCGGCATGAATTTCTCCTCCGGCGCCAGCCAGACGATCGGTGCCCACTGTTTGATCAGGCGCTCGACTGCAATGAGATGGAAAGGCCCCAGATAGGCACGGTTAGCACGGCTAGCTTGGCTTTTAATTAGCGCCCCTCGAACCGCATGGAATTAGCCAACCCGTTCGGCCATCGCCCCCTTTCCGCTGCTCTGTACTAGCTCTGATTTTCGTTTCTCAAATTCAAGTGTAATAAATTTCACTTTCACACTCGAAGTTCGGTCATCAAGTTGGCTTAGCTAGGTGCTGCTCCTCCACAAACCACTCCACTGCCCTTACTGCCGGCCCGAAAGCAAGATGGGCGGTAATGTTTGTTGTGGCTAATTCGCAACATTTAATGCCACCCGAGGTGGGCCGACCATTATTCGTCCGGCTACCTCTGTTCCATATAAATACTCACTTGCTGAGCCGCCTGATGGGGCGACTGCCAAACGATGAAGTCGTCCAACTAAATCGTGACGGAAATTTCTCTTGGTCACACAAAGAAAGCAAATTAGTGGGATGGGTAAACAGTGAATGAAAGTGGCATTACGCCGCCCTAAATGATATTTAATCGTTCTTATTATGTGGAGTGGTGGATATTATTTCAAGGTGGATCCATAAGCCAAGAAGTCTGTCTTCTGACTTTCAAAATAAAAAAAAAAAGAGAACATAAGAAATCTAAATATTGGAAGCTTTCGTTATGAATAATTTTCTACAGTTGATTCACATTGTTAATATTACTCCGTTTCCTTTGATTCTTAAGTTTTCAAGTCTTATCTGCACCCCAAATAATCCCTTGTTTGGCAAAAATATGACTACCCAAATATGTAATCCATGCACGGAACCACTTGGACACATAGCGATTGGTCACATCCACTGTTGTTTTGGTTGATGCATACCTACTTCTTTATCTAATGGCGATATATGTGCATATTGCACAGTAGCTTGTTGCTGCTCAAAGGAGGCGGGATTTTCATTGTTTTGGACCATGTGGTTGTTTCTGCTGGCATTGCTGCTGGTGTTGTCGATGAAAGTGGCGGCGACACCAGCTGAAGTCGCGTTCAAGAGTCTCATGTTGCTGCTGGCAGGCGATGTTGTGGCTGTCGTCGCTGCAACACCAGCTGGCAGTTGCTGTTGCTGCTGCTGCACTATTTGCTGCGCCTGTTGTGCCTGCAGCGCTGCCACACAAAACAGCAGCAGCAGCGCTGCCTGCCAATGCAGCAACGAAAGTGAATTTGTTTTCAACTGCTTGGACATTTCGCGAATGTTGCCCACTACGCTTTTCTTTTATATATTACTTTAGCTTGTTGTCTTATTGGTTTTTGTTGTAGCCCGTCTTGGCTAGTGCTTATTTATTGGCTAGCTGCGTTGTTTGATTTTCGGTTTTCGGTTTTTGGTTTTTTTACCCACGATTCGCGAACAAAGCGTGGCTTTTGTGTTATCGGCTGGACCGCGTTGTTATTATTTTCACACAACTCGAACGTTTGCCAATTTTACCCATGGGTTTCTTACACATTTTTCGTTTATTGTGTTTAGTTAGTTAGCGCATTCATGTGGCTGGTTATGTGATGCAATTGTCATTTGTTCAACCAACTTAACACTTCCGCGCACCCACAGTTTGAGCAGCATGTGGCCAAGTCTCGTTCTCGACCCAGTTTCTCCAGTTGGCCAACGGAAAGGCTCAAAGAGAAGACTCAATGGGCTTGAGTGACTTATGCACGTGGACGCATGCGCGCCGAGTTTCTCTCGGCGTTCAGCTGCTGGTCTCGTTGCCCTTCAACTGGTTTTTGGGTCCACCAACTGGTAATCCCGATAGCCCTGAACCAGCGATGACAATGCACGTTGGCCCCAAGAATCAATGTCACCGCATAATGAATAATAATCGGTAGTGAAATGTGGCCGTTTTGGTCTGTTGTGACTGCTGTGCGTGGCTTGCAAAAATGCAGATATGCTTATGTGCCGTGGGTCTACTAGGCCTTTCTCCAGCACGAAAGTCACTCCAAGTTGCCTTTTCTTCGGCGTGTTTTCTTTCTTATTTTGTTTGTTACTTTCTTGGCTGGATTGGCTGGGACTCCGCTTGGCTGGGCTGACCGAACGCTTTGAGCGCTTCTGTGAGACTGGCGATGAGTGCAGCCAGGTGGCCAAGTCGGTGGATTGGTTTGTTCGCTCTCTTTGCCGTGCTGCATTTCAAGCCAATTGCGCACCGAGCAGCAAGTGGTCTTTATCCCCACCGCCTCTCTTAGCCGCGTTTTGTTTTATTTGTTTACAAACATCTGAGTTGGCCCAGACCAGGCGAGTCGAACGACCCTTGAGCTGCTTTCGTTCGCTGTTTTGAAGCTCACTAAGCTGTGTAAAGTGTATTTTGCTTATGGTCTTATGGGATTAGTGGGCTAAATGTGACGCTAAATATTGCCTAATTAAGGTTTTCGAGTCTTTGGACAGCCGGAAACGTAGTTTTTTAGGAACAAGTTGGAAAAGAGGTGTAAGTAAAGTCAGAAGCTTTCTGGGATGCGAAAAATGGGAATGTAATTAGGTGCTAAAGAGTTAAACAAACAAATGTTTTGTCAAGTCATAACAGCGGCTTATATTACAACTATCTATAACATAACTGATTTTTGTGAAGATTAAAGAAAACCACTTTCTTAGATTTCGCTACAAAACGAAACTGGTTGCCATGGAGCTGACTGTTACCATTAGCAAGAACTGCCTTTCTGGTTATCACATCTCAAATTGGATAATTGCTCAATGATGCCTGGCCAATCATCGCGTGAGAGATCAAGCTCCAGGCTATAAAACCGTACCGAGAAGCGGATGGATTTATTTCGCACCAATTGGGATTCTATTAGAACATATTGCGGCTAATGGAAAACTTTCTCATCGCTTCGCGGCACACCTCGAATTATTATAACGCCTTAGTGGGTCAGCAGTCGGTCGCGGTTCCAATTAACGCGACTGTGCTCTTACGTACATTTCACCTGGCGGTGACAGGTGCAGCTCCAAGTCGCGGAGCTCAGCTTCTCCTCCTCTCGAAGCGGCGTCACGCATTTGTGTCCAGCCTCCGTGCCGGGGGAATTTACACAGATGAACGCACGGCAGCCGGCGGCTTTTAATTATTTTATTGCATTTGCCGGTGGATTTCGTCAAGGCATATATATTTAATGAATGTCTCTCGCTCCTCGGCGGGTCTGGAAAATTATGTAAAATGTGTGTTACATCGATGGAGCACAGCTCTGGCTCTGGCTCTGGCTTTGGCGGGCGGCTTGCATAATCCCTGCTCCGACAGCCAGTGGGGCGAGGGCATTATTAGTATTCAAGACGGGATTCGGATCGAATCGAGCTGGACTAGCGCGAGGGGCAGTAGTTGCCCGATCCAAATTCAATTGCGCACAAAAACGGCGGTGGAGCAAGTGGGTCAGGGATTTGGGGAGCTATCATCGAGTCACACTCTAAATGGCAAGCAACTCAAAGTGCTCATTGTGTTTTTTCTTCTTTCTCCTTATTCGCAGGGTTTCACCTACGTTGCACCCTCGATACTGGAGGACATGCATAGGGCCAACCGGATGCCGGCACGCTCCCCACGACGCACTCCTCGCCAGCTGCCGGACAGCAGCTTCCGGCTACAGTTCCCATCGGCCAATGTGGGCGCCAATGCGCCGTTGTCCATGCACGGTCATTCGCAGCGATCCGGGATGTTTGCACGGGCCACGCCGCCGCATCACATGCAGACATTCGCGCCGCGTCCCTCGCCGGCGCAGGACGAGATGATGGACGTGCAGGGTCTGCCGATGGTCTAAAGGCTGGAGCGATTGCTTCCCAACCAACCAACCCATCCCATCCCGTCCCGTTCCGCCGCAACCCAGCAACTGCATCATAAGCTTCCTCTCCCTACCCCGAAAAAAACAGCAAAAGATTACAGAAATTGACAGTTACTATTATGACGTATGTGGAGTGTGAACTTGGTTAAGGATACGGAATGAGCAGGACGATCATCAGGAGGTGGCAGAGGAGGAGGAGGAGGCTGAGCAGCACGAGGAGCACATGACCTCAGTGCGCGAAATTGTTTTTGTTAAAGAGAAGCGCGCTCGGATCGCGCTTTTCGATGTTTATGATTATGATTATGATTATGAGGCAGACGGAGAAGATGATTGTGCTACGCGAAGGAAAGCGTTCGTTTTTGGATACACCTAGATACTACAGTTAGAGACATCCACATAAGCATAAGCTATAGCAATTACTATATACATACACCTAGAGAGATGGTACCCGACCCGGATCCCCAGCCCCAAAACCTATCCGTGTTTATGTATAAAGATTATACTTACACTTATGTTTTATATAGGCAAAAAGGTTTACACAACTTAGTTCAAATGTACACGCAACACTTTATTTTCCTTTTACACTTATTTAACGCCAATCGAAACAGACAGCAGCAGACCATTAATATCGCGAAAAAGTTCTGTTCTTGCGAGATAGCTCTACCTAGAAATCTACACGCACTGATCGGGTGTAATAACTCCGGCTAGAAGCGTCGCGTTCTTCACAGCCTATTTTTTATTGTTGTCGAAGAGTTTTCCAATTGTTTTTGTCATTTCGAACACCTACGGTAGGCATATAGTGACGTTAGTTTTTAGGGACAACTGCAGCGTAGCCAACAACACAAACTTAAATGAATTGTAAATTATAAACTAAACTAGAGCATTACAGAGTAAACTATAATATATATTAAATAAAGTACATAACGTAAAGTAAAGGTTTCCCAGCTCGATTATAAGGAGTGGCCCAAAACTCCATTGGGCCAAACTCCAAACTTGCTCGCATAGCCAATTTGTATTCAATGACCTACCCCCCGAGGAACTCCGCCTCTGTTTTTAGTCAGCTCCATGCAATTGGTCTAATTCGATTCGATTTGAGTTGCATTTCTGGATTCAAGCTAATAGAATGGAACAAGTAAATACCGCGTACTGAAAAGCTAAACGCTGCCACCACAAAAAAAAAAACAAAAAAAAAAACAGAAATAAAACCCGAAACAAAATGGGTAGATATGAGAAATGTATACAATCGATTAAAGTACTTTGATTATATTCCGTTTCAGTTTGCAATCTGAATCATGTTTTTGTATTTGCCTAAGGAATGAGAGAATGTCAAATCTCTACAGAAATAAAAAATTAAGATGTGAAATATAATCAAAAGGTGCTTTGAATTGTTTAAAAAGACAAGACAACTACAGATTAAAAACGGAAACCGAAATAAAACGGAATAGGAAACATGAGAAACTATGAAAAACGAAAGCGACTAAAGCCTAAAACTAAAAACAGTTATGTGTATAAAAAATATATATATAAACAAAAAATAAATACCTCAGAAGCAATTATTTTTGTTACAAGCAGCTAAAAAAGTGTGCGATGCAAATAAAGAACTTAATAAAACGATAAACTACCAACTAAAGTACATAAAGAAGATACTATTAAAAAATAAATCGAGAAATTAGGAAACAGAATATATAACTACATATATTTTTTTCAATGTACACTTGTTTGTCCTTGTGTTTGGTCTTGTTTATTGCTAAATGTATTTTGTATTTAATTGAACAATCATTTCCTATATATAAGAAACGAAAAACAAAAACCCTAACAAAAACCAAAAATGAAACTGTTTTCATTTGTGGACGGAAATGTCTTATTTTTATTGTTAGTAGACCTAACAGAGACATGTGCTAAAGCCAAGAAATATGTAAAAACCAAAAATCTAAAACAAAACAAAGAAAAAAAAGGGGAACCGGAACCGGATGAGAGAATATCTATCGAACAAATAACCCATTATGAAAGAAACACTGCCTACACCCAAGAGGAAGCAAGAAGTAACGAAACGAGAAACTAGCAACAAATTATATTACCAACTACAATAAACAAACAAATCGCAAGTAAATGAATTTAAACCAGACCCAAGATCATGGGCGAAACCAAAACAGCAGAAACACTAAGTGCAGAGCGTTACACAATTTCGTAGATAGCCAAGTTAACCAATTGAAACAGATCCTCCAGCACAGACCATCTGCCGTTCAGAGCTCACATTGCCAGGGTGCAGCTGTGCAGCTCCTCCAAGAACCGAGTTCCGGTTCAGGCCAAGTGCCCCAAAAGTGTACAGTCCAGAGCTAGGCGGTGAACTAACTAATTACCTAAAAATCCCCAGTGAACTCATCCCCGAGATGAAGCTACACAACAGAATTCGAAGAGTTCCAAAGTTCACTGTTCATAAGCCATGAAAAACAAAAAAACCACACAGGCTTGATTATAGTTATTTTGAATTTCGTAGGCGGAAGTACTGTCCGAAGGGGGCGTGGCCAGATCTGTTGACAGCCCACTAAAGCGGCACTAAATGCGTACACACCAAAACAGCCCAGTCAATAAGAAGTTCTGGATGAGAGCTGCCACAAGCCATAAGATCGTTGAAGCCAAACGAAATACGAAACTCGAGAATCCGAAAGATACAAAGCGAGCATTACAACGTCGACAGCCAGAGATCCTAGTTAATTAAAATGTAAATTTCTATCGTTTAGCTGTAAGCGCAGTGCGTATATGCGACTATGTGGATATAAAAGATGTATATGGCAAATGTGTATCGTAATATATTAAAACTTAATTTTACAAAAAAAAAATATAAACAAAATGCTTGTTTTGGAGGTCTCGATGCGAAGCTTTGGGAGCTTTTAAGCGCCGTCAACCAAAATGGGGGCTCGTCAGCGGCTCTCAAACTGTGTCGAGGAGGTTTGAGAGCCTATGAAGACGGGAACTAATTAATAAATTTCCCTTTATTAACTCATACCTTTTAAGTTTTAAACATTTTATGAGTTTGTAAATGAAAGTGAAATGTAACTATTATTTGTTTGATTAGATTTTTCCCTTATTCAGTGGGTTCTATTTATGCTAGTGCCCTTCTTACCCTGCCATTTCAAATGGCAAAACCAATCATCGACGTTTCTTTATTTTTAGCCATTCCCACCTGGGCACGCAAATGGCAATTGATTAGCATAATTAATGGCAAAAACTTTGCAATAAAGTAAAAAGTTCGAAGGGCCGCCTGCAAGTCAAAAGACGGAGGCGCAAAAGCGAAAGTATGTTAGCATAAATCGATCAAGGAGGAGCAGCCGCCGGCCGAAAGGGGGAATCCCCCCGAGGTGGAAAACTATTTATAGACATGCCGTAAGACGGGACCGCAAGGTGCAGGAGCAGTTGGCGGCACCGCCGGCGGCTCCTTCGCCGGATTTGAGCGCTGTGTGCCCAATTGGACTGACTGCCAGGTGACACACGGCACAAGCGCATTGGACGAGCACATGCACACGGTCGTATGGCTTGGTACACTGAGAGAAAGGGAGGCTGGGAACTGAAAACATGTAGGATAATATATCGTTCTACAATTTGAAAAAGAGGGGCATTATGTGCGTTCTCAATAATCAATTTATCTTATCATGCTAAGATGTATCATTGTATTACGTTAAGAACCCCATTTTTGTGCAGTGTATGCTAAATTCTTGGGGGGTGGGAGCTGGGTCTAGTCAGCAACATAACAATAAATACCGCTAGGCAACCGTAAATTCCCTAGCATGAATCGATTTAACATGCCCGCGGGAGCGGAGGGCAGGCCACTCAGGTCGCCAGCGAAGCTCCTCCGTCCGACTCCGGCCGAGATTCCGAGCCAGGCAGCCAGCCAGCCAGGTACATACGATTTCCTGCCCGGTCTCCAGAGAAGTGTGCCAGGTGGGTACAATCGAGTGTAGAGATTTGCAGTGACAGTTCCACTTTTTGCTCAGCGCTCCTTGCATACATTTCTTATATACTTCTTATGCAATCTTAATCGCACCTAATCCAAGACAGAAACATGTTGCCCAACCTGAAGTCGCGCCGCATCAGCGGCCTGCAGCTGGCCGGGAAGCACCTGGGTCCTGTGGCCAAGTGTCCGCCCAGATATTCCGAGGAGGACTGGGACTATAACAACAAGATTAAGTTTCGGATCACCTGCGACCAGGAGAAGCTGGCCGAGCGGATCGTGGAGTGAGTATATCGGGCGGGTGGCGGATTCATTGGGAGCGGATTCAAGTTGGTGACCCTATTCTATGCAGGGAGTCGCGTCGCGTGGTGGACGAAACGAAGGACACCACCAAGAACTGGCAACGGGAGGTGGAGCACCATATGCGCGAACGGACGAGCGAGATCCGATTCCTGGTGGACGAGTTGAATCGCCAGAAGAAGACCGCCGCCCTGGAGGATGAGGCCTTGAACACCTATCGCAATCGCGTGCTGAACTGCATCGAGTTCCTGAAGGACAAGTCGCTGGCCATTTGCAAGCAGTGCCTGATCCTTCGCGAAGGTCGGATCGGTGTGGATCTGTGCGACGACGAGGTGGACCGCTCGCTGCGCCGTGAGCTCAAGGTGATCAAGGGCTGTCAGGGATTGGCCGATGCCGCCCTCAAGGAAGCCGAGGAGCAGATCCGCAAGCTGCGCGCCGCCATCTATCTGCTCGATCAGGATCTGGCCGCCAAGGATAAGTCACTGGCCATCGACGAGAAGAACCTGAAGCTCAAGGAGTTCCAGCACGACCTGGCTAAGGGACAGGATTTGTCCAAACAGCATTGGTAGGTGTTGGCAAACTGGGTTGCATGTCAATCACAAAGGTAGGGTTTCCTTTTTAGGGAATATTGAAGTAGGTCGTTTTTAAATATTTTTTCTTTCACTTTTAAGCGTTAGTTAGGGTATTTCAATTCGGTGTTCATCAGTACAAGAAGTTTAAAAGGATAAACATTGATTTGTACAAATTCCATTACAAAGTCAAGTAGCTGTTCCCCTTTTCAGTTAGGAATGGAATTGAGGAAGGTCAAACCTAACAATGAAACCGCAGTTTCCTAGGTGATATTGGAAAGAGTTGTCCTGGGACTATTTTAGTACATTGGAATTAAGTGATTTATTTGCAACCACTCAAATCGACCTGATAGTTGCCATGACTTCACCATGCCTTTACCCCTTCTCTTCCTTCCCCAGCCAATTTTCGCTGACCGAGTGGCAGGCGCAGACGTACGAGAATCTGGAGGCCAACGCCAAGGCGCTGGTGTCCGCCGGCCAGCTGCGGGCCTACATCGATCTGCTGCTGAAGCAGGTGTGCGAGGACATGCAGAACCAGACGGACAGGACCAACGAGGCCTTCGAGCGAAGGATCTCGGAGACGAAGCACGTGAAGCAGTGTTTGGAGAACAAGCACAAGGACACCATGGACCACATCCATCAGGTGCAGCGCAACATGACCGAGCTGGAGAAGGAGATGATGGACAAGCAGCGGGCCATTACCCTGTGCCAGACGCGGCTCAGCAATCGCGCCCACCGTCCTGGCCTGGAGCTGACCTGCGACATGGTCCAGGATGCGCTCTACAACGAACTGCAGGCGCTGAAGGCGTCCGTGTGCAAGCTGAACCAGAAGCTGAACGAGAACAAGGCATCCATGCGCTACCTGATGCACGTCCAGGTGATGCAGGAGGAGGAGATCAACATCAAGGCGAACACCTGCAAGATCGACGAGGTCGACTGCATGACCCTGCGACAGGCCCTGAAGTACCAAACATTTTAGTCGGGCAGCACTACATCCAGTACAGCACCAGTCCAGTAGTCGCCACACAGCCCAGCCACCAATAATCAAATTAAAATCTAATTATTAGATGCATGTGCATTTCGTGTTCGATTCCAAATTACTTAATAAATTGAAATTCACTTTCGATTTCCAGTTACCAAAACTATGCCTTTTTTATGCGTTATTAAATTGTTCATTTTATTCAAAATAGTTAATAATATATTTCTTCTGCATAAATTTCGTAAATTTAAATTTCCCGCTTTCAATCTAGTATTTTTAGTTTTAGCTGCCTCTATTCGACACAGACTTACAGTTATCGATAACGTGAACGCAATTGCGAGGGAGTATTGTGAATGGTGTTACCGTGCTGCTGTTTAAATTCCAGGTGTGACCGCAGCCCGCATTCGATATTGATGAAGCCAGGCAAAACGTAGAAAAGCAAAAGAAAACCTTAATTAATGTTAAGTTAAAAGTGTATAAACCCGAGATTAAGGTAAGTGGCCCACCATGTTCAAGATTTTGAGTACACCGAAGGCATGTCGATGCTAGCAGTGGCGGGAGCGTTACGCCTCTGCCGCCACCGCCTCCACCGCACACGATAAAAAAATGGAGTACAGCCACGAATGGGCAAATCAATAATTTTCAACACTCCAATTGTTTTTACAACTGTAATCAGTCCTATTCGACATCTCTGTCTTGTTTTCCGCAGTGCAAGGATGTCGAAACGGAGCGCCGACGACGCCACCGGCAGCAGCTGCTTGGTGGCCGCCGCAGCCGCCGGCCAGCCGCCCATCAAGAAGGTGCACTTCGAGCCCCATCTGATTGGGCCGGTGTCCACGCTGGAGGAGATGGACATCAAAGTGCTGGAGTTCCAGAACAAGAAGCTCGCACAGCGCATTGAACAGCGGATGCGAACGGAGGCGGAGCTGCGACATCGGATCGAGCAGCTGGAAAAGCGGCAAACGCAGGACGACGCCGTGCTAAACGTGGTCAATCGGTATTGGAATCAGCTGAACGAGGACATACGAGTCCTGCTGCAGCGCTTCGATGCCGAGACGGCCGACGAACTGGAGAACCGGAATGAGAACGAGGTGACCACCTCGTTTCTCGCCCAATTGTCCACCTGGGACAAGGAGGAGCTGGACGAAAAGCTGGCCAACCGCGTCCAAGTGTCCAAAAGGGCGGTGGCCAAGATCGTACAGGTTATTGATAGGTTAATGCAACGCAATGAAAAGATAACTCATGTCTTGAAAGGTGATAGTCTGACTTCAGCTGGCTCCGGTTCAGGAGCGGGGGCTGGCGGCGAGGAGGAGCAGCAGCAGGCCAGCGGCGATGCGGAGACGACAACGTCATCGGCCGGTGTCCATGCGCTAGAGGAAACTCTGAAGCAAACGCACATCGAGATCATGAGCGAAAACCACAAGCTGCAGAATCTGAATACCTCGCTACACGAGAAGTTCCACACCATGTCGCTGAAGATGAAGGAGTACCAGGACGCCCATACCGCCAAGGAGACGGAGAACGCCGAACTGAAGAACCAGATAGACGAACTGCAATATGACCTAGAGAAAATCCATTGCCGGAATGATAAGCTGGAGAACCACCTGGCCGAGGCCATTGAAAAGCTGAAGGCATACCACCAGATTTATGGTGATCCCAATAAGAGCACTAATAGTGCCAAGACACCCACTTCCACAGGCAGCGGCGGCGCCACCACCAGCGTTAATAGCCAGCTCTTGGAGGAGCTGCAAAAGGAGCTGGAGGAGTACCGCGAACTGGCCAACAACCGACTGCAGGAGCTGGATAAGCTCCACGCCACGCATCGCGAAACCCTCAAGGAGGTGGAGAAGCTCAAAATGGATGTAAGTTTTGAATGAATAATGTATTAGCTTATCTGCAGCTTTCCTAATTATAGTTAGTCATTTGGGTTATATTTATTTGTATTATACTGATTCATCCCTAAAATCCATTCCAGATACGACAGTTGCCGGAATCGGTAATTGTGGAAACCACGGAGTACAAGTGCCTGCAGAGCCAGTTTTCCGTGCTCTACAACGAGTCCATGCAGATAAAGACCATGCTGGACGAGACCCGAAACCAGCTGCAAACGAGCAAGAACCAGCATCTGCGACAAATCGAAGTGATGGAAAGCGAGGAACTTATCGCCCAGAAGAAGGTACGCAGCGAAATGATCCAGATGGAGGACGTTCTAGCCCTCATCCGCAAGGAATATGAAGCGCTACGCATTGAGTTCGAGCAGAACATGGCAGCCAACGAGCAGACGGCACCCATCAATCGCGAGATGCGCCACCTGATCACCTCTCTACAAAACCACAATGGCCAATTGAAGGGTGAAGTGCAGCGCTACAAGCGAAAGTACAAGGACACGTCCACGGACAACTTGAAGCTGCGTCAGGAGCTCGCCGATGCACTAGCAACACTCGAAGGCAACAAGTTACAAGCGGCGACTGGTGCGGCTGGCGAAGAAATCAAGCAGGAGAACTCTACAGGTGTGAAGGAGGAGAACTCGAACAACGTTTCTGCCAGTGGACAAACAAACCAAACGAATTCCGGCAACGATACCAACGTAGCCATCAAGGAGGAGAACCATATATCGGCTGAAGATGAAGCTGATGACGAGGCCAGTGGTAAGGACGTAAAGGACGGCATTAAGCAAGAGAAGCTTGGTTCTGGAGACGCGGCGGCAGCTGAGAAGAAGGATTCCCCTGGACCCGGAAACTCAACAAGTTCTGCTACCAATTCTGTTCCTGTCAAAAACGAAAAGGATTCCAAGGATGGTGTCAAGGCCAAGGATGTGAAGGCAGTGGAAAGTGAAGCGGTGCGGGATCTGAAGGCGCAACTAAAGTAAGTTTGTTCAGCAATTACGATTATCCATGTAACATTGTTTGATTTACAGAAAAGCGCTGAACGACCAGAAAGAAATGAAACTCCTGCTGGATATGTACAAAGGCGTATCGAAGGATCAGCGCGACAAGGTCCAGCTGATGGCAACCGAAAAGAAACTGCGCTCCGAGATCGAGGAGCTCCGCCAGCAGCTAAAGAAGCTGCAGGAAAGCAAGCGCGAGGAACGGAAGAAGCTGGCCGACGAGGAGGCGTTACGTAAGATTAAGCAACTGGAGGAGCAGAAGTACGAGCTGCAAAAACAGATGGCCAACCACAAGCCCACGGATAATTCTTGGGGCAGTGGAGCGCCCGGCACAGCGAACTACACGCGACCCTTTGTCGGTTCCCACGAAGAGGAGGCACTGCTGAACGAGATGGAGGTTACCGGCCAGGCGTTCGAGGACATGCAGGAGCAGAACTCCCGACTCATACAACAGCTGCGTGAAAAGGACGATGCGAACTTTAAGCTAATGTCGGAGCGCATCAAGGCCAACCAGCTGCACAAACTTCTGAGAGAGGAAAAGACGGTGCTGGAGGATCAGATGGCAACGGCGACCACGCAAATCGAAGCCATGCACATTGTGCTGCGAAAGCTCGAGGAGAAGGAACGCAGCCTGCAGGCCACAGTCGCGTCGATTGAGAAGGAGTTGATGCTGCGGCAGCAAGCCATGGAGATGCACAAACGCAAGGCGATTGAATCGGCGCAATCGGCAGCGGACCTCAAGCTGCATCTGGAAAAGTATCACGCGCAAATGAAGGAGGCGCAGCAAGTGGTGGCGGAGAAGACCAGTTCGCTGGAGGCGGAGGCCTACAAGACCAAGCGGCTGCAGGAGGAGCTGGCGCAGTTTAAACGCAAGGCGGAGCGCATGAAGAAGATGGAGATGTCGGGCACCACCATCGACGAGGTGATGATTGAGGAGATCCGCGAATACAAAGAAACGCTCACGTGTCCCTCGTGCAAGGTGAAGCGGAAGGATGCTGTCCTGTCAAAGTGTTTCCACGTCTTCTGCTACGACTGCCTGCGCACTAGGTATGAAACGCGGCAGCGGAAGTGTCCCAAATGCAACTGCGCCTTCGGCGCCAACGATTATCATAGGCTATATCTGCAGTAGATAAGCGATAGACCCCGTAACGATAATTTAGATACGTTCCGGTCATGTCCTATTCATACACAAATCCACCCACGGCACACACCACTCCCGCACACCCAAGCAGAGACAGTCAGTCACACACACCCAACATTCATGCCGGATTATTATTCATTATGCATATATTACATACGTACTAATATTTGGTTAAGTAGTCTCCGAATAACTTTCCTCCCAGATTCCTCATGGCAATTATTTGAATTTGTTCATTCTGGCGCCAAGTAAAAGCATCTCATTATGAGTGCCGCGAGATCGTCACGCGGTTTTGTAGCTTCTAGTTTTTGTAAATCAAACTATTTTTAAATGATTTAATTTGAAAACTAAATGTACGAACACTAATAAATGGCTAAAACCTATTGTTTAGCATGCCCCGAGTTATTCAGATACCCCATATACATAAGTGTAGGTTCTTTGTCTTGCATTCAGTTAGCATTAAGCATATTCTAATCTTAAGTTAACTATTACTATTGTAATGATCGAACGTAGCATAGATATCAAATGTATAAACTTGGCGGTGAATCCGTTTAAAAGTCGCGCTTTGCTTCGAAGGGCTGCTAACTTGGTTATAATTGATAAGTAATTGTAATAATGTATGATCGAAAATTGTTGTTCAGCTGAACAAAACGAGTTTTGATTGTTTTTTGTTTGTATGTAAATGTGTTCGTTCTTTATGTGTACTGTTTAACGAATAAATAAACTAATGATCAGAAATCGTGACTTTCAATTCATGTTATCTCTCTACATGAAATCCACCTGTTAGCGCTGTTAGCACCTACGCATTCATGTTATTAACCGTTGGCGCGCAACAGGTTATCGGGTTTTGAAAAGCTACGCTTGTATTTTGTTCTCTACAGAAAGTAGATATTGCGCATACGCGGTGTGGCAATAACTATATTTTTTTATATATACAGTTTGCTTACAGCAAAATACGATATTTAGCTACAAAAATACATAACTCCTATTGTATAATATTTTAAATTTCTATTTCTATTTTAAAAACATATTTATATGATTTAACTCAGTTAATTTAACTCAACTGGTATAAATTGGCAATTGTCGTTGCCTATTTTCTATTTATAAATATTTAATTGCGTTCAACTGGTCCAAAGTCTTTTGACCAATTGTCTTAAGTCTAATTTGCATCACACTTTTGCTGGCGAATCTAGTTTAAGTTTGCCGTGTTAGGTTCCAATTGGCCAGAACAGCCCAGTTGGCCATTCCCCAGTAATTATGCTACCTAGTATTTATTACAATGGCTCAAGAGCAGCGACATTGTCTTGTGCAATTATAATTAACAGCTGACGCAATTCGGCGACCAAAAGTGAGCCAAGAATTTATTTACCTTGGGCAAGTGGGCTCGTGGTAACTGCGCCAGTATCAACAAAGTGTGTATTGCGTATTGGCCAAATAGCCCCCTCATCGATGCCCTAAAAAAGCTTAGATGATAAATTATTGTTCTTTAAATCCCCAAAAATGATATGCAAATTTTTAACGAAATCAAACATCTGCCATTTTTGGCGGATCAAGAAAGACCCGAAAATAGCCAGCAGCCAGAAAGAGAATGTATGGATGGATAATGTGCGTGTGTATGCTGGAACTCGATTCATTTTCGAAACCTGTTAATTATGGCTAAGACCAAAATCACAAAAGCACCGTAAAATCTTGTGGGCCGAATATTTCGAAAAAAGGTTTTACCATTTACTGCCATATCAAAAAATTTACCCAATCCAGATGTACCAAATGTACCCTCTCGATTCACAGAAATTGCAAATTGTTTCGTCCGCTTTGCGCCATGTAATGTGTTTATTAAAAATTATTATTATTGTTCGCATCGAGAGGTGGCGGCATCTTTATGAGCGGGCTCCTGGTAGGTAACCAGCTATCAGCTGATGTGGAGCAATTGGACGGGTATTTGGGGCATCTGCGCCGTAAACTCGTTATGCGGCAAGCCAGGCTAAAAAAAAAAAACAAAAAAATGAGGAAAATGAAACGAACACGAAAAAATAAATGTAAAAAGAGTGAGGAATTAAAATCGTGCCAGCGATGAGTGAGCAACATTACACTGAGCACTTGGCGAAGCGAGTGCGGTTATTACCAACATAACGAATCCGTTTAAGATCTGCCTGCGCCGGCGGAGCGCTGGAGTAGGTCAATCCGTGCTGGTCAGGGGCACCAGCGAAGGTTATCGCTGCAATCGGGGAATAACCGAGTCGCAAGACTACAGGAGATACCAACACGGAAGTCTCCATAAAGGATGTAACCACTTTGGGTTATACTGATTGATTTAAATGCCTTTCATTTAGAGATTTCTATACTTTTTTGGGATGCAGCGAACAAGATTAAATTTAATTTATATTTAATATACAATTCTTTATAACTTAGAAGTCAATGAGCTCAAGTCATTAAGCCACAGCTTTAATTCATGAGCAACTAACTACTTTAAAACTTGCAGTTGAGATTTATACAGATTTTAGTAAGCATTTAATATTATAATCCTAGATACAAAACTTCATGTGTGGGTCAACTTTTTAAGCTCTTAAAAGAATGCATAAGATAATTGATAATTTAACAGAGAAGTTTCGAAGTTTTGCAACAATTGATGGTCCACCTATCCACATAGCCAAATGCTAATGAAACCACCAACCACCAAGGTTGCGAAGGGGAATCTATCTCAAGCGACCTTCTCTCCGCCATCAAGAAACGAATAAACGAAATTGTCATTGAATCAAGGCTCATAAATAGATCAACATTAATTATCATGGAACAAAGGCATTTTCACACTGCAGTTTAATGATTGTTTAGCACTCAGGGCAGGGCGTGCCATCCATCAATCCATCGGTTCATCCAATCAACTCGCCCACGGGCGAACGGAAACTAATCATTGTATTAGCATGCTGATGATCGCAGCTCAATGAATCCCCACATGCATTTGTGGACCTACGCCCTTCGGGTTGGAAATGCCGAAATGCCAACGCTACTCAGATGTCCAAATGTTCGAATGTCCACATTTCCAAGCCCACGTCATGGCCCTGGAGTCCGAAATAGCCGAAAGGGCCAACGCATTTCCCAGTCGCAATTCCAACTGGCACTGAAACTGGAACTGGAGAGCTGGGGAGCTGGATAAACATCGCCATATCACCCGATCGCCAGATGACGTATGCGCCGGGTGGTAATTAGGTGTTTGGACTATTAGCAATGGCGACAGCATCATTACGAATGGGGTATTGCATTTTCAAGGTTGGACACCATTCTCGCTTCACTGCCACCTCAAGTCGAGCCATGAAAATGCAAATTTTTTTTCAACCAGTCGCGTTTTTAAACAAACCTTATGAATGAAATGATGGGCGTGAAAATGAGTAGGAAATACAGTTATGAATTCACAAAGGTGAAGAAAACTGTGAAGAAAAGTCGAAAATAAACCGCTAGCGAACCTGATCCACAGCCACTGGTGCCAAGTGACCGAGTGAGCAAGTGACTAACTGCCCAACTGACATTGCCCAACAACAGCAGCTCTTTAATACTTTATGGCTGCCTTTGATGGCTGGGGGATCAGGCTTCCAGCCCACAAAAAACATGTTGCCAAAAGGTTCGTGTACTTCGTACTTTCAGTTTCGGCTGGCCAAAAACTTGTTCCCTCCATCTCCAGCTCCAACTCAATCTCCATGCAGCCGCAGCAGCAGCGGCAGCAGCATTTACCCAGCGAACAAACCGATCAGATTGCATTCGAATCCCGCGCTCAGCCACTCGGCTTAGTGGGCTATACACACATAGTGTTCGTCTGTAGTGGTGTGGCATGGCCATTATATAATCCAGTTAATTTCTTTAACAATTTTTGTTTCTCCTCGGGCCTTTTCGTTGTTTTGCTAGACGAGGCCTCTCCAGCCAGAGTCATTCGTTGTTTGGACCTCGCGTTGCTTGGACGTACATACATTTCGATCGGCGCGTCGTCTCTCGAAGATCGTCCGTCTGGCACAGCTAAATCCCAACGAGGTGCTCACATACAAGTCGTGGTCGGAGAACCCGTATCAAGGATTACGAAACGGGCGTCTGGCATTGCTCATACGCAGCGTGTGACGTGCTCGAAAACAACGATCAAAGGAATCGAAAAAAGGAGTGTAAGTGTCAATGTGTGTGTGTGTGTTTGTGATAATTTCGAGAGCAACTGAAAGAATGTAGTCAAAACTGAAACGGAAAGGATATATGAACAGGATAGCACAAGCATACAATGATTAATCAAATCATTTACAGCATTTCATTCAACATTTTTAATACTTTTCATAGCATAACAATATGAAGAAAAGCAAAGAGTGTTCATGCACAGCATTTACTAAAAATAAACAAGGATAACCATATGTTTTAGGATAATAATCCAAACTTATAAGCAAACGAAACGCCCTACTCCTACTCCTACTTGTAAGTTTTAAGCTTTTCATGCGCAATTCAATCGAATGGTAATCAACTACTGCAAGATGTATCAAAATCCAATTAACCTTTTTGCTCAAAAATGGACTTGCAATTGTGTGCTGCCTTTGAAAAACCAAACATGATCAGCCTGAAACCTTTTCGAAAATCAATCAGCGCGGGGAATAAAGGGGGCTGTGGAATAACAATTACCAAATAAGCCACGATTGCACCGCCTGTTGCATTATTGGCCTGTTCAGTTGGTCACACAAAAGCCACGCAAGCCACAACGAGCTCCTAATAAACATGTTGAAACATGTGGAAGAGCGGGCGAGCGAGAGAGAGAGAGGGGTAGCGAAAGAGATGGCAAACAGGATCCAACGGGCGCATTGCCCAATGAATGACATTTTGAAATCGCATTTCCAGTTGAGCGAGGGGAAAACCGACAAAACGAAAATTGAAAAGCCGACAAAAGAAAAAAAAAAAGCTAAACAAAAAATAAGCAAAATCGAATGCAAATTTTGGACCAAAATCGGAATCAATTAAATGGCACAGAGTTCGCAACGTTCGAACCCAAGACATATGTACGTATGTATGTATGTACATATGCAAATGGGTCGATGTCATGGGAAAACGGATTTCGATCTCGATTATCTGGCGGGGGGATTCGACGAGGTGCGCAGACACAAAGGGCCTTAAAACAATCAAAACCCATCCGCAGCTCGGATCACAAATTGTGTGCAAATATTGGTATAAATGGATGTTGGCACTTTGTTTATACGCAAAAGTCAAACAGTGGCATTGTTCGCTCGCTTTCCACATACTTTTCTTTGCTTTTCACGCTCTTTATTGTTATGCAATGAATGCTCGATGCTCAAACAGTGAAACTCTTTCTGGCTAATTACGAACATACATACATACATATATTTTTTTGACCCGCTTTCTGTAAACAGTTTTGAACTTGAACCAATTCGCCTGGTTTCTTTTTTTGGTTTTTTTTTGCCATACATATTTTATGTGCGGCCATAATGGCATTTGGTGGTCGCTTTATGGTTCCCCTAACAACAAAGAAGTGAATAATTTATACTTTTTTTTATTTCGTCGCTTTCGCAGCGCTGTTTTAACAAAAACGCGTCTCATACGCGAGTTTTAATTAGCAAATATTTGCAAATTACAGCGATCCGTGATCCGGTGGCGTTCGCCTTGAGATCACTGGGACCTTGAACTAATTTCGAGGGGATGACCACTAATAAATCTCATTGATAAACATATGCAGAATTATTAAACAATAAGTTTAGCTGTGGGTGATTCCCTACTGAGTTTTGCTTTTGATTAAACCAAAGGTTTGAGCTTGTATTGGTTACTTTTTATAAAGAAGTTGGAGCTTAACTTGGTTATAGATAATATATTCAGAATACTAAAGCTTTCTAAATCAAGAAGAAAAGTTATTCTTATTTTATTTAATTATAAGTATGTAAGTAAGTAAATCCAATCTCAACAACATATACATATATATTTATATATATATATTAATCATACAATGTGGATTTGAGAAAACCCTGACTAATCCGTGCACTTCTTATCATTCTTTGTAGTGACCGCAGTCCATGCCAATCGCGTGATCACAGAGCAGCCGCAACGAACCGCAGATCTTCCAGCGAAAAAGGAGAGCAGAATATGGTGCAGGATCAGGGGGAGACGACAGCCCTGCCGGAGGCACTGCTGAAGATTGCCAAGCGGGAGCTGCGCGAGGATCGATGCACGCGGGAGCAGTCGCTGGAGCAGCTGCGCAACTGGGTGGCCAAGAACGAGGATCTGCAGAATGTGCGATGCGACGATACCTTCCTGCTGCGCTTCCTGCGCGCCAAGAAGTTCAGTGTGCCGATGGCCGAGCAGACGCTGCTCAAGTACTTGAACATCAGGAGGACGTTCCCGCACATGAGCACCAAGCTGGACTATCTGGAGCCGCGACTCGGCGACCTCATCGATCAGGGATACATATTTGCGGTGCCACAGCGGGACAAGCACGGTCGCCGCGTGGTGGTCATCAATGCCAAGGGGTTAAATCCGAAGATCCACACCAGCTGCGACCAGGCCAAGGCGCATTTCCTCACCTACGAGTGCCTGATGGAGGATCAGGAGACGCAGATCACTGGGCTATCGCATGTGGGCGACTTCTCCGGCGTGACCACGGCGCATGTGACCAACTGGAATCCCACGGAGTTTGCCCGCATCTTCAAGTGGGGTGAGCAATCGCTGCCCATGCGTCACAAGGAGATCCACCTGATCAATGTGCCATCCACACTCAAGTGGCTCATTGATTTCGTGAAGAACCGCGTCAGTTCCAAGATGAAGAACCGCCTGATCATCTACGGCAGCGAGAATGAGCTGATGAAGAGAGTGGACCAGGGCTGTCTGCCGCTGGAAATGGGTGGCAAGGTGCCCATGCGCGAGATGATCGAGCTGTGGAAGCAGGAGCTGGCGAGCAAGCGCGACCTGATCCTCGGCCTGGACAAGAGCATACTGCTCTCCGATCGCGGCATCCAGCGGCGCAGCAGCTTCAATGCCGAAAAGGCCTCCACCGGCGGACCCAACTTCGTTTCACAAATCGAGTCCATCGAGGGTAGCTTTCGGAAACTGGAGTTCGACTAGCCGATCGCCAGTTGTAGTTTAAGTTTATAGTCCTTAGTCTTAGGCAACATCCAATTAATTAACCCAATGCGCAACGCTTCGCCGGTCCCCCGATCCTGGCCAGCGCCCGATCCTGGGGATCCCTGATTCGCTTATCGGTGGCAACCGCTTTACTCATCCTGCGCTTCTTTGTATACTGTTTGTGTTTGGCGTACAATAAACGAGAGGAATAATTTGAAATGATCTCTTTGTTGCTTCACTTGGACGTTTGGTGGCTCGCGTAGTGCGTCCAGTGCCTCAGTTCCCGCTGCAGTGCGTCCGTATAGCTGCCCAACACGAAGAGTTGGTACACTGGCTGCAGAATCCGACGCTTTAGAGATTCAAGGATCAGAGCCTGGGCGGCCATCAACTGGCAATCGATGGGTGGCCTTCCGCTGAAGTTACCCACAAACGCCATCACCAACGCGTCTATTCCAATTAGATCCCTTGGATACTGGCTCCGATAGTGCCAGCCTCGTGCCTCAAAGACCTGACAATCACCGGCGACCAGGAAGTTGTAGGGCAGCTCGCCAAGATGCGACCTCTATGGAGATGAATGAATTTAGCTTTGATTGCTATGTACACAAACTCATGTCCGATTAACTCACTTCCAGCTTATGCAATACATCCGGGCAATCATCGTGGCATTCATTGCTCCCAGTGTGGGTAAAAATCACTGTGTCGACACCGATCGGATCGGAAAGAGTTCCCCGACCCTGGATATCCATATCCGACCATATGCCATGACCCACGATACTGAGTCGGTAGCCAAAGTCCGGCGTTTGGGCTGCAAGCAGTGCAAAGTGATTGAGTCATTAAGTGGCTTTGTCCGCCTATAAAGGCGAATTTCCAAAAAATTTACAATGAGTCATGCATGCATACGAAATATGAAACGAATCTTAAGTTTGGTTTGCTTAAACTTAATGCCAGATACATTATCTCATGAGTATAGATTTCATAGATAGATTTTTGAGTACTTTCGCCTGCCCATCAAAACGCACATGAGCAGCTTATCATAACTCACAGCTAATTGAGATTTATTTATTATGCATATGTAACAATAACGATTTGAGCACGTACTCGTCATCAGCGGGCAAACTCACTTTGTCTCCAGAGCAAATAGGCGGCCAGTGCCAAGGCGGATGCACACATGACCAGCAGTCCCACCGAGCGCCAATTGAAGCAGTCTTCGTGGAGCGTCGGGTTCCTCCGGCAACTCGAAGGCGTCGAGGAGGAGGCGGAGACTGAGGCTGTGAGGGATGAGGACGTCTTGATGGACCGCTGAGCAGCTGCCAGCAGCGGAGTGGATTCGCTGGCAACGCCATCCCTGTCCACTCGAATGTGTATATCTTGGCTGGAACCCAGACTGCCGTACGACGACTGGGAGACGGCGGCCGGCGAGGGACTACGACGTGCTATCGTAGCGAAATATAGAGCAAACAACAAATTATGGAGTTTAGCCAAGATAAAGGCGACCAGATGATTAGTCAAGTGGCACAGTTTGTCCAGGCCACTCTGGTCTTGGTGGGCATAGTATTTGCTGATTGCACGCAGACTGTAGGCGCTAACAAAGATCGGCATCTTGCCACTAACTGGGCTGGGATATCCAGCCGAGATGTATATATCTCACCCCCTTAACTGTATCTTATCAAGACAAGGGCTTATCTATCGCCGGACTTACCCACTCGCACGGCTATGTGGCTGGAGTCCATGACTGCAGCCTCGGCATCAAGGTGGTGCTGTGGAGTGGGTCAGCTCCTTACCGGATCGCACTGGAACACACCACTCGATCGATCGGAGTCGCCGCTGCCAACCACTGGCAGCAGAATGCACAAAACGACTGAGACGAGAACAAGGGAGAGAACCAGCCCGCATGAAGCACAACATTTCCATAAATCATCAGCTACGAATTTTCAAGGGGTCTCTTATCGCACTCACTCTTCGACTCTCTTAGCTCTGGGTTAACTTTAAAGCCGGGAGTAACATTCGCATCGCGTTTATTTGACTTTCGTTTGCTGATATCTTCAACTAGACTCTAATAACAATCATAAATGGGTTTCGCTTTATACACAGAGGTTGGCTTTGCTTAATTTACAGTGCAGAGGCTGCTCCTCTCTTAAGACTAACTTGGGCTTGGGGACCGTAATAAGTTATGAGCATGCTAGCCACTGCAAGTGGCAGCCACGGGAACACTAGACATGGACACTGGTTTTGGGAACATTTAAAAGTTTCACGAAAGACAATACATTGTGTTAAAATCATTCGAAAATCTAAAAGAAATGCATTCGCCTATGTGCCTAAACTTAACTTCTTAGGTATTACGCCTCCGCAGGGGACAGGCCTAATCCAGCAGCTGGCCATATCAGGGGCTCCTTTGCGACCCCTACTTGTAGGACCTCCAAATCTGCCAGGCGCACAGGGCAGCCGAGAGAAAGGATACGCCACGGTGCAAGTATTTGGTTTTTGAGTTGGGCGAGTAGCCCAAAATCACAGGCGAGGAGACATCTGTCAGTGGCAGTTTCTCCAACACGGCGTCATTATTTTCCACCTGGAAAGCACAACCAAAGTGAGCTGCTCAATCGAGAATATCCAGAACTTTTCCTTTCATACCTGATATTGACAACAAGGATCATAGTTCCAGGAGACCGTGTACAGTCCTGTGCAAAAAATCGAGAGTGCACAAGCGGGAGCTGCAATGATGGGGCGATCCCGCCACAGCAAGCTGGCCACCAGGGAAACCACTCCAGTGGCCACCGCCGTCTTGTGCAGGCAATTGCCCACCCAAATCCAACGACCTGTGAAGATATGAAATCAATACTGTGCTTTCAAAGGAAGCTCTCCCTAATTACCAGTTTCGTCGCCCAGCCGAGGCGGCTCTATAACGATGAAGTCCACCTTGGCTTCCAGCGCCTTGTCCAGTTCAGCCTCGAATCTTTCGTGGGCATTGGAGCTGTCGTAGACCTCGCGAATGACATGGAAAGTGGGCACCTTACTGGTGCTGCACAAGTAGAACAACAATACACGAATCAATCATGGTTATCTTGATGTGGAGCTCAAGGTTAAGGTCAAGATCAAGCGCTCAGAACAACCGAAGCAGAGAAGCCATTGTCCGGACGAGATAAATGAAGAAGCCGCCTACTAAATTGCATAACCAGGGCAGGTGCACTTGGGAACTGCGATTTGGCTGCACGCAGATGGAATGCGTTGCGTAATCCCACTGCATCCGCGTAACTGGGCGCCGTATTTACCTTTCTATATTTCTGCTAACCATTTTGCTAATAAATTTGTTGTTTTCTATGTTGTTAATAAACTCAGTGCGGCCGCAGCTGGACCGTTAAAATATACCAAGTACCTAAGGGCATAATACTGAAAATACCATTTGTCTGTTGCAATGATCCAAAAAAATACCGCATTTGGGCGGCACACTTGAATTATATCGTATTCGCACATATCATAATTTCCTTGAAATAGCGGCCTATACATAAAGGTATGATTCCACTATATAGCTATTTAGGTAATTTTTCACCAATATTCATTAAGGAAATTAGATTAGATTCAAGTTTTTAAAACTAGTTCACTGCTTGTTTTGTTCAGTCACTTACTCATCTCTCCCATCTCTATTTACGATATATGATTATTCGAGGCATTTAAGAATCGTTTCAAGTGTTTGTAATAACTGTACACAATTACAGGAGCTGGAGTTAATTGAAACAAATAATTATACCCCAATAAAGATCATAATAATTAGATACATGTGAATTAGCCGGCTCTTATTGTCCCAAGCGAAGAAGCCAGGATTTCGCCGGCTGTCCGATATGGTCACACTTGCCCACTCATAAGAAAAGACACCCAAAATTGAAAATGGAAAAGCATCATCGACTGCCCCTCCCGGAATTGCACGACGACAAACACAGACACAAACAGTGCAATGGGGAGAACAGCAATCGCTTCCGGCCGCCCAAGTACAAGACGCGTGGCTACGTCGCCGTGGACAACAACAATCTGAACCGAAGCCAATCGCTGGGCTCCTGTAGCACCAACAGTTCCCAGATCGCGCACGCGATCTCCTTTCGTGACGCCGGGTGTTCGGATTCCAGTACGCTGCCCTCGTCGCCAGTCCAGGCCGAGCTGAGCACCCTGTCCCTGTCACACTTCGAGCAGTGCTTCGAAAGGGTGGCCAAACTGGGCGAAGGATCCTTCGGCGAGGTGTACCAGGTGCGCGATCGCACCGACGGCCGGTTGTATGCTGTCAAGATCTCCAAGCAGCTGTTCCGCGGCGAACAGTACCGCGCCGAGCGGCTGGAAGAGGTGAGGCGCTACGAGGAGTTCTCCGGCCATGAGAACTGCATCCGGTTTATCCGCGCCTGGGAGCAGTACGACCGGCTGTACATGCAAATGGAGCTGTGCCGCGAAAGCCTGGAGCAGTACTTGCTGCGCTGCCAAAGGATACCGGAGGAGCGCATCTGGCACATTCTGCTGGATCTGCTGCGAGGACTCAAGTCGCTGCACGACCGGAATCTCATCCATCTGGACATTAAACTGGACAACGTTCTGATCGGTGAGGACGACGAAACATGCAAGCTGGCAGACTTTGGACTGGTCATCGATGTGGACAGGGCCAACAGCCATCACGCCACGGAGGGAGATTCGAGGTATATGGCTCCAGAAATTCTGCAGGGTCACTTCTCCAAGGCTGCGGACATCTTCAGTCTGGGCATCGCCATGCTAGAGCTGGCGTGCTACATGGATCTTCCTTCCAATGGCCCACTGTGGCACGAACTGAGGCACGGCATCCTGCCCGAGGAGTTCATAAACAGTGAGTTGCGACTAGCTTCCTACTTAAATGGCAGGTTGCTAAAGCCTTTCTCTTCTCACAGAAAGATCACTGGAGCTACAGTCGGTAATTAAGTCCATGATGAAGCCCGATCCTGCGCAGAGGCCGACGGCCGAGCAGCTACTCTCACATCCCAAGCTGCAGTACCTGCAAAAGAAGCGCAAGTCGCTAATGAACTTCAGCATGCTGGTAAGCATTCCCAAGCACATCTTTGAGAATCAATCTTAACTCTTGACAACTTGCAGTCGCGTAGTTTTAGGCGATCTCGCCGTGCCGTTTGGGGAAGAATGTGCAATTGGAAAACAGCCGCCTTTCGCTACCTTCTATACTTCCTGGAGGTCCTGCATCTATGCAAGCCCATAACGGCCTCACAGCCCAACATTAACATAGTGCCATCCTCGCCTTCGTCAAAGGGAGTGCCTCTGGTGCCTCGGGTGGAGTTCCAGCTGGTAGGATCCACACCCATTGCCAATCGTGACTGCTATGCCTCCGACTTCCTTTCCGGCGAGGACCCGCTGGACCTCTCCAATCAGGGTAGCCCCAACGTAATAAATTCCACGCCATTGAACACAAACCAAGGCAAATCCCGTCTGGATTTGCTAAAGAATAAGTGAGTACCCTTAATCGCTTACCTCATGGACTAGCATGTAACCCATCCGCTTTCAGTGTGGATTCAATGGGCAGGTACGTTCAGGTACACGATTTCGAGAGTCCATGCTCCGCCCTGTCTTCCGCCAAGGTCCTGGAGACCTCATCGTTCCGACGCAAAAAGCTCTTCGTCCTGGAATATGACGACGAGTGAGTGAGTACGGTGCCAGCGAGCATCGTAAACCGAATGAATTTATGATAAACCCAATATATATCAGTTACGAAACGAATACCAGATACATATGGCAACAGAATATATCGTTAATTGTATTTTGATTAGTTCTAGATCGTAGTGTTGTACGAAGTTCCCTAGATATAGTCTTACGATTGTGTAATGTTAATGCTTCTTTAGAAGAACTTGTTGAACTTGAACATATAATCATGTGATATATATACGAAAAGCGATTTGAAAAGTTTAAAAATAAAACTAATTGAAATTAAAACCTGCACTGAATCCTTTCTATGACATATGATACCAACAAATTAAAGGTAAAAACCAAGAAACGCATCACTATAAAAATGGCTTTTAAAACATTTTTGAATTTTAACGCACCTTTCGATTCGGGGAAAAGTATTTTGCCCATCTGGTAACACTGGCCGCTCTCGCACATGTTGAAAACGTAAACAAAAACGAATAGCACAATTTTTGAAAATGACCAGGAAAAAGGCTCCCAAGAAGAAAACCGAGGTTGTCTTCGACAACAAAAAACGCATGTAAGTGAGTAGGCAAGGAATCCCCAGAGGATACTAATGCCCACATCCCAATCCCGCAGAGAGTTCCTCAGTGGTTTCCGGAAAAGAAAGAATGAGCGACGATCGCGTGCAAAGGCGGAGCTGGAAAGAAACCTCAAGAACGAGCGGAAGCGCATACGGCAGGAGGTAAAGGATGGCTTCAACCACCTAAAGAAGTCCTTTGAACCGCTGCGCGAACTCACCGAGGAGGACAAGGCCGAGGAGGCAGAGCAGCAGGAGGAGACCTACGAAGATGACGAAGTGCAAGTGAAGATCGTGGAGCTGACCACCAACGATCTGGCCGCCAAGCGCAATATGTTGGGTGCCAACACGGCAGAGGAAAGCGAACCGGAGGAGCAGCCTGCCCAGAGCGAGGAGGACGAGGCCGACCAGGCCAATAGGATACCCGGCATGGATTTCGATTCCAACGCCCGCAAACGTAAATCCAAGCCGGAGGACGAAGAGGAGCCGAAGGCCAGGAAGGGCAACAACTCCACGCTGCCAGACATCAAGAGCAAAAAGGATCTCGACCGCCTGATGAAGACCAAAACGCTGAAGAAAATGCACCAGAGCAAGCTGTTCAAGCAGAAGGAGCGCCTGGACAAGAAGAACAACCAGAAGAAGGCCAAACGGGACCGCAACAACACCATCAAGAGCGTTCCCAAGCACCAGCGCAAGCAGCTCAAGTACGGAAAGGCCAACCAGACCAAGTACCGAAAGGGTCGGATGGTCAACAAGAAGGAGCTGCGGCGCAAACGGAATGCCGACTAAGTTTAGCTTTTAGCATAGTTTGTTTTACGGTTTATTTACTATTACTCTAGTTGATCAAATAAACTGTATAATTCCTGGCTTGTACAATAATTTTGCTAATACGCTGATGCGCTCGATCTTTTCTTTCACCGCTCGCGTACACATTTCTCCGCCGTATTCATGGTACATATACATCCAACATACTTTATTTTTTTTGGGTTATTAACATTGGCAATATCGCTGCTCGCCGCCGTTCGGTTATGCTCTATAAATAAAAGGGGGTCGCCGCTAAAATTACAATAAATTTTTCATGGGTCCTAGGTCTAGTCTCGAAATCTATGTACAAATTTTGCTTGCATGCTGTTTAGGGATAGGTTCTTAACGTATTGGGTTGCTTTATTTCCATTCTGCGCAGTTGTGCAGACTGTTTAGTGTTTGCCTTTACGGGGTTAACATTTTTTAAAAATGAAACATTAGAGCGGTAACCTTGTTGCTTGATTATTGGCGCCATTAAAGCGGTATCCCCAGCACCCGATTGGTGCAAGGATACCGATCCAATGCAATAAAAACGAATTCAGCCAAACACAATCTTGCATTTCTTTTTATCGTACTTAATGATAGCCTTAGTTTCTAATGGGGCTGTGTGCTTGGGTGAAGGTTGGGGATGATTTTGGGGGCAACAATTATGCTCTAGCTTATAGCTTACAGTCCTACGCCTACTCCTACTTCTAATATGTTCATCATCAGCAGTTAAAAAACGTTTACAAAACTCATGCGAAATTGAAATCCAATAACAAATGCACACGCCGTAGTCGCATCGGCGTCTCCCTCTTCCGCTCCGTCTTCTCTTTCTCCTGACCCTTGCCTATCCGCATCCAGTTAGGTTTGCTGCTGCTGCTGCGCCGAAGGTTGTCGCCGACTGAAGCCACCGCCGGCGGACAAGTGTCGCTGCAGGGCTCGCTGCTGCTGGAACTTCGCGCTGCCTGCTCCTCCGAAGCGGTTGAATTTGAACTTGTTGCGCTGCTGGAAGTTCTGGCGATAGTTCTGATTGTAGAATCGCGAAAATCCTCCACCTCCGCCGTTCTTGTTCCAGCGCTTCTGGCCCTCGTACTCCTGGAATGGATTGTAGCCGGGCGTGCTGTTGCTGGCATTGTTTCCCTTAGCCGAACCGGACTTCACCTTCCGCTGACGTCCACGATCCATCTCGTTCTCTTCGTCGTCGTCGAGGTCCCGCTGCCGCTGCTCGCGCGCATCCACCAGTAGCTGCGGAAAACAGAATATCAAGCATTAGGCTAGAGTTCGGACCTTGTGAATGGGCAGGCTGGTTGGCTGGCTGGCTGGCATGCGCTAGGTAATGGAGCTTATGCAGATGAGTGCGGTACGCTCGCGAGCAAGCACTGGGAATATGCACAGTCTATTCGAAATGGGTGAGTGGCTTACGGTTTACGGTTCACGGTGACAGGTTATCAGGCAAAACGGTAACGGCACAACGGTTGAATTTATGGCGTATCAGGCGGGTGAAATGAAAGAAACAACGTGCCGGCCAGCAGTCAAATCATAAGCTTCATTGCACGGGGACACGGATGCGGAGTCATCGGGTCAATTACCTAGGCTCTGGTGCAGTCACTCTCTCCCGCAATGACTTTTGCAACTCTACACTTTTCACACTCGCTGAACGGAGGACGCGTTGTGGTGCCCGACCGGTTGGGAACGGATACCAGCAACGCAGTCATCACAGACTATTCGGGGTAATCGTATTGTTTGTATTTGTTTTGTGTGGTATGTGCTTAGTGGGGAAACAGAAGAAGCGTCGCCTCTGCCGCCGCAGCTTCTGCCTCCTACCGGCCGTTCGTGAGACGATCCGGATCGGGTGCGTCAGCGGTCGCGTCTGATACCGCCACTGCAATTACGACCACGTCGTTACTGTTACTGCTACTAGTCACTGCCGCGTCGACTGCCACCGAGCCCTCGACGATATCGCTGCCTTCCACACTGCCGTGACCAGCTATCCGTTTCGCACAAACCAACTCAAAAGGCTAAATGAATGGGGATAATGTGGAAACAAATGCAAATTACAAACAAGTTCGTTTAGTAAATCAACTCAATCGAATTGCATTTTATGCAACAGCTAAGCGAACGACATAGAAAACAAAAAAGAAGACCAAACAGCCAGTTAAAGAATAAAGATTTAGGTAAAACCGCAAAAGAGAACCAATTTATGTACGTTTCCATCGTATTAAACCCGCAACTTGTTATTTTTGAAGCACAGAGCCAAAGAAAGTGTTAACCATGCATAGATTTAGTATCAACGTTAGTGACATGGTTACAAGGGATAGATAAGCACTTCAAAAAAATGCCTCTCTGAACTCACCTCCTTTTCGAGCTCCGCGGGCTTGCCATTCCAACTGAGCACGGAGGCGCCGTATCCACGATACGATTGCTTCAGCAGCTCATTGACGGTGCTTCCATTCGAGGTGACATTGCTCTGGTAGCCATTGCCCACCCTTGGCTGCTGGTGCGACTTGAGCGCACTGCCGTTGAGCAACTTTTGGCGCTTGGCGCCTGGCGTTGCGGGCGAGTCCGTGGAGGGTTTGCTACTTGAGAAGGGATTGCGATGGGTCTTGTTGGGCGTCGGAATTTTCACTGGCGCTCCCTCCACTACCACGGCGTCATCATCATCGTCGATGGCATCGACCTCATCTTTACGCGTAACTTTCCAGATACCCGTCTTCGATTTGATGACCGCTGGCGAGGGCGGCGTCTTGGGCGATGGTGGTGCTTTGCTTTGAGACTGTGATTGCTTCTGTGGGTGCCAGCCATTTGTTAGCTGAATGCTGGGCTCCTCCTCATCGTCGTCCTCTTCACTGTCTGCGGACTTTTTCAGGCTCTTGAATATCTCGTCTATGGCATCAGTCTTTTGTTTGCTGTTGTTAACGTGAACCGATGACGAGGCTGAGCCGTTGGTGAGGCTGCCATTGGTTTTACTGTGACCATTGGTCTGGCCAGATTCTTGGTCCGACTCGCTAAAATCCTCCCCTCCTGGACTCTGGCGGGGATTCGGTAGAGGCGCCTCCTCCTCCTCAGAGGCGGATTCGTAGGGCACTAGACTTTTCAGTGGCGTTTTGACGGGAGTCTTTAAATGAATCTTTACAGGAGACTTTGCCTTAGGCTCCGTATTATCCTCCGTCATATTGGGCATGCTCGGTAGCTGGGCTGTCGTTGGCCCGGGCTTCATCTCATCATCGATGTCTTCATCGTCCGAGGAAATTGGCAGATATTGTTGCTGGTTTATTGATTTGTGGTTGCTGCTGCTGTTGCTGCTTGGGGAGGAACTCTTGTTACCATTTGCAGTGGGAGCTGAAGTAGCTTCGCCTTTAGCGTATGCGCCAACCAGTGGAGGCTTCGCAGTGTCCTGAAACTTTCCGGTCCCCAGCTGGAGTCCGTTCTGCTGGTTTTGCTGCTTAAACTGGATGGCGGTTTTCTGGGCATTGCCATTGGTGTAACCGTTTGCTCCACCCGGCGGCAGTTGAGGACCAATGAAACGCGTTGGTGAAGGCGAAGACACAGTCGCCGCCGGCACTGGCGTTGTGCTGTGTCCGTTGGTCAAACGCACTCCATTGGGCCTGTTGGCCGGCGGACTGGCAGCCTGTGAGAGATCCAATTCGAAAAACATAATATAGGCATTTGTGTTGCACACATTCTGCATTGTGATTGGCCGCACGTAGCTGTCGTCGAAGTTGTAAAAGCTGCCCGTATCCGTGGATCCAATGGCCGTGTAGTGACCGCAGTGCTGGGACGCTCCCAAGTGAGTGACCATCGACACCAGGCGATAGGTAAGCGGTTGAGCCTGAGCCGCTGGTGAACGGGCTGCGTATTTGCTCAAATCGATGCGTGGCTTGAAGGAGATCTGCTTGGTCAGTTTGTTGCCGATCATGGAGAATCGCTTCAGCTGTATACAAAGCGTGATTGGGGCACGCTCCAAAGAGAACTGCTTTGTGGCAGATACCTGCAAGCGATACGATTAAATAAAAATGAACTACAGAACAAAGGTCACAAAGACCTACCTTCTTCTTGCATCCCTCGCACTTGTAGCCCATATCCTCTAGCCGTTCGCGAGAGAAGTGTCCCTCGAAAGCATCCTCCAAGGAGTCTGCCTTGCGGATGTCGAGCAACAGATCCTGGAAGTGCTGAAACGTGATGGACACATGGTTGCAGCTCAGGCACCGCACCTCGCTGCGCAGATAGCCCCCAAAGATCTGTCCCAGCGGCGTAGTCTCCTTCACCAGCTGATCCAGCTCTTTGTA
The DNA here is from genome assembly GCF_004382195.2 of Drosophila sechellia. Taxonomy (NCBI): domain Eukaryota; kingdom Metazoa; phylum Arthropoda; class Insecta; order Diptera; family Drosophilidae; genus Drosophila; species Drosophila sechellia. Next base: position 5,684,931 of record NC_045951.1, on the reverse strand, counting down.
GTTGCGGAACCGCATTAGATACGCCCGCTCCATGGCCTCGACCAGGAAGCGCAGGAACTCGTGCGCATCCTCCTGTCGACCAACGACCATGTGTTTGCAGATCTGCTTTAGCTTCGAGTAGATGAGGAAGGGCCTGACGGCCGACTGATTGCTTTGGGTGGCCAAAAGTGTTTTGGCCATGGCGCAAATGATGCAACCGCTGCCAGGCTCGGCCACATTGCAGTCAGCCAGATGCGCCTGCTCCGAAACGAGCCAATTGGCCAGGGCGGGTATGTGTAGGAGCGCCTGAAGCGTTGAGTTGAGGTAGCAGGTGTTGCCCACATTGATCATGCCCGTGCCCACCTGCCATTTGCGCTCCGACTGCTTCCAGCCAATGCGTATGTTCTCCCGCGGATAGAGGACCCTCTTCGGCTTGGGCAACTCATTGGGATTGCTTGTCGGATGCGGATGATTGTGGTGCGACTGATTGTTCGGGTGCTCCGCTTGCTTGCGGGCGCCGTTATTGTCTGCAAAGGTAAAAAGGACGGTAGACAATTTAAGCACGTGCCACAGGAGAAGACAGCAGGGAGACAGGAACAGTTTGTAGAGCAGCCACAGGGCGAACCCGTCCATCATTATCACAGTCATAATGCATTTATTGGAAGGATTCCCTTCTGCAGATTAAGTCACTTGATCCGCGCTGCTATGAAATATAAATAAAACGAGCAGTGCTCGCTGTGGAAACTGCTGACACACAATCGCACTTCCATCACCTGTTCGCAGTGTTGGAAAGGGTACACATTTATTGTACCTAGGCACCAGACTGTGCAGCATTAAGATAGCTATTCTCAATAGAACAAAGAAACTTGAACACAAAGTCTATGCCGAAAAAAATGTCTAGTACTAAATTTTGAAATACAAATCCTTGAACATGTTTACAGAATGTGATATGACCAGATTTTATCTGAACATATTTTCACAGCAGTCATCTCAATCGTAAATTTATATTTACCCAAAATATGTATCTTGCAGCTTTGTTTGGGAAATTGTACCTATTCTGGTACACATATCTCAGATATTACCCAGCACTATCGAATCTTTGATAACAGCTAGCGTGTGAGCGGGATGGCGACTGGCAGAAGAAGAAAATTTAAGCTGATAACAGCAAGCGAATGAGAGGGATGACGAGTGGTGAAGCAGTCGAAGTGTCTTCTGCCGACGAATACAGTGTACTCACTCTGGCCTAGGGGGTTGGGGCGGCACAGTGTTGCCAACTGAATTTTTGGCGCGACCTAACAGTGGTTGTTGTTGGCCCAATGCTCCCCCCTTTTATTGTCTTTGTAACTGTGTTCGAGGCATTGACCAGGCCAAAAAAAGAAAAGAAAAGTCGAAACATCTTGTAACAGCTCCTGCTGCTGGGCTTTGTGTCCACTTCCTGCTCTGTGTGAATCACTTTTGCGAGTCTGGCCTTTGTTTGTGCTTTTTTTTATCACGCACAAGCAGATTGCGGCGCATTTACCGCATTTAAAAAATAAAACAAAGCCAGTAAAAGCACCGCTGGGGCTGGCCATGTGTGCGGGGGAAAGAGACGGAACTACGGAGGGGAGCCCTCGTGCTTTTTGTCTCTTTTTACATTTGCCGCTGGAAATACAGCACGTTTTTTTCCGCCACAACTTCTGTGAATCAGAAGTTCGGAAGAGGCGGCTTTGTTGTTGCTGCTGCTGCTGTCACTTTCCTAGCTTACTCTTTACGGCGTTGTACTTGTTTTGCTTTTTCCGCGTATTCCTTTGCATTCTGTTTACACGTACACCACCCAAAAACGCCGTCACACACGCACGCACACACATACAGAAGCGCCTAAAAAGTACAGGTATGCTGCGCTGCCGACGTCGACTGCACTGCCGACAAAATGCAGGCAGAGCAATAAAAAAAATATGTTTGCGGAAAAACATCACACGTGATTTGTGGAGGGATATTCCCAAAAAATCTGGCAAAAACAAATGGGACGAAACATATACATATATATATATATATATATATATATATATATATATATATACGAAGATATAGCACATGGAAAATTGCGCAAAAAGTGCCACACAAAGAAGAAACACAGACGAAGGCGCAGACGGAAAAAGCCACTTTTGAAAGCAACTTTTGGATTTTAAATTTGTTGTATCTTTACTCAGTGTACTCACCATGTCCATTTGCGCCCACAAGTTTGCCTGTATTGTTTTTGCCACTAAAGCCATTGATGGCGCCTGGATTTCCCGGCTTGATGACAATATATTTGGACTTGAGGTTCTCCAGCACCGATTCGTGGTAGTTGGGCACCTCCTCGTATTCGATTTTGGCCATCAGGATGCGCTTAGCATTGGCCACGATGTGATTTTGCAGGCTGCCGTTGGTGTCCTCGCCGCTCTTGGCCTGGTCAGTCGACGAGCCGGCGGAGGAGTTGCCGCCAAGGGATTCGCGCAGCGCTGCGTTGACTACATTCGCCGTTTCGCATACGGCCATCGAAACGGGCATGGCGATGCTCCGGCTGGGGATTTGCGGTGGAATTTTGAACGGGTGTGGGGGGCGTGGTGTGGCGTGTGTTGGTGGTTTTCGCCACCCAGTTAGCTAATGCACATGGGCGTGCGATCCAAAGCAGACTCTGGAGATCCTTCTGCCCTGTCCACACGTCCTTCAAAACTCTCCTACTGCTTGGTTGCTCTACGCTCACTTTTCTCCTCGCCCCGCTCTCGAACACTCTGCTTCTTGCTTCACACACCGACTGCGACACCGACACACGCACACAAACGCACTCGGGAGCACTCTTCTTTTTCTGGCTTTTTCGCGCTGCGATCTCGATGTGTTGGCCTACTGAGCATTACGATTAAGAAACGTTCACTCACAAATCGATCTGTTTCAATTTCGTGCGCGGCCAGGCATTTTAGAACGAAAAGTCTGCTTTCGAAAATAATGGCAATTCCTTCCCTCGTGTTTCTTCCGACTGCGGATTCTCTTTTCGCTTCATTTTCGTCGTTTGGGGCTGCCAACTCGCGAGCGGCCCAGTGACGCGGTAGGCCTGTCGAAATGTCCTAAAGCATTTCACGATATTTACTAAAATGTATTTCGATGTTTTCTTAACAATTATAAATTTTTTAAATTTAATAAGACATATATTACCTTGATAATGTAACCAATATCTTATTGAAAGGCTTGCAGCTACATTTTTTATTTATGCCTACTATTCGAGTTAAAAATTTTATTTTTATAACGGTATTTTTACACCTTATCAGAACGTATCGATAATTGTAATTGTGAACGACAACCCCTCGTCCAATGCTGATGCAATTGTTGAGCTAGCCTTCACAATTAGTCGCAATCAATCGAGCAGAATGGCCTCATCCACAGGTCTCCTGGTGGTGTCCAACATCAAGCACCTTGGCAAATCCCTGCGCGCCATCGAGAAGTACGTGAATTCACTGTACATCCACCTAAATGTGACGGGGTCAACGTCCACGACGTCACCAGTGCCACCGCCTCCGGTTTGGGGTCGTCTAGTCTCGCAGCTGTACGCCAACAGCAGCAGCTATGTGGGCAACCAGTTGGACCTGCGCGTCCTTGTCTCGCCCCTACGACCAGGTGCCAGTGGATCCTTGAAGTTGCGCCAGCCCGTCGACCTAATCTTCTCGGATGCACATCATCCGGAGCTGTGCGACAGGCTCCGGGCGGATCTTAACATCAGCAAGCCAACAATCTTCTTGGAGGACTCGATCATCTCAGATTTAGGGGCCCAGCAGGATGACACCCAGCCGCCGAAGGTGTATCCCTCGGTTGTCCTGGGCGGGACATTCGATCGCATTCATCTGGGGCACAAGATATTCCTTACCCAGGCTGTACTGCGCACCTGCAAGCGTTTGGTTGTGGGCGTAACCACCTCCGCCATGACGAAGGGTAAGAGGAGCATGAATTGGCAAAATAAAAAGCTTATCTTAACGGCCATTCTTATCGCTGTCTGCAGGAAAGACGCTGCCGGACTTGATTTTGCCCGTGGAAGAGCGCATCGCCCGGCTTAGGGAGTTCCTAATGGACATAGATGGTACGCTGCAGTACGAGATTGTGCCCATCAATGATCCCTTTGGTCCCACGCAAGTGGATCCCGACCTGGACCTGATTGTGGTCAGTGCGGAGACGTTGCGAGGAGGGCAGAAGGTCAACGAGGTACGCTCGGCCAAGAACCTGCGCGAACTCGAGATCTTTGTGATTGACATGGTTGAAAGCAACGTGCATGATGGCATCCACGAGACCAAGGTCAGCTCGAGTAACACACGCATCGATCTGTTGGGATCCCGCTGGAGAAGGCCGGAGCCACGACCACAGCTCCCTCCGCGCCCTTACATTATTGGACTCACTGGCGGCATCGCATCTGGCAAGAGCAAGATGGGCGAGAGATTGGCCAACATGGGCGCCCACGTCATCGACTGCGATAAGGTGGCGCACGATGTTTACGAACCTGGTCAGGTGTGCTACACCCGAATTGTGCAGCACTTCGGAAAGGGTATTGTTTCAGACGATGGCCGCATCGATCGGTCCAAGCTGGGACCCTTGGTGTTTGCCGATCCCAAGCAGTTGCAAGCACTCAACGGAATTGTCTGGCCGGAACTTATTGCGGAGGTTAACAGGCGTCTGGATGTACTGCGTTCCCAGGCTGATGTACCGCGTGTGGTGATCCTGGAGGCAGCGGTGCTGCTGCGAGCGGGCTGGGAGACCAATTGCCATGAGGTGTGGTCCATGATTGTGCCACCGGAGGAGGCTGTTCGGCGAATTATTGAGCGCAACAAGCTCAGCGAGGAGGAGGCCCAAAAGCGACTGGCCAGTCAGGTGCCCAATTCGGAGATCGTGGCCAAGTCGCATGTGATATTCAGTTCGCAGTGGGATCACGAATTCACACAGAAACAGGCGGAGCGTGCGTGGAAAATGCTCACCAAGGAACTGGACTATTACCAGAGCAGCCTTTAACCCGATGGATATTTAGATTTCTTTGTTGATCCTTATTTTGTATGATTCTTTATGCATTTGTTGTGTATTGTTTAGTTGTAAGTCCAAAGTTTAAAAGAAATGCTGCGACGTCATTGGGAAAATCGCTGAAAATTTCAATGGAATCCTAGTGGGTTACTTAGTGGCTCTCCCCCTTCTTGCCGGCCACTCTCTTGAAGTCGTTCATCTTGGTGGTCATGATAGGGGAACCGATGAAGCCGATATAGTCAATCTGCGTCACATCACCACCTGACTGATTGTTCTTCACGAAGATTTGGATGTTCTGCACATTCTGGAACTTGACATAGCGCAGATTCACGGGCACTCCGCTCTCCAGCTCCTTCTGAGCCAGGCTGCAAAATGTATTAAACAATGAGAAGAGCTGAGCAGCCATAGAGAAGGGAATATCCACCTCAGGTCCTGCACACTGGTCATAGACTCGGCCATGTCAAAGTCAATGGTGCGGGGCTGGTTGATGAACAGCTTGACATCCTTGGGACCCAGGTGCGAAGGTGCCTTGAACTTCAGGGAGTGGATCTTTACGGCCTGATTAAAGGTGATGGACAGGATGAGTTGCTCATCGCAGTCGGACTGCAGGTAGCCACCAGCGGAGGCCAGGGCGTGCTTTAAGTTGTGGTCATCGGCTTCGTTGAGGCACTCGCACTCCTGCTTCGAGATAAAGGTGTTCAGTTCCATCTGTAAGAAGGATTAGGGATTATTTTTGGAACATTTCAAAATGTTGCACTATTTTACCAATCCCTGCCCGTAATCCTCGCCTCCCTCATCACCACCGGAGGTGCCGATGTGCTCCTGGATCTTGGCCTCGAGCCCATTAACGTCCGCACCCTGGATGCGATCGATCTTGGTCCTGTTTCTGTAGAAGATGAACGTTGGCATGGCCGAAACGCCCTGTCCAGCAGCCGTGTCCTGGCACTTGTCCACATCCACCTTCAGGAAAATGGCCTTGGGGTACTTTGTCGGAAACGTCTCGAAGATGGGCGCAATCCGCTGGCAGGGACCACACCAAGCAGCTGTGAAGTCCACCACAACCAATTGGATGCCCGCTTGGGCCAACTCCGCCTGGAAGTGGGATTCGTCGTTGATCACGCGCACGGACATGGTGACAGGATTAGATTTCTTTTAGTTGAGTTTTTGTTTTGGTAGCCGAATTAGATTTACGCAGGTAAATGGTATTATTAACGTTCAGTGCGAATTTTTTTTTGTTAAAGATGACTTGTAATATGCATTTAGTCCAAATTCGTGCTCAGAAAAATACCGAATTCGGTATTCCAAAGGCGGTCACACTGCTATAGTATCGATAGCTCTTCGACTTCCTATTTTTAGAGTGACCATTAATATGTGACAGAAAAAATACTGAAACTTATTATTTGAATTTTTATTGAAACATAAATATTAATACATAAATATACAATATGTTAAATTATGAAATATTCTCATTAGACATATCTTAAAGTGTCATTCAAAATTCATTCGGCGTTTGCGACTAGCAATCTACGCCGTCACGCTCATCTTAAGTTTACCGCCCATTTGGCCAGGGTTGTCAAGGCGAATCAGCGATCCCACCGTCCACGCAACTGGAACTTTCGATACCTGCGCGGCGCCTGGCCACACTTTCATTACCTCGTGGTGTTTCAGTCGGTCGCATTTTCATTAAGTCGCCATTTTAAAATTATTATAGTCAAGTACAATGGCAGATGTGGAAAAGGAGCCCGAGAAGACCATCGCCGAGGATTTGGTGGTGACCAAGTATAAGTTGGCCGGCGAAATCGTCAACAGTGAGTATTCCTTGCCCGGAAACAGCGAACGCTGGCCGATTCCTGGAGTCGCTGCTACGTGGCGCTTACACAATGCACCGAATGCCGCTTTCCCTTGTGCGCCACGCGTTGGTTAATCCGCCTATTTCTGGACACCGTCTGCTCGTTTAATTTTAGAAACCCTCAAGGCGGTAATTGGGCTCTGCGTGGTTGATGCCTCCGTGCGGGAGATCTGCACCCAGGGTGACAATCAGCTCACCGAGGAGACCGGCAAAGTAAGTGGTTGCCACCTGGCGGTCATTGGCGCCAATTCCATGTCCAATGATTAAGACTTACACCTTTGAGGGTTTCCCTATGGCGAACCATGTGCTGTGCGGGCTGGGGATCACCTCGTGGTCGCCAGGCGCACGCGGGGATTTCAATGCTCCACGTGCCCGGCTTGTGTGCTCGCCAAAACGGTCCCGAGGATTTACAGATTATGAGATCTGAGGACAAACCGCGCACTATCATTGATATATCATAAAACGAACAAGCAATCTAATGCTTTTATCGATCTTTCACAAACAGGTATACAAAAAGGAGAAGGACCTGAAGAAGGGCATCGCCTTTCCCACCTGTCTGTCCGTCAACAACTGTGTCTGCCACTTCTCGCCAGCCAAAAATGATGCTGACTACACGTTAAAGGCCGGTGATGTGGTCAAAATGTAAGTTATACCTCTTATTCCACATATACCGCCACAAAATTCGTAACCATTCTTCTCTACAGTGATCTGGGAGCCCACATTGATGGTTTCATTGCCGTGGCCGCTCACACAATTGTGGTAGGCGCTACTGCGGATCAGAAGATCAGTGGTCGCCAGTCCGATGTCATCCTCGCCGCCTACTGGGCTGTCCAGGCTGCCTTGCGTTTGCTCAAGTCCGGCGCCAATGTGAGTCCTCCCTTACTTCTAAGTACTCCTCCGTTAATACCTGCAAGAAACGGATTGTCTGCCGCGATTTTCCAGCGACTGAACATCTCAACACTTGCATAGATCAACTGTGGCAGCTGGTAATTGCCCTGGCCCATTATTCAGGACTGGAGGCTTCTTGTCAGTTTGTCCACAAGGTTACTTCTTCTGCAGGCAACGGATTGACTGCGCTCAAACTCTGGCACAGCTCAGCTTAATACCTGCGGATAGAAAACGTGTCAATTTCGTGAACTGAACAAGTTCATTCCCTAGAAGTGTTAGGTCTTTAAAGTTGTCCACATCTCCAGAGTAAAGATAGGTCGGAATTGTAATTTGCAGGCAACGGATTGTCTGTTGCCTTAACTCGTGGCTCAGCACAGCTCAACGTCTGCAGAGATCAACTGTGTCGATTTCGTGAACTGAACAAGTTTAGATACTTGAAATGTTCGGTCTTTAAAGTTGTCCACAATAGCAATGATAATGCCGATTAGTTATTGTTTTATTTTTTCGTTATCTTTAGTATGCTATTTAATACTTAATGTTTATGTTTCAATCCTGTATCCTTACAGAACTACTCCCTCACCGATGCAGTGCAACAAATCAGCGAGTCGTACAAGTGCAAGCCCATTGAGGGCATGCTTAGTCACGAGCTAAAGCAGTTCAAAATTGACGGTGAGAAGACGATCATACAGAACCCCAGCGAGGCACAGCGCAAGGAGCATGAGAAGTGCACCTTCGAAACGTACGAGGTTTATGCCATCGATGTTATCGTCAGCACCGGGGAAGGAGTGGTTAGTAATTCATCAATTGACACTACATCTCCACTAATTTGTTCTATGATTAAAAACACGCGCTTGAGGATGACTTGGTTGGAATGCGGTGTTTGTTGCGAGAGTGAATTGTTTGCTCGGCGTTTTTTTTTTTTTTCACTGAAATGCGGCACGTGCAGACACCAAGTTCCGGCTGGCTGTTGTCCGAAGATTGCAAGATTATGAGATCTGAGAACGCCAAATATAAGCTGGATCCATATTCATCGCAGCCAGAAAATTATTGCTAACATTATTGGTATTCGTTGCAGGGACGCGAGAAGGACACCAAGGTCTCCATTTACAAGAAGTCTGAGGAGAACTACATGCTCAAGATGAAGGCATCCCGTGCTCTGCTGGCAGAGGTAAAAACGAAGTACGGAAACATGCCATTCAACATCCGCAGCTTCGAGGAGGAGACAAAGGCCCGCATGGGAGTTGTTGAGTGCGTCGGCCACAAGATGATTGAGCCCTTCCAAGTGCTGTACGAGAAGCCATGTAAGTATGATGCATATTATCCATCCTATTCCTATTATGCGAGTTGGCAGAACTTAATTCCGGACTTGGTACACCTTCGGGTGCTAAGTGCGGCCAGACATTTTGCCAGAACAAATCCCAGGCATTGTCGTCTTCAGCAGTTGCCTCAGTGTGGCCTCTGTCTGAACATGGCACTGTCACAATCGTGTCCAATCTATTAATCTGTTTTCCTATACTTATTAAAGTAAATGCATTAATTAAGAGACTAAACTAGTTTGAGCAACCTTTATAAAGTTCGCATTTTAGCCGGAAGTCATAGCAAAGTTAAAGCAAAGTTTCCTTATCATTTCCATTACAGCCGAGATTGTGGCGCAGTTTAAGCACACGGTTCTGCTCATGCCCAACGGCGTCAACTTGGTCACCGGCATCCCATTCGAGGCGGAGAGTTATGTGAGCGAGTACAGTGTTGCGCAGGAGGAGCTCAAGGTAAGTTGCAAAAATTTCATTGATTTCACGATGGGTACTCAACGAAATCCCAACTTTTTGCAGACTCTGCTCGCGCAGCCTTTGGGTCCCGTGAAGGGCAAGGGTAAGGGCAAGAAGGCAGCAGCTGGAGCGGCAACAAAGGTGGAAACGGCGCCGGCCGTGGAGACCAAGGCATAGGCCAGCCCGCTGATGATGATCCGCACCGCCAAGCCGACAACGGAAACAAAATGAACAATTGCGCTGCCTACCGCTGCCGCTCCACAGATTTTTACTATCGAATTCGTTGCGTATTAGAGGACCCCTTTGACAACAGAACAGGACAGAAGAGAAGACGGCAACAATTTGAGGATACGTTTCCCCAAAAATCCTCCATCCATCAACAGGGCGGGCGGTCGGTCGGTCGGTCAGTCCCGCGCCAACTTTACCTCTTTATTTCCGTTACTATAAGCTGCCTTCGTTTATCGGTCTGTTCAACATCATCGCAACGAAAAAGCAAAGCAAGAACTGTCATCAAATTGTAACAATTTTAACGCTAAATGATCTTAAAATATAATTCAAGTGAAACGTTATTAACACTGCGTAGTAGGTATTAAATAAAATTAACATTTTCTATAAAACAGCCGGATAAATGCCAAACGATTTTTCATTTATGCACACTTTCCGCTGGCGCCCAATTCTAATACGAATTCGATACGCTTCTCATTCTAATAAATGCACTTGAGAGTTGTGTTTATTTTATACGTTTAATTTAGTTTTGATGTTCACATTCACATTATACAATTTGTAATTTAGATTTCTTGCGTTTTTTATGTTAAATTTTACAGTCTCATCTTTGAACTCTTGTATTACGAAAGTTGCAAGAATAACTTCGTTATGTTAAACGTCACTTAGTGCTGCGCCCACTTGGCCACCCCAGTTGTCCATCCCAGATCCAAGACCAGACCAATTCGATGCCGTTTACGGCGTCTTTGCCCAACTCGCTGACCTCTTCCCTTGCGTCAAACAAAATAAAGAACAACAAAAAACGCAATTGCTGCGGATGAAGTATAGAAAACACGAGCAGCACTTGCAGACGACAAAGATATGTGTCCGCTGTTTAAATGAGGATCTGGGATTTAATGGTCTGCCGTTGCTTACATACATGGTTTGGTGTACTTTTTTTTTTTTTGTTATGATCGCCGCGACTGTTTCCTACTCGCCAGACTAATTATTGACATGCACATCCATCGGTGCGGAGGCGGTCACGTTGCTCGACTTCTCGGGGGAGTCCAGGTATATCTTCAAGGCACGTTCCCGGCGCTGCGCATACCGCGTGGTGGACACGCAGCCCACCCGATCCAGTCGTGCCTTCTCCTTGACGTTCATCAGGCGTCGCTCCTCCAGCGTCAGCTCTCGCGCAGGTACCGTCCTATCTCTGTTGAATGCATTAGTTAGTCTAGGAACTTAATATACCACTGCCGCTTGCTCCACGCTTACTTGTACAGGTAGATGTTTCCTGTCTGTGTGCTATTAAGCGGATATTTGTCCAGGGTGGTGGGCACGGAGTACCAACTGCTGGACTCGTTAACGCTTAACGCTGATATGCTTGTGCAGGGGAAGTTGCTGTTCAACTGCAGAAAAGACCAATGCAATTTAGATCAATATACCCAGTGGAACGCAATTTTACGAACCTTCATATAGCTCAGTTTGTCTATTGTAATGTCGCTGATCTGTGATAATGAAAGTCTGATTTCGCTGTCCTCTGCAAAAGATACGAGTTCGATTTACTGCTTACAGGTCAATATACAGATTAAACTTACGGTCCAAAGTGATTTCTTGGAACTTTCCAAACTCAAGTTTAGCCGGACACCACCGCCTTACAAATAAAGTCAGAGAATCGTCCTTGGGCTGCGGGTTCACTCCCTCCTCGCACTCTTGCACAATGAACTGAAATGGTGTGATATACATTCAAGTTAAGTTTTTTTCTTATCACAGAGACAGGGGAACCCACCTCTGCTGCTATGCTGGAGCGCATGTCGCAGTAGAGCGTTTCATCGTCGGACAGAATCTTGATGGGAATACGTCCGCCCTTCAGCCAGATGCGACAGTTTTGCACCAACAGTGTGGCGTACTTGGCGTCTATGCGATGCAGCTTGGCCACCAGTTCTTTCTTGGCCTGCTCCGCCGTGGTGTTGGCATTGTAGACCCACTCGCATACGCAAGGCAGTTTAGATGTCTCGTTATCAATGTCCGCCAGTCGCAGAAAGTGAATCTTGGCCTTGAACTCGTCCGCCTCCAGCGTCTTACCCAACTCAACCGTCAGTGTTTCGCCTTCTATGAGATGTACCAACGAGTTGTTCTGGTTGTTCGACAGATTATTATCGTGCTTCCGCTGCAGTTTAAAGTGGGCGGCGGGCACTTGGATCAGCTGCTCGATGTGTTTCTTAAAGGCCCCCATTCGCATGTGTGTGCCCACCAGCAGCTTATAGGCCCGCGTGGGCTTACGCAGCTGAGCCTCTTCGTCGGACTGGTGATCAGAACTGGAACCGGTGCCAACCACATCCACGCACTCGACCTTTGTAGCGTAGAAGAAGTGGTTGGTGCTGGTGGGCAGGAGCAGGGGATCCACCACATCGGCCGCCGCATAACTGCCGTTTCCATTGCAGTAGGCATGAACGCGCATCATGGCATCGTGTGAGGCGGCTTCGTCCTCCGGACTAGACAGCTGCGGCGAGTGACTGGTCGAACTGACTTGGCTGTCGCCTCCACCGCGATGTGCAATGTTGTCCGTCTCCACCAGAGTTCGGTCTCCGTCGCTCAGACTGCTGTCCTCCGAGTTGGACTCGTGGCCGTGGCTGGGACTGGGTTGGGACATGGGTTCCAATATATCTCGCTTGTAGCGCCTCCAATCGCAGTCGTTGCTGGATGACATGTGACCAGGTGCCACGCCATTCATCATTGCAGCATCCACTACATCACCTCCGCTGGCGCACTGAAAGGACCGCCAAAAATGAACCTTTGTTAGAAACCCAATAGCTGAAAAACCTACCTCGTTTGACTCAACGGTGGGCACACCCAGCATCTCAAGGGTGGCGGCGTCCGTGTTGGGCACGTTCAAGTAGAAGTATGTTATGGACTTAAACTGGGTGTTGGCCATGTTCTGGAGGTGTTGAAGGGCCTCCGGCGACGGATGGGGATCGTAGGCCACGAAAGCCTTCGGCACCGTGCCGCGCACCGTGGCGAGTAGGAACTGCTGCTCGCTAATGTGCAAACGGAGGGCGATCGAGCGGCGAAGGACGTCGCTGGCTTCCCGCTCCCGCGCTGCTGAGTAAACCAGGAAGGGACCGTCCATCGCCATGGTCGATAGATCTACCTTAAACACATACCACGTAATGCCGTCCGGCGGATAGACCTCAAACTCTTGGTCCTCAGCCCGGTACTCCAGCAGGAAGTCCAGACTGTAGTTCTGAGCCGCGCGCAGTTCGGTCAAAGCTGGGTCTGTGCAACTCTCCAGGGACTGGATAATCGTATCCATCGAGGAGTTGTAAGCCACCAAGCGACAGCGGGAAAGCGGCGCGAACTGTTCCACATTCAACATCTCATAGGCCGACATGAGAACCAGGTTGATGTTGAAACTCTGCGATACGTACACTCTCGTAATCTTCATCTTCTTCAGGGAGGGATTATAGAAGTAGACGCGTGGCTTGTACAAATCCGGTAGAGCCAAGTCCGTAACCGTGATATGCCTGCCCAGGCGGGACACGCGCGTCTCCTCCTCCGAGTGCAGCTTTGGTAGCAACGTTCTGATATGCTCAGGAAAGTCGGCCACCTTGGCGACCAGCTCGTTTCTTTTGGGATCCACCTGCCGGTACATCAACATGTATGCATTGGTGCTGGAGGTATAGGCACTGGAGTAATAGCTCCCGTTGGGTCCGCCAAACGAACGTTGGATGTCCTCTTGGGTGATCTACGGATAGATAGTCGTTCAATATTTTCATAAGTTATGAATGCATTGCAAACACCTACACTAGTCACGTTCTGATCGTTAAAACAGAACCACTCGTTGTTGTCGAAGTCCTTAATATAAGCATAGTAGTGGCCACCGGAAGCGCTGCCCGAATGGATCATGATGGCGAACAGTTCGTAGATATACGGACCGGATCCCTGCTTTGCGCTCTTGCTGGTGCTGCTGCTCATGTCGATGCCCTCATCCTCGTCGTTCAGATCGTTTTCGTGCTGACTAGAGCTCGCTGTGGTCACCACGCCGCTGCTCAAATTATCGTCCTCCATGGCGGATCCACTATCCGCCGTGCTGCAATCGTCCACGGTGCCGTTGAGCTGAGAGTTTTGCTCACCGCTGTTTCCACTTCGGTTAATGAACGTGTTCAGGTTGAGCGTCTGAGGGAAGGTCACTCTGAAATAGAGGGCCAGAATAGAATTAAATTTTTGTGGATTATGGATTATTGCAAAGAGACTCACCTGTCGTTTAATTTGATGCGGTGCATGGTCTGGTAGTCAAAGTCGAAGCGTTTAAGGTGCAGCGTGAGGATGTAGGGAAAGGACTTAAAGTGCAGTCCCTTGTGGGCGTCGCATTTCTTCTTGCACTTCTCACACAGATACTGGTTATTGCCATCGAGCGTTTCTGGCTGGACGAAGGCGCGCAGAGCTTCCTCGATGCTGCCGTATGCGGAGCTGCTTCCAAAGGGCCGCACAGGGAGCGGGATATCTAGGAAGGTGTCCTCGCGCGTCTTCTCAGTATTGCACTCCAAGCACTTGACGTAATCGTTCATCTTGCCCTCGTACAGGTTAGAGATGAGATTTGCCTGCTTAGTGTTCTTGAATTTGTGCTCCAGAGCGTCGAACATAACTCGGCACAGTTCCTGGATATCGTGCTGCTGCCAGGCCTCCGTCGAGTCCCACCCAAAGCTGCGGGTCAGGTCAGTGGTTTCTACCGCCGTTTTGGGCGAGGTCTGCAAGTTGAGGAAGAGCTTTTGCAGTTGGTATGGTATGTTCTTGGCCTCGTTGTCATTGTCGAACTCCCAGCGGTAAAGAGCATTTCTGAACTCGGGTGTCATAAAGAGTGCCTGCAGCAAGCTGTTTAGATAGCACGTCATGGCTTGGTTGACCAAACCAACATATCCCCTGGGACCCACGCTCGTTTGCCGTGCCTCTGCCTCAGTTTCTGTGGTGGCTGAGGACACGAAGTCCGCAGCCGGTGTGTTGACTCTCTCCCATGATCTCTGCCATGAATCGCCTCCATACTTTCGACGATAGAAGTTTGACAGAGCCGGGTACGTACCATCGTCTGTTCCAGTTGTAGATGGGTCTGCCACTCCGGTCCCACCCTCGGCGTCCGAGTCACCGGTCGGAGCTCCGTAATCGTATCCAGGTCCCAGCATTGTCGGACTAGCAGATGCTCCTAGTGCCAGGTCGTCGTCCGACAATTGTTCAGCATCTGAGATGAAAAGATCTGAAGGAGCATCGTCCACCGGTGAGATTAGGTTTCTACCTTGTGGATACAGCTGCAGTTGCTCAGAGAGCTGTTGCTTGCTTAGAGTGTCTACGGGTTCGCAGTCCAACTCTTTGATGGGTGATGCCGGCTTAATTGGACTCAGCAACTCTAGGGCCGGCTTGGAGGTGACCTTGGCCGTTTTTTTGGCCACAGGACTCTCAGAAGAAGGGTTTTTAGAGCTTATCTCTGTAGACAGCTCGGGGCATTCTTCAGGGCTAGCCCTGGGAGCTTTTTCCAAACCGGGCTTGGAAATCTGTGCTTCAGTAGTCTTGATCTTGGAAGTCTTTTCGGGACTTGATTCCGAACTGATGCTGGTCTTAGCCAAAGAGTCCTCACACGTCGTTTTTGTCTTGCTTGGAGAGGAAGCTCCCGAAGCTGGCTTCTTTTTCGTTTTCTCGCCAACTACGCGTTTCTTCTTCTCGCCGGTGGCAGGACTCTTGGCCTTCTCGCCGTCCGACTTCATAACCTTTTTGACTACCACTCTTTTAATGGGTAACTCAAAGCGTTTGGTCACGTCGCCATCCCAACTGTCGGAGGGCAGCAGGATCAAGTGATTCTTCAGCTGGGGCTCAAATCCAGCCACTTCGTACATCAGCTGAGATTCCAGGGCATTCAGATTGACCTAAAGAAGAAGGGTTTCCATTAGCATTTTATTAGAACCTCTATATGTACAGATCTTTTTACCAGATCCTTGTTATCGTGTGGCTGCAGCAACAGCTCGAACTTTCCGTACGAGAACTGCGTGCCGATAAGGTCAATCACGCGTTTCACAGTGAAGTGGGAGCGGACCACTACGTTGATCTTCTTTTGCTCCGAGCCGGGTGTCTGGTCAAAGACCGAGACGGTGCACTGCTCGCTCTCCTTGTCCGTCATGGCCAGGCTTCGGAATAATCAAGTGATGGTGGAGAAAACCCTGCAAATAGATTGTAAGCGAAACGTTGGCTTTACTTATGAATTTTGTCTGGAGTTTCCTTTTTTTTAATTTCCTTATTTTAGAATTAACAAGGTGACACGACACCTTTGACGTCTCCGGCGGGGCCAAGTTCCTGGACATGACGATGCTTCTTGCCCCATAGTAAATAAGGAAGAGATGCCCAGCCCCAAATTACTGCGAAATCTTCTTGTTTTCGACCCCATTCGCGAATAAAGCGGCAGAAACCAAGAAGATTCCGTCCGCCTCCCGCAGCCGCAGATATTGACGTGCTCCGGGTTTGCTTTTCGCGCCTTATTTGTACGGTCCAGCACCAGTTGCCGTACAAATATATATAGATAGATATACACATATAGCACGTACACACAATCGAGCATCGACTGCCCCCCGAAATCGACGTCGTGACTAACGCGCAGCGGAATTTCGTAAACAACCGACCATCAGTTGCCTCCGGAGGATGCTACGGGAATTATTATTTGCCTCCAATGGGCTACCAACGTCATCATCATCATCATGACCATAGCTATCACCGTCGGGCGTACCGAATGCATAAATTTCAGTGCAAATGTCGCTCCATGTTTCTTTCTGGCTGGCTTTCTTTGTGGCTCCCCGCAAGACTCTGTAACGGAAGTGGTGGCTATTATACGAACGAATATCTGGCGCCTCCAATTCGGCAGTGCGCATATTGCAAGTGGGCGGTGGACACATCCATATGTACAAATTTATACTTATCGGATATAAGCGAGAAACTGCGAATTATTCTAGAAACATTTGTAGAACTCGACAGATTTAAGGAAAGCAGATGCTGAATATTAGGCGAAAAGCGATTGATCTACTCCACAATATGCAGTCAAAAAAAGCATCGATTCGCCTGTCAATTGTATCTAACTATCTTGGCAATAATTTCTATCGATTCGTATTGCTCAGCATTTAATTGAGTGTCGCAAGCAATTGCGGCCGGGGTATTTGCAATGTTTTTCCAATTCGCTGCACCGAAATAACCACAAAACAGACAGCCAGCCAGCCAAGATATTTTGGGTCTCCTCCGAATGGAGGATGCACATCCACGGTGCGCGATGTGAATGCGCTGCAGTTGGCCGTTCAAACACATGTTGGATGGTCCAAACACAAACCGCATTGCCCGGCAAGGGAGCGAGTGAGATGCGGATCCAAAAATGCTAATACACGTCGGCCAGCACAAAATCAAAATAAGATGCTGCTAAAAATAAAAACTGTCGGCGGCGACACAACGACATATCGGAGCGGTCGGAAAAAGCACACAGGCGAGTGGAGGAGCAAGATATAAGACAGCTTTGGGAGCGTCTTGAATACGCGTATATCTGGCTATTTGTGAATGCGAAGGTTTTTGAGATATTCAGAGATTCAGAGAAGCGCACAGACTGGTCGAATGTGTCTATCATATTCATCAGAATGGTCAGGCACTTTCAACACATTGGCCCCATCCATTCCACTCAATATTTACATGATGACGATGATCTTTTGGTCAATGTTTGTGTTGGTCGGGTATTACAGAAACCGATATCGCGAGTTATCTATGCTATATACACAAACCAAAGGGGGACGGCGGGAGGGGCACAGTCATGCTCGCATATATTTGTGCTATTTTTGAACTATTTGGGTACTGCGAAATCTATGTGATCTACAAAAGCCATGAGATGACTGAGATATGACTGCTGCTGGGTGCCGGAAATTGTAGGATTCTCGATTCCCGATCATATAATGCATTCTCGAACACAAAATCTCCATTACGAAATGCCTTCTATTCTTAGGCGTCGCACAACTTTAATTGGAGCTTCCAATGTTGTGTGAATAAGTGTGTACATATCGGTGGTCTATATATGCAACGGATTTTGATGAGTTTTACCGTCTGTGTCTGATCTGAGTGTACCGAAATCTTTCCGAACTAGAAGACCGCACCGTCAACGCACGGCATAGTTCACGCGTGTACTGGCCGCTTAGGATGCCGATGCCGATGCCGATTGCGATCCGAAGATCCACCACCCGATCTGGCGCCCGATCTTTGTCGAAGCGAGCTACGTGCTAAGTTCTCGACGGGTTGCACTATAAAAATCCTATCTTCGATAGGAAAACATTACTTTTATATAGCCTCTATAGCTTCGGGATGCGATAAGAAATATACACCAACACTCTACGAACTTGAATAAAGATTGGAACAGCACCAAAGCCACTAGTTCTAAACAAATAACAGGATAATGGGGAGCAATTGACTGGGTTGCCATCAGGGGTCTAATAACAATTTAAGTTTGTGCAGTTGCCTTTTGCGAATATCAATGACCACTCACGAGTTGCAACTGATAACGATTATCGCCGCACAATGCAGTGGGCGGGTATTTCACTAGGGGGAACGTTTTAGGCCCGAGAACCTAGACGGATTACTCAATGAATATAGGCGATATGTTTGGGTTTACAGCGAAAGTGCTATTAATGTCGACCGTTTGCTCTCTTGGATGTGCCAGCTCTCTATTTGCGGGAATGAATGACTATTTTTATGGGTCTGCCGTCGCTGCTACAATGCTGCATTAATGCAGTAGGACATCCTTTGAACAGGCGCCATGCCAAAGGATATTCTTTGCGGAGGGGGGGAGGGCAAGGGTTAAGGGTCACATTCGTTTGCGCAATACTTCCAGCGATGGGGAGGTGAACGGTGGGCGGGGCGATCGGTCAAGGCTTTGACAGTAAAACGTGACACGCATATGTCGGCCGGAGTTTGGCCCAAAAAGTGGCCCCAAATGCATGTCCTTCGCGCTGGCAAATTAGTCCTTAGCGAGGCGCGTCCATATGTCGCAAAAATTCGTGGGGCGCCTTGTTTTCTTCTCTCTGTGTGTGTACCTCCGTCTCACTCACCTAAAGTGTGTGTGTGTGTATGGAAATACTGCGGTATACGGCTGCGTTTGTGTGTTAGTGTGGGTTGCGGCTCTGCTCGCCCGATGATCCTGCTGCTCCGGTCCTAATCCCGACCTGCTTGGCTGCTCCTGCGTCCTGACTGCGCTCGAAATTCGCTTACAACGAGCCTCGACGGGTCATTTTTACAATTGTTTTTTGTTGCTCCGTTCGGCTGTTTTGCCAGACTTGCTCGTTCCGGTGTGACTGCACGCCGCTGACTGCAAAATACTAAACGCCTTGCAGCGGCAATGGCCAAGTCTGCGTCCTACGGCCACACTGGCAGGGCTTAAAAAATTTTTTTATTTTTACTTTCAGTTACTTTTCTAAATTACTTATAAGTTGGCTTGAATATTAAACTAAGAATTCAAATAAATTGTTATTATTAAAATGTTAGCTTTTAAGTACATTTTTTAAACATCACATTATTCCACACCTGTCGTATGTATTATATTATATATCATATAAAGATTATTTATTATTATTTATTAATTTCTCCTGATCTTTCGATTATAAATTATTTAGTTGAACAATATAAGTGCAAATTTCTCCATCACTTTTCTATCTTTTTATAATATGCTTACCTCGTCAACGGTTTTTTTCTAGTTAAAATAAATATTTTATTTTGTTTATGTTTCTGAGTGTTTTTAAGCAATTGTAGAGAATCCCTTTAGGATATCAAAATATATATCCCCAAAAATAGATCGATCTATAACTAGGAATTCGAGGACTTTCACGAATCATTCCAGAACCGATAGTTTACTAACTTTTTCCCACGTCGTTTACAGTCACGCATTCGCAATCAAAGAAGCATATAAATAAGAGTCACCGCCATCAACATGCGCAAATTTATGTAAACGATGAGCGATTTAATAACAGTGCACAGTGCTTGAAACATCGCCAGCTATCGATAAGCATATCGATATTGACATTCGCAGTCAAACGTTTTCGAGATACAACCCTAAAAACCGAGAAGCATCCAGAAATTTCGACGGAGACGAGTGCGAACCTATAAAATGAGGTTGACGCACGAATCCCGCTCATTATCAAACAAAATTTTGAAGAGAAAGCAACTCGAAAGTAGAGTGTGTTTTTAGTGCGCAAGCCACATTCGGTGGATAAAGAAAAAAGCGAAAAAGAACAATTGAATCAATTGCGAGAAAGAGACGAAACTCATAAATATTTAAAGAACATTGCCCCGTGAAAATATAAATAGTGTGAATAAACAGTGAACAATACCAACAATTGCACATTGCCTCTGCATTTTGCACTTTTCCACTTGGATTTTTGGACTTTTACGGTTTCCCAGACAATCGCATACATTTGAGGTAAGTTTCGTTGGACATATTGCCACATGTGGGCGCATCGATCTGATCTGCTGAAGGCAGCACATCGGGTGAAAAGCTCTCTTTAGTGGGTGACTATATACGTCACTCGCATGAAAACACGGCAGTTGCACAACTGTGCTGTGCTTCTAGCACTTTCCATCGCCAACCCAACCCAGCAAGCTGGCAATCAGTATTCAGTATTCATTCTAATCTATAGCGTTCGTTCGTTCGCTTTTCCCCTATATTTTCAGCTGAGAGATGGGTAAAGACTTCTACAAGATTCTGGGCATCGACCGCAAGGCCAGCGACGATGAGATCAAGAAGGCCTACCGCAAACTGGCACTCAAATACCATCCCGACAAGAACAAGAGCCCGCAGGCGGAGGAGCGCTTCAAGGAGATCGCCGAGGCGTACGAGGTGCTGTCGGACAAAAAGAAGCGCGACATCTTCGACAAACACGGTGAGGATGGACTGAAGGGCGGACAGCCGGGACCAGATGGCGGCGTTCAGCCGGGAGCGTACACTTACCAGTTCCACGGCGATCCGAGGGCCACCTTTGCCCAGTTCTTTGGATCGTCGAATCCGTTTGAAGCCTTCTTTACCGGCGGCGATAACATGTTTGCTGGTCAGGGTCAGGGCGGCAATACCAACGAGATCTTCATGAACATTGGCGGCGACGATATGTTTGCCTCCTTCCCTGGCAATCCTATGGCTGGAGCCTTCCGTTCGCAGTCATTCAATGCACAGGCACCCAGTCGAAAGCGCCAGCAGCAACAGGATCCGCCCATCGAGCATGATCTGTACGTGTCGCTAGAGGAAGTGGACAAGGGATGTATAAAGAAGATGAAAATCTCACGCATGGCCACCGGAAGCAATGGACCGTTCAAGGAGGAGAAGGTGCTGAGAATCACAGTGAAGCCAGGCTGGAAGGCCGGCACCAAGATTACCTTCGCCCAAGAGGGTGATTCGGCGCCAAACAAGACGCCAGCCGACATCGTCTTCATCATACGCGACAAACCGCATGCGCTGTTCAAACGCGAGGGCATCGATCTAAAGTACACAGCCCAGATCAGTCTGAAGCAGGCCTTGTGCGGAGCACTGGTCAGTGTGCCCACGCTGCAGGGCAGCAGGATACAGGTGAACCCGAACCACGAGATCATCAAGCCCACCACAACGCGCCGGATCAACGGACTGGGTCTGCCCGTGCCCAAGGAGCCATCGAGGCGCGGCGATCTGATCGTGTCCTTCGACATCAAGTTTCCCGACGCACTGGCACCCAGCCTGCAGAATCAGCTGTCCGAGCTGCTGCCCAACTAGGCAGACACATACACTCACAAACACACACACACACACACACACACACACACATATAATTGTTATCACTTTAGTTAAGGCCTATATTTAGTTTACCGTACGTACTCGTAAGACACCTTAGCCTAACCAATTGTAGCCCCAAGTTAGTGAGTGTGCCAAGCGAACAGCTGTAGATATTGGCCGAGGATGCAAGCGTTGGAAAAGATTAGGAAAGAGAACAACACACACACACTTACACAAACAGCAGCCCGTGTAACCCGTTTCGTGTTGGAGACTGATCGACTATTAGCTATTTAACATTACCCTAGTATACACAAATTCCATAACTTGTTTTGTTTACCGCCACATGGATCGGTGCCTCAACATCTTATATTTAATAGTCCAAAAACAAACTATGAAATAAAAGAGGTATTATAAATTTAAAGTAACCAATCATTTTTCAAGCAAAGCACATGTTCGGCATTCCAACACGGGGAGGTTACATCAGTTAGAATAACAATTATAGATTTGTACGTCGTAGGACATAGTACGTTTTAGTACCAATTATATTATGTTTAACAATAAAACTTACTTATACACACATCAAGTGTCGTTTCTGGGTCAGTGGGTTGCAAGCATTGTGGAAATTGCTAGACTTCACGTGGTGGCGATCATGTGCAGCCAAAAACAACTTGTATTTCTGTCAATTTTTTTTATTTTAAAAATACTTGCTAGTTATGCGCGCCAAACAATTCAAAAGTCTCCGCATGTGTACAGTTCCAGAGGGCAACACGCCACCTATCGTGAATAGAACGTAACTTACATTTCACAAACCATCTGGCATCACTGGAAACGTATTTTTAAAACGTCGAGTGAAAAGATGAAATTCAAAATAAAATCGTAGCTTAAAATCGTTTTTCTAAACCTGAAATCCCCAAATGCCCAAAAGAGAACCAATGAAAAGCAATTCCATGTTGGTTTCATTTTAAATTTCACATTTTATTTTAATTTGTTTTCACTTCAAAAGGATTTCGTAATTTAATCATTTGTCACACATTTTCACTATCCTTAGGTTGAGTGTTAAGTTGCATTTGCAATTGTATAATCATTGTGTATTTCTTTTTACTTTCTTTACTGTTGCATATTTGTTTTTTTTCTCGTTCTCAAAAAGTATTAACATCCATTGCATGTTCGTTTTTGTTGTAATATATTTTTGTTCTTCTTGTTGCAGCTGCTAATTAGGTTTACAATAAAAATTGAATTTCAATGTTGCTGTCTGCGTTGTCCATTCGTAAATGGAAACATTTGTTTCCAATGCTGCTGCATTTTGCTATTAATTTCTGTTTCGAATTTGGTTTGAGTGTGTGTGTGTGGCTGACTTATAAATTGTATTTAATATGCAATTGTTACCCTCGTTTTTCCTGCTGCCTCGTTCGCTTGTCGAAAGGAAAGTTTGATAAGAGATACATGTACATATAACTAACAATACGCTCAAACAAATCAAATATCCGATAACAATTTGTTAAAAGAGATTCCAGTGCATTGTGTGCACGTGAACTTAATTAAATGAGTACATCGTTTGGCTCTCAAACATTCGTATAATAGTGACTATGTATGTATATATATTTAATAAAAATGCTTTAAAAATAGTCAAATGCGTACAAAAAGTTTCACGCCACCATTTCATTCGCCATCAAATGAGTTTCATAATTTAACTATTTCATTTCGCTAAAGTCTTCCAACTGACCGCTGGCTTTTATTGTTAATCATTATAATTATTATTTATGTACGTTGCCTCTGTCGAACTTATACAAACTGTAAAAATTATGTTAAAATGTTGTGATTTGGTATTTGGTAAATTTCTCCTTGTTTTGTCCCGTGTTTGATTAGCATTCATCCTCATAATCTTCCGCATCGACGATGCGATCGATAAAGATCTATCATTAGACTGTTGTATACATTTAGAATTTCTATTTACTCCACATCATATAGCTTTCTATGGTCTGTAGTTTCAATTATTACGTTTTTCTTAGTTTTTCTCATTGTTTAATTCGAGTTTATTTTTGTATATTTAATTCAATTTGATTGGAAACCTAAAAAATGTTTTCATTATGTTTCGATTTGTTGCTATATGGTTTAATGAGTTTATGACGTTTTTCTGAGGGGGGGTTGGGGGGTACAAAATGAATGAGTGTGAGCAATGCAACTGCAAGTACACTGAAAAAAAAAGAAAATCGCCACTCGCACGCACACTGCTGTGTGCGTGCAGAAGAATAAACAAACGTTCAGCAATTGGGGATTTCATTGTTCCTGAATCGAATTAACATCCAAGCTGCATTCACAACCAATTAATTATTATTTCGCATCTGGTAGAATTTTTTCATTGTATTCGACTATATATTTGCATCTTCTTGCTAAAAATTCGTCCTACTTTGAAAACCATAGGGTATTGAGACGTAGGAAAATCAAAAGTATCCTTTTAATCGAGTTCTCGAAAACTGTGCCTTTGTCTATGGGATTTTTTTGGGCTGGGAATAGGCTGCCCTTATCGATATATCGATATATCGATTAGCGTGTTCAAAGTGAAGTTCTTAATTGTTATTGTAATTCTGCTAGAAGGTGTTGTCTTTTTTTTTGGGTCTGTCTTGCTTTTTTATGCTTATGTACTTTCATTTATTTGGTTTTCTTTGCATAGCTTTATAGTTTAATTTAATGTTTGCCCGCTTTAACGTGTTGAGTTTGCTTTGAGTTAATTTTTTTTTGCTTGTATTTGCTGATTGGATTCTTTGTGGAGGCTGGGAGCCCAATTTAATTGCATGGAATCGTTTGCTTCGTTATTATTATTTTGGTTTCTTTTAGTTTACCATTTAACATTTTGACTAAATTTTTGCTATTTTTCGTTTATGTGTATGTGGATTTTGTATGGTATCTTTATGTATTTTTTCAGTGTACTTCCTACGAACTAAACATTTTCATTGCTGTGTTTTCATTTAAATTTTCTCATTACGATTACGAGTGTGTTGATTTGCTTCAGTTTGTGTGTGTGTGTGTGGCTTAATTGGCTAAAATGTTTTTCATTCAACCCTTTGGTTTTGCTTACTTTGCATTTGACTTTTGTTTCTTCTGTTTTCTTATATTTTGTTGCAATTATCTGGGGTCTTCGTTTGTTTTTTGTTTTTTGTGTTTTGTTTTCTTTTATAATTTAAATTCTCTAAGCCTAAATACTATGGTTGCAATTTGTTTACGGGTTTCCCTCCTCGTCGCTTTGACAGCTGCTTCTTCGTCTTGTCCTCAATAAATGTATTTAAATCGAAATTTACTTTCAAGTCTTTTCAGCGACAAATGCATTTGAATTTGTTCTCGTATTTCTTAATCTTGTTAAATCTGTTCACTTAGTTCATATTAAATCTGCTCAAAATCCTTTGCTTTAATTATGCTTTTATTATATGTTTTGCACTTTAAATACAATCAATATAAATGAAAGTCTTCTCTTTTGGTTTTCATTTATGCTTTAGGTTTTGTTCCGTTTCTTTTTTCGTTTCTCTCTTTCTAAAAAGGATCTGTGACATCCTTTTCGTGGTGCTTTTCCCGTTTAAAAAACGCAAACGTAAAAAATGACAAAAACTCTTCGATGTTTTATCCATTAAAAAAGAGCGAAAGCAAACCGAAGCCAAGCATTCTTCAAAAAACAATCACATCCATTCACCAAACACTGGTGATTCAATGCATCTTCATGTCGCAGAATTGAGCTTGAAAAATGCTTTTGGGTTCGCCTGCTCGCCTGCTTTGAACTTTGAACTGTTGCTTCTGCTGTTTGCATTCTGCTTTTGCTTTCTGCTTTCTGCTTTTGCTTTGCTTTTGCTTTTAGCTGTTTCTGTTGCCGTTGCCTTACACTTGATTAGGTAAAACTGAGAAATCGAACAGAGGATTTGAAGTTGTGGATTAAGAGTTCTTATGCTTGCTTAGCTTGATACTAAATGTTTTGCTTTGCTTTTTCTGATTTAATTTTTCACATCGTCTTTGCGGGTTGTTGACTGTGGATCTGTGCCTAAATTTATCATGTCTCGTGGTTTCCACACCGGGGACCCTACAATTAAATGAAAGAAAAGAAAAGATACAATGGAAACCATATATGAAAAATTATGAAATATTTTCTTTTCGGTTTTGCAGAACTTAATTTGTAGTTTTGGTTTTTATTTTTCTTCTTTTTTTTGTCAGATAGAAAATATAGATTTAGAGATCGAAAGAGTTAGAAAGAGCAAGTGGGCGGAGGGTAGCGCCTCCATTTGGTTATATACAATTGTGTCGAACAGATTTGAATAAGTAAATGGTGGCCAATTCGGATTTAAAAAGCATGCAAGCAAAATTTGTCGGTTAAAAAATATAAGCAAAACTAATTATTGTATAATGTATAATGAGCACTACTTCAAGCGGCTGGTTTCTCTACTTGATATAGTTTTTGGGAGACGGGGACTGGGTAGTGGGAGTGATTAACAGCTAATCCAACTAATAACTAATATTTGCGATTGGGGGTTCTTTGAATAGAGAGGGAGTTGTGTTGGCTAAAATGTTGACATCGCTTGGTTCATTTTCTCGTTTGCAGAGTTTAGCTTCTTGTTTTTTTGTAAAGAGCTTCAGTTAAGACTAGGCAATTTTTCCAATTTTCGATCAAAAGTTTTGCATTTTATGCCAACATTTTCCGTTCTGCCTCTTCTGTTTCTCGTGTGTGTCTTCATTAAAGGAGTCCAATTTTATTTGCAAAATGATAGCGAGAATTTGGTGTACATATTTATGCGGGTGGAGAATGGGGTGTTTATAATTTGGAAAATTATGGTAGTGTAAGTGGTGAAATTGAAATTGTTTCGCATTTCAGTTAACCCACTTGCTAATTTGGAAATTAGTTTTCCAGATGCAAAAGTCAAGAGCGTGATTCAAAAATGATGGATAAAGTTGTGCATAGATGAGAGTTTCATAAAATTCAATTCAATTTCATTTTGTTTAGCTTTGGCACACAAAAAGTTGTACGGAAAACAGAAAATTAAATTTCTGGAAAATAATTGCGTTTCAATGTGTGAAAAAATGCCGAATAAATTCTGAATACTGGATTCTGGATTTTTGGGGGGTGGTGAGGAGTTGAATTGAGTTGAGTTGAGTTGAGTTGGTGGGGCTGGTGTGTGTAACCATAAGACATATATAGTTAGATAAATATATATATATACATAGATCGATTATAATGGACTTGGCATTGCTCTCTTTCGGTTGGCATGGCATTCAGCAGTACAAGATTTGGCATTAGATCTTCGGCACACTCTGTCCATTAGTCGTGATATTGATAGAGAAAATGCAAAACGTTCAAATTGAAGTGGGGGAAACTTGCAAAGTTCATTGATTTCGATTCGAATTTCGGTTGGTTAGTTGTTTGTTAATCAAGCGATGCCAACTAATAATATCAAGTGTTTGTAACAGACACAACAGATACACAGATACGCTATAAAGAGATACACACAAATGCATCGAATGGGCGGGTAGTAATACCTATTAACTTAACATGCCTAATACTTATATCTCCAACTCCATCTCCGACTTAAGAGTTACGACTAAGTGTATGTGCTATGTCTAACTGAGTTCAACATTATTCGAGTCAATTTTCCATGTTTTTTTTGGGGATTTTAGTTATCTTTGAGATAATTGTGTGTAGACAAAATGAAATATCACCCGTTAAATTGTTTAATTACTAATTCAATTCAAGTACTCATCGTTCGTGTGCCTAATTACAAATTAATATCGCACTTACCTGCTAAGCAACTACTAAACGAACTTAAATGCATAACTAATCGAGGGTATGTTTTCTTGAATCGAGAGAGGATTTTCTTTGGATGGGCCAGGAAATCGGTGCATAGACTACATAGTGTATGTATGGGTGTCCTCTACTTGTCGCTGTTCTTTTATACTTATTTACTTTTGCGTACTTTATGTATTTACTTTAAACTCATGGGGCAGTTCGTTAATTGCGTTGGTTTAGTTAGCTTAGTTTTAGTTAGTTGCCAATATTAGTTATGTACGTAGGGGCTCGCTTTAGTTTTGGTTTTTACGAATTTGATTTTGAAGTTTGCATTTAGTGTGTTGATTTTTCGATTATTTGTTTAGTGGATTTCAGTGTGTTTGGCCGTGTGTGGGTTGTGCACACACAGGGATTATCGGTTAAATTTGATGTTTGTTTTATCTTTATTTAGTTTGCATTTATTTTCGCGTATTTTTTGGATTTCGAGAGCTCCAGTTTTTAGTTTCGTTTAACATTTATGCTGTCCGTATATGCTGCTGTATATATGTATGTATATGCCACATTTACGATGAATATTTGTTATCATTTCTTGTTTTGATTTTGCTGCTGTGAAGCCCAGTGTAAACTGTAAACTGTAAATGTTCTTGTAGCTTAAACTTAGATATTCTGATTCTGACTTCGCTTTTTCTATACTGCTTTGAATTCTCGTTACAACAACCTGAAATTTGTTTGATCTTAACCGTTTTCTATATATTTAGTCGAGAGTTGGCGGCTTGGATCGGAAAATCGAATAGGATTTTCCGACCAGCGCCTCGAAAAGGGAGGATATATATATATATATATGCGTATTTCCAGAGCTACCTAAGTGTACATATATGTATAATATGATTACCCATTACTGAACATTGAGGTACGACTTACGATTATCATTCTCTGAATACATTCCCATTTTGATTTGTATCCCTTTTATTGTATGCTTTAAATATGCTGATTTAATTGGAATGTGAAACGGAAGTGGTGGAAAATCCATGCGGAAAATGCTTCATTCGATTTGCCCGTCGAGTTTGTATATGCATGTATATTTGTTTATATCTATAAAAAACCTATAAAAATCATATAAAAACCATATGCATATATGCAAATTATTTGTCACAACATTATTGGTACACACACCGATGCCCGATATAGCACAAACGTGCAAATTGGCACAATTTTCTAACTAACTAATGTTTGATTTTGTTTTCTGCTAGTTGTCCTTTTTGTCCTTTATGTAAATAATCCCCATATCGATAGGTAAACTCTTGTTAGGTATATTTTATGTTAACCCCTGGAATGTTGGCCTTCGATTCGACCCAAAGCCCAGCTCAGTAGCAGATCCATGTCGCCAGATGGGTAATTAAAAATTTTTGATTTCATTTACGGAAGTGACACAGTTTCCACATAGCTAATAGTTAGTTAGCTGGCGAACTTTTTGCCGAACTTTTTAGCTGTGCTCGGTGTCTTTTCGTTTTGAATCTGCTCCTGGCTCTTGGCTGTCTTATTTCCCCATCTATATGTGTTTCAAGTTGAGTTTGCCATTTGTTTGTCTGCCTGTCTCTTAGTACATAGTTTACTTGAGTGCGAGTATGAATTTCAACTTTAGTTTTAGTTGTTGCTGCTGCTGCTGCTTCTGCCCTAGCTACTACTGCTCTTTTCTGTTGTTTGCCCTCGTAATTACGGCACTTGAGTATTGTGTGTGCAACGCGGCGTATACGTAATATTTCTACTTGCCACCCGAGGCGAGCGGAACTTCCGCCATTTTGTTCGTTAATGCGTGTGGGTGGGTGGGTGGTTGGCTTGAGTGAGTGAATGTGGGCGAGTGTGTAAATCACGCCGAAATGTTCGCGCCCAACTCGGCTGCAACTTAAATAATTAACTGCAAAACGGTGGCACACACCCATTATGCAACCTTTCGCCACCTTTCGTTTTAACCTTTGATTAGTTTTCGGTATGAACTACATATGCTGCGCTAAAAGAGCTAGCTACGCTCAGGTTCGGTGACTTACGGCTAACACTTACACAACAAATACGAGGAATGGGGACTTCGATTGGTTATGGTAACGTTGGAGCTATTTTCATCTAGTTTCAAGAGTGCCTTGCTTCTATTACCTATGCTCGTGGTTTTCTAGTAAGTAGATTGTATATAACCTGTAGGGTAGGTCTTTATTTTGATTTCAATCCCTTGTGTTGGAAGTTCGTGTTCGGTATTTGATTACTTTCGTTTATAGTTTGCATTGTGAGTTTACGTATATGTGAGCTGAGTTCGGTTAAAATTAGTTTGTTTGAGGCATTTCGGGTTGTTCGTCTGTTATCTTTGGTTTCAAAATAGTGGAGGTCTTTTAGTGGAGGTCCTTGAGTGGCGGAGTTCCCTTACACATGGATCTCGAAGTAGTCGTGACAGTCCACACAACCGCCGGGTGCCTCGGAGGAGCCCATCTCGGGCACGAATCCTATTCCCCCGGTGGCCGTCGGCTGCGCACTGACCACCACCATTCCGCGTGGCGTCTTCTTCCGCGTGCGACTCTGCCGCACGCGGGACTTATGCTAGGAGGGTCTCTTCTGGTACAGACAGTCGATGCATGTGGTGTACTCCGGTGCCGACGAGCTGAGCTGGTAGCCACCCTGCGGATCGTGCTGGCAGCCAGTGTATCCTCCCATCTCGGGGACATAGCTCATATATTGCTGTTGCTGCTGCTGCTGTTGTTGGTGGTGCATCGGCGGCTGATGCAGTGGTTGTGGTGGATGACGGGGCAAGGGATCGTATATGGGCTGCGAGGAGAAGGTATTCTCAGCGGACTGCGATCGCAGTGGCCCGGAACTGAAGACCACGTAGTTACGGTCCGGGGAAACCCCATATGCTCTGTGACCATAGGAGCTGCTAGTGGTGGTGCTATCCCTGGAAGTAGAACGCTCCAGGGATTTGCTTAGCCTGCTCCTGCTACTAGGGCCGCCACCATATCGCCCAGTTGGTGCGGCAGCCACATAGTGATCACTGCAGGTCTGGTTGTCATACACTGGATAATACTGATAGGTTTCCTGGGCCCTTGGCCGGGTGCCCGTCTCAAAGCTGCCGTGGGCAGACATACTCCTCTTACGACTGCCATGTGGCACATCCAAGTTGTGATCCGACTCACCGTGGCTAT
Organism: Drosophila sechellia; assembly: GCF_004382195.2. Lineage (NCBI taxonomy): Eukaryota > Metazoa > Arthropoda > Insecta > Diptera > Drosophilidae > Drosophila > Drosophila sechellia. Next base: position 5,654,507 of record NC_045951.1, on the reverse strand, counting down.
CGAAGCTGCTGCGAGGGGAGTGGCGCAGACAGGAACTGCTGGTCATACCGCGATCGGACGACAGGTGATCCATACTGCCTCTGGGTGAAGCCCTTGGCGATAGAGTCTCCACGCTGCAAACATGCGATGGTCCGCCCTTTTTGAGGCAGCTCCGATCCGGACTCTTCGACTTGGCTGGACTGGATGGTGGCTTCAGGATACCAGAAGCCGGTCCTGTGGTGTGCTTCAATATGCCACCGCCTTCGGAGGAGCGGCGAGGACTCGGTGTCCGTCGGCCGGCCGACAGGCGATCCTGTGAGTTGTCCCTGGAGGAGCATACACTCAACCGTTTGCCCTGGTCACTCAAACTGGTGCGAGGTGACTTAATCTTAATAATCCTTACTGGGGAACTACCCTGAGACTTGCACCGATCTGGCGATATATATATCTGCCTTCTACCACCTTTGACTTTGGTGGAAGCTGGACGCTCTGGTGACTTGGCCTTGAAGATCTTGTCCACCTTCTTGTCAATCACCACGATATGCGAGGCCAACGAACTGGTGGTGGCCTCCTCCTCCGTTTCATCTCCCGATCTTTCCGAGGGCCCGGTTGTGTTGCCAGTGCTATCTGATTCAGTGGCTGGCCGAGAGGGCGACTCAATATCCACCACCACGGTCTGCTGTGTATTCTCCACTATGGTCTGTGGCTCCGGCGAGAGGCTAGAGTCATTCTGCTGCTGATCGCCAGTATCTTCGGCCAGATCCTGCGGATCGAAGGCCTTCTCGCGCAGGCTCTCCATGTAGGCCACAATGTCACAGGTGCCATCGGCCAAGTTCTCCTGCTCGAGGTCACTCAAATGCTTGTCCATAAACCGGGCTGTGGCGTCCGTCTCAGTTGGGTTACGGTCTCGGTCACGTCGCTGTTTATGCCCGGATTCCCTGGCCTGGTCCGCCGGGTGCTGGTGGACGACGGCCACCTGCTGGGAAGCGGCCAGTCGTTCCGCCTCGCTCTCGAAGATCTCAATCACCTCGATATCCTGCTTGGGGGACTGTCGCGGCGATTGACGCGGCGACTGACGAGGTGAGGGATGCAGGGAGTGGGTTTGGGATTGGGTGCGGGACTGTGTCTGATTATCTCTGGCATCAGAGGCGAATAAGCTACCACTACTACCTAGACTTAAGTTAAAGGAGGCCGCCACCTGGGCGGCATGCACCTCCGACTCCGACTCGAGCTCCGATTCATCCGGGCTGGGCTTACCTAGGTCCTTCATCAGCACCGGCTGGTAACTGGCCGGCGGATGCGACGATTGAATGAGGCGCGCCTGGCTGCCGGTGCTGCCCACCGAGAGCGTCGATGTGGTGCTGCAGGATTGCACATATCGTGTGTCAGAGATGCGGGTCGAGCAGTAAGAGAAAGGGATAAGTTCACAGGGTCAAGCAATAGTCGAGCATACTCCGAGAAACTATCACTTTCGGTGTATATTCTCAGACTGACTGGATTAAACGCAAGTTATGAATAAGAATTTAAGTCCCCTTTTCAATGCCAAACCATAATATTATTAATATTAAATAGAATTGTTAATTTTAAAGTTTATAGAGCTGGCTAGGAATGAAATAAACCAGCTAAAGTAAATGCAAATATTTTATATAGCAGTAACGATTATTAGTTGCATTGGCTAAATCCAGTTAGTCAGCAGAATACCAGTTAGCAGGGGTTATCAGTGGGAGGATTAGCCGGACTCACCTCAGCGTCAGGTGATTGGGCGTTCGACCCAGTGTGGCCTTGGGCCTGATTGTGCCCTGCTGCGAGTCCTCCTCGCCCTCCGATTTCGTTCCAGGATCGATCCTTTCGATGTCCGAGCTGTGGTGGTGCAGATGTGGCTGCCTGATCGGAGGCGGCGGTGGCTCCCTTGGATGCGGATGGGGATGTGGGTGGGCATGGGCGTGTCCCTGCTGCATCAGCTGTTGCTGTTGTTGCTGCTGCTGCTGCTGATGGGGTTCTGGGGAAGAGCAGGTGATTTCTTTATGGTACGGCGTGGGATGTCAATGATGTCAATGATGATAACAATGATGCATTGTTAGCAATCTTCTCGACAAAAGCAGAATCATCTGGAATGCACATCAACTCACCTGTAACATCGCCCACCGTCTTGCTGCGACCACGGAATCCAGCTGGCTGCATCTGCTGGCCGTGGGCGTGGCCGGAGGCGTAGTGGACCACGCCCACACTGGGTGGCAGGTCGTCTGCCTCCTGGCTGCCCGACAAATTGTCGTAGTCAATGTTGCCAGCCGAGTGGCGCTGCGAACCGGACTTCTTCTTCGGTTTGCCCAGAGTGTGCGAGCCATGAACGATGGTGATCTGTGGAGCAAGGTGGCATAGTAATTGGGACTTCTAATATAAGCTTTATTGCTTACCTGCTGCTTGGGACGTTCCAGCGTCTGAGAGTTGCCCGCATAGCCCATGCTGCCCATGCCCTGCGAGGAATGGCCGCAGACGGAGCCGGAGCTGCCGCCAAAGTTCTTCATCGGAATTGACATGTTCCGGACGCTCTCGCGGATGATCTGGCGAATGGTCTTCAGGAAGGCGTTGCGGAAGTCGGCAGTGCTGTTCGACAGCACGTAGACCTTCTCGGAGCGGCGTTGCAATTGGGAACGCAGATGGATGAGCTCCCACAGGAAGTGGGAGTCCATGTCCTTGGCCGAGCTGGCGCGGACTTGCACCTCGGTTACGGGTATGAGCACCTGGTAGCGAATGATCTCGACCTCATTGGTGGCATTCTTGCTGGAAACGCCCTGTGATATGCGTACATATAAATTGAGTTAAGATTTGCGAATGATTTAGTAGGTTCTTTCTTTCTTACCATCAACTTCTTCTTTTGACGCAGTCGCTCCTTGCACAGGAACACCACTGCCGACTTGAACACAAAGCACATGGCGTGCAGTTCCAGTCCCTTCTTGATCTTGCCCAGAAAGTCCGAGATGTTAAGCCATTCCACTCCGCCATAATACAGAAGATCTCCTAAAGATTTAAGTAAGTAGAAAGTCACAATAGTTGTGAACTATGTATTTACCTGGACTTAGATCAATGGGTTGTTTGCATGACTTCTGGTGCTGCCGGAACAGGTGATCGAATATGGCACCGTACTCCTCATGGATGCGCTGCATCTCGTTGATGTGCTCGGCGACCTTTTCCATGCCCTTGAGTGCCTCTGTTCGAGTTGCAATCCATGAGTTCATATGCCAAATGGATACATTTGCCAAATACATACCACAAAGATGCACATGCTCATCGGCCCGGGTGTCGGTGAGGTTGCGCATCTGCTGCAGGAGCAGTGGATACTTGAGGATGCGCTGAATGGGCTTGATCAGATAGGATTCCAGGGTGCTGCTATGCTGCTGCTTGGGATTCCTGGCTGCGAGGAACTCCTGCAGGGCGTGATTGCCCTCGTCTGTTTGAATGGTGGACAGAGATGGAGATGGGTAAAAAAATTGAAATGCAAATTGACACATTTGCCAAATGATTCGATTTCAATGGACGCTCGTTCGAGTCGGTTTAATTAATTGCAACGTTGGCCCATTAGAGTCAATGGTAGAGATTGGGTGGGACATTCGGGAGGGTATTGTTCCGTTGCAGGGCGCACAAGGATATTACAGTTACAGCGTCACAACGTCGACAAGAAAATGTCATTAACTTGTTCTTATTGTCAGCCGAGCAGCTTTTGATAAAGGCAAAGTCAAAGCCTGTCTGCAGCAGGAAAGGCAGCTGGATGGAGATGGAGCTTCAGCCGGAGCAGATTTACGTCTAATAGCGTCTGTCGTTGGCTGCTTGTCCTTCTGCCTGCCTGCCCGTCATCCAGCCATCCATCCAGCCCTCCAATCCGCAAACGGGATTCTCCTGCTCTTGCACGTAACGAAGGCACTTAAGTGCACTTCTTGCTATAATTAATTATCCTTTCAACTTTTTGCATAAAATTTCATGCAACAGCCGGGCGTAATGCCACCACCCAACCCCTTGGAGTGGATGATGCTTGCAGGACTCCTACCCCCTCACTGGTTACCTTGACTACACCTTCCCTCATTGATTGTAAATATTGCGCATACATTTTTTTACCTCTAACGCTTTTGATTAGCTGCAAATCCCAACCCATCATCGTGGCACCAATCAATGTGCTGCCTGCGCCCAACTTCCATCTGGCCATCTAGCCATCTGTTTGCTCGAGTGTTTTTAAGCTTAGACTAAGTCTAATTTAATTATGACATGTTGTCGCGCCACAGTAGCCTTTTATCCGGCTCACTGCAAGGCGGGCTTAGTGGAAGTGGTGGTAGTGGAGCACCCAAGTTCCACCACCTCCAACTCTTCGCACCCCAAAGGACAGAAGTTCTGAAGCCCTGGCATAGTTTTGGGTCGCCATTTGTAAGCGTGTCATAATTCTACAAGTTTAATTAACAAAAGATACTTGACAGTTGCCGCTGCTGCTGCCACTGCTGCTGCTACTGGCTGCCTTGGCATGAATATGAATATGCTGCTGCCACCACCACATCACACCCTTTTTTGGCCCGGGAGTTTGCCTTCAGTTTGCGGTTTCCACTTTGGGGGTGTCACCATCTCCGTCGTCGTCGGCATTTGCGGTTGTAATTATTCATTTAACTTGCAAATCATTTTAAAGTGGGCGTGTGGGCATGGGGCGCAGGGCGTGGGGCGTGGCACAATTGAAGCGAATAGTTTGCCAATTGTTCGCTCTGTGGGTTCGGATGGGTTCGCTTCGGTTATTTGACTTTTACAAGTTTCTTGCTCAACTGAAACTCAAATAGACTTTGACGCTTGACGCTGATTGCAATAGTTCCGTAGTATGTGTGCTCGAAAAAGGCTAAACACACATGTACAGTGCGTTTCATGAGGGTAACGCACTTGCTAATTTGATAGAGCAAAACTTTCGGGTTCAACCTTTGAACCTTACATTTCCATTTTACTAGAAAAATACTCCGCTTAAATTACTCAATTGTTTCAATTTAAAAATACAAATATATATTCCCTGGTCACTAACATTGTTACTTCTGGTCAAGGATACATGCTAATTTGTTTCTTCAATCTTCAATCTTGTAATATGCAAATACACATCTTGTGATGCGACTAATAAAAGTTGTAATTTAATTTTCTCAACATTTCCCTGCATCTTGTGGACTGCCTTCTTTTGCCCTGCTGATGTATGTAAGTGAATGTCCATACTTTGCGAGTTTGATTTGTCCGGGGGATTGGGATTGGGATTCGGCGGGTAATGCCGAATGCTAGAGGGAAATACTCACTCGGATGCAGGACTTTCTGCGCCTTACTGTGACTGGCACAGAACGAGGAGTAGAGCTTGAAGTGGTTGACGTAGTACAGGAAGGCCGAGCCAATCGCGAAGAGCACATTCTGCGAATCGCAATGAAATGCCATTACTATAATGCAACACTTAAATTACCATTTGCGAAACGCACTCTGAACTGGCCGCAGAGCTCGAACTTGTTGAAATCCGGCTCCAGGTCCAAGGACTCCTCGAGATTCTGCAGGAACTGGCGCTGGAATGTGACGATCTCGTGTATGTTGCCGAACAGAGCGTTGATCTCGGCATTGGACAGGAATGTCTCGCGTTTCATGGGCTCCAGATAGTGCTCCAGCAGGTTGTTCAGGTGCTGCAAGGTGAATCGAGAAGCGGACGGTTCAATAAAGTCCAAATGATAATACAGAAATTAAGGCAAAGTATTTCAATTTTTTTTCGCTTTTTAGGGACAAAAGCGAAAATGCATAAATTAAATTAAAAAATCAACGACCGACGACGACTCTGCGCCTTTGCCATCGCCACTGCCACATTGCTACCACACCGCCCTTTTTGGCCACAACAATTCCCGGCGGAGTTGGCCAGCAGTTATGCTTGGTTGGAGGAAACTTTTTAGTTTTGCCAACTGGCGCAAAACATGAAACAAAAAAGAGCGGAGAAATACTGTAGCATAGCCACAGGCGCGCGCTTTCATTTGGAACAATACTTCCGGGCAGCGGGGGTGCGGTGGTCGGCGGGCGGTAGGCGGTAGGGCGGAGCAGGCTATGGGCGGGGCAGCAGTCTGGTCGCTCGCCACAGATAAGACCCGGAGCCTCCGTCGTTGCCGCAGCGGCGCTTTACATAATTTCTAAATTATAATAATTATTTGTATACTTCCTAGCCCAGACCAACGAAAACCAGACTTGAAGCTGGCTTAAAGCAAACACTGGCAAGTAGATTGGGATTGGGAACAGAAGTAGAAGCAGAAACAGAAACAGAGAATCCCAAACAGAAGCCGAGCGACACAGTTAAAGGATTAAAATTTGCATTTTTAATTGCAGGCGAACTTTTTGCCGCCCCACTCTAATGAACACAGGTCGGTTTGGTCGATTCTGGGATTTGCATTTAAGTTGGATCTGGGCACACTGAACAAACAGAAGTACTTTTCCGATAGGATCAGAAATATTTCATTATGCTACGAAGCAATTATGAAAACCAAATTAAAATCGAGATATACGAGTTCGTTTTAATGTGGAAATACAAATCTTTTAAACTTACTTAACCTTTGAGAGATATTTAAAAATGTTTGGCTTAAAATAAGACTCGCTTTCGTATTTTTGTTACAAATAAGATATTATATATGGAAACCAACAAAGTTGTCTAATAGTGTGCCACAATGCCCTAAAGCCTTTGAGGCTTCTATCCTACAGATATCATAGACATTTTTTCGCTGTGTAGACTTACCTTCACATAGGTGCGTTCCGTGTCCACCAGCTCCATGACGACTTTGCGCAGTTTCTCCGCATCGGTCAGCTGGCGTGATGGTGTTAATGCCGTGGTCGACACCGATGAGGTGACCGAGCCGGTTGGGCTCGATTTCCGCGTTTCCTGGGGTGAACGACAAAATCCGGTAACCTTAACACGGTTCACAGGTCAGGTTCAAGTTGTAGTTGTTGTAACAGTGGTGTTGTGTGGTTGTTGTTGTAGTTGTTGAGTTGTTGTTGAGTTGTTGTTGTAGTTGTTGAGTTGTTGTTGAGTTGTTATATTGGTGTTGTGTTGATTGTTGCATGATGAGGAGGAACAAACCCAAAGGAAGAACAGAACGAAAAGAGATGCGAGCGCGTGAAAAGGAGACACCAAATAAATGACAATAAAAAAAAATGAAGTTAGCCATGACAGAGATAGACAAGAACAGTGATAGTTTATAACACCAAGGGGGTTGGATCTAGTGGGTGGTGCCAAATGGGTGGGTTATTCAAAAGGGGTTTGCACTGGGTTTTGGGCGTGGCAACAAGCCCGCGGCCACTTTAAGGAGACACGGAGACAGCTGCGGTTCTAAATGACTGTCACGTCCTTGTCCGAGTTGTTGGTGTTTTGTTCTTTGTCCTCCAAGGGTGTTCGCGTTGTTGGTGTTGCGGGCAAAGTGTTTGTGGGTCTCAATCTCAAGTCCCACCATTCCCCCATCCCGAGATAGTAACTATCTGTTGGCCGTGCCACCCACAACCTTCGCCCTTTCTCTGTGTGTTTGCGGTTACAAGCACATTTGGCACTGACAGTTGACGCTTGACATACACAAAATACATACGGACATGTCGTTGCCCCATCCCATGTGCTCTGCCCCCCATAAAGCACCCTACTTTTGCATTAAGACTTAGTGGCGGCAGAGACTTTCTTCGTGGCTCTTTCTCTTGGCTTTTCTCCTATTTGCTTAGCTCTTCAGCTTCACCTACTTGTGTCTTTGAAACAGTACGAGAAAAAAATGTTAAATGAATCATTCCTGATAAATTGACTTAGCAAAAGGAGCGGCAAATGAATTTGCATTGTAAATACCTAAACAAACAGAGCTCCGAGCTCAAGACCTTGTAACTTGCAGAACAAAGGATAATGCATGTTAAAACTAAGGATTAAAAAACGAGGTAGTTATAGGTAAATAGGAGTACAATTTGAGTGAAGCCGCATAAAAGGACGTACGAAGAAGTATATAACAGAAACTATAATTTGATTGATTTATAAAAACTCGGAATCCTAAATCCTGCTGAAATATCCATTTGTCACGTTGTCATCACTAGGTCTTAGTGCCGTCTCTTTCCCTTCCCCCCATTTGCCTCTCTTTCTGACCTGCTGCAATTGCAGTTGTCATTGTTTGGCGCTCTTGTTGCCCGGCATTGTGGAGACGTTTCACTTTTATGCAGTTGCACTTTGTGTATTGTTAGTGCCCTCTCTTTCCTCGGCACTATGCCCCTCTCTTTCTGCCTTGGTTCCCTTGGCTGTTGCAGCTTGTTCTTGCCTACTTTTAACTGTTTTATTGTTCTGCATTCTGGGGCTGAGCTGAGCTGCGCTTCTGATTTGCATAAGCGACGCCGACCCAAAAGCCAAAACGGCAGACAGGAGGCAGAGAAAAAAAATGAAGTGGGTGGTTGGTTGGGGCTGGGTGCCTTGCGGCAGGTGAAACAGGTGCAACAACAATGGCAACATCTGCGGCAGCTTCTGGCGCTGAGTGCCCACATTGTTGCCGCTGGCCTGGCTCAAAGATGAAAAATTTGAAAATGTCTTGAATTTTGCGCCCAGCCTCTTCGTTTCGTCCTGTGCGAAATGTCAACTTGAATTAAAAGGATTCCTTATATAACACAACACAACACCTCCCCGCACAAAAGTCCTTCGCCCTCAACCTCTTTTGGCTCCCCTCAGTGTGTTTGTGTGTCACAGTGTTCAAGTATCATTAAATGAAGTGGGTTTCTGCCAGTTTCGAGCACACTTGGGGAAAGCATATCCAGAAAACAAAGTGCATTCTGTGGCATCTTTGCTTGTTGTTCTATCTGTCCCGTCGCGCCCCTTGCCTCAACCCCATCGTCTGGCCACCCACTGAAAAAAATTATATACTCATTACGATAGGGAACATATTAAGATAATGCTCAATGTGCTTAACGCGGCATCAGATATGCATGGCATATGAACTTCCGAATTAAAATAAAGTGGCACATTATTGTTCCATACTCTGTTCCACTTTTCTTTCTCTGTAGGCATATCTCTTGTCCTGTGTGTATATATATAGAGATATCCTTGATATTTTTATGCCTGGCACATTGCTATCCGTGACGTTTTTTTGTTTGCTGCCTGGAGGAGAAGGAAGCGGCGCAGCGTCGGAGGATCTCGTCCTCTTGGCGGCAGTGGCGACCCAATAGGCCAAATTTGCCATGACATCTTGAGATGTGTCGAGACACGCCCTGGGGCATAGAGCTCTCGGAGATCTCGCTTCCTGCTACGAGTGTTTCTTGCCACATCTTTTTGTGCAAATTTCAATTTGTGCACATTTCAATCACAAGTGCTCATTGGGGAATGGAGGAAGTCGGCCTTCCGAAAGCCACGCCACATCAACTACTGTATACAACCCATTCATATAGTCCAGCCCCATCCCCATTCTCATCCACACCCAACACAACCACTACACCCGCCCACCCACTGAATGTCGTGTTTGGCGCTCGTTTTAATAGTTTCCGTTTCCGCTTTGCGAGTTCAAAGCAATTTGATTTGCCTTCCAAGTGGCAGGTTCCTGTGGGACAAGGCTGGGGGTAAGTACATACTAAAAGGGGTGGGATTTTGGGGGGCCGTGCTGGGGGTCATGGGGGGTCGAACAAACGAGCGAGGGAGCGAGAGGGGAGAGAGGGAGTTGTGTTTGCGTTTGGTTGTCCCCATTCCCAGTTTTCCAGCTTCAGGAGGTCATCCTCCTGCCACCAACCTCCCTCCACCTTCCTCCTGATCATACCAACGATTTTCGGGCACTGCACTTACTTGCTCCGCGGTCTTTAGCAGATTCTCAATCTCAAAGCTGCTCGTACGCGACGTTGGCTTGGCCACGCCCAGTCCGCCCACGACCACGCCTCCCACGCCGCCCACCGCCAGCTGGGCGGCCATTGCGGCAGGATCCACAAAGGAGGTGGCCGGCGAGCTTTCCGCCTCCGGCGAGTACAAATCCTTGCTAGTGCCATCTGAAAATTGCAGGGGAGATAAGCGAATGTTGTGATTAAGTATTATTAGTACTTTTATTATTATTAGTTTTGCCCTGCCTCGTAATTAGTTGAGTGTGCCGTTTGTATATGTGTGTGTTTAAATGGCGCCTGGAGAATATCGATTAAATGCTCGTTTTTTCGGTTATTTGTTGCTTGTTAATTTTAAATTCCATGTTTGTGCAGTAAAAAAGGCGAACGAAGGAATTTTAATACTGGCGAAAATGGCACGCCTTCAGCGCCCTGCCCCCTCGTTTTTTACCCTGCCTCAAAGCCGAAAGTAATAACGACAAAAAACAGCCAGTAGCAACAACAAGCAGTAATGATTATTGCTGCAATGTGTTTGCCACAGCGCTCACACACTAACGGCAGAAAGAGAAGGACACAGGCGGCGGGAAAGGGACGGAGCGAACCACGCTCTTAACCGAAAAAAATTTATGGCCCATACATATGAGGCCAACTCACAGAGAAACTCACTTGCACTTCCCAAAAAAGAAGCCGCAACTATTTTCGGAATTTTTAATCTTACAACATGGAATCGGCAATTTCTTCAAGGCTGCTATTTTTTGGCCAAAAACTAGCAAAGATTCAGCTAGACCGCAAATACTATACATATATTGTTTTGAGCAGCCAAAAAGTTGCATAAACTTTTTAAATATTGAGTTCGTTGGCAATAAGTTCGCATAAACAAAGTTCGCAATCTGAAGAGTTCAAAAGTTTGGATCCTTAAATGAACATTTGAGTTCAAAACATTACATGTTTAAAAGTTCATTCAACGATCATGTTCCAGTTTATAAACCTACATTGTTTTTGAAAATAAAATATTTCTTTTAAATTCATGTTAAATTGCAGTGTACTTTGGTATATTTTTCTTGTGAGTATTTTTGTGGCATGTAGTAGAAGTAGTTTCGCCGGCACCCGGGAAGCGTTTAAGTATCATGTCCTTGAAGACCGCCTTGGTGTCCTGGTGTCGACTATCCTGTTGTCTTGGCCCTTCTGCATGCAAATTTGCTGGCAACAAATTTTATGAACATTTTCCCTAAAATTTGACACCACACACACACACGCACTGCGTGCGAGTAGTTATTGGAAATTGCCGTCTTATAAATTTCAGTTTGCGGTCTCCCTTTGCAAGCTGCACGTAGTCCTGGTTGTTGGGTTTTTCTAGGGTCCTGGCAGAAGCCTGAGCTAATAACTCGTGGACGTGCCAAGCCGAATTTGTCGATGGCAAATAACTTGGCCAGTTTTAGTGGCTTTAAATAAAGTAAGACTTGCCGTTGTTTATGGCAGGAAGATACGCTCGAGGAGCCCTCAAGTTGGGCCAGTTTTTTGTTTTTCTTCCTGTTCGGTTACTTTTTTTTTTGCTTTATGTGCCAGGATACTAAACAACTTGGCACAGGTCCTGCATAGTTTCCTGGGGGTTAATGATCCCTTGAATGTTTGCGAAGTTTTTCAAGGAAATCCGACTACTTTTTTTCGCTGCGTTAACTTGGCTGGCTTAACTTTTCGCAATTTAATACAACTAATTGGCTTGATGGCAGACAAGGTATCAATGAATTCGTTTTTTTTTATGGCGAACAAACTTAATTGAAAATTGGTGGCTTTGGCAAAAAAAAAAAGTGGGAATACTCCCTGTAATCAGTTACTCCGCTTTTGTGCGCTTTTGTTGTCCCTTTAAATACCCTTCTCTTCTTTGGCAAACTTTTTTAGCCACCAGGATGTGTGTCAACAAAAACAAAAAAAAAGAAGAGAAATGCAGAAATAAATATTAATACGCGCACACACACATATGTGTTCGTATAAAGAGAGTCGTTTAATTTCTGCTACAATTTTTGTTTTGTTGGTATATATTTTATTTTAATTCTTTTTTTAGTGTTCGTTCTGTGCCTTTTAATTGTTTGCCGCAACAAAAAAGTTTCATTTTGTGTGGCGCTGTTGTTGTGGTTGTTGTTGTTTGCCGCTGCTGCGTTTGTTGGCTTTAATTGTTTTGTGTTCTTAGCCACTTCGGCTTTTTGAGTGCAGAGCAGCGTGTGTGTGTGCGTGCGTGAGTGTGTGTGTGAGCGCTCGAATGTATGCTGCAGTTTGTAATCCTGTAATTATGTAGTTGGTTGTTGCGAAACGACACACACACACACACATGCACGCGCCTCTCGTTCCCTCTTTACTTATTGATGTAATTGTTGTTGTACATGTTGTACGCCCACATTCAATGGCCCTCACTCTTTCGCGCACTCTATTGCCATCTCTTTCACTAGCCGTTGTCTAGAGCCAGCATTTAATGCGGCTCAACTCAACTCAAAAAAAAGAAATATAAATTACTTTAATGAACTTTACAAATTCGCATGCATGCCCGGAAATGCGCTTTTTCGTTTCCTGCCGCACACACACCTACACACACACGCTCACATGCATACACGTGCATGGATTCAGGGATAAAGGATAAAGAGAGGCAGAAATACAGGGACGACGCACCTCAACGTCAAGGCTCGTAAAACCGGACCCCAAGCCGTACATACGGATACGGACACGGAACTGCAACCATAGCCGTGATTAGTATGCTTTTGTTGTACGAGTGGCTGATGAATGCTGCCTGTGGTTTGATCCCCCCTTTATCCGCACTCCCCTCAGTTTTCCAGCTTAAATGTTTAAAAACGGCCGAATTCGCACACAACAATTTCGAGGTTACCCGGGGTAGAATTCTTTCGGTTTTGTATGGGTGCATTGGCCACTGCGCTTTTGCGAATCGGGAATTGGGAATTGGAATTTGGGCATTGGGGTGGTACTTACTCCAACCGGGGGCCGGAACAATCAGTCCAGTTATCATCTCCTCGCTCATCACCGGCGGATCTGTGGGCGGCGGCGGACAGACCAGCGAGTCAATCATATCGTCCGTTACCCTCATGATCCCCACTAGATCTGGTGGCTCCGTGCGCGAGGACCTGCGGAATGAGAAGGCAATCGGTAGAAAAAGAGCAGATTATCGTCGGGTAAACCAGGTATTTGCATAATTTTCATTGCTGACCCACTTGATAGGGGAAAAAATGTTAATGCTTAACCCCACACACAAACACATGTGCGTATTCCCATGACATCAGTATTAATTAAGATGTAAATTAGGTGAGAAGAAAAAATATATTTTAAAAATGCGATTTCATCTATAACACGCTGCATAATATTTTCTGTTTTACTGCAAACTTGAAATTGGATTTAATTGCTACTCATTTGAATTCAAGATGTGTTAAAACTGGGTGAATCCTACATTGTTATACATATCTTCCTGGAAAATGCATTACGCAGCATTTAAGTAGCCCATTTTGCGCCGTGTAGTATTTGCATAATTTCCGTTTGTGACCCTCCTGACAAATCCAAACAAATGAACGTGCAGCGACACCTGGAATGGATTCCGGACTACCGACTAAGGACTACCGACTGCGGACTGCCGTGACCTTTTTCTGTGTCAGTGCGCGAAATTAGCAAAAGATGCGGAAAATGCTTCCAACGTGCATAATTTGAATGGTCGACCGGCTGACTGGGGGTCGGGAGTCGTGGGTCAGGGGTCAGGGGTCACGGTACAGGCAGGAACGGGCGCATTTGGCTCTACAAACGCTTAGCACAAAAGCTTTTCTGTTTTCGTTTGCCATAAAGAGAAGCTAATTAGGCTATCAAAATGCCGTTCGGCCGCCCGAAAGGTGATGCAGTGTGGATGGGGCTGTGTTTTCCCAGATTGGGGGGAATGGTTTGGAAAAGGGGGTGGGGCAGGGTGGCGCTGGGTGACTGGTCAACGAAACGGAACCAAGGAAGCCAAACGACCACGTTCTAACTGCATGGCAAGCGAGAGAACGTGAAGTGGCAACGTGTTTGGGTTACGGCTTGTCTCCCCAATTTTCCCCGTTTTCCAAACGTTTTTCTTTCACCCCCCACCCCCCGCTACACGCCACATTTACCAGCTGCGGCTTGAACTTGTTGTTGACTTTGCTGAAAAACTATAAACCAAAAACGGTTCGAGAATGCATGTACATGGAACATTTTTCGGTTCAAATATCTAGTTTTTTTTCTACTCCCCTCCACTTTCTTTTTACATTTTTTCCGATTTGTTGCGAAACAATTTCTGCCATTGGTTTTTTTTTGTATTCTGCTCTTTTGGCTGGAAAACTTCTTATGGTGTAACATCATCAAAAATTGGCAAAGCTTGTCGATTGTTGACATTCTGGGTTGTGTGAATTTGATGTGGCTTGTGGCCAGTTGGTTGAGTGATGTCAGAGTTAGAAAGCTCTGCACGAAAATGTTTTTAATTAACAAGCATCAGCATCAGCAGCTGCAGGTTTCGGTTTTTATACAAATTTCGTTTTCAAGCTGGCATTGGACATTAATGAAAGATTTTTGATGCCGTCCGGAATATTGCAATGAAATCAGCTAAAATGTGTCAGTCAGGCGATATGCCTTCAACTTTATGAGCCATATAAACGGGGAAATGAACACAAAATGTCCAAACAATGGTTGAACAATGGTCGAGATATTGCATTACGCTGTCACAGGGCGCCCTAAAGCTAATTGACGGTCTGGCCTGGTTCGGTGACTAAAATAGTTAATTAATCCGTGTAACTGAAATTTAAACAATGGCCATCGTGTGCGCCCACATGGCGAGCGGCCGGCCACACGGCGTATACTTTATCGCCGCCATGCCATTCAGGTCCGAACGAAACATCGAAACAGATGTTAAGCAGGACATAAACAAGAACAATGATGCTCCACAGAGAGAGAGCCTGTCATAACTTACCGCATCATCATGCTGAGCGATTGTTCCTCCTGCAGGACGCTCTCCAAGTACATCATATCTAGATCGGACACAATTGCGCCATTGATGACCATTATTTCGTCTCCTTTGATAATGCCTGCAATTGGTGGAACAGCGTTAGTCGTGGATATTATACATACTACATACTATCTACTACATATTGTTGCACATATCTATGTAGGTTGAGTTTTTGCCACGGTCATTGTTATTTTTCAGTCGAAGCTCCATTCCCCTCCAGCTTAGACAATGGGTTATATTCTGTTTGGGGGGCGGGGGCAGTTCTAATGCTGCCTAGCAATCAAGGATGTTATATGGGTGTGGAATCAATGTCTGACAATTGTGCGGCTCCTGTGGACCACTGAC
The DNA here is from genome assembly GCF_004382195.2 of Drosophila sechellia. Lineage (NCBI taxonomy): Eukaryota > Metazoa > Arthropoda > Insecta > Diptera > Drosophilidae > Drosophila > Drosophila sechellia. Next base: position 5,639,350 of record NC_045951.1, on the reverse strand, counting down.
ATCTTTTATGTAACAAACGATAAGCGGAATGTCTTCAGCTGGCGGTGCTGCTCCTGCTGCAACTGCAACTGCAACTGCTACTTCTGCTGCCACTGCAGCTTCAATGCTCGTAAAACAATAACAACAAGAGCATTGTGGTATCTTGCATTGTTCATACGCCACGTTATCCCAGCGCCATCGGTGCACTGAGCAAAGAAACCTCTGGATAAATTCACAATATGTTGTTATTTCAGATTGAACATAATATATAGTATAACAAATAACAACAAGCTATGAATAAGCGATTTTATTATATAAGATCTAAAGATCTATGATCATTGAACTATGATTTGAGAAAGATTATTTCCGTTTCATCTTTTTAAGAACGTTATATGATTCTGCATAGATTTTTCTTTCTGTGTACCTCTCTATATCTCCGCTGCGTTCGTTAGCATTTTCTACTTTGTCTGCATGACTCGTCTATCATGTGTCTTTTCTCCAGCATTTATTCTAGCCATGATGTTGGTTATTCCTTGTTGCCTGCCTCGACCTGTCTTACCCCCTCTTGTTGCCACTCCTTTCTTCCTGTTGACGACATGCATTCAGTTGCCTGCAGTTGCAAGCTACCAGTGTCGCTTATCATTGTTGGTGCAGCAGGAGCAACATTTTCTTAAGGCAAAAGTTCGATAGATAGATAGACAGATGTATGTGTGTAGTATGTGTGTTCGGAGCCCGCCTTGTGGCAATATTTTACCTATGTTACACCATCGTCTGGGTTCCTCACTTCACCTAGGTCTGTTTTTTTTCGGGCGGAGGGGAAGAGGGAGCTTGTCCCCTATGCATTTGTTACAATTTAAACGGATTTTTACATCTTAATGCTGGCAAGGCATGACACATGCGATTTACCATATAAAGTGCACATACTTCTATATGCAAGTGTCGTTCTGTACTTTATCCGGAGGATTATTTTTGGCCCTGGGAGAAAGATACATTTTATTTATATTGCGGTGGCTGCTGGGCTGCCTTAACCCCCATATATATCCTATATAAACCCTTTTTGCCCGATTTGGCCCAGGCCTGGCATATGCGTTGTCAACACGTTCGCTTGCTGTTTTCCAGTTGGCCTGGCCCAAAAGAAGTCGAAGGCTGAGCAAATTGTTATTCCATGTTTGCCAAATGCTTTGCCACGCTTGTTTCGCCGCTAAAGTTGCGCCACTCCAAAAGTGCCGAACTTTGTGCACCCAAGATGAAGATGCAGTTACAAGCTGGCGGCGGATGGATAGCCAAAACTAAGGAATTTAAGATCTGTGCTTAAAGAAGACGAGTCCCCTAGATTACTGCCTGAGTTTTCCCCCGCAGCTGGCATCTTCATCAGGCCACCGCATTTCCTCGCAGTTCGTTACGATTTTACAATTAGCCCAGGAAAAGTGGCCAGAATTTTCCGCTCCCCAGCCACATTTGCATTTGAAAGCTGCGGTCAGGATTTGTTCTTGTTTGTCCCGCTCCCCTTTCATTGGGGTGGGAAATTGCGAACTTTGTGCAATTCGGTCGTAAATGCTGTCCTCCAGCCTGTCCGAGCTTTGTTTTGCGGTTGCTGCTTAAGAGTTGCGTCTTTCGACATGCTAATAGCCATTAAATTCAATTGCGCCCCGCTTATCCCGCTCACGCTCCCAGTCCCTCAATCATCTCCGTTTAGCGGCGAAAGAGGAGCATGAGGCTGGGGGCGCCAAAAGTTTCCTATTGCGTTTTGCGTTTTGCAAATGTAAATGCGAGTCCTGAGTCCTGGAGTCCTTAATTTATGCATACACACGCCACTACAATGAGTGGGGGATATTCTCGCAGAGAGCCGGCCAGATAACGCTGACGGTAGAGGGCTTAAAGCCGCACTTAAAGCTCAACACATTGTATACGCAATATTTGTGGCCAAATGCTGGCAAAGCCAGGCAATCAGCATAGATTGCCATATACGCTATATTGATACTGGGGAGAGTCAGAAACCAATAAAAGCTTTATCCATGAATCCCGGCTGAATATGCATTGAACTAAACTAAGTTTGTATACGGAATTGATATTTGATATAAGCAGATTAATACCTCGAATGTAGGTATCTATGAAATCAGTATATCATCTATCATATCATTATGCGCAACGCATGCACAACGCGTCGTATACGTAATATTTGCAGGTAATTATTTTTAAAAGGGAACTTACCTAATTGACCCATTAACTCTGGCTAATGCAATAAGATCAATGTTATAACTACTTCAGTGCCAATTCGCCGTAATTTAATTAAGCTAAGGCTTCCTGCATTTCCCTGCCAGCGAATGCAACATTTGCTCAATCGTAAAACTCATTAGCACAACTTCTTCCCCACTTTTTTGTTTTACTCTTCCCGTTTTTCTTCTGTTTTGGCTTGCAGTCCAACTTTTCACCCCCTGTGGTTGGTTTTCATTTTTGTTTTTTTTTTAGTACGGAGGCACTCCTTCCGGGGAATTTCATGCGCATTGTTTCATGGATTTTTTGATTCGTTGTCGCCTTCAAAAACCAACCAAATGAGCGCCACTCGCACTCGACGTGCTTAATGAGTTTTCTGCTGTTACTGCAGCATGAAATGTTCTTTCGGTTCATCACTTTGCCAAGTGCAGCACTGCAGTTTTCCCACCTGGCGGTTGCGAGGAGGGTGAAAGGGCTTGGGGTTGGGGAAAAGGGTTCGGGAAAAGGTGGCTCTGCCTGTCAGTTCCATAATTTAAGGCGCTGTTCTAGTGGCATTTCGACTACATCCACTTGACTCCATGGCGTTGTCGTCGCCATCGTCGTCGACGTACCCGGCAAATGCAAATGCCAACTTAAGTTGATTTTAAGTGATAGAAAAACAACAGGACGTAGTGGGGGGTGTGGGGTGTGGGGATCTCGGATGCTGAGACGGCTTACACTCGAGGAAAACCCCTTTAAGGACCTGGAAGCCGCCGTTGCCGCAGCAGAAGTAAACCGTCGCCCACACCTGGCAAACATTTCGAGTGCGCTGCTCATCACCATCATCGTCGTCAAACCACCTGGCCACCCACCCTCCCATTCACCAGGTGGAACAAGCGCTGACAGTTGACTTTTCCCATTGCACGCCCCGAGGAGCTCCTCTCGCTCCTCCGGATCCCTCAGCTCCTCCTCCTCCTCCCTCTCTTTCTTTTCGGGCTCAAACTCCACTTGACTCGACTCGGTCTCCCTTGTAGACCAAAGTGAGTTTGCTCAAGTTTCGTCTTGTGCTCTTCACTTTTTTGCGTTTTTTTATGACATAAAAGTGAAAAGCATTTAAATATAAAAGCAGCAGCATGGATGTACAGAAAAGAGCAGGCGGCAAAGGCAGGGGGCCGACTACCTGGGCACTTTATAATTTAGCTCGGCAACATTGGGCCACATTGTTTCGCTCGGGGCGCCAGTTGAGTAGTAGAGTAAAGTGGACTGGATGCTGGAGGCTGGAGATGGAGCCACCAATCCTTGGAGACGAAGACAAAGACTCTATTTCATTTCCTTGCGTACCGCTGCGTCACCTCAATGGCATAAATTAAATGCACGATTTCATCGCCTGAATGCGATTTGTGTTAAAACCCATTTTCGTCCTGTCATGTCGCCTGGATGATGAACTCAAAGGCAAAGAACTCGTCCTTTTCTTTTGTACTCACCATTGTGCATGGCCACACTCTTGTCCTCCACGCGACTCACGTAGCAGCACAGCTCGTCCTGCCGTTCCGCATTCTCGATCAGCTCAGCCTCCACAGAGAAGCCCCACATCTGCTCCAGAGTCGTGCGCTGCAGCTCAACCTGGTACAGGATCTTCATGCAGACCTCCACGAACTCGTGATTATGTAGCTGTGGGGAAGATATAGTTTGCAACTTATTAATACTTTAGCAGTGAGACAATTATATATGATATATGATATATGTGAATATTTTATATATTTTCTATCCCTGTAGAAGGACAGATGGCTGGAAAGTGAATTTGAGTGCCCAAGTTAAGTGCCAAATTAGCCGAGTTTCGCTGGCAATCATTTTGTGAGGGGCAGGGGCAGAAATTGATTGAGTGGAGTTACTGCGAGTTGCTCAAGTTGTTGTCGAAATTTATTGAACTGCCACCGGCGAATGGAACTTTTTATCAAGCCCACCAAAGCTGCCATCCCCACCCACAAAACCAAACCCACTCAAATTCCAACTCCATTTGCAGTTGCAGTTGCACATTTTTGCCATTTGCCATTTGCCAATTGGCCTGGCTGGGCCAATATTTACTAGCTTGTTGTTGAGGTCGAAGTTCAGATTTCGGATTGTTAGGGGTCTTCGGTGGAGCGAAGCGGAGCGGGTCGAAAGTTTTCAGCTAGCGGCCGACTTGGCAGCTGGCTGAAGTCTCACCTAGACTAATCGTGTGCCAAGTGAAGGCGAAAAGGGAAATGGCCAACGGGAAAGTTCATAATTTATAGCACTATGTTTTTGGAAATCGAAGAGAAATGGGCGTAGTGGGTGTGGAGATGAGCTAATTGTGAAATTGGGTACTTTGTTGCCAGTACCTTTTTAGCAGCAAGGAAGGGATTTATGCAACAACCCAAACTACCAACACACTATTCGGTGTGAAAATTGTTGAGAGTACTTTGAAAGAGTTTTTCTCTTTTAAGTAAAAACTAGACAGGGCACACAGCTCCTGTCTACTTTCAATTTAAACTTAATCTTTTTTAATCCTATTTGCAAAGCCAGCTTAAAGATGCCTAAAAGGAATAGCTTTATTATACCTAAAATTAATTTAAAAGTATCACATTCCGAGTTAAGCCTCTTTGAATTTTAATGATGTGCAGTAAAGAAGAAGGAAATGCACTGAGCATCGTTTTCCAAAAATAACAACAGCTCACTTTATAATGCATTATTGATATGAATATAATCAAATATATATAAAAATAATAAGGAGCAATACAATTAGAGCCGATATGTGTATTTAAAGTGCAATCGAAAGCAGTGATTCCGAGTCAACTCCTTGAATATTTCACCCAGGACACGTTTCAAAATTCCATTTGCACGGCTCCACATGCAATTTCCAAGTTAAATTCGATAAGTTGAATTGAACTTGGAGTTGGCGCGCCATCAGGACCAAGACGAAACTCCATGGAATTAAGTTCGCAGCTGGTGGCGGGATGGCATATTCACATTCTGGCTTTGATTATGTACTTACATAATTTTCAATCAGATCGTTGCGATGCGGCACAAAGTAATTGTGATCCTCCATGTCACGACGCTTCTTGACGCGCACAAAGTGCTCCATGGGATTGAGGTTGCGACGGGCGCAGGCGCTGGCGAGGAATTCCTCCACAGACATGGCATCACGTAGATAAACTGTCGAGTAAGCATTGTCGGGCATTGCAACTTTGAAAGTTTTTTCCGGTTCGTCACGTGAATTCATCTGGAAAAAGGCAGAAAATTCGATTGGATAAACAGACATATACTCGTACTCACACACAAGCAAACACATGCGCTCGCATACATAGCCACGTACAATGTCATTAAGCAGTCAGGCACAGACATTTGCGAGGCCCGCACACAGATACATTTACGGTTACAGATACAGATACAGATACAGCTATACTATATAGCCCCCATACACTCAATCCATCCATAGTCGTGCGCATTCTTGAATATGGCCACACGGAAGTGAAAATTGAAAAATAGCAAACACACACATTGGTACCCGCAGTCGTAGCCCCGCGACCCTCTGAAATGTAATGAAAAATGTCGCTGGCAGTAGCTGAGGCATCGGTAAAGGGTATACTGAGAGAAAAAGCGTTCAAATTCCATAGTTAAGAGGAAATCTGTGTACATTGCAAGTTAGTACATTGCAAGTTACATGGCATAAGCTTAAAGATTTGACTGCTCATGTTTTCTCTCAGTGTACGTGCAGAAGCAGTCGCGGATCTGAAACTGCAGGCGGGATCTGCTGCCGCATCGAGTTGAGTTTGAAGAAAACTCAGTTAAAATGCTTAACCGTTTCCACAACGTCATCGTCATCCAATGTTAACTCCGTGATGAGGCTTCCTTCTGCTCCTGCCCCTGCTCCTTTGCTTCCTTTTCGTCCTGCTGCCAACGAACTGCAACTGTAAACGAATCAGGTGGCCCAGCTGCCAGTTGTCGGCTACTGGAAATTGCATTTGTATTGGCAGCCATTGGCAATGGGTTCGCCCAAGTTGGCAGCAGCAGTTCATCCACGGCACGAGGTCCTGGTCCTGGACCAGGTAATACACCCCCTCATACACGCAGGACAATTGAATTAGTTTGGCAGTTAGAAAAGGCAGCTTCTCACTTGGATACCCCAGCTACAAGCTACAAGAAGTGACGAGGAACCTCCGCATTTGCATTTGCATTGCATAACAGTTTTGCATATCGATTACGGCATCATTATTGCCCAGCCAAATACTATATATCGACTTTATATTCATAGAAAAATACATACATATGTGAAATTCAGCTTTCATTTCTCAGAAGTGAAGAGCTACAAAATGGCATGTTAGCTTAAAAATTATATGGCTTAAATGCCAACATTGTTTATTATTGGGTAAACCGATTGAAGACCGACAATGGCAGCAGTTGATAAATTGAGTATGTGCTTAAAAATCAATTCTATGATTTCCATTGTGAACATGGCAAATTGTTAATCTATCTGTTCCTGATTTCGAGCAGCAATTGTCATCAGATTTGCACTGTTTCTGCCGGAGAGCTTGGAGCCCTGAAAGACGATTAATTCTGCACGAACGCCTCTCGCACACTTAACTCTCCTGACTAATTAACTTTTGATTGTCCCTGACTGAGCCTGAGCCCCCTTAAGGCCAGTAAAATTTCAGCTTTCTGGCCATTGTCGATGGACAGCTTAATTAAATTTTAGCCAGGGTATTTTCAACTTTTGCGAGTTGACTATTTCGGTTGCCTCGTAGTGGCGTTGATAATTTGCTTTGGAAAGCTTTAATTTTATTTGCCATTTCTGAATTGCAGTTGCAATTTCAGCTGCATTGCAGTTGACATGTTCGGTAAATGGCCAAGTGAAATGCAGTTACACGACAGTAGAGATAGAGTTTGGGCAACTGGGCCGAAAATATATATGAACCAAATCAAATGCACATTTTTCAAATTCATTGAATTTGCAGGGCATTTACAACGCAACGGCGCACTGGGTCCTCTCATTTATGATATTTCATTTCATTTGTTTTTCCCTGGCCATGCCGAATGTGAATGCATTTTCCTCCCTGCCTCCTATTTTCTTTTTTTTTTGCTTTTCATATCCGAGTGGCAGCGTGACTGCTGATAGAAGGTGAAATGCAGGGGGTGGGGTGTGTGGATGAGAGGCAATTGTGCAGCGTTGGCAAATTTAATTGGAAATGAAGTGTATGCCGGGCAGAGCGAAGCCGAGAGTGAACGCCACGAAATCCGAGTTGTGCACAAGATTATTTTGTCAGTAATCGAAATAAATTGAATTTATGAAATGAATTTAATTACAAACACGAGATATGCACAAATTGGTTATAATAATTGAGGCTTAACAAACGGCACAAGTGAGTTCTGTTTCACAGCTAATCGACTGTCGACATTCGGGTTTATTATATAATATAGCATAATGCCTGCGAGCTATTTGCTGGAATTTAAACAGCTCCTTTCGCATGTCCTGCCAACGGACCACTTCTCGACTTGATTTAGATTTGATTGTGTTGAGGTCATTAGCAGGGGTGGGGGCGGCGGCATCTGATCACCATTTGAAATGGACTCCTGCATTATTCACTTAAAATATGCAAATATTTTCTTTGCCAAGTCAACTTGGGTTCGCTTGCTTTTTGTTCTCTTTGCCGCGGCTTTTCTTTTCGAGGGGACCAAAAAAAATAAAGGAGAAATAGAGAAAAAGAGTGAGAGACCAGGCAGACCCTTCATAAATTTCATTATTCTTTTTGTAATTTTTGATGGCCATTAAATGCAAATTATAAAAGCCAAAATACACAAAAACAGCTCAGTCTAATGGACAGGGGCGTGGCCGGACGACATATTTTTTGGTGGCCATCCATTTAAGCATTAGCGCTCAATTTAGCTTTTAATGCCGTTTCCGTTGCCTTAAATAAAAATTCAATTACTCGCACACATATACACTACACGCACACGCATACACACTCGCACACACACAAACGGACGCACATTAAGAGAGAACAAGCCATAAACTCACAAACAGTCACGAGCTGCGCCGTAAATGCGTTTAAAATTGAAATAATTTTATTACCCATACGCCCCGTGGCCACACATAAATGCACACAGACATTGATGCGGCGACCAAACGTGAACACACATAAATGTTTATATACATACACTCATCAAAAAGTAAGCCTAAACTGAAGAAAGTTTCGTTAAATGTTACTTTGTAGAAATTTGAGGCAAGCCGCCATAAATCGGGGAATATTAGTTAGAAAAGTGAATGATTTGTTGTTAAAAATTGTAAGAATTTAAGTTGTAACATTTAAGACTTTAACGACCACTTTTCCAGTTGGTGGGCTACTTTTTTGCCAGAGTGTCTACCTGTAGATTGGACTCACCTGCATGGAGCGTCGGCTGGAGCCGCTGTTGGACCGCGACAGCATCGGCGGTCGCCGCTTGGTGGCCCCGCGTCCGGCGAGCAGGTTGTTGAGCAGCGAGGGCGAGCGGGCGCAGATGAAGGCGTGGAAGGAGGAGACCGTGAACACGCCCAGCTTGTTCAGCGTGTTCTTCGTGGGGCGCGACACGTGTGTCAGCAGCGACTGTTGAATATATGTGACGAATGCGAGAAGTTTGAAAATGAAATGTGAATACAAGTTATATTTGGCATATACATAGTTTCGCCGCCAGTGCCCCTTAACTAATTTCGTTATATTTACGATCCTTTCAAAGAGCATTAAAAAGCAGGCAGAGCATCTACACACACTCGTAAATTCGTACACCTATGCAAATAAGCCTTTGGCATGCTGCAGTCGACTGAAGTTGTTCTCTTCAAAGGTGCTGAAGTTGTTTGCATTTTGTGGTTATTAATAATAAATAATGTTGCTTTTCAGGCACACAACTGCACTTACCACCCAGCACCCGCCGGGAACCCCCAGCGTTCACCCCAGTTTCAGCCTGCCATTAAAAGCGCAATCAACTTTCAACCCTTTCAGTCAGTCAGTCATTCAGTCAGTCAGTCAGTCGGTGCTGGCAAATCCTTCTAAGGTTGCCAACAGTTGGCGCCAGCGAAGGTTGCCTTTAAGCCTATTTAAGACGCTTAAACTTTTGTTATGGAGATTAATTGTGCATGTTTGGGTTTTGATTTTCCAAAAGCGTACCAGTGTGCAAATAGGTAGAGGTAATTATAGACTACTCGAACCTGTAAAGGGTTTTAAACGGAATTGTAAACGGGTTTCGGGGTAAATTGTTGTTAGAGCGATTTGGGCCGATGCCATTGTCCCGGTCTTAAGCTCTCGACAAGGTTGTAAATCTGCTTTTGATGTTTCTCTGAAGCGTGGTTAATTTAAGCCTTGTGGTAGCTTTTGGGGCGGAATTGTACAGCCATTGAACAGTGATTATCATTTTTATTGTATTTTCCCTTTTTTTGTTCAAAACAAGGAAGTGCTATTTAAAAATAGCTGAAACTTATAAATACATCACATTGTTTTTTTAATAAGCTCACAAATGCCTTAGAATATAAATATAATTATATCCTGTCTTATATTACTCTTAACAAAAAATAGGCTATACCACACAACTGGCCTCTATGCCTCTCTTTCAATAAATGGCACCCAACGCGGGGCACGCTCTATAACAGCCGCAAAATGTAGGCAATACTTTGTGCCCCAACTAGTGTGCTCGTTCTGGATGAATTATAAAGCCGCCAGCCGGCAGTGCTTCCGCCATTAATTGCATTTGACTTATCTGTCTGACAGGTTGAATTTGGGGGCACTGGTCGACGGCAGTGGCCGCTTTTTGGGGCCATAACTCACCTTCGGATTGGGCAGCTCGCCACTTTGCAGAGAGGCCATGTAGCAGCGCAGCCGGAACTGCTCGCAGTGGAGCCGCTCCAGATTCTCCTCCCACTGCAGTATCTGCGTCTGGATCTGATGACGCGTCTCCTGATCGGTGACAACTGATTGCTGCAGTTCGGCCATGTGCTTTAGCTTGTGATCCTGCGGGGCGAAAGGACATAAAACCGGGTTAGTGCTGGCATATGCATATATGGAGACAGGGCACTGGGCTACATGTATATGGTATGTAAGCGTGTGTGTGTTCGGTTGTGTGCATGAAAGCATCCGAGTCATGGCATCATTAGCATTTCATGGCAGCTTTGTCCCACTGCTGCTGCCGCTGCGGTGGCTGCCATTTGACGAAAATACATAAATCACGCGTCATGTGCAGCTAAAATTTTGCAGCTTTCCCCATCGCTCCCCGCCCCTCAACCTGCGCAATTCAAATATCTCTCGCCTGCTCTGGCCTCCTGTCCCTGATACTGAAGTGCGTTGGCAATGCACCAAAACTGCAAGGAAAAAAAGCTCCCTTTTGGAAGGGAAGCGAACGGGGAGCTGCATATACATGCCCCTGTTTTCATTACAAATACCGTTTGACTTCCGCCGCAGCTGCCGCCCCCCTTTTTTCGGTGCTGCAACCAGAATTCAGCATTTGAAATCCCCACTTTGGATCCCACTTTCACGTGCATTTATAGCACGCTTGCATAGATCTCACGGAGCACGTGATTGTTTCATTTTGGTTGCCGTTGTAGCTGCATTGAATGCGAGTCAGTAAGCTGACAATTATTTGCAGATGCAGATGCAGATGCAGTTGCTCGTTGTTGCTGCTGCTGTTGCTGTTGCAGTTGCAGGTTGCCAATGCAAATGCAAGTGTGTGTGTGTGTGCGTGTGCCGTGGGCGTGGCAACAACCTGAATAGGCACTTTCGATGTTCGACATTTTAATGAATGTGTACACATAAACAGGCAGCGACCAAAAGGACGAAAGGATCGCTGGATGGAGAGGTCCTACCTGGGATTACGTAGCTACAGCCCCCCATCTGCGTGTATTTGAACAGTGCCACGTTGAGCCTTTTCAATGTTTGTTTTACGTGGAAATAAATCAAAGTTTTGTGCATTTTATTTGCACATTTCGCATACGTATGCTCGATGTGACAATGTGTGCGTTGTGGCGGCAATCGATATGAGTGTGTGTGTGTGTAACCCCACTTAATTCAATTCCACTAAAGATGGCCAATGATTCCTAGTTGTGGTCTAAGCCATCTTGGTCGTGTGCTCCGCTCTCTATTCAGCAGACATAAAGTTGGTTAATTAATAAACCAAAATCCCATTATGCACTGCGACCGCACACACACACATACATCTGCAGCAGGATATTGGGGGTGAGGTACCATCCTTCTCGAAGGAGCAGTTCGCCGGGTTGCTGTCAATGGCACTTGGCACTTGAGGAAAGCTGCTTATTTGACAAACACAAACCGGAAGGAGCCTGGGCGGCTCGCAGTGAGACACTATCCCGGGGACCGAGAGAGTTTTGTGATTATTTACAACACAAAACTGTGAAGGCGGGTAAGGGAAGGGGTTGGGTTGGAAGGACACTTTGCTGGAGCAGGCAACAGTTTGTCCTTGTCAAAGTAATATGGGCTCTTCCTGGGCCATAAATAGCTCTCGCCTGCTTGACCATTAATCGCTCTGGCCATTGTAGCCATTGTGCTGCACTCCATCTCGGTGGCTGCTCTCGTTGGAGGAGGCACTCCAAGGGTTAATGGCAATGTTAATGGACATGTAATTGCCATGCAATTGGGAGTGTAAATCACGCAAACGATAGCTCCCCGCCAGCGATCCTTGAACTGCGATTCGCTCCAGGGTGTTTGAACTCCATTGGGGTGTCCGATTCAAGAGAGTGAAATGCTTGCAGCACATGCAATGGAAATATTTGACAAACACGCACGGCTATCTGTTCCACGAAGATATTTTAGCTTTTAAATATATTACAAACAGGAATGCCAAGCATAAAATATGATATTGTGTCATATCATGGAAGTGGACCTGCTAGTAAAGTGGAACTGGTCAGCAATCTATTTCTATAAGGTTACTTTAAGATGTTCTTATAACAACATTCTGAGTAAATTTTGCATTTTTGTTGTAAAAGTCCTTCAGGCTTGCAGCGGTTTGTGTTCTGAATTTAAAGTCAATCTCCTTTTGGTTTTAGGCTGCTTCCGCTTCGGCAACTCGCACACTGAGTGCCACCACGCCCAGGTTTTCAGTCTGCCACCCGCCCAAATCCATTTCACCGCTACTGCGGAAGGATATTAACAGCACTCCCACTCCCACGATGGCGTGGATGCACTTGTGCAGCAGGCTAGGAGGCTCTGGTCACGGTCTCGCTGCGGTTGCCGCTTGTTTTGACACATGTCACGCGCTAAGTGACAGCCCCAGCCGCAGTTCGAGCGGCTTCTCCTCCTCCTCCGGAGCACCCACTCCGGATCCGGCATCGGCTTGAGGTCCTTCGGAGAACTGTGCTCACTGCTTTCATCTCAATTACCGTGAATTTTATGATGGCTGCATAGTTGGATTCCCCATCTATTTTCCCACTTTTCCCTGGCCGTATCTGTCGCTCCTTGACGATGAGTTTTTGCGGTTCGCCTATTTAGTTGTCCTGTATCTACTGCTCTTACACTTGTTCTCCCTGTCCGTGTCCCTGCCTGCCCACGTCCATGCTGCTGCCCCTGCCCACGGTTCCCCCAGATCCTGTCCCGCTCAGTTGTCGTGTGGTCGTGTTCCTGTGGTCCTGCCGTTGTCTGTTGCGCTTTCATTAAGCGCCACTTGAGGCTGCCTCTGCCCCCAAATGATGCCTCTGCGTCCTAGAGCTCACATTTGTGAGGCAGCTACACTGGGGGAAAATAAATCGAAGTATCTGCAAATGTCATCATGACATTAATCTGATTGACATTTATATTTCTTGCTCATCGCTCAAATTTAAAGTACTCCAGGGAATAATTATTTTTGACGCATTGAAATATGCTTCATTTATAAATATAATTCTGTCAAAGCTAATAGGGAATTTCTGATATTTGTACTTTTTTTTACTACTGGGAGATATATATAAAATTGATGTATCAAGCAATTGGCATGGGAGTAATGCTATTAATAAAATATTTCTTGGCATTTTGTTTCAATCGAAATCATTAGATTGTTCCTTGTTCCCCTGCCTGCCTCTGTTTTCTAATTTAAAAGCTCACTTTTTTCTCTCAGTGTGTCAAGTGAATCTGAAGCTGGTCGGGAGCTGCCATTGCCATTGCTAGATGTACTTGTTATTATTATTGCTAGTCTTGTTGTTGGTCTCTGGTCTGCCATTTCCGGTTGAGAGTCGAGAGTTTGGAGAGTTCATGGTTCTGGCATTGTTTTTGCTTTTGCTGTAGCCGTGCTTTGGTTTGATATATGTTTTTACTCGGGAGTACAATTAAAATATACATTTTACCATTGTTGTTGTGTCCCCGTTGTCAGCGCTGAGCATTCAGTATTCAGTACTCAACGTATTCTACGTATCTCGCATGACAAGCCAAAGATGCTTGAAATGGCAAAACCACTAGCAAAACAACAATAACCAAAAACAATGGACTGAAATAATAATCATGTGGCGGCAGTGAGGCAAAAGGACTCGTGACCCGGGTATCAGTTTATTTTGTTTGCCACTGCTAATGGCCCCTGTCCTTGCCCACTCCACTCCTCTGCACATCCCGACACTTTGCTACCATGATAACAATCAATTAAAGTGGGTGGCTGAGGTGGAAGTGCAGGGCCTGCATTCAAAAGGATATTGAGTTGTTCAATGGCACGGCGCTACCCTTTGAGCCACCTGCTCAGATGACTTTTGACATGGCTTGTGCATTAAATGGCTGCTCCATTGCAGTCAAAAGTCAGTGCAGGGGTTCACTCTACATAAACCGCAACGGGTGGGTGCGGGCCACGGACACGGCCATGTCAACAAAAGGCCTGAAAAATTGTATATGGTCTGCATAAATGCTGACCACAAAATGATGCCACATTATATAACGTGTGAGTGCTGCAGTTGAGCGGTGAGCCTGGCCTGAACTGGCCAGGATCCCAACAAAAAAGATGCTAAGCCCGGAATGCACCAAAACTCAAACCTCTAAACTGGCGCCTAGCTCTGTGGCCACAGGATGAGCTGGCCTGGGTGTTGGGTGATTGGGAGCTGTTGGATGCTCGGTGCTATTCGGTGTTCGGTACTGGTTGCTGTTGACAATTGAATTGAATTTTCCGCCCCTGACCACAGCCACGCCCACTGTGTCAGCGCCTACATAAAGCATATTTTCGCATCTGCATGCAG